>NC_084615.1:60113991-60746491 GCF_033978795.1 Nerophis ophidion | reverse complement strand
ATTCAGACTTTACAATGAAGCCTAAGACTCTGGGCTGGGTTCGATATCCCAGGAGGAAACATTATAAAATGTTGGCAGAAGGTCAGAGTGTCTGGTTTGTACAGCGCTACTCTCTCTTCTCCTCAATTCAGCCTTGAGACGTGCCAAATAGAGGTCCTACCAAAAATGTTGTTTATAGAATTTGGAATTTAACTCTTTTTTTTTTTTTAAATACGCTTCAAGAGTCACACAAACATCTTCATTTATGATATCAAATCAACTCAGTCAGCGTAATGCTTTTTTTTTTTTTGCTTTATTGCAACACCCAAGGACTACAAGACAATAATAAACATACTCTAATATACATCAATCAATCAATCAATCAATGATTATTCATATAGCCCTAAATCACTAGTGTCTCAAAGGGCTGCACAAACCACAACTCAAACCACAACGACATCCTCGGTAGAGCCCACATAAGGGCAAGGAAAACTCACACCCAGTGGGACTCACACACAGTGGGACGTCGGTGACAATGATGACTATGAGAAACCTTGGAGAGGACCCCCCCTCCCCCCAGCCCAACCCCCCAGGGGAACCGAAAGCAATGGATGTCGAGCGGGTCTGACATGATACTGTGAAAGTTCAATCCGTAGTGGATCCAGCACAACCGTGAGAGTCCAGTCCAAAGTGGATCCAACACAGCAGAGAGAGTCCCGTCCACAATGGAGCCAGCAGGAAACCATCCCAAGCAAAGGCGGATCAGCAGCGCAGAGATGTCCCAGCCGATACACAGGCGAGCGGTCCATCCTGGGTCCCGGTTCTGGACGAGCGGTCCATCCTGGGTCCCGACTCAGGACAGCCAGCACCTCATCCAAGGCCACCGGACCAGACCCCTTCCAGTGGGACAAAGGAGAAAAAGAAAAGAAACGGCAGATCAACTGGTCTAAAAAGGGAGTCTATTTAAAGGCTAGAGTATACAAATGAGTTTTAAGGTGAGACTTAAATGCTTCTAAATACGGCGTGGCGCAGTGGAAGAGTGGCCGTGCGCAACCCGAGGGTCACTGGTTCAAATCCCACCTAGAACCTACCTCGTCACGTCCGTTGTGTCCTGAGCAAGACACTTCACCCTTGCTCCTGATGGGTGCTGGTTGGCGCCTTGCATGGCAGCTCCCTCCATCAGTGTGTGAATGTGTGTGTGAATGGGTAAATGTGGAAGTAGTGTCAAAGCGCTTTGAGTACCTTGAAGGTAGAAAAGCGCTATACAAGTACAACCCATTTATTTATTTATTCTACTGAGGTGGCATCTCGAACTGTTACCGGGAGGGCATTCCAGAGTACTGGAGCCCGAATGGAAAACGATCTATAGCCCGCATACTTTTTTGGGGCTCTGGGAATCACTAATAAGCCAGAGTCCTTTGAACGCAGAGTTCTTGCCGGGACATATGGTACAATACAATCGGCGAGATAGGCTGGAGCTAGACCGTGTAGTATTTTATACGTAAGTAGTAAAACCTTAAAGTCACATCTTAAGTGCACAGGAAGCCAGTGCAGGTGAGCCAGTACAGGCGTAATATGATCAAACTTTCTTGTTCTTGTCAAACGTCTAGCAGCGGCATTTTGTACCAACTGTAATCTTTTAATACTAGACATGGGGAGACCCGAAAATAAAATGTTACAGTTATCGAGGCGAGACGTAACAAACGCATGGATAATGATCTCAGCGTCTTTAGTGGACAAAATGGAGCGAATTTTAGCGATATTACGGAGATGAAAGAACGCTTTTAATGTGTGACTCAAAGGAAAGAGTTAGATATCCTCGTAAAGGAATCAGCATCCTAGGCAGTGAACATTTGTGTTTTGCATAATAGGGCATTTTTGGACAAGCGGTAGAAATGGATGGATGGATGGATGAATGGATGGATGTGTAACTCTGACAAAAGAAACCTAAAACAAATGTCCACTGCAAGAGGATATGGAGGCTCCTATTCAAAGCAAAAACAGACACTTGCTGCTGAGAGTGGAGTTTATCCCAAGTAGCCATGGCGATAAGTGGAGATAATAAGGCTGAAGACACAGATCTTACCTAGTAATGATAGCAACCAGTGTAGCTATTCATTAACAGTAGCTGTGAGACGCATCTTCACATGTTGAGGGTTTTCCGAATTTACTGCTGATTACTTTAAATAAAGAGAAAATGATGCCCGCCTCCTTTGTTTGTTTGTCAAACTGCACTTTTTTTTCTTTTTTTTCCGGCAGGCACAGTCCTTATGTGAGACAAGAAAACACGTATTTCCCTTTTTTGTGTTCCAAACAGTGAAAAACAGCTTGTAAGAGGCAGCCAACAATGCAGTAATAAAAATATGATCGTATCTGTCTATAAAGCTCTCCTAAAAACCGCCAATACCGTTTTGTATTTGCACTATAGGCATGCATGTAATGTAAGATATGTGTGTTGTTGTCGCACATATGGATGTGGACGATGTATTTTTTTTCATGTAATTGGTGAAATGTCCGTTAGGGTGGACTTTTGTATATGGGTGTTTTATGTATAGTTAAAAAAGTCAATACAATAGGATTCTCTGGACACAATAAAATATGCCTTTAATGATCCATAACAATGTGTTCACATATTTCAACATACTGAGCGTCGGATATACTAAAGGTTTGCATGTATTAGAATACATGAGTATTGCGTCTCTTAAATGAAAAATATATGTTGATTATCGTATAATGTCCACAATACCGGGAGGAGGAGATGCAAATATAATCATTTACCACAAGCTCAGTGATTCATCAAGACTGAAAGTGTTCTTTGGTGTTGGTATATATTATATTTGTGTGTTTCATGTCAATAACATGATGAAACGCCACAGGCTGGACCAAATGATGCCAGTAATGTGGAGAGAATTGAGTGTCTCAAGGTGACAGCCGGTATACACACAAACACCTTGTTTAAAAATAGTGGTTTGTACCATTGTTGCACTTGTTATCATTTGCACAGGCAGTCATACAGTGGATTACCCACAACACGCCCACAAATAGTTCTTGCAATTTTATAGTTTGCACGCACAATTTAGGTTCTGTTATTTAAATCTTAATAGATCAGGCCATATATGTACTGCTAAAACATTGAACCTCTAGACTTTAATCGTTTTATTTTTTCCCAAATATTATTGGACTAATAACCACAACATGTTGCTGCATTATAATACAAACAAAACTCGACGGCACAAATTAATTAATTTGTAGCCAAAAGTTTACAGCAATTGAAATATTTTCAAAAAACCCCAAAGTTCCAATACCATACATTGCAGTCCATACATGGCCAGCAGTGCATGAAGTCCAATTTATTGGACACATGATTAATCACAATTTTCTCAAATCACCAAATTGGTACATTCATCCATCCATCCATTTTCTAGCGCTCATTCCTTTTGGGGTCGCGGGGAGCGCTGGTGCCTATCTCAGCTACAATCGGGCAGAAAGCGGGGTACACCCTGGACAAGTCGCCACCTCATCGCAGCAAATTTGTACATGGAAATGTTAACAATTTAACAACTAAGCAAGTGTATGGCATTACACACCATCATGCATTGTTGTGACTGATGCACAATTTGGACATTAGAGTTCTTGCATTCAGAAAGCAGCTTTTGAATTGATGTCCAGGATTTTTTTCAATGACTAACTTAACTTATTTCCATACGTTGTTAACATTTTTTGTAAAGTCAATAAAAGGTTATTTATGAGAGTCGCAACTTGATTGTGGTACAAACTAATGTGAATCCCATTTGTTCAGATGGTAAAGAAAATTATTTGAATGAAGTATGTTAGACCAAAGGTTGGATTAAAGCTCATTGAAAACATGCACATTGTATTATAGTGTTATAGTGAGCCTTGTTAAGGGCTGCTAATAGAGAACGTATGGATGATAACATTCCACTATTTGGCAGACACATGACGGCCACATCATCACAGCTCAGGGCAAATACCAATTGCATGTTGACAGCACAATCTTGCTATTTTTGAACCCATCACCCACCCGCTGATACGTGGAGAGAAATCAATTCCTCATTTTGTGAGGAAAGACATATGTACACAAGAGAAGAACTCCACACATAATAAATCAGTATTTCTGAAAGGGTGTCAGCTGACACGTTGAGTGCTATTCGTCTTTGTTCCCCAGCCTGCAGAATTGATTGTGTGTTGCAGCGGTTTAATGAGTCATATTTCTCATTTGCGTGGGTTTTTGTTCAATTACAAACGTGACAGTGCTCATGACAGTGAAGAGCAAGATAAACGGTTTAAAAGTGAATATATTCTGCAGCACATGCACGCTGCAGAATAACCATACACCTAAGAAATCACTACTTTAATTGCCTCATATCAGGTTAAAGGCGTCAGTGCTGATTTGATAGCAAACAGATCGACACTGTACATCAGAGGAGCAGTTTTGTCATTTGCCAGGGAATTAGTTTTGATACAACATCAATTAAAGAGCCCTCATTCTTCACATTTAAATTGGTTGATTTATTTTTTCCTGCTATTGGCTGAGAATGAATGAACAGTGTTAAAGGACATTCCAAAGGTCTTGTTTTCCCTGGCAGATGTCAATGTCCTATCGAAGCCAAACTTTCAGGATGAATGCTTTCACATGGATATTTGGGGTGGAAGTATTGATCAACAGCGATACCAAGGGTAATTTCAATACCTGGTCGATACTAGCATGATGGTGTTGATATTTTCAAGTTATTTAAAATATATCTATTGTCACAAATATCTGTGTAAATTGTTGTGCTGTATGAATATGTTGTATAATTTTGTACATTTTCATGCTGTTTACAAATTCAGTGAACACTTTTGTGGAAACAGAAGGACTTTGGGGACAAACGTGAATTTGAACGTCAGTCAATTATATTTTTCGGTTAAATATTTTTCACTTTTTACTTTAATTTAAGGTTATGGTTATGTTATGGCTTTGGTCTATTTCGAACATGCATACAATTACAATATGATACATGGCGTCAAACCATCTTTTTAATTTATTCAGTTCTGTTGTTATTATTTGTAAGAGCTACTGTGTGTTCTCTACTGAACAAAACACTGTTGTGTAGTCTGTAAATAATACTAACATTAAGTCCTTTGTAACTTTACAAATGTCATTTATGGAGATTGAACAGCTTTGATCCCAGTATTGATCCTTGGGGTACACGGCAAGATTTATTTAGTACTTTAGCTGTGTGTTTGCCGAGCCTCACGTATCGCTTCTTGTTAGTTATGTAGCTTCTCATCTAGTTTAATACCAACCCTTTGATGCCGTGTACCTACTTTATATTATAATAAATGATGTCAAAAATTGTGAGGAGTACTTCTATTAATTTTTTGATATTGTTACAGTGTCTTATATTGTGAAACGTTTTCATAGTGTTAAATTTGGTTACTATAGGTTACTATATTACTATAGGTTACTATATTTTAATAAAAGAAAAGGATACAGATGGGGGAATGCTGGCATTCATACAAACATCCATTTTGTACCGCTTGTCTATTTCGGGGTGGCGGGGGGTGCTGGAGCCCATCTCGGCTACATTCGGGCGGTAGGCGGGGTACACCCTGGACAAGTCCCCACCTCATCGCAGGCATTCATACAGTTAATAGTCTGGTTTGTGCAGCCCTTTGAGACACTAGTGATTTAGGGCTATATAAGTAAACATTGATTGATTGATTGATTGATATATAGTAAACAATAAATAATTAAATAAACCATTGAGAGTTGTCAAAACATTGTATTCTGATAATCCATTCATTTTTTTCATGGCTTGGCCCTCTCGGTGTCACGGGGGTTGCTGGAGCCTATCCCAGCTACATTCTGGCGGAAGGCGGCGTACACCCTGGACAAGTCGCCACCTCATCGCAGGGCCAACACAGATAGACAGACAACATTCACACTCACATTCACACACTAGGGCCAATTTAGTGTTGCCAATCAACCTACCCCCAGGTGCATGTCTTTGGAGGTGGAAGGAAGCTATAATTGTCATTAATACAATATTAAAATTACAATATCGTTTAACAATCTTGAAAAATTGTGAGTAAAAATTTCCATTACCCAAAACACTGGCATTGGATTACGCATTGCACTGTCCAAACACTCCAAAAACAGCAGTGATCCAAATCTTGAATACAGACAAACAACATAAGACACATGCAACAGGAAAAATACAAATCTAAATATCAAAAATGCAAGATAAAAAAATCTTGCAAAATCATAAAACACGCAAAACACAAATGACAGAAATGCTGCAACTTCACAGAACAAAACTGCAGTTTGCCAGTGTACCAAGAGTCGAGCCAGACTCGAGAAATGTCCATCAGGTTAACATTAGTGTTAAACAAAAACATAAAATATTGACCTGCGATGAGGTGGCGACTTGTCCAAGGTGTACCCTGCCTTCCGCCCGAATGCAGCTGAGATAGGCTCCAGTACCCCCCGTGACCCCAAAAGGGACAAGCAGTAGAAAATGGATGGATGGATAAAATATTGACCTTTTCTTACAATATATTCTGCTCATTTGGTTTTGATGTGGTTTACTTGATTGCAACATGAACCACAGAGCACGTTATCTGAAATGTTACTGCAAATGTATTCCCAGCTCCTTCCTACTACGTCACTGATAAGAATTCAGTGGGACATTTCAATGGACATATTCATTGTCCCCAGTGGCTCAAATATTGAGTGCTTGGATGGTATAAACCAGGGGTCAGCAACCTAAAATGTTGAAAGAGCCATATTGGACCAAAAATACAAAAATGTAATGTGTCTGGAGCCACAAAAAATTAAAAGACTTATATAAATGTTATAGTGAAGACCACCAATGATGTAAGTGGCTAATTAGCTACATTGGCCGACTATCAAAATGACTATGTGTCGCAGGCTGACGTAATTCTTTGTTAACAGAAATGTTGAAATTTAAAATCTATTGTACACATTTTTAAAACATTTGAAAACATTAGTAAAACTTCTCAGAGGGTGAGATAAGTCCTGGAAATGTCTTAGAATGGCCAATATGTGTGTAGAGTGTGTGTCAAAGTCAAAGGAAACGACGGCAGGCTGAAGTCTTCCAATGGATTGATTTCAATATTTGCAAGCTGGGTAACGTTTGCTGTGGTCTGGAACAACATGGCACCCAAACCACTCTCAGAAATGCAGCCAATAACACATACGGATGATATATCAGGAGA
This sequence comes from Nerophis ophidion, assembly GCF_033978795.1. NCBI lineage: Eukaryota > Metazoa > Chordata > Actinopteri > Syngnathiformes > Syngnathidae > Nerophis > Nerophis ophidion. The sequence continues at coordinate 60,739,270 of NC_084615.1, read as the reverse complement.
CATGCACATATTAATTAATATGAATAAAGGAAATTAAATGAGCTCAAATATACCTACAAACGAGGCATGATGATGCAATATGTACATACGGCTAGCCGAAATAGCATGTTGGCATCGATTAACTTGCAGTCATGCAGTGACCAAATACGCCTAAATAGCATTCCATAAACAAGTCAATAATATCAACAAAGCTCACCTTTGTGCATTCACGCACAGTATAAAACGTTTGGTGGACAAAATGAGACAAAGAAGGAGTGGAATAAAAGACGTCTTTCTGTGGCAGCGTCGGAGAAAGCTGTACATGTGAACAAACTGTTGAGTCACAGTCCACAAAGCAATGAGTTCAAAGGACGCTTAAATTAGTAGGACAAAATGGCGCTCGGCAGTGTGTTAATTCATCAGTGAAGCATACACACAAACATATTAAACTGTGGGATTTCTAACAATTAGAAAGGTTTCTGTTCATCCTTCTACAGAAACCATCCATCCATCCATTGACTACCGCTTATTCCCTTTGGGGTCGCGAGGGGCGGTGGTGCCTATCTCAGCTACAATCGGGCAGAAGGCGGAGTACACCCTGGACAAGTCGCCACTGAAACCATATTACAACAAAAAATATATTTTTCACCCCATTTTTTTTTACCACACATTTTTGAAAAAGCTCCATGGAGACACCAGGGCGCCGCTAAAGAGCTGCATGTGGGTCTAGAGCCGCGGGTGGCTGACCCCCGGTATAAACCATCCATCCATTTTCTACCGTAGTACCGCCTCAGAAAAAAACTTGGCTCTCCAAGTACCACCATTAAAATACAGTAGTGTAGTAGGCCTAAGTAGTCATTTAAAACAAGGCAGATGTGTACCACAGTTTTTAGCACATGTGTGAGAATCACTGGTTGCACTTAGATGGACCTCTGGCTGTGGTCTGTTTGGAGGATAGATACATTTATGTTGAAACTAATGCTAGATTTGTTTTTTCAGAACATTCCAGTGTTCCAGAAAAGAACTCTAAACACTGGAGTACAGTGTTTGGACTTTGCTGCGCAAATAGGATTGTTACCAAAATATGCAGTCTCACCCATACCAATTAATCAATCAATCAATCAATCAATCAATCAATCAATCAATCAATCAATCAATCAATCAATCAATCAATCAATCAACGTTTATTTATATAGCCCTAAATCACGAGTGTCTCAAAGGGCTGCACAAGCCACAACGACATCCCACACTCAGATCCAACATCAGTGCAAGGAAAAACTAAACCCAATGGGCTACAATGAGAAACCTTGGAAGAGACCGCAGATGTGGGGACCCCCCCGGGCGAGCGGTGCAATGGACGACAAGTGGATCTAGTTAATAGTGTGAGAGTTCAGTCCATACTGGGGCCAGCAGGGGATGATCTTGAGCGGCGACAAGTAACTTGGGTCCCGACGTTGAGCATCTGTAGTCACCTAATCTGTGCCCCCCCCCTCTCCACGAAGGAGAGACGGCAGATACACTGGACTAAAAGGGGGGATCTATTTAAAGGCCTACTGAAATGAGATTTTCTTATTTAAACGGGGATAGCAGGTCCATCCTATGTGTCATACTTGATCATTTCGCGATATTGCCATATTTTTGCTGAAATAATTTAGTAGAGAACATCCACGATAAAGTTCGCAACTTTTGGTGCTGACAAAAAAGCCTTGCCTTTACCGGAAGTCGCAAACGATGGCGTCACAAGTTTGGGGGCTCCTCACATATTCACATTGATTTTAATGGGAGCCTCCAAAAAAAGTGTTATTCGGACCAAGAAAACGACAATTTCCCCATTAATTTGAGCGAGGATGAAAGATTTGTGTTTGAGGATATTGATAGCGACGGACCATAAAACAAAAAAAAACAAATGCAATTGCATTGGGACGGATTCAGATGTTTTTAGACACATTTACTAGGATAATTCTGAGAAATCCCTTATCTTTCTATTGTGTTGCTAGTGTTTTATTGAGTTTAACAGTACCAGGTGTGTCTCCACAGGTGTGTTGACGCCAGTGTCTCAGGGGAGTCGACGGCAGCTATGGACGGCACACGCTCAGCTGATCTCCGGTAAGAAGCGACTTTTTACCACAATTTTCTCACCGAAACCTGCTGGTTGACATTCCGTCGTGATTCATGTTGGTTTGACCGCGCTCTGATCCATAGTAAAGTTTCACCTCAAGGAATTTTAAACAAGGAATCACCGTGTGTTGGTGTGGCTAAAGGCTAAAGCTTCCCAACTCCATCTTTCTACTTTGACTTCTCCAATATTATTTGAACAAATTGCAAAAGATTCAGCAACACAGATCTCCAAAATACTGTGTAATTATGCGGTTAAAGCAGACGACTTTTAACTGTGTGTGTGTGCAGCGTTCATATTTCCTAAAAACCTTTGACGTCTTGCGTACACGTCATCATTACACAATGTTTTCAAGACGAAACTCCCGGGAAATTTAAAATTGCAATTTAGTAAAATAAAAAAGCCGTATTGGCATGTGTTGCAATGATAATATTTCATCATTGATATATAAACTATCAGACTGCGAGGTGGGTAGTATTGGGTTTCAGTAGGCCTTTAAAGGGAATTGTGTCTACATTTGTTTTAAGATGGGAATTAAATGTTTCTACTGAGGTAGCATCTCTAACTGTTACCGGTAGAACATTCCAGAGTACTGGGGCCCGAATAGAAAACTCTCAATAACCCGCAGACTTTTTTTCCTCCTACTGGATATGACATCTGTGGTACTTTAGACCTTGGACAGAACTATTTGACTGGCAGTAAATCATCTGCATGCTGTGCTTTTCAGGTCACTTCTTTCAAACTTTTCCCTTCTTTTAATCAAGACTCTTATGTGATGCGAAATAAATAATTCAGAGCGGATCTGAAGACGAAGACCTCAACTCAGACTCTCTAATGCATTTCCATCCTTTTTAATGCATTCCAGCTTGAGTGGGTTCCTTCATCATCAGTGCTATAATCCTCCCACTAGCAGCAGGCTCCACTCCACCGCTTCATGCCAACAGGGCGCCGCAGACGTGACGCGTCCTGTTCGCACCGAGCTCCGGAGCATCCGTGGAGGCGTCCTTTCCCCGCCGTCCCTCACGACACCTGGACGTCCCCCGAAACACGTGATAGGGGAACGGAGCGATAGAGCGAGAGAGAGAGAGAGCGGGAAGGGGAGAGGCAGAGAGAGGGAGAAACCAAGCCGTCTGCTGGTCTTATTCCCCGGCGTGGATGCACGGAGACAGAGTGGGGAAGAGCAGCCATTCAGGGTCACTTTTCTTTTTTACCGGTGAGTTATTCATTTCCTTGGAGGACATGCGGTTGTGTTCTGCTAGCATATAGTTAGCATCTCTTTGATGTTTTTGTTTTTAATGTTTTCTTTAGTGTAAAAACATTTCTGCTTTGACGTCTTGTTTTTCTTGCTATTCCGGATTTTAAAAAAATAGATATATTTATATATTGATTTATATATATGTACAATGTACAGCATATATCACTCTCGTACCGGGTTAGACCTTGCAGTATTTAGCTCATGCAGTCAGCGGGTCGTGAGATTTTATACTCAATGTGTGTTTGTGTTATTTTATTTGTTTTTTTTTTTTGCCTCCTCCTCCTCCTCCCTCCGCTAAGTCCATATTTGAAACGTTACCAAGGGTCTATTTGGGAGGAAAAGAAAGACACCAGCCTCAATTGAGCTTGAACCATGTCTCCCAGCCTTCTTGTTGTCATGGTTACATGCTTGAGGAGGCTGGGAGGACATCTCTCTCTCTCTCTCTCTCTCTCTCTCTCTCTCTCTCTCTCTCACACACACACACACACACACACACACACACACACACACACACACACACACACACACACACACAAACACACACACACACACACACACACACACACACACTGGGCAAGGAGACAATGAGCCCGGTCTACTTAGTTGGTTTATGTCCTTTAAAGTGTATTGTGGGACACTTTGGCAAACACTACAAGTACATGCAATGCTAACAGATGAGATCACATCGACACCATTTGAATCATTAAGGCCAGACCAAAAATAAAAACAAGATACCCGGTAGTCACTTTAGTGCAGTCTGGTTTGTGTTCACTCTTTGTTTTGTTTTTGCCAGATGACCAAATAGGCATGAAGTCATTTGGATGGCAATGCACCCAAAACATGACGTCTGACTTTCCTTTCAATGGCATATTCAATACCAGCTGGTATTTTACCAAGTGAGGTGTAACAAAGAGGATATAACTCATATAAAGACGTAAGGTCAACTGGTAACCATTCGCTTGAAAAGATCCAATGTAGATATAACTACTGTATTTACACACCTGGGCTTACATTTAACGCTTATATTCTTTGATTTTCACTTTCTTTTTGGTGTTTCTTACAATCACTGTTTTTGCTTGCATTCGTTGTTGTGGTGCATTGGTATTTATCCTTGCCTTAGAGCCATCTCTCAGTTGGCCTTGGTCCCCCTGTTTGGTCTTGGACATTTTCTCAATTGACCAAATGAACCATACGTGCTCTTATATCAATTTTAGATCTTGAGCATTTGGCCAAAACTGCTTTTCATTTAGACCAGCAGGAATGGTGAAAGTTTTAACATTAATTGAGACAGTAGAACTTTGCAACATTTTTAATTAAAAATAAAGCCGGGGTGTACCACGCCTTCCACCCGAATGCAGCTGAGATAGGCTCCAGCACTCCCCGCGACTCCAAAAGGGACAAGCGGTAGAAAATGGATGGGTGGATGACATGGTTGAAGGACCATCTTGTTTGTAGTCACTATTCTCGCCATATAATGTGTATGTGTTGATCTTCCTTTCTGCTGGTGCTCTGTTATTATTGTGGTTTTTTTATTTTTATCTGTATTTTAGATTTTATCTGGAAACACATTTTTAACCTGCTGCCACTTTGCCTTTGCCTGGGGACAACTGATGGAAATGAGCTCGTAGCCCTATCTGGTCTGTGCAACATAAACATTGTTCCTCTCAAATAAACACAATACAAGAGCAAACAGACCGTTGTCCATTTCAACCCGACCAAAAGGTGCCAATGCACCATAACAGTACACTTACTGTACAAAATAGATACCTCTTTTTGTCACTTGTAGGCAAAGATGCTCACCAAAGACTGTGCCCTGTCAAACTAAGGATGTGCAGATTTATCAACCACTAATCAGTAATAAAAAGTAGATGATCACCATTGCCGATATTAGATTTTCAATGCTGGTCACAAATCTCAAACTTCCTCTGGCTGACACTGTATTTATTTTAGTCCCCTGGTTGACAGGCCAGCAGCTAATTATGTGTCTACATAGTGTGAAGCTGCTTCCCTAAGTTAATAATAATTACCTCCATTACGACAGATAAACTGCATTTCTTAGTATCTAAAATTTCATTATCATGTTACATTATCACTGGTGGGGACTAGTGACATACCAACAACTGTTGGTGTGTCAGCATTGTTACAGTCTGTACACGGCGCCTAAGAGGAGGAGGTGTCAAAGTATATGATCGATACTAAAGTGATTCGATCTATAGTTTTATTTTCTGAAAATAATGTTTTTGCGGGGATAATTCCCTGGACACATGAGGACTTTGAGGCCAAAATTCAAATTTAAATAAGTAGTAGAGCAGGGGTCCTAGGGGAGAAAAATCTACTCCCAAGTGGGCCGGACTGGTAAAATAATGGCACAATAACTTAAAAATAAAGACAACTTCAGATTATTTTCTTTTTTTAAAAATACAACAAGCACATTCTGAAAATGTACAAATCATAATGTTTTTTTTTTTTTTTTTACACTTACATGTTGCGGTTAATAGTATTCTATCTTTATTTTTCATTATTTTTATTTTCTGAATAAATGATGTGATAATGTTCCTCAGTCAACTCATTGGTGTTGATTTTCAAACTATTAAGATAACAATTTTTTTTATATCAAAATGAAATTATAGTATGTTATATATGTAGTTTGATCATTTATACTTAGCCCTCGGGCCGTACTTTTGACACCCCTGTAGTAGAGAGTCGTTTTTGCTTCTGTCTAGTTATTGTGTACAACTGACTTTGTTTTGCTGAACAATTGTATGCATGCCTGCATGCCTGCAATTGTAAGTCATTGACCCGGATGACGTCATGTTGTTTTGAAGGCGTGGGCTTGTTTGGACGATGTACACATTACATATTACATGATGTCCAATCGAGGTACGACTTGCATGTTCTTAACGTAAGCATTATTTGGTCTGCTAGCAAAAACACGGACGAGAGTATCATTATACAAGTGTGAACACACCCTAATCATCACCCACATACGCATAGACATGGTTATGTTAATTATAGATATTTTCATGTCTGGTCAAGATTGCTTGTAATTGACTCCCCTGACTCAACAGTGCAGGGTTTCCACGGAGTATTCATCTTGAAGTGAAGGTGTTAGACATGTTAACGCTCCAGCAACTGCATCAAACCGAGCTGTCTCACACTTTGTTGCCACAATGACGATCCAACATTTGCATAGTTGCACCTCCATCCATCCATCCATTTTCTATTGCTTATTCCCTTTCGGGGTTGCGGGGGGCGCTGGCGCCTATCTGAGCTACAATCGGGCGGAAGGCAGGGTACACCCTGGACAAGTCGCCACCTCATCGCAGGGCCAACACAGATAGACAGACAACATTCACACTCACATTCACACACTAGGGCCAATTTAGTGTTGCCAATCAACCTATCCCCAGGTGCATGTCTTTGGAAGTGGGAGGAAGCCGGAGTACCCGGAGGGAACCCACGCATTCACGGGGAGAACATGCAAACTCCACACAGAAAGATCCCGAGCCTGGATTTGAACCCCGGACTGCAGGAACTTCGTATTGTGAGGCAGACGCACTAACCCCTCTGCCACCGTGAAGCCCTAAATATAAATATGCTTTTTGGTAATCAGTGTGATAGCAGCTTTTAGAAGATCATTTTTCTGTTCCTGTGTAACTGTGCCCCACTGTACGGAGCTCGGGGGACTTAGGTGTCGAAAAACCGTGACTTTAAGTCCGGCAAACACTTTGTGATGAACCAAAAGAGTGATGGTGACCCAGCAGGCTCTCTCTCTCAGGTCGAACATTACGTAAAATGGTAAAAACGTACAGAGACACTCTGCAGAATCTTGTTGAATGTCTTCCTAGAAGAGATGCTAAAGCAGCTGTACGATATTGACATGTCAGGCTTTTGTTTGACTAAATGCGAGCAAATGGTTGACCTTGACATCCTAGAAGTGACATATCAGGGTGATTTGGGGGAACTGCTCCGCTTCACTGGAGTCTGTACTGTCTTGTCTTTGTATGTAAGCAACCACACACACACACACACACACACACACACACACACACACACACACACACACACACACACACACACACACACACACACACACACACACACACACACACACACACCCTGGAGTGGTTCCAACTCTGTATTTTCGTGCTTCCTCTCTCAGGCTGACAACCAGGAAATGATTTTTTCCCCATCTGTTTGCATCTGTGCTTGTGATACACAATTACATTTTTAAAAGGTGACGCAAAAGCTTAGCACTGTGGTCGTGCTGCATGCAGCCAGCACACTGCGATCAGGGTCACTGGGTCTTTTTTTTTTAACTGTGAGACTTAGTGTATATATCTGAGCGTGTGTCTCTGATAGACAAGAGCAGTGTTTTTCAACCTTTTTTGAGCCAAGGCACATTTTTTGAGTTGAAAAAAATCCAAAGGCACACCACCAGCAGAAATCATTAAAAAACGAAACTCAGTTGACAGTAAAAAGTCTTTGTCGCAATTGTCGGATATGACTTTAAACCATAACCAATCATGCATCAACAAAGCTCTTGTCTCAAAGAAGGTGTACTGTCACCACCTGTCACATCACGCTGTGGCTTATTTTGAGTTTTTTGCTGTTTTCCTGTGTGTAGTGTTTTAGTTCTTGTTTTGCGTTTCTATTTTGGTGGCTTTTTCTCTTTTTTTGGTATTTTCCTTTAGCAGTTTCATGTTTTCCTTTAAGCGATATTTCCTGCATCCACTTTGTTTTAGCAATTAAGAATATTTCAGTGGTTTTTATCCTTCTTTGTAGGGACATTGTTGATTGTCATGTCATGTTCGGATGTACATTGTGGACGCCCTCTTCGCCCCACATTAAGTCTTTGCTGTTGTCCAGCATTCGGTTTTTGTTTAATTTGTAGCCAGTAAAGTTTTAGTTTTGTTCGGCATAGCCTTCCCTAAGCTTCAATGTCTTTTTTTAGGGGCACTCACATTTTGTTTATTTTTGGTTAAAGCATTAGACACCTTTTTACCTGCTTGCTGCCTCCGGCTGTTTCTGACATCTACAAAGCAATTAGTTCCCGGCTGCCACCTACTGATATGGAAGTGTAGTACACGGTTACTCTGCCGAGCTGTAGACAGCACCGGCAGTTTACAGACTATAGTTACTGGTTTGCAAAAAATATATTTAACCCAAATAGGTGAAATTAGATAATCTCCCACGGCACACCAGACTGTATCTCACGGCACAGTGGTTGAAAAACACTGGATTAGAGGAGAATGGGGGAGAGGGCATACACATCACATTGTATTGTCAGTGTTCATTGCATCTGTTTCAGCTTCATGCATATTGTATTAGCTCTGTTTAAGATAGTGACTGATTGTTTTGAAGCCATGGTCTCTGTTGTGTTTTAGATAGAGTGAGTTATTGATTGAGTCGTCTCATGCTATGCCTGTGAACAAATCACTTCATTTTCTGCCATTGAAATCAATTTGCATCAGAAATGACTACCGGTAAGCATAGCTTTCTTTTTTTTAGTTTCTCAGTGCATTTTAAATGACTCTCGATTATGCACAGCTATTAACCTCTGGCCATCATGCATCAGCGTGCACTTGGCTGGTGCACTGATGAGATATACAATTATCCTCCAATGGCACAAATGAATCATCTTTGTATGCCTTGGACACATGAAGGTCAGTTTAGAAGTGGTGGTGTATAAACACGGCTTGTGAGACCAGGGGATAATACAGAGAAACCTCTGTCATTGAGTTTAAAGTCTCGGATTAGATGTTTTTTTTTTATTTACAATAAAATTGTCTTATAGAAAGAAATGTAATCTATTTATTGTGTTTCAGCGTCAAACTACAGGATAATACACATATTACACAGTAAACATCACAGACAGCAATTTTAAATAGCATTGTAACATTAAAGGGGCTGTTTGCCACCTTTATGTGCCGAGAGGCCGCCCTCTTCCGGGTTTTAGTGCGTAATGACATAACTACGCTCATTTTTAATATACTTTCAATATGGTGGTGGTGTGATGACTTACGTCTGGGATTTGTATAAAAAGGCTAAAACATATATTTATAAATAAATATTTGTGTTTTTATATGTTATGAATTTTTTCTCATTACGTTATGCTTTTTTGCATTTTTCCCCATTTTATAATATATATATATAAATATATATGTGAAGTGAAATATATTTATATAGCGCTTTTCTCCAGTGACTCAAAGCACTTTAAATACTGAAACCTAATATCTAAATTACATTTAATCCAGTGTGGGTGGGACTGCGAGCAGGTGGGTAAAGTGTCTTGCCCAAGGACACAACGGTAGTGACTAGGATGGCGGAAGCAGGGATTGAACCTGGAACCCTCAAGTTGCTGGCACGGCCCCTCTACCAACCAAGTCATAAATAAATAAATATATATATATGTATATATATATATATATATATATATATATATATATATATAAATGTATATATATATGTATATATATATATATATATATATATGTATATATATATATATGTATATATATAAGTATATATATATATATATATGTATATGTATATATATATATATATATATATATATATATATATATATATATATATATATATATATATATATATATATATATATACATTTTCTACCGCTTATTCCCTCTCGGGTCACGGGGGGCGCTCTCAACGGAAGGTGCTTACAGACATCAGTCGTTTACCAAGCAAAGGTAATACGCAAGGACATTAACACATCCGACACGTACGTAGGATTAACCGAAGGAGCGTTCAAAACAAGATGGAATAATCACAACGCCTCCTTTAGAAACCAGACTTTGCAGAATTCTACAGAACTCAGCAAACACATTTGGAACCTCAAAGACAATAATGTTGAATATTCAATAACATGGCAAATTCTTGCATCCAGCACACCTTACAACAGTGGTAATAAAAGATGCAACCTATGCTTAAAAGAGAAACTGTTTATTATATATCATCCAGATCTATCATCCCTCAACAAGCGCAGTGAAATCATTTCAACATGCCGCCATAGACGGAAACACCTCCTAGGTAACACATGAGCCAATCACCACACCCTACGCCTGCTTGTACCCACCCACTCTGTGCTCTATATAAACCATTGTATGTGAATGCTTCCATTAAAATCTCCTGATGATTGAGGGAACCCCTCATGAAACAGATCTGTAGAGATGAAGTAGTCTTGTGATTTTTTCCCACACCTACATATTGCGCTCTACCACGGTATCGAGCACTATTCTCTGGATAATCCAATCAAGACATATATATATATATTATATATATATATACATATACATAATATATCTATATATATCATATATTTAATATATATATCATATTATATATATATATATATATATATATATATATATATATATATATATATATATATATATATATATATCATCCATCCATCCATCCATTTTCTGTACATTTATATAATATATATATACAGTACAGGCCAAAAGCTTGGACATACCTTTTCCTCATTCAATGTGTTTTCTTTATTTTTACGACTATTTACATTGTAGATTGTCACTGAAGGCATCAAAACTGTGAATGAACACATGTGAAGTAATTTACTTAACAAACAAAAGGTGCAATAACTGAAAACAAATGTTCTAGTTTCTTTAAAATAGCAACCCTTTGCTCTGATTACTGCTTTGCACACTCTTTGCATTAACTCAATGAGCTTCAAGCACACATGGGATATGTGCAGAAAAGTAATCAGAGCAAAGGATGGCTATTTTGAAGAATCTAAAATATAAAACATGTTTAAAGTTATTTCACCTTTTTTTGTTAAGTGCATACCTCCACGTGTGTTCTTTCATAGTTTTGATGCCTTCAACCGCACGCACAAGATCACTTTATTTACCACTGTAATTACCGAATTACAATACTCGTCATTCAATGACAGTAAATAATGTAAAAAGTTATGTAAAAACACTTTACTTACCACTGTAATTACCGGACTACAATACTTTTCATTCCATCCATCCATCCATTTTCTACCGCTTATTCCCTTTCGGGATCGCTTGATTGTAAATAATGTAATAATAATAAAGTAAAAAAAAGAGTATAAAGAAGTCATACTGTTCCATTACCTTTGTTCATAGTACTGTCACTACTCAACTGCCAAAGAACTGTCAACACCTGCATATTTGTTCCTTCCTATACTGTATATACTGTTACGCTATTTGATCTTGCACTGGTACTGTATTTGACTACTGTACTTCTTACTTGTACTGATACTTCTACCATAACTTCTGTGACTTATTGTGCAACTTAACTGTCTTGTAATGAATGTACATCAGAGCTATTCAATTGTTGTATATCTTTGTACAAACCCCGTTTCCATATGAGTTGGGAAATTGTGTTAGATGTAAATATAAACGGAATATAATAATTTGCAAATCATTTTCAACCCATTTTCAGTTGATTATGCTACAAAGACAACATATTTCCTTGAATTGCCGAAAGGCATATAGTATGCGCCTGCCTTGAATTACTGCCGGGTCAAACTCGCTTCCCAAAATAATTAGCGCATGCTTAGTATTAGCGCCTGGTCAAACTCGTGACACTTCCCCTGTCATCATTTTCAAAATGGAGGAGGCTGATTTTAATACCGGTGATTTGAAATCGCATAAAGGGAAGAAGATTATTAGCTATTCAGTAGGATTTAAGGTCCAAGCTTACACCACACTAACATTTTTACTGCATACCTTTGGTAAGTGCCGGAGTGAGAAGAGGTTTTAAATTAATTAGCGCCTCGGCGGCAATTCAAGGAAACACGGTATTTGATGTTAAAACTGATAAACTTTTTTTTTGGTTGCAAATAATCATTAACTTTAGAATTTGATGCCAGCAACACGTGACAAAGAAGTTGGGAAAGGTGGCAATAAATACTGATAAAGTTGAGGAATGCTCATCAAACTATTATTTGGAACATCCCACAGGTGTGCAGGCTAATTGGGAACAGGTGGGTGCCATGACTGGATATAAAAGCAGCTTCCATAAAATGCTAAGTAATTCATAAACAAGAATGGGGCGAGGGTCACCAATTTGTAAGTAAACAGTTTTAGAAGAACATTTCTCAACGAGCTATTGCAAGGAATTTAGGGATTTTACCATCTACGGTACGTAAAATCATCAAAAGGTTCAAGAATCTGGATAAATCACTGCACGTTAGCGATGATATTACGGACCTTTGATCCCTCAGGCGGTACTGCATCTAAAACCGACATCAGTGTGTAAAGGATATCACTACATGTGCTCAGGAACACTTCATAAAACCACTGTCAGTAACTACAGTTGGTTGCTACATCTGTAAGTGCAAGTCAAAACTCTACTATGCAAAGCCAAACCCATTTATCAACAACTCCCAGGAACGCCGCAGGCTTCGCTGGGGCTGAGCTCATCTAAGATGGACTGATGCAAAATGGAAAAGTGCTCTGTGGTCTGACGAGTCCACATTTTAAATTATATTTGGAAACTGTGGACGTGGTGTCCTCCGGAACAAAGAGGAAAATAAGCATCCGGATTGTTATAGGTGCAAAGTTCAAAAGCCAGCATCTGTGATGGTATGGGGGTGTATTAGTGCCCAAGGCATGGGTAACTTACACATCTGTAAAGGCACCATTAATGCTGAATGGTCCAAACAGGTTTTGGAGCAACATACGTTGTCATCCAAGCAACGTTATCAAGGACGCCCCTGCTTATTTCAGCAAAACAACGCAAAGCCACGTGTTACATCAGCGTGGCTTCGTAGTAAAAGAGTGCGGGTACTTTCCTGGCCCGCCTACAGTCCAGACATGTCTCCCATCGAAAATGTGTGGCGCATTATGAAGTGTAAAATACGACAGCGGAGACCCCGGACTGTTGAATGACTGAAGCTCTTCATAAAACAAGAATGGGAAATAATTCCACTTTCAGAGCTTCAACAATTAGTTTCCTCAGTTCCCAAACGTTTATTGAGTGTTGTTAAAAGAAAATGTGATGAAACACAGTGGTGAACATGTCCTTTCCCAACTACTTTGGCATGTGTTGCAGTCATGAAATTCTAAGTTAAATATTATTTGCAAAAAAAAAAATAAAGTTTATTAGTTTGAACATCAAATATCTTGTATTTGTAGTGCATTCAATTGAATATGAGTTGAAAAGGATTTGCAAATCATTGTATTCCGTTTATATTTACATCTTACACAATTTCCCAACTGTGTAGTCTGTGTAGTCTGCATGTGACAAATAAAACTTGAACCTTGAAACTTCAGTGACAATCTACATTGTAAATAGTCATGAAAATAAAGAAAACGCATTGAATCAAAAGGTGTGTCCAAACTTTTGGCATGTACTATATATATATTTATTTATACTGTGTAGGTTCCTTCCGGCATATGCGGCAATCTACATTTCTGCCAGTGGATGCTGGGTGTGTGTGTGTGTGAGTATTAAAAAAAAATAAACGTTTAGCGATGTCAATATATCCCATAGGATTTGTGGCTTTATTGTTTTGTAAAACAGACCAAACTCGCCGCAAAATGAACTACAACAAGATTGATTTTTCAAAAATTATTTTACCGATTGAAAGTTGCCATCAATCCTACGTGTGTGCTCGGGCCCCAAAGCACCCACGGGATCGGCGCCTATGCCTTCCGGGTACTCCAGCTTCCTCCTACCTCCAAAGACATGCACCTGAGATAGGTTGATTGGCAACACAAGAAATTGGCCCTAGCGTGTGAATGTTAGTGTGAATGTTGTCTGTCCATCTGTGTTGGCCCTGCGATGAGATGATGACTTGTCCAGGGTATACCCTGCCTTTCGCGCCCGAGTGCAGCTGGGATAGGCTTCAGCTTTACTCAGCTTTATATAACATACAGAAATAAACAATGTTTTGTCATTTGTCCATCGATTCAATCTTGATGTATCGGAGAACGATTATCATTCATACCTTTATTTGGTACTGACAATACGGAAAAAAAGAGATATCATGTGCTTTTTGCAAGTTAGTATTATTTTTAAAGGATTTCAAAGGACCTTATCGATTCTTTATTGTCAATTTTTTTTTAATACATGCAAGAAAAATAAAAGAGTCGAGATACTGATATTGAAGTATTAATACTTTTGAGAACCCTAATTTAAAGGATATACAAACAATGAATGACATATAAACCTGAGAACTAATTACAGTGATAAAAATGGTCAAGTCTTTATTTCTGTTCTTTTTTTTCTGAAGCAATTTATTTGTAATGAAAAATAGAACAAAACAATGTGTATTAATATGGACTGATTACGGTCTTTAAGTGGATTGTGTTCAATGTGATTGCCAGCAACGGAGTGAGTGAGTGTTTAATTCCTGACTGATTGCATCAGAAGCCTCTTTGGGATCTCTGACTGATCCCAATCATGCTTATCTGAAGGGCCTCCTAGAAGACTGTGACTCTGTGTCAAAGGGATCAATAAATCTCACCATGTTGTGTGCCCATTGTGCGCATTAGACTCAATGTGCGAGTGTATATCCTCCTAGGGACCAGAATCCTCTTCTTGGAGGTTATGCATGAGTGGAGGAAAAATACAGAAAGTAAAAAATGCACAGGAAAAGCACAAGAAAAGCACAAGAAACAGTCTTTTGTCAGCAGCGTTGCTCACTGGTGGTTTATTTGTCAGAATGGTAACGTGTGTGTGCGTGTGTGTGTTATTGTGTTGTCCACATGATTGTCAGGTGGTCAGATTGCAATTAAAGTGAATGGATGAGTTTCAGTGTTCTGCTGACAAAGGTAAAATTATGATAGTCTCTCGTTGTTATATAAAGAGAGATGCATACATATGTGCGTTCTTACACACGCACAAATGCCTTGTGATGTGTTTATGAGCACATCTGCTCTCCTCAGTAGTGGAAATTACAGTCTGGCTCAGTTCCACGCTTCTCCTTTTCTTAAAAAGACCCATTTGCCTCAATTAGTGCAAAATGAGAGTGGATTGGGACTGTGAGATATTAAAAAGCATAATGTGGAGCAGATGAAGACGAGTGCAGGGAAGAGAAACGGAACACTGGCGACAGACAAGAGAGAATTCCCACTTTCCATGTCTGGTTTCGTAACTGTTCACTGTTTCCATTTATGGAGCTGTGTGACTGTTTTGCTTGGGTACGTGCTCACATTTGACTGCGTGTTGATATGTGCAAATGCATACTTATGTACTTGCATAAACTGATGTTAATAGAGCATGTTTGCATAATTACAGTCATTGCACAAGAGCTATCCGGACTCATTATTGTCAGTCATGAGGGCTAATGCTTGTTTGTTTTTTAAGAGTAAACAAAATGCACAAGCACATTCTGAAAATGCGCATTTCTTAGCGTGTTACAAATTATTCAGCACATTGAAATCCAATGTAAGCCTGCAATCATGTGACTGATTTGTCTGCAACTGGAATTTATTGACGGCGTTTGGTAAATATAACATTTTTGCAATTACTAATGCACCCCTGGATGAAATGTGTCAGCCAATCACGGCTCACATATTCAAAACGAATCTGTTGAGGGATCAGTCAGAGCGCCCATTGAGATCATCACACAACAGTGAGAGGGATTAAAAGACACCAGCAGAGATACACACACACACACACATTCTCTGTGCTTGCCTGTGGAAACACAAAAGAGTTGAATATGGCATTGTACTTTAATAACATTTCCTTTCATTGCATGACATTTTCAACAAAAGACTTCTTCATTAAAAGCCAAATATATGGTTTCTTTGTGGGTATGTATGTCCCTTTGTGATAGTAGTTTTACATTTTTGTGTCAGTCCAAGAGAAGCAGGTCTGAAATGGGAGACATGCCTGGAGGGAATTTGCATCACTTTTTGGCTTCTGCATAATTTGCATCATCTTATTAAAGTGCAGATGAAGTGAACCAGTGGCGTTCTCATGCTGAGCAACCAAGTCCTATCAAATCTGGCTCAATCGAGTCATGATTTTTCTTCTACCAAGTTAGATATTAATCCAGTGAGAACACATTCATCTTTACGAACATCATATGCCATCAAGTAATTTTTCGAGCAACTATAAATCAGTGTTTCCTGTGTATTCATTTATTTGTGGTGCCAGAAATACATTTCGACTGTCACAAATAGGCCTGTTCACTCTCACTCATCAACACATTATAACGGGACTGTCTGCGAACATAGCTTGTCGTTAAACCCCTGGTGGTATGCATCGTAACTCCGTCTCTTAAAGGGCTATTTGAACTTGCTCAAAGTTTTCAAACCAAAACATATAACAAGAACGCCATTGGCTAGCTGGTGTTACCATTAGTAGTTTGATAGCCTCCTGCCCTCTGGCCACAGCTACACGAGCCCCTGGGCCAGGACAGGCAGACTAGAGAGTTTCTTTCACAGTGCATTAACACTCTTGAGCTCTCACCCTGTTAAAAAACGTTAAACGCACTTTAATCAATGAAATATATGTAATTAATGTAAATTTTACCAATAGCAGAGTTCTTACCATCTCATATAGTTGCATCTATATTTATCGGCATTGTAAATATGATATAATACTTGGTCTATTACACTCTGGTTTGATGCTAAACTGCATTTTGATGCATTTATCTGTATAATTGTAATGACAATAAAGTTGAATCTAACCCAGGGGTGTGAAACGTACGGTCCGTGGGATGTGTTTGCTAAGTATAAAAATGACCCAACATATTTGAAAGAAAATAAACTGCTGTTCTAAATGTGTTCACTAGATGTCGCAATAGCAATTCTTTGTGTCTTTGTAGATTATGCTACATATGTAAAAAAAAAAATTAAACAAACCAAATGATGTTAGTGCATCAGTTGAGGAAAATTAGCAAACTAATAAAACATACTCTAATTTGATTTCGATATTTTTTTCATCTTGATAGATTGAAAATTAACACCAATGAGTTGATAATTTATTCATAAAGTATAAATTACGACAAATAAAGATAGAATACCATTAACCGCAACATGCTAGTGTAAAAAAAACCCAACAACATTGTGATTTGTACATTTTCTCAATGTGCTTCTTCAATTTTCAAACAAAAAAAACAATCAAAAGTTGTCTTTATTTTTAAGTTATCGTGCCGGGACAAGAGGTACGAAATGGATGGATGGATGCTCATCAGCTCAAAGAAAAAGTCTGGCATTCAGGCTCTCTCATGGATATGTCCTTCACGTCTACATACCCGGAGCACGTGCAAACACAAAAGCGGTCCTCGAGAAGCAACTCAAATTTGTAGTCATGTTGTTACGATAGGCTATACATTCAATGATAGCAAACATTAGTAGCTAAACTTTGCCAAATTGCTATCATTAGCTGAAAACAATTGCGGGTGCATGTGTTACAAGGGGCATTACGGCTTAAGGTTGCAAACTGCCCCTTTAACACACTTTATACACACCTGGGGCGTCACGTATTAAGACTTGCGTACGCTGAAATCAAGGAAATGTTACTCGTGTACACACAGACAAAATCATATGTATTAAAGTGTGCGCACGCATTAATCCAAGCACATCTCCTTTGTACTCCCCCATCAACATGGAACTGAGAACACATGTTGGAGTGGCTGGACCACTCCCTGTCCACACCCCCATTTAAATATGCACATCAAATTTGAATTAGTCATGTGCCTAAGAGCTTACCCTCTGCACAATCAGAAAACAAAAAGATAATGAGCAAGGCGGCATGAAATAAGAATTTCACCAACAATGACTTGGAGGAGCTTCTTGCTGGAGGGTAAAAATGTAGTCTATTCCAGTATTGTTGCAAGTTAGTGCAGCAGAGCATGCACCGGGGAAAAGGTGTGGTTTAGCATTTCACACTTTACCCACTGTTTTTTAACATGAGTATACTTTGCACACATGCTTGTTTGAAAGTGTTTAAGATGTAGTTTAACCAGAAAAAACAGCAAGCCACTGACGCTGATGATGCTGTTAAGACATGTATAATAGAATATAGAAAAAATACTAACATTTAAGTTTAGTTTAGTTTAGTCCTTATTTGAAGGGACAATGCATCGAAACATTAAACTCATAGACAGATATGTTTTGTACCAGATTATAGCTAAAAATCAAATTTTCATCTGCAGTCCCTGGTTACCTAAATTAAAGGGATACAAAAATCAGGCAATAAAATTATAACAATAAAATCATATTATAGCATGTAATGAAATGAAGAAAAGTCATAAAATGCCCTTTTATTGACACATACTTATTATTTAACACAACTACACCTCATTTACATCATAACACAAAGACAATACATGCTCTTGTTCACATCTATCATCATTTGTATAACACAATCATGATTTTAACAGACACACCTCATTTCTTACAACAAAATGCTCTAATGGATAAATATAATACACATTAAGTTGATGTGTCAATCAAAGTGCCCACCTCAGTGACCGTGTGAGCAGTTTTAAACGCTCCAAAGCCACTTTTTAACTTCAATTGTGAATGAAGATGAGTCTGTTAGACTTTTCGAGTTTGTGCGAGGTCGTCCCAGTCCTTTATCGCTTTATATAAAAGCGGTACCTTTGCTCACTGTGCTTTATAGGGATTAATATCAGGACACATAAATAAATGTTCTCACCAAGAAGTCACTAAACACACACAATATCAGCCAGTAGTTTATTCCTTGCTGTTACTAAGAATGTAAGAATCAGGACAGTAGGACCAGACCACATCACTACAATGTTGCTTCATTGCATTTGCGTATCACACATAATCTGACCAAATTAAAATGTTTCATGTTGACATATACATATTCATCATATGATGGCGAGCAATGTGTGTGCTCAAATTTCCTAATGTAATTTGATAGCTCAAATTACATTAGGAAAACCAGCTGTTGCTTCAAAATGTGCTTTAATTACAGCATGTTCAGCTGCATTGTATGGGAAATGAATATACCTGGCTAACTTGCAACACTTTGCCCATGTTTTTTTATATCCGTTCGTGTAAATTCTTCATATGTCTCTAAAGTGCACATCAATCATTGTGAGAAGTACTTGTTTGACATTTCTTTAATTAAACAGTTACTCAGCCTCACCTGAGTGTCGGCAAAATATCCAGATCATGTAGAAATGTGCGTATACGCCAGCCATGGAGATCATCATCATAATTTTTTTTATTCCTTTCATGAAAATGCATACATACAAGCCACAAATAGTTCACACTCTCATAGTTTTTTTTGTTTCTTATACATTTCCATGATCAGAAAGGAGCAGATGGAGGAATAATATTATTATATTTATATTCCCCTTTTCTAACACGAATTATTTAAATGACTTTGTGTGTGAATGTGAATGTGAATGTTGTCTGTCTATCTGTGTTGGCCTTCGATGAGGTAGCGACTTGTCCAGGGCGTAAGCCGCCTTCCGCCCGATTGTAGCTGAGATAGGCACCAGTGCCTCCCCGCTACCCCAAAGGGAATAAGCGGTAGGAAATGGATGGATGGATGGATGGATGGACTTTATCACTGGGGCTTCGTGGTGGTAGAGAGGTTAGTGCGTCTGCCTCACAATACGAAGGTCCTGAGTAGTCATGGGTTCAATCCCGGGCTCGGGATCTTTCTGTGTGGAGTTTGCATGTTCTCCCCGTGAATGCGTGGGTTCCCTCCGGGTACTCCGGCTTCCTCCCACTTCCAAAGACATGCACCTGGGGATAGGTTGATTGGCAACACTAAATTGGCCCTAGTGTGTGAATGTGAGTGTGAATGTTGTCTGTCTATCTGTGTTGACCCTGTGATGAGGTGGCGACTTGTCCGGGGTGTACGCCGCCTTCCGCCCGATTGTAGCTGAGATAGGCACCAGCGCCCCCCCGACCCAAAGGTCGGGGGGGCGCTGAATAAGCGAAAGAAAATGGATGGATGGGACTTTATCACTGTTCCCTCTACAGACACCCGAACTCCAACATACTTTTACATTTTTGTTTAAGCATTTTTACAATGATACGTCCAATCAAAATCAAAAATCAGTTTGATATAATGGCAGTTGTCTCTTTTTGTAACTCTTTTTAAATACAAACATATTTCTGCAACTTTTTAAGTCTTTCTTTAGAGAATTTAGAGATAACATGAGGCACCGCACATTTCCACAAGCAGTTCAATATCGAAACAACTCTTCTCAACTTTGCTGTGAAAAAACACTTAATTAATAAGGGCGCTGGTCTGCCAGGGAATAAGAAGACATAGCAGGAGGAATTAGTGTTCCCATCTTAATTTGGTGTCGCTATATTTAGCAAATATTTTAAACCCTATTTTACTTCCAGCAATTTCTTTATGGTCTTATTAGACACTTATGGAGATTTAAAGCCCTGACAAGTTGCTCAGCCTTGTGACATAAAAAAAAACAGCAATAAGAAACAGAAAAAAGTTAAGTTTTTGTTTCTAAACACGATGGAGGCAGTGTGGCGCAGATGGTAGAGCAGCCAGCTAAGCAACTTGAGGGTTCCAGGTTCTATTGCAGCTTCTGCCATCCTAGTCCGTTGTGTCCTTGGGCAGGATGCTTCGCCATTGCTCCTGATGTGTTGTGGTTAGCGCCTTGCATAGCAGCCATCTGTGTGTGAATGTGATGTATAATGTAAGGTGCTTTGGGTATCATTCCAGCTATAGTAAAGCGTTATATAAATACGAACATACAGACCATTTAAGCACATTTGTTTTGCTTTTCAGGATTTTTTAAAAAACTATTTAATATTCATCCATAATGTTATTATTCCTCTCTCCTACTGCACCCACTACATTCACATTAGCATGCGTCATGGCCAATCAAGCAAATTAGACAAAGGATGTTATCTAGCACGCCCTCTCAACCCCCAACCTTCCACAACAAATAGACTGCATTCCTGTGGGAAACACTAAATATGTAATAGTTTCTACTTAAAAGAACAGCTTTAAAATTATTTTTGATACAGTGGGTGGTCTTCTTTTGTGGTTTATATTACTGGTACGCCACTCGGGTCACTGCTCATGTTGTGTTAGGGTCTTTTTTAGAATTGTATGCCATTTTCACTCAAGCTCAGCTGCACACTGAAATCCCCAGAAAATGTTTAGTTTTCGACACGATTAACTCCTAAAATCACACAATTCTTTTAGTGTTTTTGTTAATTGACAAATGCATTTGCCTATCTGTGTTCTGTATATAAACAGTATATACAGTGTATTTCTCAGTGTGGCTTAGTACATGAATATACAACTGTAAGCTAAAGATCTAAATGATCCCAATGGTTACTTAAACTGTCAGTAAATATTGTATTGTTGTTTTCCTTGCTATTAATTCAGCAAAGTGGAGACCAGTAAGTCTGGGAAATGTTTTCTTGCAGCCTGCATGGAAGTCCATCCATCCATCCATTTCTACCGCTTATTCCCTTTTTTGGGGTCGCGGGGGGCGCTGGCGCCTATCTCAGCTACAATCGGGCGGAAGGCGGGGTACACCCTGGACAAGTCGCCACCTCATCGCAGGGCCAACACAGATAGACAGACAACATTCACACTCTTAATATCGCTGTGCAAGAATATCACCACGTTTTCTTTCTTTCTTTTTTTAGTTTATTTCAAACATGAGCACGCTTACAGTATAATAAATCACACCACAGTTCGTATCATTTCTCTTTCTAACAGTTCTGAAAAGGAGTAGGAAGAAGCAAAGCTTATTTAATCATACCCCTTTCCCACTTCAGACAGTTTATAAATACATACGTTCATTTACTGTCTTCTTTTTGTAACACAATGGGTCCCATTCAGCACCCATCCATCCATTTTCTACCTCTTATTCCCTTCGGGGTCACGGGGGGCGCTGGAGCCTATCTCAGCTACAATCGGGCGGAAGGCAGAGTACACCCTGGACAATCCCCCATTCAGCAATAAGTTCCTTACTTTTCCTCTTATATTTCTTCCTAAGTGATTTCCCGTGTTCTTAACTGGCCAAATTGCTCCCACCTGCTGTTCTTAAGTTGCTGAATGCCAAATGGTTAGCGTGTGCGTTTCTATCATAATTTGCATATAAACACGCCATTATTTCCACAATATGCATATGTAAACAACACCCTTAATTCTGCAATTTGAGTAGGTACACGTTCTGAATTCCCCATATAAGGGCACAAATACGTCGGAAAAGCCAAACATCCAACACACGGAGAAAAGACAAACAGATTACAAAAGAAAAATTCGTATTATCCCGTGGGGGAAATACATAATGTCAAAATGTAAGTTTAGGAAAGGGGGGACTGCTGAGGTAGCCTAAAGTGTTCAAATAAATATTTGTCACTTCGGGCAAAAAGGTCTACATGATTGTGAAATATGTGCTCCCTCCACAGGGCACAATCTGTGGCATCTCGCAGCAGCAGCAAGAGTGTGTGTGTGTATGTGTGCGTGTTTGTGTGTGTGTGTGTATATCTATCTATCTATCTATCTATCTATCTATCTATCTATCTATCTATCTATCTATCTATCTATCTATCTATCTATCTATCTATCTATCTATCTATCTATCTATCTATCTATCTATCTATCTATCTATCTATCTATCTATTTATCTATCTATGATATTAATTTAACATTAGACAATAGAAGTAAGGGAACATGTCACACTTAAGAACAAATACTGTAGGCCACCCTAAGAGTGCTCTGGAGTATTCATAGATTTTGTTCTTACCTACAATACGAACAAATCCCAGCTTAGAAAACATTGGTGAATACAAAAATCTCCTTAAAAACTTCATAAATTGGCCTAAGAACAAAATTTGTTCTTAAGAACGGTTTCTAAATAGGGCCCAATGATATCAGTGAATGGTTTAAACAGCAGTTCTTGTAATAAAAAAATAAGTTAGTCATGGTAAACATACTGAGATGAAGAATATCCTGTTTTCAATAAGGTTGAAGGTGTTTGTCATAATTCTTCTTCTTTGTACTTTGTAAGCACAATTAATTTGAACAACCTCTTAAACGGTATCGTATCAGTACATTGTCAAACTTATTTGCTTAATCCATTCCATAGTTTGATTCAGAATACTGATATGCCAAAGGTTTTTAGTGTTGTACGGGCATACAAATGTTTTAAGTTAGTTTTTCCTCTAAGGTTATATTTCTCCTCTTTAGTTTAGAAGAATTGTTGTACATTCTTGGGTGGCAGGTTATAGTTTGCATTGTACATAATTTTAGCTGTGTGCGATGTTACCAAATCGTGGAATTTCAATATTTTTGACTCAATAAATAAAGGGTTTGTATGTTCTCTATATCCAAAATTATGTATCAGTCTAACTTTTTTGTAACACGGTTAATGAATGAAGCGCACATTTGTAGTTGTTTCCTCATATTTCATAGAGTATGTCCTGGATCAAAAATCACTTTATATTCTATACTGCTCGCTAGTGTTACCAAATCTTGTAATTGTGTAGAAATATGAGGAAACAACTATAAATGTGCGCTTCATTCATTAACCGTGTTACAAAAAAGTTAGACTGATACATAATGTTGGCTATAGAGAACATACAAACCCTTTATTTATTGAGTCAAAAATATTGAAATTCCACGATTTGGTAACATCGCACACAGCTAAAATCATGTACAATGCAAACTATAACCTGCAACCCAAGAATGTACAACAATTCTTCTAAACTTATTGAACAAATATACTGTATTTTCTTAACTGATTTTGGAGTTGATACATTGAATAAAACCTTTCTCTCACACAATTATTATGCCTAACAATTAAATGTACAGTATGATCTAAGTTGTTTTTGGAGATTTTGAGTTGTAAACATGTTGTAAATATTACGTTAATAGTTTTGATGACCATAGCTTACAGCTAATAAACGTTCTTATCAGCAAATGAACAGCAAACATACTTTCTGAGCCTTCCTTTGCTCTCTTAAGTCCTTGTTATGCTACAACGTCACAGCGTAAACTAGTTCACTTCCCCTCTTTGAACCCCCCTCGCGTCAACAGTGACATGGACCGCCGAACTCTGATTGGTCAGCCTTTTATAACACAGCGGTACCCCGGTTAACGTCAATAATACATTCTATAAGTTAATTATTGAACAGTTACAGCTTAACAAGCAGAAATAACTATAAAAGTCTAATGAAAAGAACAAATGAACACTTTACATAATTTTTAGCGTCATTGAGCACGCTAACAACACAGTGGAGAAACAGGAGGGGAGAAGTGGAGAGTGGAAACACCACGTCTAAGAGAAACTTCTCAACATCTTTAATCGTTTTTGGTCTCTGTTTTTTGAATACCTTCACTCTCTTTACAACATTATCGTTCTCGTTCTTTCTTTGCCAGGATGCTACTTATTGTTGACACAGACTATCTGTATTTACTCGCTAAATCAGCCACTACAATTACAATCATTTCCTTGTGGAATTTTGGCAGTAGTTCTCATCCTTTTTTCCAGAATTCTGACACTTTTGGTCCCAGAATTTGTTACTAGGCATTTGTTATTAGTCGCACTCCACAACAAATCCAAGTGCCGACTTGATCTGACCAGCATGAACTGATTAACCCTTCTCAGATGAGAGGTTTAAAGGCCTACTGAAATGAGATTTTCTTATTTAAACGGGAATAGCAGGTCCATTCTATGTGACATACTTGATAATTTCGCGATATTGCCATATTTTTGCTGAAAGGATTTAGTAGAGAACATCGACGATAAAGTTTGCAACTTTTGGTCGCTATTAGAAAAGCCCTGCCTTTACCGGAAGTATGTGCGCGTGACGTCAGGAGTTGCAGGGCTCCACACATATTCACATTGTTTTTAATGGGAGCCACCAGCAGTAAGAGCAATTCGGACCGAGAAAGCGACAATTTCCCCATTAATTTGAGCGAGGATGAAAGATTTGTCAATTAGGATATTGATAGTGAAGGACTAGAAAAAAAAGAAAAAGCGACGGCTCCGGGCGGTGGCAGTGTGAGCGTTTCAGATGTAATTACACACATTTACTAGGATAATTCTGGAAGATCCCTTATCTGCTTATTGTTTTAATAGTGTTTTAGTGAGATTGTAAAGATTGTAAAGACATACCTCGAGGTCTGATGGCCGCCAAACTCACTGCTGCCTTTTTTGACAGCTGCTGCAGGATGACGAATAACCCAATGATGTCTCCGGTAAGATATATATCACAATTTTCCCATCCAAAAACATGCTGGTTGACGTAGTAAAAACATGTTCGCTTGACCGCTCTGCTTCACAACAAAGAAACACTGGCTGTTTCTCGGTGCTAAAGACAGTTGCAATCCACAGCTTTCCACCAACAGCATTGTTCTTTATAGTCTCCATTATTAAATGAACAAATTGCAAAAGATTCAGCAACGCCGATGTTTAAAATACTGTGTAATTACGCGATGAACAGAGACGACTTTTAGCCGTGTTTGGTGCTGCGCTAATATTTCCTGACAGTCCGTGACTTCACGCGCACACGTCATCATTCCGCGACCTTTTCAACAAGAAACTCGCGGGAAATTTAAAATTGCAATTTAGTAAACTAAAAAGGCTGTATTGGCATGTGTCATATAAACTATCAGACTGCGTGGTCGGTAGTAGTGGGTTTCAGTAGGCCTTAAATGTCTTCTAAGACAAACTTAACAGTCCAGTTGTAATTGATTAAGTAGGAACAGAAAAAAAAAAACCTGGATTAATATTGTACAGGTATACTAACAAAACATAAACGTTACTATACCACTTCTAAAAAGTACCGGTTCCCTTTTTTAATTTATTTTTTTTATTAACGTGTATGACAGCGAGCCGTTGTCACGTTGTGACATTGCTGGTTTTAAGAGCAGAGGAGCATGTTCGGCAGCACACAATCACGGAGTACTTATAAGCAAAAACAGTGTGTAGACAGAAAAGGGCTTAAAAACTAACGATAAAGGTCAAGTTATAACACTGAAACGTTGCTCTACAAGAGGTGCTTTAAATCATGGCTAGCTAGCTTGCGGGTAACGTCCATCCACAGTCGACAGTGTTTTAGCTACTTCTAAATCACTAATCCTCGCCTCCATGGCGACAAATAAAGTACATTTCTTACAAGTATCACACCTGCAGGACTAGGAATAGCTAAGCATGTTTCACTGCACACCGCAGGAGGATACAATAGCTTACCGCTAACATGCTATCACTCCTCAATGTATACAAATGCCATGGATGGTTCTACACTGTAATGATACCAATTACAATAGCGTATCTAGTCGATACTACAATGATTACATCGATATTTTTTTTATCATCACAAAATCTTTTTTACTTGAAAAAAAATATATGTTTATAAACACATCGATACCCAAATGTGTGGTATCATCCTAAACTAATGTAACGTATCCAAACAACAAAAGAATAAGTGCTTCTTACCTCCATCCATCCATTTTGTACCGCTTGTCCCTTTTTGGGTGTGCTTCTTACATTCGAACAAAAGTGTAGATAAAACATGTTAATACAGAAAGTAAGCATATATTAACAGTAAATAAACAAGCAGATTAATAATGCATTTTGTACCGCTTGTCCCTCATAATTTTGACAAAATAAATGAATTAAAATTACACAGTATTACTTCATACATCAGCAGCCAAATTAGGAGTCTTTGTTTGCGTACTTACTACTAAAAGACAAGTTGTCTAGTATGTTCGCTATTTTATTAAAGGACAAAATTGTTCTTCGATTGGAATAAGAAACATATGTTTAATTGTTTTGTGATCCCCTTTATTTGGAAAGTATCGAAATACATTTTGGTACGGGTACCGGTACAAAAATAGGGGTATCAGGACAACCCTACTTACAAGTGTGTCGCGACTCGCAAAATTTGATGTCGTCAACAAACAAATGTGAATTCCAGTACTGTAAATAAACGGAACAAAAATAACTCTAACTTTGGCAACATTTTGGCAAAATAATGTAATCTAAGGCATTTTTCAACTAAGGTTGCAGAATTAGCCTTACCTGTTTTTCCCTCCTGTGAAAGCTCTTTTCCTATGTACAACTCTTTCTTGGTTGGTTTCGGGCAGCATTTACATCAAAAGTGACTTGACTAGTTCCAGCTGTAATAACAATCTGAGTGTGGCTTTTAATGCCACTGTATTATACACAAGGAGTCAAATATCTAGTCAATGGGAGTGGTGATATCTCATTCTCAAGAAAACACTGCCCTTTGGCTTTTCTGCAGAAAATTGAACATCACGCTGTCAACGCAGATGTTGAGCTATAAAAAGATCAAGACAGCGTTGGCAAGGACAGCTTTGGCAAGGACAGCGTTGGCAAGGACAGCGTAACAACTACGCAGGAGCATTATCCAGGCTTCAATCTGAATTGAAATCAAATAACTTTTAAGCGACCTAATAGTACAGCTTAGTGGTGCGGCGTGGCACAGTTGCTAGAGCGGCCGCGCCAGAAACTTGAGAGTTTCAGGTTGGATTCATTCTTCAGTCATCCCAGTCACTGCCATTGTGTCCTTGGGCAAGACACTTTGTACAGACCGCCTTATTCAAAAGAGGAGTTTGCGTAGACACTCTTATTTACTGAACATTAATGTTATGTTATGCGTGCTATGGCGTTTTGCTACAGTATGTTTTTAAACATGCATGAGACATCTGCTACTTTTTATGAGCATTTAGAAGCAGTCCTGCATTGTATCCATAATGAAACCACTTTTTTGGGTTATTTCTTTTTATAGTTGAAGATGCACTCATTTGTGAGAGGCTGCACCTTCTCCTTTCAAAATGCAAACAAATGCATAGTTAAATAAGTTTTTTTCATATAATAAAAATATTATTAATATATATTCTATGTGAAAAAAATGAACGTCATTAAAAAACACTAAAAGATACCAAAACGTATTAATTGAATTTGTTTTCATCTCCTATTGCAACTTTTTCACAGCAACACATTTTAAAGCAAACAATTATAACAAGAACATTACCTGCAGGCCTATGTTACCATTAGTGGTTTAACAGAACACATTAGTTTAAAAATTGTGTCTTTATTTTTCACAATCATAAAGTTTATATAATAAAATGATTGGTGTTTACGGCGGTCACTCACCCGGTCTCGTGAACACGTACGGTTAGGGAGCACATGCACGCATACCAAAGCAGTCCAAGAGTAGCAAAGGACAATTTATAGTCATGTTGTTGTTATGATAGAGTGCACGTTCAATGACAGCTAACGCTAGCTATCCAAATTGCTATTATTAGCTAACAAAACCTAACGCTAATGCGCGTACATGTGTTACGTATGTTTGTAATTAGGTCATTACGTACAAGAAGCTGTAAGAGGTCAGGATATACTGTGCAAAATACATTAGAACGTTGGTACCCTGTAGGCGTCTGTGGAAATGTTGCAAACAGCCCCTTTAAGTCCTCTAGCAGCTATAAAATTGTAAATTTATGTTGCTGAATAGATGATGTATCTAAAATGTTTTATTTTTAAAAATTGTTATATTATATTTTATCTTTACCGTCCACAATGTTGACACACACGTAGGATGGAGGATTCTCCTTTGTCGATCATCTGTCTGGATATCGCGAATACTGAACCTTCAGCCGTGTGTGGAACTGTGTCATTTTGCACGTCCTTCTCACAAGTGCTACATAAATTGCAAAAAAGTGCCTGCAAAACGGTGATGAGTGTTCATAAATCACATTGCGCATGCTGAATAATTATATTTGCATCTTCTGCTCCCAGTTTTTTGGGTATTTTGATGATCAGCATATATTTTGCATAATAATGATGACAGAGACGCAAAATGGATTGCACGCCCTATTCAGCTCCATTAACAGACGCAATCCCCTTTGCACATATTTAATAGATCGTGTTAGCCTGTGGTAGTGGCCTAGTGGTTAGTGTGTCTACCCTGAGATCGGTAGGTCGTGAGTTCAAATCCCAGCCGGGTCATACCACAGACTATAAAAATGGGACCCGTTACCTCCCTGCTTGGCACTCAGCATTAAGGGTTGGAATTGGGGGTTAAATCACCGTAAATGATTCCCGGGCGCGGCACCGCTGCTGCCCACTGCTCCCCTCACCTCCCAGGTGGTGTTCAAGGGTGATGGGTCAAATGCAGAGAATAATTTTGCCACATCTAGTATGTGTGTGACAATCATTGGTACTTGAACTTTAACTTTAAAAGTTTGCATGTGTTTTAGGCAGGGCCAGCCTTTGACGATTTGACGCCCCAGGCGAGAGTGTACTAACCGCTCCCTGGCCCCTCCAGAAAAGTTTTCCCCGCTACCCTAGAGAAAAGACTATATGCAACACTAGACAGTTAGCAATGATTTATTTTATATGTCAAAACAGAAAAAATGCAATTTGAAAAAAAATATAAACCATTTAAATAATTTCACTCAGAATAAAAAAAAAGAAAATTATGTAAAAGTAGTACAGATGGCATGAGGGTAAAATTGGGGAATACATTAGCTATGTTCTCTTAATTTTCTCTCTATTTACTGTACTAAATGTCTGTAAAAGTAGTGGTGATGGAAACGTTTCCCATCATATCTTTTCGGTAATGTGATGTCTGAGTTTACCTTATAAGGTCCTCGACTAAGTAATTCAGTTCTTAGTGTGTCAGTCAAATGGTGTGGCCATTTAGCAGGATTAATAGGGGTAGTTTTGATCGATTCACAAGCATTTGTTGAAGCTGAAGTGTCTTCAGGTTGTTGGATTGTGACATTGAGTCTGATGCTTCATTATCCTGGAAGAAAATTAAACACACACAGAACAACTTTGAAATATATCTGTAAATGTATTAATAATGATGATTTTAGTTTGATTAGAAGACCAATATTTTAAATTTTGACTTTTTTTCAAACATTTGCTATGCCCTGTTAACATAATGAGTATATATATTGATATACTGTAATTATTTGTCAAGGCATATAAGCAAAGTATATACAATATATATGAGCATAATATAACGATATGGTGCAATCCACAATATATGTACAGTTACAGTATAACCTCGTACTTCCTATTCCAGTAACAAAGTAATACTGACTATACTTTTCTATTATTAAAAAAGATTGTATAACAGCAATGAAAGCTACTTGAGAATGAGCATGCAAGCTAATATCTATTATTAATATCCATTATTTTGTCTTTTAGAATTATTTTATCAGTATTAGAATACATTCAAGCACGTGTTTGAATGCAGTCAAAAAGACAACTGCTTCAGATGAATAGACAAGGATGTCTTGACAGTATTTAAAAACGAGTCTGATATTGAATAAAATGTATTAACGTTGAACATATATGTTGTATATTTTTTAATTGAAAAATGATTTTTATGACAGTTTGTTACAAATTACAAACACGTAATGTTGAGTCTGTCTCTCAGCAGCAAATGTGCTGCTTCTTGCTGTCAGAATAGTTACTGTAGTGTAAAGCACAAAATGGCATGCATTTTAACTTTAAAGTACTTTTTCTAATATGATACACATATTACACTAATATTGTATGTATTGTTTAATAAAACAATGAAAATGAGAAGACTTTGGCCTGCAATCATATTCCAAAACTGAAAAAACCTACATTATTCTTTACGGTGAGGCTCAGGTGAACACGTCCCCTCCTCCTTTATACCAGCCTACATGTGCCTGTCGTGACTGTAAATATTTTCTAATAGCGTCTACAAAATCGCAAATAGCATCCATTATTTCCAATAAATATTATCTTACATTTCAGCAAAATTTACCAATAGCTGAGCTTACATTAAATGCAGATTTTTTGTTTGGGTTACTGACTTTTTCACCACTTGTGCATTTCTGGATTTTCTGCTTTACAGATGTTGCTTATTTACTTTCTGTTCACTTCAGAAGTTCACCCAATTGAGCTTATAATTACTGTATGGGAACTACTCTCGCTCTTCCTGTTGAAAAAAAGTCATGATGCTAACGCTAAAAATTAATTAGCTGAATTTACATACGTACTTCTGCTCTAAGCCCGCTCTATAGGCCGCACCAGATAACTTTGATGTCCCCATTTTCATCGTAAAAGATTATCAATCAGATACCATGAATTGATTCACGTGGATCCCGACTTAAACAAGTTAAAAAACTTATTCGGGTGTTACCATTTAGTGGTCAATTGTACCTGCGATGAAGTGGCGACTTGTCCAGGGTGTACTCCGCCTTCCGCCCGATTGTAGCTGAGATAGGCACCAGCGCCCCCCGCGACCCCAAAGGGGATAAGCGGCAGAAAATGGATGGATGGGTCAATTGTACGGAATATGAACTGTACTGTGCAATTTACTAATACAAGTTTAAATCAATCAATCAATCAATAAAATTGCTCCAGTAGCCTTCTTTGATTCTGACACAACATGATGTCGCCCTCCACCAGCAGTAGCAGCACGTCACTTCATAGGTCATAGGTTTGATTGTTATTTTTTTAAAGAAAGCATTCCAATTAAGTGCACAGAGTGTGCATTATACAAACACTTTTATTTACGTATCTTTGTTGTTATCAAAAATATTTTTTGTTTTTTTACATTCTGCAATTTGGCGCTTCCTCTAAAGTATGGCGCCCCGGGCGGCCGCCTTGATTGACAGTCTGTCTGGTTTTAGTACACGCATACCTTTAATAAATCCGGCCCTACATGTGTGTGTGTGTGTGTGTGTGTGTGTGTGTGTGTGTACGTTAACCACCAGGCTCTGTGACTATTTCACATGTTGCATTTAATATTAATTTGGGCTGTCTTGATTAAATATTTTTCAATTCAAATCTAATTTGTTAGATTTTTCCCATTGTTGACCATCAGTCGAATCTATTTATTTATATTTGTCAAATTTCTGACAGCACAGCATCAACTCTCCTACGTCCCGCATGTAGAAACATCCCCCCAACACTATTAGAAATATAATTTTGTGAACAGACAAATATATTTTAGAGACACACCAGGAAGCAGCGACTGCTTTGAGCCGAAACTGTAAGTAGGTAAGAATTACACTCTCTAAAAACTATTTGTCTGCACACAAGAATATATTACTAATATTTAAAGAAACATGATGAACATTATATATTTTTTCCTCCCAACACACCTGCTGGTATTAACTTACCTCCCTTCCCCGGAAACAGTTCGATGCAATTACGAGGTTGATTAGATTCCTCCAAATCGAATTGTTGAATCTTTGACTTTATTAAGACAGCCAAATTATTCAATGGTGAATTAATTATTACAATCTTTGAACATTTACATTTGAGATATTGTTCATTGGCTCACTTCAATTAACACATTTCTCATACAATTCATAAAAGTATCTAATTCGTAATTGTGAATCACTCAAAGAAAAACAATAAGAAGACAGATCTAATTCCCACAAATCTGTCTGTCATTAGACAGTGCTCATTAGAATTTCCCTTGAGAAATGATGAAAGATGAGCTCCAGAAGTCTCGGCTGTCGAGAGTGCACCGATATGAACGGACTCATGTTCAAATCACATTATGCAATTTTCACACAGAGCAGAGTGCAAGCAGGAACAGTTATCCAGCTGTAAAATCTCTGCATAGGCAGAGAGCTTACTGGATCATTTTGACAGGATTCTGTTGGGCTTGCCCCAGGGATAAATAAAGTACTTTCTATTCTATTCTATTTATTAAACATATCTCCGTGTGCCTGCACGTGTTTCATTGCTGGTTTGGGATTATCAGTCAAAGTGCTTTGGACATACAACTCCTAGAAGATAACATTGTTGGGCTTTTTTAACAAGACTGTGCAAGACTGAAAATCACAGTGTGAGGTATTTTCAACTGTTCTCTCAGTTGCTGTTTTCTCCTTCTCTATTGTATTTGTCTTTTCTCTCTTTTCAGAGCATTGTATAGTGAGTTGCTGATCTAAAGCTCTGGTCCTAATCTCTGACCAGAGTGGACAACCACACTCTAAAGTCTAGAGCAACATGACCCAGGAGGGGCAGGCTTTGCCGTCTCCCACCCCACCAGAGAACCCAGCAGAGCCCATTAACACCACCAGCGACCTGCCAGAGCAAGACAAGCCTGGTTGTGAAGACATAAACGAAGGAAAACAAGAAGAAGACATCTGCAAGGAAGAAGAGGAAACACAGGGGGGTGCACACTGTAATGTTGAAGGGAGGGAAGAAACAAAAGCAGAGGGAGGAGAGGGTGTTCACCATCACCAGGCGGACAAGGAGAAGGAGGAGGAGAGGGATGCGGCAAACGGGAATGGATGCGGAAATGATGAGGTGAGCTCAACAGGGGAGAAGGAAACACATGCTGCAGATGAGATGACAGAAGAAGAGGAGGGGAGAGAGGATGAAGAGATGCAACCACAAACAGAGGAAGAAGCAACTCGGCCCAGACAAGCTGGACGGTTAGTTCAACAATTAATTCATCACTATTCAGATGAGAAGATGTTAGCAAAAATTTTAAAATACATGGCTTGCATGAGAAAAAAACAAACAAAAAAAAACCCATCCATGAATTACACTTCCTCTTACTTTTACTGCTTAGCCCAGCTCAGGCTTAGTGCACTGAAATCACTGCAACGGAATCTGTTTTTGGCCAAGCATTCACATGCACAAAGCATCACATAAGCTTCACAGGAGCATTTTATCATCCTTAGTACCCTTAAACAAGATGACATGCTCAAACATGCACACACTAACACACTTGTGGGTGGTAGAACAATGGTGAAGGGCCTAATTAATTAGCCACCAATCAGTATGGGAAGATTTTTGTGAAAAAGTATGTGATTGCCATTGCCGATTAATGGCTTTTAATGTCGATCACAATCGCTGATGCCTTTTGGCTGACACTATCTATTTTTAGTTCCTCAGCTAACAAAGTTACAAAAATTTTAATTACCACTGACATTCCTACACGCTAGGTGTGGTGAAATTACTCTCCGCATTTGACCCGTCCCCTTGTTCTGCTCGGGAATCATTTTAGTGATTTAACCCCCAATTCCAACCCTTAATGCTGAGTGCCAAGCACGGAGGTAATGGGTCCCATTTTTATAGTCTTTTGTATGACTCGGCCGGTGTTTGAACTCACAACCTACGGATCTCAGGATGGACGCTCTAACCACAAGGCCACTGAGCATGTAGGTTAACATTATTCCCCTCTTTTTTGACAAATAAAATACACTTCCAAATATCATTATCAATATTCATTATCACAGGAAGATGAGGCTGAATATCATTAGCAAGACCGGAGCAGACATGGTAATAGCTATGCTAACCACTAAGCGAGCCTGAAACAACACCAAGAAATAAGTGTTTAGTTAAGTTGAAGAAGTGTAAATGGAAGCTGGTTGCAGCAGAAAGTAAGTAGTTGTCAACAGGAAACTAACAAATAGATAAATAAGAGTCTAGACTGAGAGAGAATGATATAATAACAACTGTTGGTGTGTCAGCATTGTCAAAATAGGTACACAACATTTAAGAGAAGGGCAAATCAATCCACAAATTGGTGGTGTCCTTTCCAAGGGCATTGTCAGTATATGATTGATACTAATGTGACTAGGTCGATATTTTAATTTTCTTAAAAATGGTTTAATGTTTCAAAACTCAGAAATAATTCTATGGACTCAGGAGGACTTTGAGGGGAAAAAAAGCAAAGGATTTGTAGGAATAGTGGATGGTAGTATTTCATTTTGTGTAGGTGCTGTGTAGTATTGACTTTGTTTTGATCCAACAATTGTATGTAATGAAAGAGAATAAGGAAGTAGTTTAAATATTGCGATGATAATGTTTAAAGGCCAACAGCACACATTATAAATACATTGAAAAATGTATACTTAATATGTGTGCTCGGTATTGATATTGGCCAATCTCACTCATGGATGATCGGACTCAGGAGCATAAAACCCTATAAATCCCTATTTCCCACACATATTACAATATGTTTTACTTTTCCACCACCTGCCATAATATTAGGTACACCTGGGAAAATAAATATATGTATGTTCAAAAAAACGTTTATTATAGACTAATTATAGTTTTACAGACAGAAAAAACAATGAAAAATACATATAGACAGTACTGTAAATATTGAATGAAATGGATTGATGAACATTTAACATTGATTTCACTTAAAAAAAAAGCACAGAGACTGAGTCACCAATGTGTAAAATGCTTTGTTTGCGCCCTTGATTCTGTGTAATGATACTCGGGTAAACAGATTAAATTGTTTAGTCCAATGATTGAGGGTACTATTACAGAGGCGGTGTACGAGAACTGGGACAAAGTTTTGGCGTAGATTTTTGTTAAAAAAGTAATCATTCGAAACGTGGGGCATAAGAAAATCACAGTTGTGCTTTAACAACAATTTTGCTTTTTAAAAGATAATAAACTCAGCTATGGATAAAGAGATATAACAGTATGTTTATTGTTGTGGTGGTAGTGGTAGTTGTAGCACAAGTGTTAAACTTTGGAATGTTGCTAATATCTTGTCACGGCTATACAAACTGCACGGCATTACAGCCTCCCTAAGATTTAGGGAGACTGTTATGCCGTGAATTGATTGATTGAAATTTTTTATTAGTACATATTCAATACAATTGACCACTAAATGGTAACACCTGAATACGTTTTTCAACTTGTTTAAGTCGGGGTCCACGTTAATCAATTCATGATACAAATATATACTATCAGCATAATACAGTCATCACACAAGTTAGTCATCAGAGAAATGGACTTTGAAATAGTGTAGGTCTGACTTGGTAAGATATTGAAGATATTGCAGTTTGTTTTATAGATATGATAAATATTGACAAGCGACAAATATATGTTGTTAAAATTAATAAAATAACAAGAATATGAGCATTGTTGTCATAGTATGCATTGTATCCTCCCGAGAACCTTTGGTCTTCTGCAGTGGACATTTGTTGTTGGTTTTACAGTTTGTATTTATTTTATTAGAGTTGCACATTTTTAGGGGGAAAAAATAGCACTTTTTTGCAAAACATAAACATCCACTGTAAAGGATCTTGGTTCTCAAGAGGTTATGTGATAAAAAGATTGAGTACAACACAGGCATACCTAAGATTGCAGCTGATGAATGTTTTTAATGTTCAATGGTTATGTTGTTAATTAGCCTAATGTATTCACACAAAGAATAGTACCACTCAAATTAAAGATACTGTGTCATGAGGAAATCACACGCTATTCTTCCTCCTAATACAGATTAACCAATGGCATAAATGGGGATCAAGAAGATGACGACGGTGGTGAAGAGAACCATGAAGAAGGCGAGGGCGGGACACACTTAGACACTTTTAGCTCTGACTTTGAAACCACTGTGGAACAGGCTGACACTGAAGTGGAGGAGGAGGAGGAGGACGATGTGCTAAAAGAAGGTGATGGGAGAGGAAACCAGGACAGCTTCAGCTCAACGTTTGAGCACATTGTTGAGCAGGTGCAAGAGGAGGAAGAAGAGGAGGAGGAGTTGAAAGAAGGTAGAAGCAAAGTTCAGGTGGACAACAAAGATGGCTTCAGCTCCACCTTTGAGCGGATCATAGAGTCTGCCCTGCTAAGGGGTGGGACCTGTTACAGCAGCCTGGACTCTCTGGATGTGCTGTCACTTACAGATGAGACTGACAGCTGTGTGAGCTTTGAAGCACCACTGACACCACTCATCCAACAGAGGGCTCTCTTACAGGGCCCTGAGCCTTTGGAGCTGGAGCTAGAAACTGTTCAGGAGCAGGAAGGGGCTGAGGCTGGACCAGATGCCCCAGCTAGTGATCTCAGGGCGAGCTGTGTGGATGGAGTAGGAGGAAGCCCTCTGAGGACCACCATACCAGGGAGCCGCTCAGAGTTTGTTCTGAGTCAGCCAGGACGCTGGGCCATCCCCAATGGATACCATACTGCCTCCCAGGGAGCCATGCACAATTCTGACAGGTAAGGAGAAGGTCCAGTTTTGTTCTCCATACTCTTATGTTTTGATTCTCAAGAATCTGAAGAACATCTGCATTTTGAAATCCACCTAATGCAACCTCCAAAAAGCCAACGTCTACTGCAGTGAACATTTGTGTTTTGCACAACAGGGCTATTTTCCCAAAATATGTAACTGACCCAAAAAATTTGAAAAATCAAATGTACACTGCAGATAATGTGTTTCTCAGACTAAAATAAGACATGGCGTTTGATAGACAATGGAATGTTAATATTTCATATTAAAGTCATATTCCATTAAGATACGACATTGACAATCATCCATCCATCCATTTTCTACCGCTTATTCCCTTTTGGGGTCGCGGGGGGCGCTGGCGCCTATCTCAAAAGCTCTGAAAAAAATAGTTAATGTAATTTGGAACGTCATTAATCAGTCATTCTTCACATTTGATCACTTTCAGCAAAACAGTGTGTAAGGACCGCAATCACACTCAAAATAATGCAAGTGATATGATGAAGATATGATGTGACAAAGAGATGGTGGTGTGATATTGTGATAAATGCGTTTAGCTGATACTTGTGTGTTATGACTTATGTGCTAAATACATATAACTGGTTAGTCACGGGTTAATTGTACTGTGTCCTGAAGTTGCAACCGCAGAATAGAAGCTTTTTATGTTGACCCTGATATGAAATTGGCAATGACCTTGACTGAACCAGTAGGTGGCGTGAGGGCTCTGACCGTAAATGGGATGATGGGTTGAGGTATGTGGGTCTGCTGTGTATTGTGTTGTTACTTAAATATGAACAAATTCTCACCAGAAAAAAGCAAACCTGTGTTTAAACATGGATAGGCTACAAAAGCATTCTGAATGTACCATTAACGTATTCATAGTTGTAGTCTTGCACTTTTTATATAGTAAGTATGACTGATGAGATGGAATGAAACTAACTTTCTTCCCTCTTTTAAAAGTTGTCAGTTGGTTAGACTGTTTAAAAAAATACCTAACGCAAGTATTGTTCATTACTGAACTTTTGTTAAATTGTGATATCACCAAGTATAGAGTTTATTCATAGATGTATTATCTTGCACATTGGTACAAGACAAATATGCAATTAAACTACTACTGATCGTGCCAATCTAATAATAATGTTGTCATGGCTAATGAATAATAACCAGAGCTACATAACTTTTTGAAATATGCTATTATCTTGTGGAACCTCTAAAGTGTAAGCCAACATATACTGAAAAATATGTCTCTATACAGTTGCACTTTGAACTAGTAACTTGCATGACACCACACAGGATATGAGAATACAAGCAATGCAAGCCTAGGTGGGTTTTGCTTCTTAGACATTTAAAAAAAAAAGATGGACAGCAATTATGGTTATGGTGTTAGTTTATTCCAATCATGCATACAATTACAATATGATACATCACATATTTACAGTTTCTCATTACACATTATGCATAAGTTTAAATGAAAGAAAAGAGAGAAGAATATACACTGAACATAATTTCTAGCAAACTCCAATTCACAGCCGTTGATCGTGCATTGCGTTTGATCAATGTGAAACATGACATGAGCAATTAATCAATGCTTTTTTGCTGGTTTCCACTTTGCAAATTTTGTGAACTAAAACATGTATTGTCTTAGGGGCATTCCAGCAAACTGGTGCTTGTAAAAAACAAAAACAAATAAACTTAAATGTCTGTCTTTTTCAACTCTATCTCTGATCATAGACATAGTGAACTACTCAAAATGTGTATTGGTCTATCGCAAGCAACGTTTTATTCAAACACTGACTCATTTGTGTAACAGGACTGAAAGTAACAGGAATGAGTTGTCAGCATAGAAATATATCCACATAATAGCATTTTGACACCAAGCATGTTACAATGCTTAGGGCGAGAGGCAGGGTACTGCTTAGACTGGTTGCTAGTCAATTGCTGCACACATATAGACAAACAATTCATACCAACATGTTCAAAATAGTGTCTCCAATTAACCTACGGTAACATGCATATTTTTGGAATGTGGGAGAAAGCTGCTAGAAAAGTACACGTATAAAACCAACACACACACGGGCCGAACATGCAAACTCCACACAGAGATTTGAACCAAAAGTTGCTACATGCTCAATACAAATACAAGGTCACCGTGTGGCCCAAGAAAAAAAGAAGACATATAACACCCTTTGTCATAACTGAATTATCATTAAAGATATAGAAACATAAATGACTTAACTTTTGGCCTTCCCATGGCCTGTAGAGGATCTGAATGATGCAACTTCCCATGGACCATTGAAAATATTCTACAGACAGGTTTATTTGTTAGAGAAGCGGACTTAGTGAAAACACATGGAAATGCAAATTAATTTTTTATTATTCTTTTAAACTTAAAGTTACACAGATATGTGTAACAACATTTATGCCGAATTTTAATGAATATATTTTTACAGTAAAATCAAATTGGCCAAGTGGCAGGGAACAAATAGTATTTTTTTGTATTTTTTTTATGTTCAGGGTGATAGATCCTGTTGGTCTTGAACCCTAAGATGCAGAGATGACAGACTTTAATGCCAAAAGGAAAACGGTGCAACTGGGAAATGCACATGCAGGAAAAATTCATTTAAAATAAGAAACAATGATCGAGCTCTGTGTGCAGGGCAGGCTGGTTTTTAAAAAAGCCCAATTGGCAACCTGGAAAAGGTGTGCTCAGATTGCCAATCAGGGACAGATGTGGGAGACAGCGTTGGGGCAAACAGGCATTCTCACTGAAAATAACAGCACTGGAAAGGAAACCATACCAAACGCAGGAAAGAAAATATACAAAGTCGGAACCTGTCATGACATTCATGACACAGGGTAGTTATATACTATAAATTTATGTTAAAAATGCAATCAGACGAATGTGCAGGACACATTTGATATAAAAATATCTATTTTCTAGTTGATTCATCATGCATTTACTGTATATATTTTTGGTTTTGGGGATTTAAATGGCACCCATTTTGTGAAATTGCTCTGCAGCTGAGTAGCTCAACAAAGCGTTATATATTTGTTTAAACTGTCAGTATTTGTACAAGTGTTGATTTCAGACAACATGCTTCTATTTAATAAACAATTACCACAAAATAGCACAAAAACAATGGCAGCAAAGGTTGAGTGAATGTCTACTGCCCAATTAATGTACAATTTTAAATCTTGCCAGTTATAAAACACAAAGGGCCTGATTAACTAAGATCCAAATACCACGCGCTGAACAACGTGTGCTTAAAATTTAAATGGCGTATGGATGTGCAATTAAAAAGTGGTGTAGACCGCCTTATTTGAATGAGAATTTTGCATGCATACAGGCCTTTTAACATGGAGACGATCATTTTCTCCACATTCATGTGATCATGCTTCTACCCTACCTGTGTGTGATGTGCTGAACCAGCAGCACACATCTATAACCTGCATCTCCTTTTCTGAATGGCAGTGTGGTTGGGAGAGTGGCCGTACCAGCAACCTGAGGGTTCCTGGTTCAATACCCACCTCCTACCAACCTAGTCACGTCCATTGTGTCCTTGAGCAAGACACTTCACCCTTGCTCCTGATGGGTCGTGGTTAGCACCTTGCATGGGTGCTCCCGCCATCAGTGTGTGAATGTGTGTGTGTGAATGGGTGAATGGGGAAATACTGTCAAAGCGCTTTGAGTACCTTGAAGGTAGAAAAGCACTATATAAGTATAACTCATTTACCATAATATAGACCACAGAAAAATATGCACACTGACACTTAATTCTGCGCACAAGGCTGTGGATCTCATCACCAGCGCATTTGTGCGTCTGGAATGACTCAAAAGCAAGAAAATGCATAATGAAAGATATATTTAAATGTAGAAGATATGTTCTAATAATATATTTCCTAAATAAAACAGACAGCATCAACACAAAATGCATCAATAGAATTAATTTTAATCATGAATCATCCAGCAGCTATACAATTATAAAAGAAAATTGCTGAATAGACTTACCAACTAGCTGTCAATCGTCTGTACAGTGCATGCACTGATCTTGTGCCATGTGTGTGTAACTGTTAGTTTGCATGTCCTTTTGACACGTGATAAATTAAATGCTGAACAGTGCTGGCAAAACGGGGATGAGTGATGATGAATCACATTGCGCTCGCTAAATAATTATATTAGCTTCTTCTCCACCCAGTATTTTGGGCGGGCGTTCTGATGATCAGCATACATTTTGCATATTAAAGAAGATGGAGACGTTGACTGAATTGCACACCTCACACTGCTCACTTAACCGACACAATCCACTTTGCACATGTTTCGTAGATCAGCTTTGCGTATGCTATCAAATTTGCAGGTGTTTTAGGACATGCAGACTTTTGTGTA
Source organism: Nerophis ophidion (assembly GCF_033978795.1). Lineage (NCBI taxonomy): Eukaryota > Metazoa > Chordata > Actinopteri > Syngnathiformes > Syngnathidae > Nerophis > Nerophis ophidion. Next base: position 60,697,640 of record NC_084615.1, on the reverse strand, counting down.
TAAGGCCCTAAATCCTTTCATTTTGTCTAAATATTTTTAATACTGATATAAAACACTGAACTAGTATGAAAAGTATACTAAAATACAAGATGCAGAAGAACAATTTTTTGTTAATGGTTTGTTAATCCAACATTTTATTTGTGGATACCAACTTTGTGTTAATGTTCTGGAAAAAGCAAGTTTATTACCTTTATTGAGTTGGAAATAAACGCTGAAAAATGTGTAACTCCCTGCAATTTTAATTTTGTAAATTTAGCTCTTAGAAGAAAAAGGATAGAGATTCCTGCTCAACACTATTACAAATTACTTATTAAGTAGAATCTAGTATGCTTTTTTGGTGCAGTTTTTGCATCATATAAATATGCAACAACACAATTGTACATTCCAATACAACTGCCACCAATTTGCTTTCAATCTATCATTACTGAAGTTATTCTTTTATAAACTTCTTTTAGGTTGGCTTATCAAACTGAACTAACGTATCTGTTGATCAGTTACAATGTCCATGTATTGTCCAGGCCCCACAGACATGAGGGTCTAACGACCTAATGCTCACTTGTGTGTAATTACCTTAATACTACCAAAGAGTGCCGAAGAAGACAGATGGGTGCCACTGAAGGGGGAGGTGTTAACACGAACCATATGGGAAGAGCCATGTAACCTGAACTATGGCGGTATGGTGGTTTGGTTTGCTTGCAGTCGTTCTCGCCCGCACGGTTTCTACAGTTACAAACTGACTGGAATGCCAAATAGATGCACAGGCCTTTGACAGGATCCTCCTTACTAACTTCTGGGATTTGTTGTCAGGCTCTCATGGTGCTTTCACAAGTCAGTAAGCTTTAAAAAAGATGAATAGACATTTTTTTTTGTTTGTTTTTGGAATACGAGTCCTATATTCTTGTTTCTACAGATGTTGTCCTTTAGCACCACTTGCTTCCTGACTACTAGTGCCAAACTGAAAGAGCTATTGTTTATGCAATGACATCATCGTCTTCAGCTTTTCTCTACCCGGTGAGCTTTTAGATATGTGTGTGTGTGTGTGTGTGTGTGTGTGTGTGTGTGTGTGTGTGTGTGAAAGAGAGATTATTGCCCCTCTGTGCTGGCTGCCTTGCCACACATTTGACCAATTAAATCTAGAGTGGATACATCTGGTGGGGTAGTTTTCTTTTAAACCCAATCTATTTATGATACACAGGACGTTACTTATGTCCATCCAACAAAGCTTTTGAGACATTTAAGGCAGATGCAAGCCTTACCAACTAGCTCGAGCAACTCTTCCAACATTATTTATGGCTGACAATTACAACATTTTAAAACTGTCTTTCGGTCTGTTTGTCTGCACGTTCTTCTTAAAGTGTTTGTGTGAGTCACAACATCTGTAAGGCAGATGTGAGTACAGGCAAACATTTCCCCTGCAATGGTCTTTCTTGTTGTCCTCTTCCACAATAAATAGACAGGCACAATTGCACAGATGTTTTCCATAGGCGTATATTCTTATACTCCCAGATAACAGTACTGTATGTGTTTTTGTGGAATTGGAAGTTATGGCTCAGTCATTAGATTATCTTTATACAGCCACTTCCTACCACACATAATTGTTCTTACAGGCTACACCGGCACAAATACAACATTGGTTAGCTTGAAGGTCAGCAACCCGCGGCTCTCGAGCTGCATGTGGCTCTTTAGCACCGTACTGGTGGCTCCCTGGAGCATTTTTAAAAAAGGATTAGAAATGGAAAAAAAGAGGGAAACATATTTTTTTGTTTTGGTATGTTTTTTTTTTCAGGACAAACATTACACAAACCTCCCTAATTGTTGGGAAAATCCACTGTTCAATATGTTTGTGTGTATGCTTCACTGAGGAGTATTTGGTGAACATCGTTTTGTCCTACTAATTTTGGCGGTTCTTGAACTCACCGAAGTGTGGACTGTGACGCAACAGCTTGTTTACATGTAACGCTCCTTCTGTGTCTCATTTTGTCCACCAAAAGTTTTATGCTGTGGGAGAATGCACAAAGGTGCGCTTTGTTGATGTTATTGATTCGTGTGGAGTGCCTATCAGGCCTATTTGGTCACTGCATGACTAGAATCTTATCAATGCTATTTGATATTTAGGCTAGCTGTATGTACATATTGCATCATTATGCCTTATTTGTCGGTATATTCAGCTCATTTAATTTCCTTTACTTTTATCCTCTTTGTATATAAGTTATATTTGCATGTTTCACGACACATTAACTGTATGTAGTATTGGCTGCATTTCTGATAGTTGTTTGTGTGCCACGTTGTTCCAGACCACAGCAAAAGTTACCTAGCTTGCCAAAGATTGTCCTTCCATTCATTTTCTGCGGCTTTTCTCGTTCGGGGTCGCGGGGGTGCTGGAGCCTATCTCAGCTGCATTTGGGCGGAAGGCGGTGTACACCCTGGACAAGTTGCTCCTTCATCACAGGGCCATCACAGATAGACAGACAACATTCACTTTCACACTCATACACTAGGGCCAATTTAGTGTTGCCAATCAACCTATCCCCAGGTGCATGTCTTTAGAGGTGGGATGAAACCGGAGTACCCGGAGGGAACCCACGCAGTCACGGGGAGAACATGCAAACTCCACACAGAAAGATCCCGAGTACCGGATCGAACCCATGACCTTCGTATTGTGAGGCAGACACACTAACCCCTCCTCCACCGTACAGCCCTCTGCCAAAGATTGTAATAAATATATTAAAAAAGACAGTCTTAACCTGGACACACACATCTATACCTTTGGCCATTAAAAGACAGTCATTTCCAATAGTTATCTAACCTTCTGAGTACCCTCTGATTTATAATGGTTTCTAATGTTGTAAAAATGTGTAGAATGAGTATTAAATTTCAACATTTCTGTCAACGAAGATTTTTTTGATAGATTTGATAGTAGGCTATTATAGCTAGTATAGACACTTACGTCACGTGTTGCCTTCATTATAAGACTTATACACAGCTTTTCATATTTTGCGGTTTTTTCTATTTTTGGTCCAACATGGCTCTTTCAACGTTTTGGGTTGCCGACCCCTGGGTTAGCACATGTTTTGGACTGAGCTTTGATTTTGTTGTCACAGAAACCGAACCTTAACAAATAGCGCTAGAGTAGTGTAACACAAATTGATGTGTATCTTTCACACTACCTCACTACGTGTGTGCCGCAGCTGAGGCTGCACATTTGCATGTGTGCACGCCTCTTCTCAGCGCCTCCATGCTGGAAGCATGCTGCGAGTGTGTTCCTCCCCCTTGAGCTCACGTCCACCAGATCTAAGCCCAAGCAGAGCAGATAAAAGCCAGGCACAGTTGATTCCATATCACAGGCAGCTCTGCCTTGAGAACTAATCTCTTTCACATTTACTGTCATGTGCAGAAACATGCACACATAAGGCACAGCGTGCAGTGCACATACAAACGTCATGTACATAATGCTCACTCACAACAAATGATGCACCCTGTCTGAGTCTCTCAGTTTCTCATGTGCAAATTTTAGGATTTCACTGAAGGAATAAAACCTTGAGCGGGATTCTATAGCGTGGCAAAACCATCCAGCAGATTATCCCCCTGGCTCTTAGTAAGGTATTGAGACACATACATTTGCACACCCGAGAGACAGAAATAGATATGCACACTCAAAGCGGTAAGAGTGTAAGACATACACATTCTGCTGCATCCTCGTTCCCACAGGCACACACACAAATGCACGCACACACCCACACATTCACACACGCACACAAACACACAGACTGTTGCTGAATCATTTTAGCCCTGACAGATTTATTCTTGTCTATTTATAGCTGCACTGTGTGTTTGACACACATCTCAAAGTCTGACTATAACGATAATAGGTTTGGTTGATTTAGGTTCTTCTACCACAAGCTTCTTTCTCACTGACTGTCAGCACTTCCGATTAGTCCAATCCTTTGTTTGCTTTTTAGCATTCAGTATTGCTTTTGATAAATTATGTTTACACTGAATTTTCTGCCATCTTTAAGAAAAATATTATTTCTTTGACATTTGCTCATTTGTCTGTAGCAATATAGATCATAAGACACATCCAGCTTTTTGTCCTCCCTCCTGTATAATATGTAAAACAGACAGATGTGTTTGATGAAGACTGTTCATGGCTTGCCACCATGATTTTATAATTTAACCAGTCAGCAAACACAATTCCCTGGGTAATTTCTACCATAACCATAAACTATAGGTAATTGTCCCTGCAGATTACAACATTTGTATTGGGCAGCACGTGTGCCCTCGAAACGAAAAGCAATTGTTTCATTAATTGGTCGTCAATTATCTCCATTGCTGAAATTTAGTTAAATGCACATTACTGGTTGGGAGAACCAATGTTCTGATCTCCTTTTTCCATGTAAGTGCTGTATTAAGCAAAGGTATTTCTCCATAGCACATTGTTTGTGTGGCTGTAGCTTCTAAACGGAGAATGACTAGACCTGTGGCCTCAGGCATTGACTTGCGTGGACGTTGTACTAAAAAATGGTGTATGCTCAAATCCAGAAAATGTGCGACGCACAAAAAAATTCAGATCTGTTAGAGTACGCGCACACATTAATCCAAGCACATTTATTTTGTACATCACTATCAGCGTGGAATTAAGTGCATGTATTCTAGAGGCTGGGCCAGTCCTAGTCCACGCCACCATTTAAATATGCAAATCATATTCAAATTACCTATGTGCCTGAGGTGTCCCACTCGCACAGGGAAAAAACACAAAGAAAATGAGAAAAACGTCAAAACAAAAATAATTTCAGTGAGCTGGAGGTGCTTCTTGCTGGGGTATAAAAATGTTGTCCATTGCAGTATTGTTGCCGGTTAGTGCAGCTGGAGGAAAAGGTGTGGTTTAGTACTTCACATTTTTGCACAGGTTTTTAAAATGAGTATACTTTTCACGCAGAGACACTCATGGGCTTGTTTGAAAGACCTTAAGATGTAGTTTACCCATAAAACAACACCAAGTTACTAACTTTAACCGCTGGCTCGTATGCTGTAAAGATGGTAAATACAGTTTGGGGGACACGTATGCTCAATGTGCATCGCAGGGATTTGTTTTATATATCCACATCATGTAAAAATGTGCGCAAGCCAGCCATGAAGTTGGCATGAAGCACCGCACATTACCACATTCAGTTCACTCTTGATAACATCCCAACTTTGCCGTAAAAAAAGGGCGCATAGTTTTGTGTGCGTTCGCACGTCTAATACATGAGGCCCCCGATGTGTATCAAAAAAGGCCATTTTGCCCGGTCTTTCACTATAGAAAAATAGTCTTTAACCGGAAAACACAACACAGTTCATAAACTTTAAAAGAGAGTTCATAAAGTTGATATCCTTTTTACTAGTTTTACAAGCAAATGATTATTTTATATTAAATTATTCATTTTTATCTCTTGCAGAGGTCTCTCTCAAAGCACACACATAAATACACTGGCTAATTGTGCACATCCAATCACCAGTCAGGACACATTCATGGCTTCGCAGACAGTTGGAACCAATATATTTTTTTTCAAAATCGCACATTTCCTCTCATTCTGGTGTAATAAAAAATCCTCTCTAAAAGGGCTACTGAAATGAGATTTTCTTATTTAAACAGGGATAGCAGGACCATTCTATGTGTCATACTTTGATCATTTCGCGATATTGACATATTTTTGCTGAAAGGATTTAGTAGAGAACATCGACGATAAAGTTTGCAACTTTTGGTCGCTCATAAAAAAGCCTTGCCTGTATTGGAAGTAGCAGACGATGTGCGTGTGGCATCACTGGTTGTAGAGCATCTCACATTCTCACATTGTTTACAATCATGGCCACCAGCAGCTAGAGCGATTCAGACTGAGAAAGCGACAATTTCCCAATTAATTTAAGCGAGGATGAAAGATTTGTGGATGAGGATAGTGAGAGTGAAGGACTAGAAGAAAAAAAAAGAGGAGGGCAGTGGGAGAGATTCAGATGTTATTACACACATTTACTTGAACAAATTGCAAAAGATTCAGCAACTCAGAAGTCCAGAATACTGTGTAATTATGCGATAAAAACAGACTACTTTTAGCCGTGATCGGTGCTGCGAGAACATGTCCGCTACCACCGGTGACGTGACGCACACGCGTCATCATACGCGTCATCATTCCGCGACGTTTTCAACAGGATACCTCAAGGGAAATTTAAAATTGCAATTTAGTAAACTAAACCGGCCGTATTGGCATGTGTTGCAATGTTAATATTTCATCATTGATATATAAACTATCAGACTGCGTGGTCGGTAGTAGTGGGTTTCAGTAGGCCTTTAAGAAGGAACAACACATTTTTTGGAATTTTTTTTCTATCGTTCACAATCATTATGAAAGACATGGCGACGGATGGATTTTTTTAAATGCATTCTACATAGTAAATAAGTACGATCAAAAGTCCACTTACAATGGAGCCTGTGGGACCAATTCAATTCTGCCTTTAGATACCCTAAACAAACTTCCAAATAGGGTGCGCGGTGGGAACAAGTGCTTTTTGTGTCCTCCTCGCCAATTCCAGGTCCTATCTGGCTGTCAACATGTTCCAACTTGTCAGATTATATCAACAGCCACCTTCTGTGCAGATGAGAGGCATGATTTATGATCTAGAATAAATTTACAGGGAGCAGGGAAACGAGGAAGCAGCTGATCAGTCGATGTAAACAAGTCACTTATACTTGGTTAATATTCATGTCACGACATGCATATTTTATGGTCGGAATACTGGGGCTGCCATTGAAAACGCTGTAAGCGGACTTTTATTTATCTATCCATACATCCATTTTCTATCACTTGTCCCTTTACTATTTAGAATGCATTAAAAAAATCCATCCGTCGTCATGTCTTTCATAATTATTGTGAACCATAGGCAAAATTCCAAAAAAAGTGCAGTTCCCCTTTCAAGCCCCAACAAGGAGGTTGAAGAGCCACAGGTTGCCAAACGGTGGACAGAATCAACAGCCAAAAACTGCACTCCTTACATTTGTAAAATTGTAAGCAATCAATTCATTGGTTACTGTACACTTTCCTCATTTGGAATGCTCCTAAATGTTTAGGTTTTGATCGTTGGCAGGGTTTTATACATGATACCATACAATATCTTTTTTTATACACTAGGTGTGACTACTTCAGCTTTTTTAGTGTGTCCCCATACATTAGAACAAAAGCTTAAAACAGGTTGCTACTCAGTAAAAAAAAACACCATCCATCAGTGGTGCATCTCTATTCTTATCATCTAAAAGTACTTTTGACCTTCCAGCTGCTTCTCTGTCATCTGCTTCTTCTTTCTGTCTTTCCACTTCATCAAAAAAGGAAGGGGGGCATACAAGGATGTGTCAGTGAGTTTTCCTGTGTTCTTGTGTTCTTCAACACATGCATGTTGTTTGACAATTATGTACCAGCCGTGTACTGCATATGTAAACTGTCCTTCTGTCAGAGGTAATTCCGGTTTCTCTTCTTTTAACAGCCATATTATAAATAGCCTTAACTGAAATGAGATACTGAAAAAGAATTGCTGAGATTATTTTTGCTTATATCACATGCTCACTTGTTGCCGGGCAAAGTTCTCAGGGCGGAAGTCTAGCTGTCCCTTTGACCAACACAAATGGACATTATGATATTTAAACTAAACTACCTACCTTCACAAATTGGAATCCATGCAAAAGAAAATTATACGGGCCCTGTCATGGTCCAAGTTTAATGCCCCCACTCGTCATCCATTTCATAAATATCATCTCTTGAGACTGACAGAGTTCAATATTTATCAAAATGCTTGTTTAACCTATCAAGTCATTTACAGGCTGAATCTTAGGCTCTGTAGCTTGGTCCCTATCTACCATCCCCAGCATGCCCACAACACTCGTAACTTAGATCTGATAACAGGTAAACATCGTTTACTGGCTTGTACCGCTCACAGTGTCGTATGCAGAGGACCAAAGATTTGGAACCAGCTTAATGAGAGCCTCAAGATGCTGTATCCATTCTCCAACTTCAAAAAGAAACTGAAAAATTACTTATTAACCTCATATCTTTAATGCCTCATGTGGGGTAGACTACTGTTGGGTTTTGCATGGTTGAATGAATGTATGTATGTATGTCTATGCTTGCTTTAGTACTATTATCTTGTGTTTATCCTATAGCGTTGTTGTTGTTTTATTTTTGTTTTTTGTTGTTGTGCTTGCTACCATGTTTGATCTTTTCATGTATATATTGTCCTTTGGACCCCCTGTCAAAAGCTTCTTCTAGCTTATTTGGGGGACCCTTTCCCGTACCAACATCTTTAAAGATGATATTCACCACTATTGTAAATGTTATATGGTATTGTAAACTTGTAAAAAAAAAAAAAACTTGAGATGCAGCTGACAGGATATTAATTTCACTAATTCCTCTGTCCCACTATGTCCCAGACTTTGGCAGTAAACAAAACAACATGGAACCCACTTAAGTAGGCGCCGCTTTTTAAAACATTTTTTAATTGACGTTTTACGGGAAGATACATACAATGTTCATGGAGACCGGCAGGAGCTAGCGTGTCCAAACGTAAAGTTGATCCAAAACTGGAACACACAAACACCATAAAACACATGCTATGTGAACATAAATGTCAAAAATACACACATATCCCAAAACAACTGCATGAAAAAAAATATCTACATGTTTATGGAACAAAGCAAAAGTTAGGCTTTTTGGGAAGCCAGACCTGAGGGAAGTACGTCCTTAAAGACATGAGCAAGATGACCATAAGAGAAGGTTTTTTTTTTATGTCTTTGTTAAATACTTGGTCGTAAGATTTTACAATACTGGATTATGGAGCAACTCATTTTTACAGCCAGGTGTTTTATCAAAGACATAAAATAGAATTTACCTTCTCATTTCACCAACCAGTTCAGGTTTATGAGGGTTTGGAGTCTTATAGGCAGCATAGTGAATGTCTGTTTTGTTCTGTAAACATTTTTCTCACAGTTTTAAGCTTGTGTGCCCACACACAATAAAGGTCTTTGTGTCTGAAATGATTAAAACAAACAGATGCAGTGGTCGCCGTGCAGAGTTTATAAACAGGTGAGCGAGACCATGAATCACTCCAAACACCGACCTTGTGCCGTGGTGTTCTTTTTTTCCATGTTTGTGCTAAAGGTTTAAACTAGGAAAAGGGCGGGTCACAATGATTGAAGACGAGCCCCCTCTAAGCATCTACCTAACCGTGACATACAGCAGCTTTAATGTAAACCTCTGATATTAAAATCCGTCCAGCTGATGTGATCTGGCAGGAACAAACAAATAGCCAACGTCCTAATAACTTACATTGGCAGACTAACAAGGACCCTTGGCCAACTAGCAAAACAATGGGTTGACAGCGAGCATGACCAATCACAGTTTAGTAAGAAATGACAGAGCCAATGTATGAGCTTGTGGGCAGTCTGATAGAAAACAGACTTCCATTTCAACGCTTGGTTCTAGTGCTTGACCTGTCTCCAAATATTACGACTGTGTCACAATCTACAGGTCACAATATGTATATAGAGTATTGTTGGCGGGTTTGGGATGGTTATTTAGAGAGTTTTCTGGGCAAATTCGAGAGCCTCCATTGACTACATTGTTAGCTGACTTTTTATTGATTTATTTATTTACAACTTACAATGCATAAAAAAGAAAAACATGTTCATGTCTTACATTGGGATTTTGAATGATAGGCAGCACATCGATCAGATTCTATGGTCAGAGTGCAGAAGCGTTACTACAGTGACGTCAATCTACGGAAATGACCGAAGCCATTCCGAGTGGAATATTCAAAGCGGCTGACTGAATTTGTGGCATTTTGTGATGTTTAGACAGTATTTTCACATACTTTGCGTATTATAAATATAATTGGATATGGTTTATTGGATAAAATGAAACACAATTAAGCTTATTAAGTCAACTTGTTTTTCCACTCTACTTGTACTTTAAATGTATTCTTAAAAATAGGTTGAAGTCAAACCAGTAATGCTTCCGTAGATTAACTTTTCCTTGGACTTGTACTTTAAATGGATTCTTAAAAATAGGTTGAAGTCAAACAAGTAATGCTCCCATAGATAAACTTTTCCTTGGATTATGTCTTTTAAAACCCTGATTTTTTCGTGGTGCTATTGTTTGTCTATTGTGTCCATTGTCTATTGTGTCCATACTATCTATGTGTCTCTGTGTTTTTGTTATTCAATCCACATAATGTGGCACAAAAGACAAGCGCAAATCGATCATTACACCACCATGATGTATGTGCAAATTTAGCTCATATTGATTTGTTTCAAGCTTATGTTATTCATACTGCTCACGGAGCAGAACACGGCTTGGATTAACTTTGCTGTCAAATTTAATATCATGTGTCATTCGGGAAAAGCTCAGGGTAAAGCTGCTGCTCCTCCACATCTAGGTCAGAATGCCCTCTTTCTGACCGGTAGGAGGCCACGGTGAAGACCCAGGAAACGTTGGAGAGACTATGTCTCCCAGCTGGCCTGGGAACGAACTAGACAAAGTAGCTGGGAAGAGGGGAGTCTAGGATTCTCTGCTTAGGCTGCTGCCTTGAAGATGGATGAATGGATGGATGCGCTGTTATTCTTGTATTCTATTGGCATTTAGAAAACAAAGTGTACTCTCTATCCAGATTCTAAACAGACTGCAACTTTGAAAAGCCCACATTTTTAATGGCATTTTATATGTTGTCAAATCTTACCATGAATTGATTAACGTGGAATTAAACAAGTTGAAAAACATATTCGGGTGTTACCATTTAGTGGTCAATTGTACGGAATATGTACTGTACTGCGCAATCTACTCATAAAAGTTTCAATCAATCAATCAATCAATCAATCAATCAATCTCCTCGCAAAACCTGAGGCAGGCATGTGGTATATGGCTTGGCAGCGAGGCTTCTCACAGGGTCATTTCCGGGTCTACACCCCCTCCATTACTCGACGCAAGCCTGGAAGGCTCGGCACACATCGGGATGTCACATCACCAGAATAAGCACATGCACTACCACCCCCCACCGGATATGTGCGCAACATCCGCTGTCCTACTACGTTCATATGCATCAAATCGTTCCACTTCTGAGTGGGGTGGCACGTGGGGGCCTATCGAATTCTGGGCGTGTCACGTGCCACGTGCCACATAAGTCCAACCCCTAGACACGCCACTGCTCCCAGTAGTTCCATTGTGAGCTGCCTTTTATTAATGTTTATTTACGAGTTACAATGTATTAAAAAAATACATAGCCTATGTGTTCTTGTCTCTAATAAGGCTCATGAATTATAGGCAAAATTCCCCAAAAATGTCAATGTATTAGTAGAGGCTGTTTTGAGTTTCAAATAATTTCTACAACTCTTATGTTTTGTGATAGAGATATTGGAGCACATATATGTTGGTCACAAAAAACATGCATAAAGTTTGGTTCTTTTATGGATTTATTATGGGTCTACTGAACATGTGTAAAAGTATACATACAACAATGTTAATATTTGGTTACATGTCCCTTGGCAAGTTTCACAGCAATAAGGCGCTTTTGGTAGCCATTCAGAAGCTTCTGGTTGAATTGTTGACCACTCCTCTTGACAAAATTGGTGCAGTTCAGCTAAATTTGTTGGTTTTCTGACATGGACTTTTATTTTTCACTATTGTCCACATGTTTAATTCAGGACTTTGGGGTGGGCTTTCTAAAATCTTAATTCTAGCCCGATGTAGTCATTCGTGTTTGGGGTCATTGTCATGTTGGAACACCCAACAGTGCCCAAAACCCAACCTGCGTGCTGATGATTTTAGGTCAGTGGTTCTTAACCTTGTTGGAGGTACCGAACCCCATTAATTTAATATGCGCAATCACCAAACCCTTCTTAGTGAAATTTTTTATTTTTATTTTTTAATTCAAGACAAAGTTGTGTATTTTTGGTAACACTTTAGTATGGAAAACATATTCTCAGTAACAAAGACTTAATTTAAAGGTTTTTTGACACTAGGGGAACATATTCTAAGTAACAAAGACTTAATTTGGAGTTATTTGGTTAGGGTTAGGGTTAGAGGGTTAGGGTTATAAAGAGGCCATGCCAAATAAGGATATTAGATAAGTACTAAATGATGACTAGTTAAGAGCCAATATGTTACTAATTTGCATGTTAATAAGCCACTAATTAATGGTGAATATGTTCCCATACTAAAGTGTTACCATATTTTTTTACTGGTGCACAAAACAAACCGTGTTTGAACATCACCTTGTTCAAAGAACAAAACCGACACAGTGCATAAACTCACAACACATTACACACCTGCAAATCAGTGTGACTTCTGCTGTTGCCGTATCTGTGATACGCCGATAGGGAGAAGTTTTTATTTACATGATGAATCCGGTGTGTTTGGACCTCTGCCAAACCCCTGATGCCGACTCACCGAACCCCTTGGGTTCGATCGAACCCAAATTAGGAACCACTGTTTTAGGTAGTCCTGAAGAATTTGGAAGTAATCTTCCTTTTTCATTGTCCCATTTACTCTCTGTAAAGCACCAGTCCCATTGGCAGCAAAACAGGTCCGGGAGCATAATACTACCACCACCATGCTTGACGGTCGGCATGGTGTTCCTGGGATTAAAGGCCTCACATTTGCTCCTCCAAACATATTGCTTGGTATTGTCGCCAAACAGCTCATTTTTTGTTTCATCTGACATCACATGGACAAAGATAAGACCTTCTGGAGGAAAGTTCTATGGTCAGATGAAACAAAAATTAAGCCGTAATTTGTGGGACCCCTGTTTTAAATGTCACTTTCGATTATTCGCCCAGCTCAAGTCAATACCAGCATTGTTTTTGGCAAATTGAGATGACTCAGTGCAACAACATAGAAACGCAACACGAATGTCTAATGTGAAAAGTTAAGAGACAAACACAAAATGTCATTTTTAAATACATTTTGGCACAAGAAGAAAAACAGCATCCTTCACTGGATATGACGGGACACGACACTGCTAGTGCTACTCATCTATTTCTAATGAAGCGCTACTTGGATTGATTGATTAATTGATTGATTGATTGATACTTTTATTAGTAGATTGCACAGTTCAGTAGATATTCCATACAATTGACCACTAAATGGTAACACCCGAATACGTTTTTCAACTTGTTTAAGTCCACGTTAATCAATTCATGGTACAAATATATACTATCAGCATAATACAGTCATCACACATGTTAATCATCATGGTATATACATTGAATTATTTACATTATTTACAATCCGGGGGGTGGGATAAGGAGCTTTGGTTGATATCAGTGCTTCAGTCATCAACAATTGCATCAACAGAGAAATGTGGACATTGAAACAGTGTAGGTCTTACTTAGTAGGATATGTACAGCCAGCAGAGAACATAGTGAGTTCAGATAGCATAATAACAAGTATATACATGAGAAGTACATTTGATTATTTACATTAGGTTATTTATAAGTGGTGGGATGTGAACGGAGGAGGGTATTAGTAAAGGGTTGAAGTTGCCTGGAGGTGTTGTTTTAGAGCGGTTTTGAATGAATACAGAGATGCACTTACTTTTACACCTGTTGGGAGTGCATTCCGCATTGATGTGGCATAGAAAGAGAATGAGTTAAGACCTTTGTTAGATCCGAATCTGGGTTTAACGTGGTTTGTGGAGCTCCCCCTGGTGTTGTGGTTATGGAAGTAGTTTGACATGTACTTCGGTATCAGGGAGGTGTAGCGGATTTTATAGACTAGGCTGAGTGCAAGTTGTTTAACTCTGCTCTCCACCCTGAGCCAGTCCACTTTGGAGAAGTGGGTGGGAGGGAGGTGTGATCTGGGGCGGAGGTCTAAAAGTAACCGGACTATCCTATTCTGGGATGTTTGGAGTCTAGATTTGAGGGTTTTGGAGGTGCTGGGGTACCAGGAGGTGCAAGCGTAATCGAAATAGGGTTGGATGAGAGTTCCCGCTAGAATCTTCAAGGTGCTTTTGTTGACCAGAGAGGAGAATCTGTAGAGGAATCTCGTTCTTTGGTTAACCTTTTTGATTACCTTGGTTGCCATTTTATCACAGGAAAGATTAGCCTCTAGAATGGAACCTAGGTAGGTGATCTCATCTTTCCTGGTGATAACAATGTCACCCACTTTCATAGTGGACTCACCAATTATTAGAAAAAAAATGTCTACACCAGTGTGAAATATACAGAAAGACTTAACTTTTAAGAGCACATAAACCATGACGTGCCAGTCCAGAGGAAGCCGACGAGGCAACAGGAACTATTGAGTGCGCATTCAAAAGCAGCAACATCAGGAAAAGTCTCCGTTAGCTCCGCCCCTACATCCTCCCTGCGCCGCTCACTAACTTCGAGGGGGAAAAAGTCCAAATGTATTCCCCGCCTGCTGACTGTATGGCGGAATAACAGAGCTACGTACTATTCGGAGGCTGTACTTCCATTTCAGCGGACTTCCGCTTCACTCCACTAACATTGGCAGCCGAAAGTGGAATAAGAATATAACCAGAGAGTCGGATGATGTGTGGCGGGCGCAGCAGCGACTCGTCCAAGCTGACACCATGTGGAAAGAAGAATATGATGCTCACTTCGACTTTTTGCTGCAGCTACTGTAAGTCCAATAGTTTTTACTTCGCTAACCTTTTACTCTCCTACGCGATTTGCTGCGTGGCAACGTGGAAGTAGTGAGGCGTTGTTGCAAAAATAAATATTATATGACTAATTATGACTTTAGCTGAAAAAATGTAACAGTTTCCACTGGAAGTCGGCATGTAATAGATTTATGAACAATGCACACTTTAATTATCATAATTATCTTACAGCAGAGTGTAAGTTATCTCTTTAGTTCAGCCCAGTGGTTATTAACCTTGTTGGAGGTACTGAACCCCACCAGTTTTATATGCGCATTCACCGAAAAATAAAAAAATAAACTTTTTTCAAATTCAAGACAAAGTTATATGTTTTTGGTAACAATTTAGTTTGGGGGAGATTTTTAAGTAACACAGACTTAATTTAGAGTTATTTGGACGCTAGGGGAACATATTTCTAAGTAATAAAGACTTGATTAAGAGTTATGTGGTTAGGGTGAGGGTCAGGGCTATAATAAAGACATGCCGAATAAGGCATTAAAAAGTACTTATTAATGACTAGTTTAGAGCCAATATGTTACTAAATTGCATGTTAATAAGCAACTAACTAATGGTGAATATGTTCCCCATACTAAAGTGTTGCCATGTTTTTTTTTACCGGTGCACAAAATTAACGGTGCATGAACATCACCTTGTTCAAACAAGAAAACCAACACGGTGCATAACCTCACAACAAATTACACACCTGCATATCAGTCAGCTGTTGCCGTATTTGTAATACGCCAATAGGGAGAAGTTTGTATTTACACAATGAGTCGGGTGTGTTTTGACCTCCGCCGAACCCCTGAGGCCGACTCACCGAACCCCTAGGGTTCTATCGAACCCAGGTTAAGAACCACTGGTTTAGCCTGTTTATATGTTTCACTGTGCTTTGACCACCACTTTGCAAAATGATATATGAGGCAACTCTTTACACAGCAAAACAAGCTTTAGTTCAAGTCAGGGTATATACACTGCAGCAGTTGTTTATTTTGGTATGTCAATAAGCCTTATCAGCTTTGCTTTTGTCTGCTGGTGTCCCCTGGCAATGCACCATTTGGACAATGAAATGCCATAATTTCATAATCCTGTAACTACTGATGTATATCCCTCATTCACTGTCCTTGACATGCACACACTCATGCACACAAACTTGCAAACACACCTTGGAGGCAGACACAACTGGGGTGAGATCAGGTGAGTCACTGGCATGCACCATCATGCTGGCTGGATCCTCAAACCCTGGTGCAAGCTTTTAAAGACAGACATACGGTGTATACAGTAGGTGTATTTATTCTAGGGCTATTTAGTTGTCGATTTTTAAAAATCAGATTCATCGCATTTTGGAATTCGGACAAATCAAAGGCGATTCCTGGTTTGCAAAATCAAAATTTGGTCAATAAAAGACCCCGATATTTGTACACTATTGCAATTTCATCGTCAGAATGTCATCCGGGAACATTTTTAACCTTTTACTTGAATGCATGTAATTTATTTGCACAATAATTGGTAATGATTTTATGTGAAGTCATTTCAGGCTGTATTTTGGAGTGAAATTTGCCAGCGAGCACACCAGTCGGAGCCTTCTCACTCATTTTTGTACTGACATATGCATCGATCTGATCACTGACCGTATAACGATTAGGGTAAAAGAGCTCGTACCCTCAAAATAAATTGCATGATTAGTCAAATTGGGTTCATGATTAATGCCGTAATTTTTTGTGATTAATCACATGACTTAACACGTTAATTTTGAGGGACCTGATTTATTTATTTTGCGCTGGTGTGTGCTGAATTGCTTTTGCACACATCATCCATTGCATAAGAACAGCCTTCAGAGCACCCTTTTTATCTTATGAATAAATTATGAGCGTTATACTGAAGTAATTTGGTCGGACAAGTCCACACAACTTCACGACTTATTCTATACGAACACATATGTCTCAGTTAGTTATATAGTTTGGGAACATATCTCTGCAAACACAAGTGCCCAGTTTGCCTTACAGGAAGCATCTTAATCAGATCTCCCGACAAACTCTACTGACTCTCCCTCAATACACAACTCTTCTTATGGTTTCACTCCTTCCGGATATAACAGCTGCCCACCCTGTCCCCAAGGATGAGTCCAGACTCCCTACACATGAAAGGAATTTTAGCTGATACAATCTCGTACTTTAATTACGTGCAGTCCATGTCAACTAACGTTTGATGGAATTGTGTGAACCTAGGAGTCGTGTTGTTGAGGGCAGAGATTCCAAGCATGGTGTTACAGGGGTGATAGTGGTACTAGGTCACAGGCATCATGGGGACTAATTAAGATCTTATTGAAGCAGCCAAGGCAAGAAAATATAACCTTGCTTGCAGCAGCTTTGTCAGGAAGCAAGGAAAGAGGTTCGTGGAGATCTTGTAAGGCTTAAAGACAGCTTCTGCAGTTTGGCTGTCAGGGATGGCCGATTTGGCCTAAAATCTATATTGCAATATACTGTATATTGCAGCCTCCTGCGATAACAATTCATATCATAATATATTTGCCATATCAGTGATACTCCTAATTTGGTGGCTAACGTGTGCAGTAACAAATGTGCACTATATCTAGTGGTATTACTTCTCAAAATTATGAATAATTTACTTGATAATTTACTGTTAATAGATGGTTCCTTTTTGATATAACATAGTTCATTGTACACTTATGTTAAAGTGTAATAATCACTTATTATTCTATTTTTTTGGAGACTATATACGTTTTGAGTGATGCTACAGATGTGGGTACCGATCCAATACTAAGTAGTTAGAGGGACAGTATCGTTCATACTATTTGCGTTGAAACTGATCATTGAATAATACAATTTCTGATCAAAATTATAATAAAGTCAATAGTGCAAAAAAAACAAAAAATACAAATAGGTAGAAGCTACTATTGGCTCTGAGTGAAATCCTTTTTGAAATACTTACTGTATTTGCTGAGTTTGTTTACAATAACAAACATGTAAAATACCTGGTTCAATCCCCACCTAGTACCAACCTCGTCATGTCCGTTGTGTCTTTGAGCAATACACTTCACCCTTGCTCCTGATGGGTGCTGGTTAGCGCCTTGCATGGCAGCTCCCTCCATCAGTGTGTGAATGTGTGTGTGAATGGGTGAATGTGGAAGTAGTGTCAACGCGTTTTGAGTACTTTGAAGGTAGAAAAGCGCTATCCAAGTACAACCCATTTATTTATCATTTAAAATATCAATCTAATCACTGTAACATTAACCATACTGAAACTATACTTGGTATCGTTACTGTCGATATTTATTGAGCTACCACCCCGTTTACATTCAAGAGCTTTTATCACAATACGTCATGCGTGTGCAGTAGAGCATGTTTTACTGTTTTCGTCCAAGCTCTAGCAACGACGGAGTTTATATAATTCATATGATATATATTGTCTATATCGCGCAATTCTAACGGTTCTGCAAAATATTTGTTTGCATATTGATCTGTCGCTTGATCTTTGACGTCAGCCTTAATTCACACAGCAGTTTTTGACAAGTTGCACTATAGAAACTGGCAGTCCTCAGAATGTCTTATAGTACACGCCACACATACAGTAGCTTCCGCTGTATCTATGGTAACTGCTAAATCCCAAACGATAATGGCTAGTAATGTATTGAATTTGTGAGGATAATGCAATCAGGCTGATCTGATTATGCAAAAATCTTCTGAATCATCTGGTCGGAATGCTGACATGCCACATTGCACATGCACACACCAAGGAAATGAACAAATGCCATCTAGACTGACAGAGGTGAAAGGAAATTTATATTGAGAAACAGTTTAATGTGCTGCTGCGTATCTTTCCTCTTACATTTATAAAAAGAGAACGTTTGTTTTATATACTTCATGTACAATATTTATTAGCTCTTATTATAGCTATCAAAGTAGGTAGCTTGTCATTTTAATGAAGACAATTACAGGAGGATAGTTGATACATACACATTATGTATTACTCTTAAAATACGAAAAAATTCCCACTTTGTAGAGGGTTGGCACATGGACTAAAGAAGAAGACATTATTTTTTTGTGAGGAGCTATATCATGGCACTCCTGTTCTGTCATCTGCTATGAGCAAGGATGTTGTAAAAAAAAACAAAACATAAATAAAAATACTAGCACACATTCACCACAATAGGTTGATTGGCAACACTAAATTGGCCCTAGTGTGTGAATGTGAATGTTGTCTGTCTATCTGTGTTGGCCCTGCAATGAGGTGGCGACTTGTCCAGGGTGTACCCCGCCTTCCGCCCGATTGTAGCTGAGATAGGCGCCAGCGCCCCCCGCAACCCCGAACGGGAATAAGCGGTAGAAAATGGATGGATGGATGGGACATTCACCACAATTGCAGTCATTAATTATATATATATATATATATATATATATATATATATATGTATATATATATATATATATATATATATATATATATATATATAAATATATATATATAATCCGCCCGATTGTTGCTGAGATAGGCGCCAGCGACCCCAAAAAAGGGAATAAGCGGTAGGAAATGGATGGATGGATGTATATATATATATATATATATATATATATATATATATATATATATATATATATATATATATATATATATATATATATATATGGGCAAGTCGCCACCTCATCACAGGGGACAACACAGATATTTTGTGGCCATATTTACTTCCATAAACACATGCACCATGTGTGGCGTCATTCCTATTACATTATACACAAGTCAAAGTTGTATTTTTTGTAATGTGAGCGACAGCATAAAAAATGTGGATTTGAAAAAAAAAAATCGGAATTGGGTTTTTCTGGTCTCAAACTGAGCTCCTCGTCAACCTCAACTTTACATATTTTTGCATACTTAAAGCATTTAAACTTCAACAGGATACATTTCTCACTTATTTATTGGAAACAGAAAGCCTTTTTTACTTTTAACTTTTTTCAAGCTTTACAATTCCTAACAGGGGTGACTAAGTAGTGTACATCCTGTCCTCAGAGAGATCAGAGGGCATGCATGTCACACTCGTACATCCATTCACTGCTCAGATAGGCAGCGAGCGAGCATGAGATGGACAATTTAGTAGGACAGTGGAAGGTTGTGAGTTTGGCTCAAGGGCATCTTGAAGGGTTGTTGAGTCCAGAACAGAACATTCAATGCTTCTTTGAGGATCCTTAAAATAATAAAAGCTTATTTTAGTTTTGTTGAGTTCACATTTTCCTCTTATAATGGAATATTATATTAACTGAATGAGCTTTTAGGGAGAGCCTGAGACAGGTCATATTTATCTCAGCTTTTTATAGTCAGTCACTATAATGAAAAGGGACATCATAGGAGTTGGGAATTAGGTCAGTGTTGTCCGTAATTTAAACAGAATGTCCCCAGTTGTTTTTTTTTGTCAAATGTTTGATTGGAATTGGCTTGTATGTATTGCAGTTTTGTGAAATGTGTTCCATTCATTAACCTGGGCACCTGCTTGTGTGTCTGTGTGTTTGTTTTTGTCCATCCATGCGTACGTTCTCCTCCCTACAGCGATGCCAACCTCACAGACGTGCTGTCTGACTCAGACGAGTGCGATTTGGGCAGTCTGGAGCATTTGGAGCGCGGTAGTACGGACACTTTGGCCAATGGCTGCCGAGCTGACTACGAAGCTGCCAAAAGGCTCGCCAAGCGCCTCTATCACCTTGAGGGCTTCAAGCGCTGTGATGTGGCCAGACACCTGGGCAAGAAGTAAGCATGCGTGCACATCCTCCTGCATGCGTGACATTAAGATGCATTCATTTGTGACTTTATGCCTTCTGCTTCGCTCTAGTAATGACTTCAGTCAGTTGGTGGCGTCAGAGTACCTGAGCTTCTTTGACTTCTCCGACTTATCGCTGGATCGGGCGCTAAGGTAATGCTGATTAAGCCCACAAAAACTGTATAGTACTGTAAGAGTGGCAGTGTAGCTGCCCGTGCACATGCGTGCAGTTGTCCCATTCTGTCAATACGTGGACTTTAGGGTTTGTTTTTCTGCAAGGCAAAGGAAAGTTGGCGCGGGCAAGGCATGAAGGTAAACACATATTTTCTTTTTACACTATAACTACAAAAAGAAGCAAACAAAAGGCGCGCACAATGGCGGAGAACAAACTTGACTAATGAAACAAAACTTGCACAAAGGCAGAAACTATTAACAATAATCAAAACTTACTTGGCATGGAACTATGAAAAGAGGAGTGTGAATCGTAAACATGGCATGAAACAGAGTGGAGATAACATTGCATGACGTGAGTAGAGGTAACACGGCATGACGTGAGTAAAAGTAAAGTCGCCAGGCTGACTTCCTGGCAACTTTTGCTTTAAATAATGGACATGATTAGTGACAGGTGCGTGACATGAGGACAGGTGAAAACTAATAGGTAATCATGGAAACAAAAAAAATAAGGAAGTGCAAAAACAGGAAACAATGGAGTCTTAAGCAAAACAGAACATAACTAAACAAAACTTGATCACAAGAAATTCCTCCTTCACAAGGCATTAGAATCTTTATAAATGGCCATGCAAAGAAATGGTGGAATTCACAATTGGTAATATTTCGTTAGCTCACGTCTACTATGCAGTTACAAACACATAACCAAGCATACAGTACAACACACAACAACATCAACAAAAAGGCATTCCAAAGTGTCCATGGAAGAGAGGGTTTGATATGTGATACGACTATATTTATCCACAATGCGCTGTATTTTTTTGCGTGAATGTGAGTCCAAATTACCAAACCAAACAGTTATACGTCTGGATTTATCCACGATGTGCTGTTGTTGTTGGCGTGAATGTAAGTCCATATTACCAAACCAAATAGCTATTGAGAAGGTGAGTATGCTTTGGACGATTTAGGTGTAGAGCTGTCAAAGGAGGCTGGGCCTGACTCTGAATTTTCTAAGCTGGCAAAGAAAAATAGCCAGGACTCTGGCTATGTGGGGTAAGCATCAGTCTTGACTGGTTGGGTTGAGATACAGAGACTGAACAGTGGACAAATGGTATATAGTGAGGGAGAACAGCATTGAGGGGGTTGAGTGACCAGAGGAGGGCTGAGAACAATACATTAGGCACGACAACAGTTGTATCAATAACAGTAATACTCCCATGACAAAGCAACAACAGTAATGGTCCGCTCCAAGCCCCACCGTCTCAGGTCTAACCACTTCCAATCACAAGCGGAAATTGTAAAGGTCCACTGGTGCCCCTGCCGGCCGTATATCCGGAAGCGAAACACCAAACACCGAGGAGAGACAGAAAGAGGGGTTGCAGCACACCTAACGATAGTTTTATCCATAGCTGTAGTATTATTATTATTATAGGCGGAGTAGGGCTGTGCGATTTATCGATACAGACGCGGGTTTGTCTCTGTGCGATATAAAAAACGACTATATCATAATATTGGAGTATACGTTCTCACGCAGTTGCTTTTAGCTGCGGTCATTTCACTACAGGCTCTTCTCACTCTTTCCTGTCTCTCCTTCTCACAGACAAGCAGGCGCACAAACTTACACACGACACATACTGTCACGTCATACGTCACATACTTACAGTATACGCCCTCGCCCAGCAGAGAGGTAGTAGACTGGGTAACGTTAGCTGTGATACTAACGTAGCCGTACGAGTAGTAAGACGAGAGAAAGAAGGTGCAGATCTGGTAAAAAATGAAGGAAGACTTAATTCCCAATAAAAACAGCAGAGGGTCCATCGTCTGGTGGTGGTTTGGCTTCAAGTGGGAATTTGTTGAACAGACAACCGTAATTTGTCAAGTGAGGGGCAAAAGCGTTGCTATAAAAAGTAGCATTTCTGCTAATATGTGGCATCATTTGAAAAGTCACTCGCTAGAAAATGAAGAGAATTTAATAACGTCCGTAGTAACATACCACATAGTGAAGGACGAATACTATTTGATTTCCTATTATGCAGCTAATTTTTATTTGACACTTAAAATGTCTCTGACAATCTTGCACTTTCTCTTTTGGGAATGACATGAATGTTTGTGCCGTTGCTTAATAACTTTAATAAATACACTATTGGTCAATTGACTTAGTTGTGATTTCCCTCTCTGCATGAAAGTTTAAAAGTAGCATATATGAATGCAGAGTGAAGAAGAATGTTTTAATGTAGACACATAGAATCATCATACTGCTGTGATTATATGCATCAAGTGTTCATTCAAGGCTAAGGCAAAATATCGTAATATATATTGTATATCGCGATATGGCCTAAAAATATTGAGATATTAAAAAAAGGCCATATAGCCCTGCCCTAAGGCAGAGTAAGATACAAAGATAGGACTAATAGAAAAACAGAGAAGAGGCAAAGGAGTATCTAAAAAGATCCAGCAGTGAAGGTCTATGGCAGATACGCCTGAGTCTGCACTCACTATAATCATTATCAAACATGTACGTTTTAAGTTTAGTTTTGAGTAAGAAGGTGGTGAATATGGTTCCATAAGAGCCTTGTACAATTTAACTTTTAGAAGTTATTGGAAGTACGTTTGTATGTATAAGCTCTGGGGACAGAGTGCACTATTAGTTTGATACGGCACCACTTTAAGGTACTCTACGATAAAACCTGGCCATGTAGTGCCATATATATGTGAGGAGCAGGATTTTGAATTCAATTTTATAGTTTTTTTTTGTTAGGCAGTGCAGTGACGCGAGCAGAGGAAACATTTTATCTCCTCTCCCGGTTATGGTTAGAACTCTTGCAGCAGCATTTTGAACCAGCTGGAGGGTCTTTACATACTTGCTTGGGCAGCTGATTAGCAGGGAATTGCAATAATCCAACCTGGAGGTCACAGAAGCATTGACTACTTTGTTAGCATCAGCAACTGTTTTTTTTATATTTTGCAGTTACAAAAAATTTTGTTCTTATCATTTGTTGCATTTGGGAATTAAATGATAAACCCTGAACAATAACAAGTGTGCTGCTGTGAGCAAGTGTGAAAACATCTAAATCAGTTATATCATTCAAAGCCTATTCTCTGTGGTTATGGAGGCCAAGGATTATAATTTCAGTTTTTTTTTTAGTTAAGTAGGAGGAAGGTGGAAGTAATCCACTTAAGACCCATCTGGAATTGACCTAGCCAATTAGTTTCATTTGGTTTCATTGATAAATAAAGTTGTGTCGTCTGCATAACAGTGACATTTAGGAGAGTGCTTTCTAATAACATTGTGGTTAAATGTGTTTGAATAATGCTATAGCAGCTGTTTAGTCTAAAAATGCTAAGAAGAAATTAAACCAACTAATTGTAACCTATACAATGTACTGTTGTGAAAATAATTGACTAAATACATACAAAAACAATCCATGGCAGTGCCCTTCACAAGTATATATTCAGTTTTACCAGTCGTAATAATATTACAATTTTCAATGGATGGGAACTTTTTCTAAGAAAGACTCTTTTATAACAAATTAACCGTTATTTTAGGGTGAGTTCATTGTGAAAAAAGCTAATTATCTATTTGCATGACATGTGAGGATTGCTAAGAACTGCAGTGATGTCAGACTGATTTGTTTGATTCTGTCTTTGGCATTTCGCCACCGGCAATTCTTTGTCTTGTCATTCATACGCAATATCTGACAGTATTTTACATGACCTCATTTTGCCTTGTTTCTAAAGGGACGCCTGTCCATATCTGTGACCTCCACACATTCTATTGACTAGCAGGCATGATTAATGTGCATATTTTGCAGCGTAACTGGGAGACATCTGACCTCCAGTTGGCCTCTTGATGTCATTTATATGTGACAGGAACTTTTTAAAAGCCTTTCCGCTGATGGGGGAGACGCAGGAAAGAGAGCGAGTCCTGGTGCATTTCTCCAAACGCTTCTGCCACTGCAATCAACAAACAATCACATGTGAAGGTTAGAGTAAATTAATGAGCTCTGTGATCAATGCTAACACATGTACTGTATTTTTATATACACTCTACTCACATTAGTTACAGCCTTAACCCCATTCCAAAAGCTTTGACTTTTAACCAAAAAAGTGTCAGAGCTAAATTGTGATATAATTTACAAGTTTTCCCTCCTTTATGTTGTTTATTTTAATAAGGCCAACACACTATTGTGCAGTTCTAAATGACAGTAAATTAATGCATGCCCACCATATAGCTCTTGTATTGACTTCACAGGACTGGGAGGTGGACGTGTGGGGTGATTAGATAATTACTAGTTTATTAATAATAATACTAATTTAATAATAATAATAGATGGATGCATACAGTGCTTTTTATTAAGTAATTCAAACCACATGACATTGACAAAACAAACTTACTCAATCCATGATTTATTCACTCCACATTCCCCGATATGTTGGTAAGCTACATTTGTGGCCGCAGCTGCCCTGGGATAGAATGACGCAACCCTGGCTGCCATTAATTCACATTCACATACTAGTGTGGGCTGCACTGGAGGCAAAGTGAGTGAAGGGTCTTTCACAAGGACACAATAATTGTATTCATTTATGCAGGTGTACCTAATGTTGTGGCTGATGAATATTCGCAGCACTGCTCTTATAATAACCTTACAGGATTACATTTTTCATGGCACAACATAGAAATAGACAACATAGACCTGTGTAAAATGTGACTTTGTGTCCCTTCACTGGATTTTGACATCGGGTTGGCCTTGTGTGTGTTGTGTTGCAGATGGAGCCCACACACTAACCTGTGCCCTCATGCTGCTCAACACAGACCTACATGGACACGTATGTGTTTACCTTGTTTTGCACTCTGTTTATGGATTCCTGCTCATCTAATCTCCCTACATACTTGGAAAAAGGCCATCTATGGCATGTCTAGATTGTCATCTTATTTTGGATCTGCATTTTTCTTGCCTTCTTAAGACTCACTCAAGCCTCTCTCTCTCTTTCTCCCTTCTCTATTTGCACTCTCTTGCTTCCCAGCCTACTTTTTGACCTCTTTCTGCCTCTCCTGTCCTCAGATAGTCTCTTGTGATCACTTTTAAACTAGATCATTGTGGTGTGAGCCCCACAGAACCATCAGAAGTCATCAAATGTTTTATGCTTGTCGTTAAACACTGTTCTTCACATGTACCATGTAGACCCAGCTAAACTCTTGTGTTATAGAATAACCCTCCTTTAACTAACATCCTTTCTCTCTTTTCCTCTTCTTCCCTTTCAAATCCTTCCCCTGCTCACCACATCTGGTTTCCTGGTCTCTCTCTGTCCCTGCAGGTGGTAAGTATTCCTCCTGCGCCAGAAATAGACTTGTTCCTCTTTTGGCGTGTGCTCCTTTTTCTTTTAGCAGTATTTAGCCATAATTGTAGTCCTGCTTTTTCTTTAGATGAAATTGGCAGTGGAAGCTTTTAGATGGGCCCAAATAAAGAGAAAAATAGGATGGATTTATTGAGGATCATTAAGAATTCTTTCACATTTTAATAAAAAAATAAAGTGCACTACAATGCTACTACCAGCAGTGGTGACATGGACTCTTTCTTACATAAACCGGTTCGTGGTTTAATTCTATTAAATAAATGGCAACAACTGGATACACATGTTAATTATGTATCTTCTGCCATCTGGTGGAAAAGCTTAAAATTGGCACTATATACATCAGGGGTCCCAAACCTTTTTTGCAACAGGGTTCGGTTTAATGTATGTATTATTGTTTGTGGCAGCTAAATACAGCAAAAATAAGTGCATAAAAAATACAACTCATCATAACGTTGAATTAGTGGAAGCCCTGGTCTTGTTTTTTCATGGCGAGATGGTCGCCAGCAGGTTGTTGGTACAATATATCTTCAGCCTGCTGGGGACTGCAGATGGAAATTAGCCTTTGGCATACAATCTGTCTCATTTCCGTTTTATATGTTTAATTAATGTGCATTGTATTATGTCACAACACTATAAGAAATTTAATTAATGGTGACTTCCTATCAGGAATTGTATTATACATCTATAGACAAGCTTATTAGTATGTCTATCTAGTGGGACCGGTGAAACTCAGAGAAAATGCGTTTGTTTATCTTAATGTTTCTGTGCGGCCCAGTTGCAATCACCAAAAATGATTCCCGGGCACGGCCACCGCTGCTGCTCACTGCTCCCCTCACTTCCCAGGGGGTGAACAAGGGGATGGGTTGAATACAGAAGACACATTTCAACACATCTAGTGTGTGTGTGTGTAACTATCATTGGTACTTTTATTTTAACTTAAAATGCATCACGGACCGTGTTAGAGGACCACTGCTATATATCAATGATGTAAATCGAAAGACAAATGTACATTCTTTGCAGTAAGTACATCATAATTTTTGGATCAATTAGGTGAAATTGAATAATTTATGTGGCACACCTGATGATCCCTTAAGGTACACTAATGTGCTGCCGCTAATTCGGGATTCACTGGTCTAAATAATAACAACATGACGTCAGCTATGGTGAAATTAACTACGTCATTGCAAACTATACAGTATGACACTCCTCTGGGCAGCATGGTTCTGCACAGTGCAACACCGAGATTGAAACGGGAGTTGAGAACATTGAGATTTTTAAAATTACATATAAAAACGAACTAATAATGCAAATTGGTTGTTAATATTCCTATAGTCAATCACGTAGTGTGTGTGTATATGTATATATATATATATATATATATATATATATCCATCCATCCATTTTCTACCGCTTATTCCCTTTTTGGGGTCGCGGGGGGCGCTGGCGCCTATCTCAGCTACAATCGGGCGGAAGGCGGGGTACACCCTGGACAAGTCGCCACCTCATCGCAGGGCCAATATATATATATATATATATATATATATAACCATCCATTTTTTACTGCTTGTACCTTTTGGGGTCACAGGGGTTGCTGGAGCCTATCTCAGCTGCATTCGGGGGGAAGGCGGCGTACACCCTGGGCAAGTCGCCACTTCATCACAGGGCCAACACAGATAGACAGACAAGATTCACACACACTAGGGCCGATTTAGTGTTGCCAATCAACCTATCCCCAGGTGCATGTCTTTGGAGGTGGGAGGAAGCCGGAGTACCCGGAGGGAACCCACGCAGTCACAAGCTGCACACAGAAAGACCCCGAGCCTGGGATTGAACCTAGGACTACCATACTTTGCCATCGTGCTGCCTATATATATATATGTACCCTGCCTTCCGCCCGATTGTAGCTGAGATAGGCGCCAGCGCCCCCCGCGACCCCGAAAGGGAATAAGCGGTAGAAAATGGATGGATATATATATATATAAAAAAGATTAATTTGGACTGTGTGAAAAGATATGCACTGCCATCCTGTGGCTGGTTGCGTTATTGCATCTTGTTTGGGCCTGATGATTGCCGACTCTGAGTATGTCACCTTTTATAGAAAAAATAATACTGTTGAATTAATTAACCACACAATTTGTTCTCCTTTGATGTTTTTCCCTCCTCAGAACATTGGGAAGAAAATGTCCTGCCAACAGTTTATTGGTAATCTAGATGGCCTCAACAATGGCAAAGACTTTCCCAAAGACTTACTAAAGGTAAACATCTTTTCCTAAAGCTAGTATTATGTGTGCAGATAATTTCACATTCTTGTCATGCACAGGTCTTATACAACTCCATCAAGAACGAGAAGCTTGAGTGGGCTGTGTGAGTGGGCTTTTTTTCTCTGCTCAAATAGTTCAATACGTGTGTCTCGTGTTCATCTGAGTGTTTTTGGCTGTGTGCAGTGAAGAAGAAGAGCTAAGGAAAAGTCTGTCAGAGCTGGTGGAGGAGCAGTGTGAGGGCGGGAGTAAACGTGTTGCCAGGGTAACGGACAGCAATAACCCTTTCATCGCCATCCCCATCCTCCTCAATGCCATAACCTACAAACACGGAGTGCTAACTCGCAAAAGCCACGCTGATATGGATGGCAAAAGGAGTGAGTTCATAAACTCACTGACATCTTAGAATGTTTTATAATATCATGTTGTTCTAATATAAAATCTGAATCCTGCTTAAATTTGCCCTTTCCAGCCCCAAGGGGTCGCCGTGGTTGGAAGAAGTTCTACGCCGTTCTCAAGGGGATGATCTTATATCTCCAGAAGGTACTATGTCCTTGATGTAGTTGCTATAGAAACACACATGCACCATGGGCTGGTACTGATGCTGCTCCAGTAGTTGCACTGCGCCGTGAGTGATGTTGGCAAGTGTAGTTTGTGTTGTCTCCCTCTGCTGGGAGTAAGGCTGTATTGTAGCACATGAGAGGTAAAAATGTTACCTTTTTTTTTAACAATGATGCAGTGTTATTATTACTGTGACATTTGGTCTAATTGTCACATGGTGATTCAATATTTGCACAGGACATTCATATATACACATTACATATATTAAAATGTTTAAATGTTAGCTTTGGCATTTACAGTACACAACGAAATATGACACAATTTCCTCATTCAGGATGAATATAAGCCGGATGCTGACATTTCAGAGGTGGATCTGAAGAACGCTGTGCGGATCAACCACGCTTTAGCCACCCGTGCCACCGACTACAGCAAGCGAGCCAACGTACTCAAGCTCAAAACCTCTGACTGGAGAGTTTTTCTGCTTCAAGCGCCGTGCGTAGATTTCTTAGCCTGTCTGCAATTTGGAATCAGACATCCTCACGATGCTGTTTCTTCTCTTCAGGGACGAGGAGGAGATGATGTCGTGGATCTTCCGGATAAATCTGGTGGCAGCACTCTTCTCTGCTCCAGCCTTCCCTGCTGCTATTGGCTCCATGAAGAAATTTTGTCGTCCCATTTTGCCATCTTCATCTACAAGACTAAATCAGGTATTATAAAGCAAATTGGCATTAAATACTTTCACAATACAGTTAAAACCACCAATAGCCTCCGTCCAGACCCTTGTTTACATTATATCTGTACGTATTCTATTGGTGTGCACACCCGTCTGATTGGCTGTTTCGGCGGTTTTCTGTTTTTTGCCTGGGCTGTGATTGGTGCAGCAGGAGCAGCTGCTGAGTCACGAGAACAAGCTAAAGCAGATGAGCCTGGAACTGGAAGAGCACCGGAAAAACCTGCCCTCAGCTGACCCCAAAAACCGCGAGTGGGAGGAGTATCGGCTCAAAGAGCACTACCTCACATACGAGGTATACTCATTATTACATCTACTATTTATTGTGTCATGTGTTATCAATTTACAGATAGATCAATGCATATCAGATTTTGATATACCACAATATTAGGTACATATGCACAATCCAATAAAATTGAATATAATAAAATCATATTCTAATAACCATGTGTTTAATTTTGAGTTTTACTGATAAATGTTTTACTTTTATGGTACATTAAACTCTTTTAATCAAAAACAAACTACAACCACAATTAAGATACGTAAGACCTAATCTACTAAAATCCAAATACCACGCGCTAAACAGCATTCACACCCACAATAACATACAAAAGACCTAATCTAATAAGATCCAAATACCACACGCTAAACAGCGTGTGCAAACAATAAAATCGTGTATACTATTAGTGGCGGAGTTGCGTGTGATCAACTCAGACTGCGTGTACCACTAGTGCAGATTGTGTAAATTAGGTGTTGTGTATACTCATTTACTGCACGTCACGTTATCACCTGTGCAGTGCAACTAGAATGGAGCCCATTTTTTCTGCGGGTCCATTGAAATGTACAGACACAAGAAAATCCATATTGCTGGAATGTTTTTCCATATATATTCTGTACATATACAGTAGATTTAAAAAAAGACTAATGTCATTAAAAAACAGAAACAGACACCAAAACACATACATTTAATCAGCCCCTTTGGTCATCCAGCAGCTCTAAAATTATGAAATGATATTGAATCAATCAATCAATCAATCAATGTTTACTTATATAGCCCTAAATCACTAGTGTCTCAAAGGGCTGCACAAACCACAACACAAACCACTACGACTGAAGGATGTGTCTAATAATTTAATTTGTGACAGTCCATATATGTTGACAAGCATAGGATGGTGCTACAGGGCGATCATCTCTTTTCTCATAGTTATTTCTGCACAACTGCAGGTTTACGCGTCCTTTCGTCTTTTTGCACGATTTGAGTGAAGCTAGAGGTGCTCTTATACCCAGTAAAAACAAATGTTTATCTAGTCTGTCCATTGACTTACAAATCGATGTACAAACAAATGCTCTGTTGCACAGACAACAATAAGTACTCTTTTAATTACATACTTTTTTCAGAAGGAATTAATTCAATGTTTCCCGTACAACTCTATTACGGATTTAGTTACAGGGGAGGATTAGATAATGCCATGATCTAATTTGCTAAATTGGCCATGATGCATGTGTATTTCATTTTTTGAGGATGCTGTGGTAGACAAAAAGTAAACTAAAAACATGAAAAGCAAAACACGTTTCAAAATAGAAATCAACTTTTTGTTTATTTTTATGTCAGAAGTGCCTTTGAGAAGATGGGGAGGGAAAAAAGCAGCACTTACCGATTGTTGAAAAGAGTGTGTTTTAATTTCAGAGTCCCCAGTAAGACAAGATAAAGTTGCTTCATGTGTCCCTAGTTGCTTTTTTTGCCAAACAGACTCTAGAGGCATTTGAATACTGGCTAAATATATATCACTAAGTTGGAAACATTGATCCCTCCTGCTACATCTCCATATTATCTGGCATTCAAAGAGTGCTAAGAAGCAGAGCGACAATGTAGTCTACCGTACGCAGTCGGAAGTTACATTCACACACAGTCACTTTAGTGCAGTGCTTCTCATATTGCGGGTCTGTGGGAGGAATTGTGAAGTGTTAGAGAGGCCTTGAGAGGCAGGGAGATTTCCAGTAGTAACGTATTTTTTCTTGCTTGAACAAGATGCCTACCTACAGCTAGAACGC
Source organism: Nerophis ophidion (assembly GCF_033978795.1). NCBI lineage: Eukaryota > Metazoa > Chordata > Actinopteri > Syngnathiformes > Syngnathidae > Nerophis > Nerophis ophidion. The sequence goes on along the minus strand of NC_084615.1, from coordinate 60,666,082 downwards.
AGTGTTGCTTGAATTACAGCGATGAAAAGGAAATAAATCAATCAATCAATCAATGTTTAATTATATAGCCCTAAATCACTAGTGTCTCAAAGGGCTGCACAAACCACAACACAAACCACTACGACATCCTCGGTAGGCCCACATAAGGGCAAGGAAAACTCACACCCAGTGGGACGTCGGTGACAATGATGACCCAGTGGGACGTCGGTGACAATGAAATGTGACAATTTATACTCATTGGTTTACCATGATTGATATATATATTGTTCCTAAGTAGAATAAGGTTTTTAATTAAAGTAAATGCTAGTCAACAACTACAAACCCCGTTTCCATATGAGTTGGGAAATTGTGTTAGATGTAAATATAAACAGAATACAATGATTTGCAAATCCTTTTTAACCCATATTCAATTGAATGCACTACAAAGACAAGATATTTCATGTTCAAACTGATAAACTTTATTTTTTTTTTTGCAAATAATAATTAACTTAGAATTTCATGGCTGCAACACGTGCCAAAGTAGTTGGGAAAGGGCATGTTCACCACTGTGTTACATCACCTTTTCTTTTAACAACACTCAATAAAATTTTGGGAACTGAGGAAACTAATTGTTGAAGCATTGAAAGTGGAATACTTTCTCATTCTTGTTTTATGTAGAGCTTCAGTCGTTCAAAAGTCCGGGGTCTCCGCTGTCGTATTTTACGCTTCATAATGCGCCACACATTTTCGATGGGAGAAAAGTCTGGACTGCAGGCGGGCCAGGAAAGTACCCGCACTCTTTTTTTACGAAACCACACTGTTGTTACACGTGCTGAATGTGGCTTGGCATTGTCTAGCTGAAATAAGCAGGGGCGTCCATGAAAAAGACGGCGCTTAGATGGCAGCATATGTTGTTCCAAAACATGTATTTACCTTTCGGCATTAATGGTGCCTTCACAGATGTGTAAGTTACCCATGCCTTGGGCACTAATGCACCTCCATACCATCACAGATGCTGGCTTTTGAACTTTGCGTCGATAACAGTCTGGATGGTTCGCTTCCCCTTTGGTCCGGATGACACGATGTCGAATATTTCCAAAAACCATTTGAAATGTGGACTCGTCAGACCGCAGAACACTTTTCCACTTTGCATCAGTCAATCTTAGATGATCTCGGGCCCAGAGATGCCGGGGGCGTTTCTGGATGTTGTTGAAAAATGGCTTTTGCTTTGCATAGTAGAGCTTTAACTTGCACTTACAGATGTAGCTACAAACTGTATTTAGTGACAGTGGTTTTCTGAAGTGTTCCTGAGCCCATGTGGTGATATCCTTCAGAGAGGGATCGAAAGTCACGGTCATTCAATGTTGGTTTCTGGCCATGCCGCTTATATGGAGTGATTCCTCCAGATTCTCTGAACCTTTTGATTATATTATGGACCGTAGATGTTGAAATCCCTAATTTTCTTGCACTTGCACTTTGAGAAATGTTGTTCTTAAACTGTTTGACTATTTGCTCACGCAGTTGTGGACGAAGGGGTGTACCTCGCCCCATCCTTTCTTGTGAAAGACTGAGCATTTTTTGGGGAAGCTGTTTTTATACCCAATCATGGCACCCACCTGTTCCCAATTAGCCTGCACACCTGTGGGATGTTTCCCAACTTTATCAGTATTTATTGCCACCTTTCCCAACTTCTTTGTCACATGTTGCGGGCATCAAATTCTAAAGTTAATGATCATTTGCAAAAAAAAAAAATTTATCAGTTTGAGCATCAAATATGTTGTCTTTGTAGCATATTTAATTGAGTATGGGTTGAAAATGATTTGCAAATCATTGTATTTCGTTTATATTTACATCTAACACAATTTCCCAACTCATACGGAAACAGGGTTTGTAGCTTGACACATACAGAGAATGAAAATGTATGATCAGGTTCTTACAGTAGTACAATAGTATAGTACAATAGGAGCACTCGAGGGAGTACTGGAAAGTGCTCCCCCGGGTTATTCCCTTGTCCTACTGGGGGACTTCAACGCTCACGTTGGCAACGACAGTGAAACCTGGAGAGGCGTGATTGGGAAGAATGGCCGCCCGGATCTGAACCCGAGTGGTGTTTTGTTATTGGACTTTTGTGCTCGTCATAGTTTGTCCATAACAAACACCATGTTCAAACAAAAGGGTGTCCACATGTGCACATGGCACCAGGACACCCTAGGACGCAGTTCCATGATCGACTTTGTAGTTGTGTCATCGGATTTGCGGCCTTATGTTTTGGACACTCGGGTGAAGAGAGTGGCGGAGCTTTCTACCGATCACCACCTGGTGGTGAGTTGGCTGCGATGGTGGGGGAGGATGCCGGACAGACCTGGGAGGCCCAAACGCATTGTGAGGGTCTGCTGGGAACGTCTGGCAGAGTCTCCTGTCAGAGAAAGTTTAAATTCCCACCTCCGGAAGTATAGTAGTATGTAGTACAATTTGGAGAGAAAGTAACAGTGACAGAAAGTAACGGAAAACCAGTGCATCCGTGTGTTTATGAACCAGGGCAACACACAGCACCAAATTTATTTGTAGCGATCCAAGTTTAGTTGTGGCAGACAAATGCATGTATATCGCATTAGGTTATGCATGAAAAATGTATTTTGTATTTTACTAATGTGCGATTTGCGATTAGTCCAGACACTTTGTGGTCAAACCCAAGGTTAATTCATTGTGTTCAAACAACGCAGTCAAGCATTTCACCTTGTACCTTGTGTCCCCCCCCCCCCCCACCTCTCTTTTCATGACGAGCAGAAGACTCGCTATGAGACGTACATCAGCCTCCTTCAGGCCAAAATCCGCACTGAGACAGATGATCTAGAGAAGATTGAGGCCAGCGTGGTAGGTGGCCTGTTGATGGAGGGCACTTTGGCTGGCCACCTCCGCAAGACGCAGTCCTCGCCGTCCATCAGTCATGATGCTCACAGCGGCTTGAATGGGAGGGGCGCTGGATGCACTGCCCCAGGACAGATGAGCTGAGGGGAAGGGGAGGAGGGGGTCTCATGGACCACACCCTTCCGAGCAACATCCCTTGAAGCCAAAACCAGTGTCGTGGTTTTCGGTCGGTCCTTTAATGGTTCGAATCAGAATCCTTCCTAGAATTTATCTCCCTGGTGATAAGTTTCCGAAAGCAATAGATGATGAAGACCTGCCATGACTGCCCCCACCCTCACTACTATTGCACATTTTAAAATGATCGGAACTGTGATCACTATTTATAACGTCATCAGTATTACTTTCTCGGACGCTGTTGTCTTTAGCTGTGTTTACTTTGGGCGAGAGAAAAGTATATATATATGTGTTAGTCAGACAAATGTGTGCGATGGAGGAAATGGTACTACTGTAGCATTTTGTTTACACACTCACTTTTGGACCTATCATTGTGGTGCAGTGTGATTAGCCGCCATCTTTGTTACAGAAACTCACAAAGAACCTCTCAGAAGGGACCCTGCCATGTAGAGCATATTTATTTATTTATTTAATTCCTTACAAATAGACTGTATTGGCTCTCGCTGTTTTTACAACCATCTCTTTGCACACACATACACACACACAGAGGAACAGTTCGCTGGAGGAACTCGGGGTTGAGTGCCTTACTTACGGCACCTTGAGACCAGCTAGTGAGCAAAAAAAGAACTTGAATGGAAACGGTTCTGGATCAGAGCTCATCTCTGTCATTTTGTAAGCTACCGTTACCCCAAACACTGACACGTGTTGAAATAGTCTGTTTGTTTCCACCGTCTCAAAGACAAAATCATCAAGCACTGTGCCGTGTTCGGCTGGAACTACCGCCATGCTCTTTTTGAAGGGTTGGATTTCATTACGAAGGAAGCATATCAATACAATTTTTTTTTAAATGATATAGTCTTTTTTACCCCCACAATTGATTTAAAATAAAACAATCAAAGATGTGATTTGAAGGCCTACTGAAACCCACTACTACCGACCACACAGTCTGATAGTTTATATAGCAATGATGAAATATTAACATTGCAACACATGCCAATACGGCCAGTTGACTTTACTAAATTGCAATTTTAAATTTCCCGCGAGGTATCCTGTTGAAAATGTCGCGGAATGACAACGCGTGCGCGTGACGTCACGGACTGTCAGGAAATATTAGCGCAGCACCACTTGCGGCTAAAAGTTGTCTCTTTTCATCGCGCAATTAAACAGTATTCTGGACATCTGTGTTGCTGAATCTTTTGAAATTTGTTCAATTAATAATGGAGAAGTCAAAGTAAAAAGATGGAGTTGGAAAGCTTTAGCCTTTAGCCACACAAACACACGGTGATTCCTTGTTTAAAATTCCCGGAGGTGAAGCTTTACTATCATAGATCCATGTTCGCTTGACCACTCTGATCCATAGGTGGTTGACCACTTGTCAACCAGCAAGTTTCGGTGAGAAAATTGAGTGAAAAAGTCGCCTCTTACCGGAAATCTGTGGAGTTTGCGCAGTCCTTATATCTGCCGTGACTTCCCTCAAACACTGGCCTCAAGACACCCGTGGACACACCCCCTATGACTATCAGGTACTATTTAATCTCACTAAAACACTAGCAACACAATAGAAAGATAAGGGATTTCCCAGAATTATCCTACTAAATGTGTCTAAAAACATCTGAATCCGTCCCAATGCAATCGCCTTTTTTTAAAAACTTTATTATTATTTTTTTTTTTTTTCTAGTCTTTCGCTATCAGTATCATCATCCACGAATCTTTCATCCTTGCTCAAATTAATGGGGCTTTTTTTTATCAGCACCAAAGGCCTTTAAGTGCAGATTCAAAGTTGTCATTGAAGAGGTCTGACAACAATTTGACTCCTTGACTTTTAGGGCTCAAAAGTAATTGAACAATTGACGTAATTGTCATATTTTTGTGTCATATTTTTGTGATATATATCACAATTTTCCCATCCAAAATCATGCTTGTTGATGTAGAGAAGCATGTTCGCTTGACCGCTCTGTGTTAAAGCTTCACAACAAACAAACACCGGCTGTGTCTCGGTGTTAAAGGCAGCTGCAATACACTGCTTTCCACCAACAGCATTCTTCTTTATAGTCTCCATTATTAATTGAACAAATTGCAAAAGATTCAGCAACACAGATGTCCAAAATACTGTGTAATTGCGCGATGAAAAGAGACGACTTTTAGCTGTAAGTGGTGCTGAGCTAGTATGTCCCCTCCAACCCGAAACGTCACAAACACACGTCATCATAGGCGTCATCATTCCGCGATGTTTTCAACAAGAAACTCCGCGGGAAATTTAAAATTGTAATTTAGTAAACTAAACCGGCCGTATTGGCATGTGTTGCAATGTTAATATTTCATCATTGATGTATAAACTATCAGACTGCGTGGTCGGTAGTAGTGGGTTTCAGTAGGCCTTTAAAAGACTCTTAAATTGAGGTACTTGAATGTTAACAATAGTTTGCAACATTCAAATAAATTATCCATTTAAAGTTAATGTACTAATGATTGTCACACACACACTAGGTGTGGTGAATCTTGTCCTTTGCATTTGATCACTCCCTGGGAGCTTAGGGGAGCAGTGAGCAGCAGCGGAAATCAGCCAGAATATTATTTTATTGGTATGATACCAGGAGGTGTTTTTTTTTTTAGTTACTAAAGAAAGTAATATCCACTACCAAATACCTTTTTGTGAAACGTCTTAAATTAAACCCGAAAGTCGACATTTTGTTCACCTCAGGGTTGTATCCCAGGTGGTGTTAATGGTACACACATTCCATTCCTGGCCAGAGTCAAACCAGGAAGAGCATCAGGTGTAAAAACTAAGATGAAAACAGTTATGCGATTGACTTATGTGTTATATAAATACATTTAAAAAACTGTTAAGGATTTACATAGTATTTCCCAGCTGACTTTGTTCACCAGACTATCACAGGGCCATTATGGTGCATTAAGCCTACATCCCTAAAACTGCATGAGTGCGTCGGCATGCTATCTTCTTGTGACATGTTGATCCTGTAGGTTGCAAAGAAGACGTCGATGTAGCAGAACATGCTGTTTATAAGGTAGAAACAATCCAGAGGTCATTTAAACTTTAGCACAAATGCAGCACCCATCCGCTCCACAAGAGTATTCTGCCACATCTCTGATGGCGTCTTTGGGCAAGCGTACAGCAACAGGACTCGCTGCACCCAACACAAATTAAACTGGGATGCTGCAGAAAAACAACATTCTCCATGTGGGTCAGCGCAAGCGTTACGAAAGACGTTCTCAGAAGACAATGGTTTGCTTTTCTCAGTAAGGCCTGGAAGGCAAACATTTAGCGGATATTTAACAAAGTATGGCTTTAAGGCTTGTTCTCTGGGAGCTCGCATTACGTCAGGACATTGGAGTTCGGGTAGCGTTGTTTATCAGCACCTTATTGATTCCGACCTAAATCCACACCTTTTTGCCGGTTCTTCGTCCTTTGCGACACAACTGTAGAGCTTTGAGGGGAAAATACTGTTTAAAATCATTTGGAAATCCTAAAATGACAAGAGTTGTATCATATCATGATTAATAACTGCTTTTTTTTTTTTTTACAGACTTCCCCTTGTAGTCACTTTGGCTGTTGTTGTTCTGACCAATGTTCCCAATATTCTAGGGTAGGCCTGTGCTATAAAATAGGACTGTGACAAAAAATATTTGTTATGTTTTATTGGGGGAAAAAAGACAATTTCTGCACTTTGATGTCAGCATTACACCTGTTATTTTGTTTGTATATTTGAACCGTCTTTTTTTTTTTTTTTTTTTGGTTCATACAGTGTAAAGGACATATTTACTGAATATTTAGTCTGTGCTTCATGAAATAAGCTTTTATATAGAGAATTGTAGTTGTGATTTATTAACATGTTGGAAACAGCACCTAAACCATGTGCAGTGCCAATGACATCACTGATGCACATATTTCTTTGTACTCTATATTAAAGGCTTTTTAGAAGATTACAACTGGAAGTGTCATTACTATCATTAATTTTATCAAACTAATTATTTAATGGGTTTTAATGGCATACCACCTTTCATATGCACACACTTTTTTCTTGTATTTTTACTGCTCATGCAGAAGGTACATTTGTAAATAATCATATGCAGAAAAAAAAATCCTGCATATATTTAATGAATCAGCAAATATTTTGTATAAACAAGCACATATTTGGCTATTAATTATGATATAAAGGCCAATATTCTGACTTGACCTTTGACCACTAATGCATATGTCATGTTACCAATTGTCATTGTAGAGGAAATCATACATTTTCATTTATAAATTAAAAGAGAAGTGATATAACTACAAGTAATTTAAACAAATACTTTAGGTTAATTGCGTTATTTTAATTTAATGTATCATTTACTGTTTGAAAATAGTATATAAATAAACCTATAACACATTGAAAACTACATAAATTAGAAGCAAAGGCAAACTTATTGACTTGATCTTTGACCACTAATGTCTCATATGTCAAGCCAGGACTGTGGATGTTTGTGCTTCCTCGATGCAAGGATGATGTGGGACGAGTCAGGCATGAATGTAAGTACATGATATTTATTAAATAAACAAACAAACTACAAAAAGGCAAACCAAGGACGCGCTCTGTGGCGGATAATAATCTATACTAAACTTAAAACAAAACAGCACATTGGCATGACTATGACTATGACAATGACTACAAATAAACAAAAGATACAATCTATGGCATAAACAACAAAACTTACTCGGCGTGGACCAAAACGAACAACAAGGCATGAAACAGATTATCAAGGTCGTGAAGGAGGTGCAGCATGGGTCGGGTGCGTGCGAGTGTGAAGATCCCAGAGTGATGGACCGAAAGTAAAATTCTTAAATAGTAGCAGTGGTAATGAGAAACAGGTGTGAGAGGCTGATGATCGGGCGTGACTAGGGGAAACTAATGAGTAGCTATGGTAACATAACAAACCAGGAAGTGAAAAGACAGAACCAAATGTCCAAAAAACCAAACTGAACATGACCAAAACAAAACATGATCCATAGGTGTGACATCATAACTCTCATGATTGTCAGTAGGGCTTAATGTAAAATTGCAGATTAAAAAACACACTTTTTTTATTGTACAACAAATTATATAAAAAATTGTGTAAATAAACCTAATTTATCCATCCATCCATCCATCCATTCTCCACAGCCCATTCCCCTTCGGGGTCGCGGGGGTGCTGGCGCCCATCTCAGCTACAATCGGGCGGAAGGCGGGGTACACCCTGGACAAGTCGCCACCTCATCGCAGGGCCAACACAGATAGACAGACAACATTCACACTCACATTCACACACAACTGATTTATATATATGTATATATATGTTGATTTATTGTTATGCATTATTTTTTATTCATTTGAGTTATTTATTTTTTTAAATAGTAATACAAAAAAATTGTTGCTGCTGTGGAAATCATGATAATGTTTTTTTTTATTTTTTATTATCATACAAAATGCAACTTGATGTTGTCCTGCACTGTCTAATGACAGCTAGGGGTCACGATCGGCTTAGCCGAGTAGGACAAAGCAAAAAAATTAACAAGAATAATTACAAAAACAAATAGGAAAAAAAAAACTTAGGATGTGTGTGGAGAGGTAACACTTAAGACTGCACCGCAATGCTGGAACTGAGCCACAGGGGACGAGAAGCGTGAGCGGAGCCAAAGCAGAGGAGACGTACACGACTGAAAGGGTGAATCATCGGGAATTAGTATACTGTGTGCTCGCAGGTGATTGTCAAACCAAGCAATGTAACAAAAACAAAGATAGGCGGCAGCAGAGTTGCCAGGTCATGACAGTACCCCACTGGCAACCCCTGGTGGCATTCATGGTTTCTCAAGATGGAGAGAGTGGAAATCATGCAGAAACGATGGGTCAAGGATACAGGAGCCGGAGACCCATGAACGCTCTTCATGGCCGTAGCCCTACCAGTCCACCAGATACTGAACACCCCTGTCCTACCCTCTGGAGTCTAAGATGGCCTTCACAGTGTATTCTGCATGGGTGACCACCAATTATGTGCAGAGGCGGAGGAGGCGCTGAAGGAGGGCACAGCAGACTGGTGGAGTCCGCCTTGAGATTGATAACTCGGACCACCGGATGTCGCTTAATGGATTTAGGCAGCTGGACTTCGACCGCCGCAGAGCTGATGATTCTGGTGATCTTGGAGGGCCCTACAAAGCTGGGAGAAAGTTTTCTGGAGGACGGGTGGGCACGCAGGTGGCTACGCCCCGTGACCCAGAAACCAGGCAGTGTACCAAAAAGAAGATAGGGGACAGCAAAGCTACCAGACACTGCGACTGATGATGAAGTTTCCTGTCATGACCTTTAACCTAAATCAACTCGTGTATGATACATCCATCCATCCATTTTCTACCGAGTATTCCCTTTTGGGGTGGCGGGGGGCGCTGGCGCCTATCCCAGCTACAATCGGGCGGAAAGCGGGGTACACCCTGGACAAGTCGCCACCTCATCGCAGGGCCAACACAGATAGACAGACAACATTCACACACTAGGGCCAATTTAGTGTTGCCAATCAACCTATCCCCAGGTGCATGTCTTTGGAAGTGGGAGGAAGCCGGAGTACCCGGAGGGAACCCACGCATTCACGGGGAGGACATGCAAACTCCACACAGAAAGATCCCGAGCCTGGATTTGAACCCAGGACTGCAGGGACCTTCGTATTGTGAGGCAGACGCACTAACCCCTCTCCCACCGTGAAGCCATGATACAAACACATTAAAATAAAAAAAGAATGTGATTTGATTGTATCAAAACATTGACATGGTGACAAACTAAATATTATATTACAAAGATTAGGATTACTAGTATATTTAATAGTATAAATCAATACAACAGTCGTCACTCACCACATCCCGCCAAAAACTTTGTGGCTTTGCTCCATCACTGATTTTTTTTCATGCATATTTTAGTATTGTCAAGCATACAATTGGCAAAATGAACTAAAATGTCAATTCTACAGTAGTGTTAGCCATGAGATGAGACAAAAACAGTCAAAGCACACTGTTCAGTATCATGGCCACTGATTGGCTCATCCTCAGGCGCATTGCTGTGTTGGATCAAAGGCCTACTGAAACCCACTACTACCCACCACGCAGTCTGATAGTTTATATATCAATGATGAAATATTAACATTGCAACACATGCCAATACGGCCTTTTTAGTTTACTGAATTTAAATTTTAAATTTCCCGCGAGTTTTTTGTTGAAAACGTCGCAGAATGATGACGCGTGCGCGTGACGTCACGGACTGTCAGGAAATATTAGCGCTGCTCCACTAGCAGCTAAAAGTCGTCTGCTTTAATCACAAAATTACACAGTATTCTGGACATTTGTGTTGCTGAATCTTTTGCAATTTGTTCATCTAATAATGGAGACTATAAAGAAGAATGCTGTTGGTGGAAAGCGGTGGATTGCAGCTGTCTTTAGCACCGAGACACAGCCGGTGTTTCTTTGTTTGAACATGTTTTCTCTACGTCAACCAGCATGTTTTTGGATGGGAAAATTGTGATATATATCTTACCGGAGACATCATTGGTATTATTCGTCATCCTGCAGCAGCTGTCAAAAAAGGCAGCTGTGAGCTTGGCTCTTCGGCTTCTCTCTGAGTCACTGCGTGTTCACCGCAGCCATCCGACCTCGAGGTATGTCTTTACAATCTCACTAAAACAGTATTAAAACAATAAGCAGATAAGGGATCTTCCAGTATTATCCTAGTAAATGTGTTTAATTACATCTGAAACGCTCACACCGCCTCCGCCCGGAGCCGTTGCTTTTTTTTTTTTTTTTTTCTTCTAGTCCTTCACTATCAATATCCTCAGCCACGAATCTTTCATCCCCGCTAAAATTGATGGGGAAATTGTCGCTTTTTCGGTCCAAATTGCTCTTACTGGTCGCTTTCTCGGTCCAAATTGCTCTTACTGCTGGTGGCTCCCATTATAAACAATGTGAATATGTGTGGAGCCCTGCAACTCGTGACGTCACGCGCACATACTTCCGGTAAAGGCAGGGCTTTTTTATTAGCGACCAAAAGTTGCAAACTTTATCGAGGATGTTCTCTATTAAATCCTTTCAGCAAAAATATGGCAATATCGCGAAATGATCAAGTATGACACATGGAATGGACCTGCTATCCCCGTTTGAATAAGAAAATCTCATTTCAGTAGGCCTTTAACACAGTGTAAAAAATAAAAATAAAAATAAAAATAAAAATAATAATAAAATCTCAAAGTGCTACAAAGTATAAAAAAAAAAAATAGTATAGAACTAATATCGATCCATCCATTTTCTACCGCTTTTTCCCTTTGGGGTGGCGGGGGGCGCTGGTGCCTATCTCAGCTACATAATACAAAATTAAAATACAAATAAAAACATAAAAAAAACACGAGATAAACACTAGATAAAACATAGAAACAGATGAAATAGAAATAAAAGCATGAAAGCACTGGATAAAACAGATAAACAAGCAGTGTATCTAAAAACAAGAAGGCAGAGAAATTAGATAAAAGCTGTGCTAAAAAGGTGGGTTTTTAGTCCCACCTTTGGGACTAAAAACTATGCGGGTATTATTTGATGTATAAATAAATGGCTATTCAAATATCCCCCAAAAAATATTAAAAGTCCTGTAATTCCATTTTTAAACAATAATTGATACTTTGCGGAAATTATTTTTAAAACAGTAAGGCCCAGAAACAAATTAACAGCAATAAAAATACATCCATCCATATTCTACCGCTTATTCCCTTTGGGGTCACGGGGGGCGCTGGTGCCTATCTCAGCTGCAATCGGGCAGAAGGCGGGGTACAACCTGGACAAGTCGCCACCTTATCACAGGGTCAACACAGATAGACAGACAACATTCACACTCACATTCACACACTAAGGCCAATTTAGTGTTGCCTAACAACCTATCCCCAGGTGCATGTCTTTGGAAGTGGGAGGAAGCCGGAGTACCCGGAGGGAACCCACGCATTCACGGGGAGAACATGCAAACTCCACACAGAAAAATCCCCAGCCCGGGATTTTGCCCAGGACTACTCAGGACCTTCGTATTGTGAGGCAGACGCACCAACCCCTGTTGCACCGTGCTACATTTATTTTACATTAGTATCTTTGGATTACATACGCAGTATTTGTTGACAATTTGTAAGATGCACATCACATCTTTCTTTCTTATAAGCATACTAGATATTTAGTTATTCATTTGTGTAGTTGTATCATACAGACGAGCAAGCCAAGGATGTCATGTGCGACTATGTTTGCAGTTCATGATGGTGCCTTTACTCAGCGTAGGAGTTATATTGTTCACAATCACAAACGCAAAAATTATTGGTGTTAAAACCTTGAATATTTCATCTTCTGTTATTCAAATGTACACTAATTTAATAAAGTTAAACTTATCTTTGAATGTTTGAAATGAAACTACTGATAATTATTTGTTACTTTGTTTCCACTTTTACTTATACTTTCATGTTTCGCTTCTCATAATGCCTTAAATGCCTAACTAGTTAGCTTGAATTTTTGTAAAAAATATTTTCACTGCCTATTAAAGGCCTACTGAAACCCACTACTACCGACCACGCAGTCTGACGTTTATACATCAATGATGAAATATTAACATTGCAACACATGCCAATACGGCCTTTTTAGTTTACTAAATTACAATTTTAAATTTCCCGCGGAGTTTCTTGTTGAAAACGTCGCGGAATGATGACGCGTGCACGTGACGTCTTGAGTTGGAGGGGACATATTAGCGCAGCACCACCTGCGGCTAAAAGTCGTCTCTTTTCATCGCGCAATTACACAGTATTCGGGACATCTGTGTTGCTGACTCTTGCAATTTGTTCAATTAATAATGGAGAAGTCAAAGTAGAAAGATGGAGTTGGGAAGCTTTAGCCTTTAGCCACACAAACACACGGGGATTCCTTGTTTAAAATTCCCGGAGGTGAATCTTTACTATGGATCAGAGCGGTCAAGCGAACATGGATCCCGATCACTTGTCAACCGGCAGGTTTCGGTGAGAAAAATGTGTTAAAATGTTGCCTCTGTGGAGTTTGTGCCGTCCTTGTATCTGCCGTGACTTCCATCAGAGACTGGCCTCAAGACACCCGTGGACACACCCCTCCGACTATCAGGTACTATTCAACTCACTAAAACACTAGCAACACAATAGAAAGATAAGGGATTTCCCAGAATTATCCTAGTAAATGTGTCTAAAAACATCTCAATCCGTCCCAATGCAATCGCCTTTTTTTTCTTCTAGTCCTTCGCTATCAATATCATCATTCACAAATCTTTCATCCTCGCTCAAATTAATGGGGAAATTGTCGTTTTCTCGGTCCAAATAGCTCTTACTGATGGAGGCTCCTATTATAAACAATGTGAGGACGTGAGGAGCCCTCACCCTTGTGACGTCATCGTCTGCGACTTCCGGTAAAGGCAGGGCTTTTTTTATCAGCACCAAAAGTTGCGAACTTTATCGGGGATGTTCTCTACTAAATCCTTTCAGCAAAAAAATGGCAATATCGCGAAATGGTCAACTGTGAAACATAGAATGGACCTGATATCCCCGTTTAAATAAGAAAATCTCATTTCAGTAGGCCTTTAAGTCTTAAAGGAGCCATATGTAATAATTTGATATCATTAAATGGCCTTGATACGTCAAAGGGCATTAATAAATCATGTTATTTTTGAATACCTTTATAACTTATAATGGTAGTTCAGCCGGGATATGCTCATTTGAAAATTAGATTTACAGCCCCGAAATTATGTTATTATTTTCTTTTCGATGCCCCGCCCTCCACCGTTCAACCAATTACAAAGTCTGTGAGTGTGTCACTTCCAAGTTGCCAGCGATGCACTGCCCTCTTAGTCGAGCTACTGCCACTGGTAAAGTTACTAAACATGTCAGACCTTAGTAAATCTAAAAAGCGTTACGATTCTCAACTTATTCATGACAAAGCCAGGAACAAAAACGAGGCTTTGCATCGGGGATGCCTTTGAAAGATGGAGACGATTGAAGGCGGAGAAGATTTTTTTCGTCAGACGGCAAACTTGCTAATTTGCTCCTTGATAGGCAAGTAAGGCATTTACCTTTTCTCATTACTTGTAATAAATGGAAACGGACAATTCGTATGTAAACTATATTGTCCAATACTGTCTATGATCTTGTCTAACAAAGCTAGTATGTTCGTGCAACGAATGCTTGGCATGCTAGCTCGGTCAATGACGCATCGACACATAGGCTAAGGGAGGAAATATATGACTGTTAGCCTGTATGTCGATGTGTCATCCAACTAACAGGGCAAATTATATTTTCGACAAATACAACCTATGTGGATATGGGTAGCGTCAGTGCCTATTTCGTTCTCAATATGCTGATGCGCTGAGGTAATGCGTTCCTATATTAGCACGACCAACGTTCCTTCTGAGGTACGTGCCTGTGCAATTGCACACTGCTCACGCGTCCTCAGCGCACGGCAAATCTAGGCCGTGCACAAAATCAAATAAAAAGATAAGCGCATAACAGTGTGCACGTCCGCAGTCGCTCACATGTGCGCCACTGAATGCTGAAGGAGTTTGGGCGTTTGCTCACACATGAAAAATTGGAGGGAAAATTGAGCACAACTAATTGCGGTTCCTGGTGCTGTATTTGCATCAGGCACATATGGGGTGGTACTTGCTTGGCACAATATAATGCATTACACGTAAGGATTTTCTACTTTGTGTATCGACAGGCAAGTAGGCTATATCAGTGGTACCGGGCCGCAGAAGAATTTTTTATTCATTTTTATTAAAAAAATATATATATATATGTATACATATATTTTTTTCATTTTTTATTTTATCAACATAAAAAACACAATATACACTTACAATTAGTGCACCAACCACAAAAACCTCCCATTTCCATGACAAAAGCGTCCCTTTTTCATGACAAAGAAAAATAAATAAATAAAATAAAAATAATAAGGGCAGCACAGTGACAGAGGGGTTAGTGCGTCTGCCTCACAATACAAAGGTCCTGAGTTCAATCCCAGGCTCGGGATCTTCCTGTGCAGAGTTTGCCTGTTCACCACGTGAATGCGTGGGTTCCCTCGGGGTCTCCGGCTTCCTCCCACCGCCAAAAATATGCACCTGTGGATAGGTTGATTGGCAACACTAAATTGGCCCTAGTGTGTGAATGTGAGTGTGAATGTTGTCTGTCTATCTGTGTTGGCCTTATGATGACTTGTCCAGGGTGTACTCTGCCTTCCGCCCGAAACGCAGCTGAAATAGGCTGCAGTGACCCCCCGCGACCCTGAAAGGGACAAACGGTAGAAATTGGATGAATGGAATACAGACATAACATTTAATACAGTTTAACTTTATAGTATATAATAATAAGCACATTTATATTATTTAATTTCTCCTACTGCTAACTAGATTAAATATTTAAAAATGTGAGCAAAATCAGAGTACGCAAAAACAATGATGAATATTGATTCATCATTAAAAAGATTAACGATGTGAGAATCAATTCTGAATGCAAATACAGGCCTTAAAAGTCCTAATATTGCACTTTTGCCATTTTAGAATGACATATATTTGTCTAAAAAAAGTTTCCCCATTGGCTCTTGGTCTAAATATGAATATGGAAAACAACCATTCTGTATGAACAAGCACATGCAAAAATGTCAATTCATTAATGACAGAGCGCTATGTGTGAAATTTTAAAGCAAGCATAGGACTAGCCCCTTCCTGCACCGTCGCTGATACAAATGATGACAAATGTCCCCACAAAATCTCATGGTCCCCTTAGACACGCAGCATTAGTGCTGTGCTTGTAAACAATTCATCCATCCATTTTCTACCGCTTATTCCCTTTTGGGGTCACGGGGGGCGCTGGCGACTATCTCAGCTACAATCGGGCGGAAGGCGGAGTACACCCTGGACAAGTCGCCCTCTTATTGCAGGGCCAACACAGATAGACAACATTCACAGTCACATTCACACACTAGGGCCAATTTAGTGTTGCCAATCAACCTATCCCCAGGTACAATTCAAATGGGATCAAATCCTGTTACGAGACATACAAATTTACATTTTGAGTTTTTTTGCACAAAAAAAAAAAAAATCAACAATTTCCTTCTAATTGTTTTAGTACAAAACATGCTTCAAAATAAATTCAACTTTGATTTTAAAAGTACAAAAACATTTTTACATAAATTGTGGAAAATGTTGTAATGGGGGTAAAACCTCAAAACTGTACATTTGGTTCATAACAAAATGTGAAAACATTGTCAGGTTAATAATTTTGTAAATCTCTGCCTTTACACACTAAAAAGCCCAATTTGATTGTATTGAAGAATAAAATCAATTAACTTTGGAATGATATTATTTATCTATTAAGTTGCTATACCAAATAACGTCCATGTTGTGTTTGAGACAGGTGTGCAGTGACAGGGACACATGGAATGACCTTTTATTGCATGATTAATCATTTTTCAGACAACAAGACTCCCCCAAACATTAAAAACAAACAGCACTGTACAAAACAGCACACCATTTTCCAATTTTTTTTTTTTTGCCATCAACAGAAATTTAATAAAGGTGGTGAATGGAGCGTGAGGACACAAGCTTTGACGATGCTGAGATGTACAAGATGAGCTCCGTGTCAAAGTACAAGTAAGCACCATCGTCATGAATCAGGAAAGGCCATAATTCAACAGGACATTTCCTCCAAAGGGTGGGGAGAGCTTGAACTTACAAGAGGGTTGTAATCACAGTTTTCAGACATTTTTTTTTTTACCAACTTAAAAAAACAATATCGGTGTATAGCACTACTTTATCATGCAGTAAACTTTCTGACACAGACAAAATATACTTTAATAACTCAATACATCGCTGTCCAGCAATAGTCACAAAGCTTGTAATTTATCATCTTTGAATTAGATCCCTATCAAAAATAATATGCAGACTTGGAGTCTTCTTAATATATCTAAAGTGCAATGTACTTCTGTAAGTATAAATATACAAAGCAAAAGAAAAACGCAGTATGTTTTTCCTGTTTACATCGTGTTATATTTTCTTCTGAAAGGAGGAGCATCATATATAACAAACATTTACATATTTACTCTATATATGTATATATATATACACATATAAGTATACATACATACATATATGTACACACACACCCAATTTTTTTTGAAAGATACAACATATTATCTCACATGGGATGGTAAAGGGCTTGAGATAAAACCTACACTTTCTTGAAATCTTTATAACAATATTCCTTGCGATCTTTAAAACAACACAACAGCACAGTCCATCCCAGTGATGGGCACAACAAATTGCTGTGCGCGCCAACAGAAGACAAGCGCCTCTGTGGGGGGGGGGGGTTATCGAGGAGTCATGTGACCATAGGCTGCTATTGGCCAGTGAGGGACAAAAACGCCTGATAGAAGTTCGATATTGTCCAGTTTTGGTAGACAGGACACCACCACAAGTTACTTGTTAGAGACCCATGCCGTAAATCTGTGCAGAGGTTGGTATACCACAACAATACAGTGGAACCCGTTTAAGTAACCATGGCGATAGCATATATACTTGGGACTTCAGCCAGCGGGATAAGGCGACAAAGGGATTCTACAAGTACACCGCTTTCCTCAAATTGTGCAATTTTGTCAGACGTCTACCGCCTAAGGAGAAAAGCACCGGCTTTGAACGTTAAAGTGTCAGTTTTTAATAATGACGTTAGATACTGCCACACATTTTCATAAAAGTTACCCCTTTGGATCTGAAATTAACAAAAAAGATTGGCCTTGTATGCTTATGTCAACTTAAGCAGGCACTTTTGAGTAAATAATAAAAACATGGAAGCAAGGGACGGGGAGTCCACATAAATGTGTTCCACTGTACTGTAACAAGTCTCCCGTCCAAAGGCAAAACCTAGTAACTCACTTCTAGCTGATTTTGAGAAAACAAGGGAAAACCAATCTATCTTGATGCTGTCTTACAAAGATCTACAAAGTCATCAAACGTATAGATGTTTTCATGAGCTTTCATTTTCTTGCCGATTGAGCCATGGATTGAATCTGCTCTCATGAACGTGTGCCCTTTCTCCAGATATTTTATAACAATCTCGGGTGTGCCCCATTCTGCGTTTGCACATTGGGCAAGAGCCGTGTACAGCGTCCAGTTTTTATTTTGACCTCCACAGTTATCTGCCCAAAAGAGTATGCAAGGGAAAGAATCAAGAACAATACATTTAATGAAGGTGCTTGCAACGTCCTGGGCCAATCTTCCAAATATCCCCTCGTGCCATAATATTACATAATCAGGTTGACCGTCGGCCCCCATTCGTGCAAATGTCTCATTAAAGACAGTAAGACGACTGACAAAGAAGCTCCGATTGGTCCCTTGAGATACTAGGTTTTTCTGTTGTATCTATCCGGTTATGTGGTAGTTGCTAGGTCCTGCCATGCGCGTAACAGCTTACTTACGGAACAAATTACAATATCGCATACACTAATGTAAAGCATATCACCTAGGAACTCCAAAATTATTATCATCTCAGTTTTGACCAAAATTGAGTTACTGGGTTTTGCCTTTGGACGGGAGATGTGTGCATTTTATTGTGTTCTATGAGTATCACCAGATGTTTCATATGGCCCTATTTGTCATGGTTTACCTGACACATGTAATGTGACAAATTTGGTAATCAGAACTACAACCAATATGCATTTTACACTCACTTTACCCGCCAAACGGCAGTAGAGTGTTTCCTAAAACCTGTTCCAACTTTGACCACAGCATCAGTTGCTGATGCTTTCCATAGTTTTCAGCGGAATGCATTGCTCTCACGCGAGAGCCAATCCCTACTATAGGTGATTGGTTGATTTATTGGAGACTTTTATTAGTAGATTGCACAGTTCAGTACATATTCCGTACAATTGACCACTAAATGGTAACACCCGAATAAGTTTTTCAACTTGTTTAAGTCGGGGTCCGCGTTAATCAATTCAGGTGTGCTGAAAATAATCCATTCACCATCTAAATCGAGAATCTTAAGTTTGTTTCAGATACTTTTAGATCGTTTTCACAAATCAAACGTCGGTAGCCAAGGGGAGATTTTGTAACCTGTAATCTGTTTTAAAAAAATGGTATGATCGTTTTTATATCAAATAATATATAGTGAGAATAGGTTTGAGTGGAGCATCGATTTTCAATCAAATTGTCACTCCAAGAATGATATTGAGTAAGCTTGCTCTTATATATGGTCATAGAAAAAAAACTCACATAGCCACAGAAACAACTAATGTATGAAATCTAGATCTAATTGTGTCCTTGGCTTTTTTAGGCCTTTCACTCAAACTCCGACTGACGTTTAAACTTTTCTGAAAAATCAAACACAGGTTAACTTTTGCAGTCAAACAAAGCATTTTTTTTTTTTTTTTACTGTTTTTTTTAAGAATACTACACGGCTTGTATTTTCTACTGCGGTTGGTTGGTACAGTAGAGACATGGGTCACTCGAGAATGGATTCTAATGATAGTGGGCCTCATTGGAAGTACTGTAGAGACCTCCCAAACACTCCAAAAGCAACATGAGGCCTCCGCAGGGGGGGAAGGCTGTGTGTGCGAGTGTTAGTGAGACCCCTAAGTGAGTGTATGCCAACATGTCCACGTTTGAATTCAATGTATCAAATTCCACACGCTGATCCAAAATACTTCTGAACCTTTGAGAAAACAAAACACTAACACATTATTAAGCACATGATCATGCTTTTTGAATATCTATAAATCACTATGTACTGTGTTTTAGTTTTGACGTACAGTCGCGATCAAAAGTTTACATACACTTGTAAAGAACATAATGTCATGGCTGTCTTGAGTCTCCAATAATTTCTACAAATCTTATTTTATTGTGATAGAGTGATTGGAGCACATACTTGATGGTCACAAAAAAAACATTCATGAAGTTTGGTTCTTTTATGACTTTATCATGGGTCTACTGAAAATGTTAATATTTGGTTACATGTCCCTTGGCAAGTTTCACTGCAATAAGGCACCTTTGGTAGACATCCACAAGCTTCTGGTTGAATTTTTGACCACTCCTCTTAACAAAATTGGTGCAGTTCAGCTAAATGTGTTGGTTTTCTGACATGGACTTGTTTTTTCAGCATTGTCCACACATTTACATCAGGACTTTGGGAAGGCCATTCTAAAACCTTAATTCGAGCCTTATTTAGTCATTCCTTAACCACTTTTGACGTGTGTTTGGGGTCATTGTCCTGTTGGAACACCCAACTGCGCCCAAGACCCAACTTCTGGGCTGATGATTTTAGGTTGTCCTAAAGAATTTGGAGGTAATCCTCCTTTTTCATAGTCCCATTTAAAGCACCAGTTCTATTGGCAGCAAAACAGGCCCAAAGCATAATTATACCACCACCATTCTTGACGGTAGGCATAGTGTTAAGTGCTGACTTAAAGGTGTGAACAATGCTGAAGAAACAAGTCCATGTCAGAAAACCAACAAATTTAGCTGATATTTTGTGGTCAAAAATTCAACCAGAAGCTTGTGGATGGCTACCAAAAGCGCCTTTATCATGTCTTTTTGATCATGTCTTGTTTGGCCTTGTTCTGTTGACCTTAAAACTCTTTAAATTCCTGTTTTTTTCACTCCTTTGTTTTGTTGCCATTGCTGCTACCGTATTTCTTTGAATTTCCGCCGGGGCGCTAATTAATTTAAGACCTCTTCTCACTCCTGCGCTTACCAAAGGCATGCGGTAAAAGTAAGCATGTGCTAATTATTTTAATACCTCTTCTCACTCTGGCACTTACAAAAGGTATGCAGTAAAAATTTGAGTGTGATGTAAGCTTAGACCTTAAATCCTACTGAAAAGCTCTTAATCTTTTTCCCTTTATGCAATTTCAAATTACCGGTATTGAAATCAGGCTCCTCCATTTTGAAAATGATGACAGGGGAAGTGTCACTCGTAACGTCACGAGTTTGACCAGGCGGTAATACTAAGCCAGCGCTAATTATTCTGCGAAGCGAGTTTGACCTGGCAGTAATTCAAGGCAGGCGCATACTATATGCCCTGCGGCAAGTCAAGGAAATACGGTAATTGCGTTCACCTTTCTCTGATTAGTGTTCGGCCGCTCACCTGCTACCCGAGCACTAATCAGAGGCATTATTTAAGCCTGCCATTGCCGGTCAGTCGGCCTGGCGTCATTGAGTTATTTTCTTGCTGTGTGCTGACTTGTTTCATGCTTTGCCATAGTTTCATGCTTCATGCCATGCCAAGTAAGTTTTCATTTATTCATGTCATAGTTAGCGATTTTTGTTTCCTGTCCATAGTTAGGTCTAAGTTGTGTTTTCGCCTTGTGTGCCTTTTTGTTTGTTCCTTTTTTTGGTGAAGATTAAATCATGTTTTTACCTAAACGCCATGTAGTAGTCCGTCTGCCTCCCTGGGAGAACGACCGCGCAGCAAGCTTCTACCCCCCCATCGTGACAGCCTTATTGCGGTGAAACCTGCCAAGGGACATGTAAGCAAATATTAACATTGCTGTATGTATACTTGTGACCCAGCAGATTTGGTCACATTTTTAGAAGACCAATATTAAATTCATAAAAGAACCAAACTTCAATAATGTATTTTGTGACCAACAAGTATGTGCTCCAATTGCTCTATCACAAAAAAATAAGAGCTGTAGAAATTATTGGAAACTCCAACACAGCCGTGACATTATGTTCTTTACAAGTGTATGTAAACTTTTGATCACGACTGTACGTGACACATGGAATATTGCACGCTAATATGACTTGTCCCCACGTGGTCGGTGTCTGCACCTCTGTCTGAGAGGGAGAAACCAGACACGGTGTCGGACAAACACAATGGATATGAGAAGGAGAGTCAGAAGGACTAGAATGCATAAGTTATGTACAAGCGAGCAAAGGAGCAACATTGGAGCGATAGCACCATAAAGAGATATTTACCACCTAGGCCCTGCGCTCATGTAGAAAAGGACGCCTCGTTTCGTCGCCGCTATGCACTTGAAAAAATGTCTCAACCGAGCCGACTTTGATTTTAACAGACTGTACGTGTGCAACAAGTGGAGAATAGGCCGCCACACGAGCATGTTAGCTTCCTCTTGGTGTCACTGCCTCACATCCACGAGGGTGTGGATCCTGGTCGGTGTGGAGTTTGTTTCTGCCTAACATAGCACTCGTAAAATGAAAGTGGACAGAGGTCTACGGTGACGGACCATCCACGTGAGGACACGTAAACGAGTGGAGTGTATAAGGCACGGGTTGTAATGATGTAAGATGCCTGCACTGAGCAGGCGTGTCTTTTTTTTTATTTTTAATATATATATTTATATATATATATAATTCAATTCAATATCACGCCTTTGCACTACGCCCAAGTGGACCTTTTAGCATTTGTAACGCTCCCACAAGGAAAAACAAAACAAAAAACTAAACAACACAAATTCTCCCCACAGAAAACGTGGGTATCTTAATAAGGATCTTTTTACAGCTGATTCACAAAATCATAATTAGTACATCTAAGTTAGCACTTTTTTTTTCATTTCTATGGAGATGGGTCCTTATGATAAGCAGAGATATGGACTGTATCCCATTTGTTGGATGTGCATGTGATCTGCGTAAGAGCACACATTTTTTTAAGGTCAAATTACATTTCTGTGCACAATATGAGCCTACAAGCATGCCAGGTTTTTTCTTTTTGCATTGGATAACACTTGTAGCGCGCTTATCATATCGGAATCTGCAATTTCGGTTGTAATACATGTTCTCTTGTGCCGATTTGTGGTTTTATAATATTAGCTGTGCAAAACATTCTGCTTTTTTTTTTTTTCTTGTACTGAAATCAAGTAGATAACCGTGACAGTCCTGGATAGCAGCGCTTTACTGTGACATGGTAGTATAACGTGGGTGACATCCAGGTGCCTTGCGTGTGTGTGTGCGTGCGTGTGTGTGTGCGTACGTGTGTGCATGCGTGTGTGTGTTCCTGTATTTCTACCCTTCTTGAGACATCAACAACGAAAAGTACCTTACATATGAACAAGTTAGGACCGAAATCCTGGTCCCAATACGGAAAACCATTGCATCTAATAGAGAGCCAAATACTATAGTCCGTGAACATTGCTCCAAAGTCAGGATTTTTGGTTGATATATTGTGCGTACAAAAATAAACAGGTGCAAAGGCAGCAATATACGATATTATTTGGAATTAATGTTGTAAATACATATCTTTATATATCTACAAATGGTGGCCCAAAAGAGGTATTTTTTGGAGGTCTCAAGAAGGTAACAAATTCAAGAATGTGTGTGTGTGTGTGCGTTTGTGTGTGTGTGTGCGTATGTGTTCCTGTATTTCTACCCTTCTTGAGACATCAACAACAAAAAGTACCTTACATATGAAAAAGTTAGGACCGAAATCATGGTCGCAATACGGAAAACCATTGCATCTAATAGAGAGCCAAATACTAGTCTGTGAACATTGCTCCAAAGTCAGGATTTTTGGTTGATATATTGTGCATAAAAAAAGCAAACATTGACAGGTGCAAAGGCAGCAATATACGATATTATTTGGAATTAATGTTGTAAATACAAATCTTTATATATCTAGAAATGGTGGCCCAAAAGAGGTATTTTTTGGAGGTCTCAAGAAGGTAACAAATTCAAGAATGTATGTGTGCGTTTGTGTATGTGTTCCTGTATTTCTACCCTTCTTGAGACATCAACAACGAAAAGTATCTTACGTATGAAAAAGTTAGGACCGAAATCATGGTCGCAATACGGAAAACCATTGCATCTAATAGAGAGCCAAATACTAGTCTGAGAACATTACTCCAAAGTCAGGATTTTTGGTTGATATATTGTGCATAAAAAAGCAAACATTGACAGGTGCAAAGGCAGAAATATACAATATTATTTGTATTTAACGTTGTAAATACAAATATTTATATATCTAGAAATGGTGGCCCAAAAGAGGTATTTTTCGGATGTCTCAAGAAGGTAACAAATTCAAGAATGTGCGTGTGTGTGTGTGTGTGCAGGGGCGCCAAAGGGGGGGGGGGGGGGGCGTAAAGGAGAAGGATTCTAGGGGCCCATGATGGGGGGGCCCAGAGAGGCCCCTAATGATGATGAAATTATATGAAATTATGTGTTGGGGGCCCTGTAAAGATTATTTTCCTGGGGCCCAAAATCCCTAGCAGCGCCCCTGTGTGTGTGTGTGTGTGTGTGTGTGTGATGGGGAGCGCAGGGGGGTGAGATCTTCTTTTTCTTGATATCAACTTTTTCCCCCCAAAAGAAGTCAGTCATCGTCGGCGTCGTCGGCGCCGTGCGGGCCTTCAGGCAGCAGTTCCGAGGCCCGTTTCTCTCGACTCCTCTCCTGGATCTTCCGCATCTCCTCCGCGTACTTGCAGAAGGTGTTGCCGAATTTGGACCAGACTTTGCAGGGAACCGTGATGGAGTTCCTGTAGGTGGGCTTGACCTCGCTGACCCGCATGAAGACGCCGTACTTGTTGGAGCCCACGTCGAAGAAGAAGCGCTTGTTGTCCACGGTGAGCGAGGTGCCCTCCGGGAGCTCGGCGGGCTCCTCGTCCACGCCGTAGTCGTCGATGAGTTTGGCCAAGGCGTCGCGGAACTCGATCAGCCCCTGCGCCGGCAGCGCGATGGTCTGGCCTTGCGAGCTCCCCAGCCCGGGCCCCCGGTTGACTGTCTGCCGGATCCTCAGGAACCGCCCCCTCTGGTTCTCCTTCAGATCCATGTAATATTTCCGGTTCTCCCGCACCAAGAACTCGCTCTTCAGCGCCCGCCGCGGCTCGTCGTGCACCAAGTCGGGGTTGCTCGGGCCCAGCTGGGCGTAATGTTCGATAAAGTCCCCGAGGTAATCGCGGAACTCCACGGCCACCGACATGGAGAGCGTGAGGCGGCTCTTGTTCCCCCCCGCGCCGACCTCGGCTATCTTCAGGAAGCGTCCTTTCACGTTCTGCTTGACGTCGAGGTAGAAGCGCTTGTTCTGGATGTCGACCCGCTTGGAGGCGAGCTCCTCGGTGTCGTGCTGCAGCCGCGACACGGCGCCAATCGCGCCGGCGGCCAGCGAGCAGGGGCCTGCGGCGGGCCCTCCGTGGTCACTGCCACTGTCTCTGTCCGCCATGATGCTGCCTCCCTGCGTTACCTTCCTTCCACCGTCTCTCCCTCCGCCCGCTGCGACCTCGACTGCCTGTCAAAGCGCTCCCCGGCTCTTATCGCGAGAAGAGAGCGGAGGAGGATGGGAAGAAGAAGAAGAAGCAGAAGAAAAAAAAACAAAAAAGGAAAGTAAGCGGCGTCATTACCGTGGTTCTACGCGAGCGGGCCGCGTTCAAGACGTTCACGGATTCCGCAACGTTTTGCAACGGGTGAGTCCAGTGGTTCTCAAGGGCCGGCCCAAGGCATAAGCCAGGGGTCGGGAACCTTTTTGGCTGAGAGAGCCATGAAAGCCAAATATTTAAAAATGTATTTCTGTAAGAGCCGTATCATATTTTTATAACACTGAACACAACTAAATGTGTGCATTTTTAAGTAAGACCTACATTTCTAGAGTATAATAGGTCTCTTATTCTTTGTAATAACATTGATATTCTGAAGCTAACTGTGGAGGGGGCGTGGCCTGTGGGCCTGCAGCAAACTTGGGTGTCCCAGGACCGGCCTCGAAATCAGCAACAGGTGCGTATATGGCCCACCTGGGCCTTGTTATCTAATCACCTGTCACTCTGTTATAAGCAGCAGCCAGGAGGAGGGACGGGGTGGAGGCTGTAGCCAGAGCGCGAGCGAGAGAGAAAAATACAATTGCTGGAAAGCAACTGACAGACTTATTGAAAAATAAAACAATAATTTAACCCTGAAAAGGGCTCTCATGTCAGTGCTTGGTGGTCTGAAAAACCCCCAGGAGGGCAAGGCCCACACTAACCAATAATAAATAAATCACTACTTACCATTAACGCAACTTCTTGAACATAAAAAAGCATGAGAATGTTTTATATTTTGAACGTTATTTTTAACACTGTGATTACAAGTGGAATTATTCATTACTTATCCTGTTAAGGAATGTCAGCTCAGATTTATCCGAGAGCCAGATGCAGTCATCAAAAAAGCCACATCTGGCGCTAGAGCCATAGGTTCCCTACCCCTGGCATAATCAATCAATCAATCAATCAATGTTTATTTATATAGCCCTAAATCACAAATGTCTCAAAGGACTGTAGAAACCACTACGACTACGACATCCTCAGAAGAACCCACATAAGGGCAAGGAAAAATCACACCCAGTGGGACGCCAGTGACAATGATGACTATGAGAAACCTTTGAGAGGACCTCAAATGTGGGCAATCACCCCCCTCTAGGGGACCGAAAGCAATGGATGTCGAGCGGGTCTAACATGATACTGTGAAATTTCAATCCATAGTGGCTCCAACACAGCCGCGAAAGTTCAGTTCAAACCGGATCCAAGACAGCAGCGAGAGTCCCGTCCACAGGAAACCATCCCAGGCGGAGGCGGATCAGCATCTTAGAGATGTCCCCAACCGATACACAGGCGAGCGGTCCGTCCTGGATCCCGACGAGCGGTCCATCCTGGGTCTCGACTCTGGACAGCCAGGACTTCATCCATGGTCATCGGACCGGGGGGACAGAGGAGAAAAAGAAAAGAAGCGGCAGATCAACTGGTCTAAAAAGGAGGTCTATTTAAAAGCTAGAGTATACAAATGAGTTTTAAGGTGAGACTTAAATGCTTCTAAGCGAACAAAGCGCTTGTTTAGGGCCCCGCGGCCACCAGGGGGCTCCCAAAAGCAATTAACAAACTTTTTTTTTTTTAAATTTTTTGCATGTAGAATCTGACTGATGATTTCTAAATGATCAACGATATATTGTTGTACAAAAACACAATTTTATGTCAACAGAGTGCTGCTGCTGATCTGGTAACTCTGTTCATTAATATTATTTAAGTATTTGCTTGATATTTAATTTAATTATGTTGGTTTTTGTACAATTGAATTTGTTCCTTTTTATATATATTTAAGTTATTTTATTGTTGCACTTTATTGTTTTTCTTGCACTACGAATTATTTTTGTTTCAGGTTTTTGTTACCAAAAATAATAAAGTGAATCAGAATCAGCTTTATTGTCCAGTTATGTTTAACACACATGGAATTTAACTTCAGTAGACTGCACTCTCTTTGTACAAAATAAACATTAAATATGAACAATTAACTAAAAATATAGACTAGTAATTAAAGACTAATATGTACAAGACTGATGAGACAAGATGACACTTTTACTGTAAATACAAAGCTTTATCACTTGGACTGTTCAACCCCAGGCCACTCTTGTAGCTGAATGTTTTCTACATTTTAAGATTAGGAACCATAAGTGGCACTCTGGACATCATTCGTTCAATTATTGGTATTATTTATGTTCTTAATTGGGCCACCCCCATATCTTTATACAGTTAATGACATGTCATTATTTGTAAAGACATGCCAGGCTGACAATAGGATAATGTAAACAACACTGCCAGAGCCGCAATGAGTTTATAGTAGTTGTGTGAATCATCAACAATCGATATTATTGGCAGAAATAGAGGGCCCCAAAATCAAATTTTGCTTAGGGCCCCATGGAGGCTCGGGCCGGCACTGCGTACCCATGGGGGTACTTGAAGGTATGCCAAGGGGTACGTGAGATTTAAAAAAAAATATTATAAAAATAGCAACAATTCAAAAATCCTTTATAAATATACTTATTGAATAATACTTCAACAAAATATGAATGTAAGTTCATAAACTGTGAAAAGAAATGCAACAATGCAATATTCAGTGTTGCCAGCTAGATTTTTTGTGGACATGTTCCATAAATATTGATGTTATAAAGATTTATTTTTTTGTGAAGAAATGTTTAGAATGAAGTTGATGAATCCAGATGGATCTCTATTACAATCCCCAAAGAGGGCACTTTAAAGGCCTACTGAAACGCACTATTACCGACCACGCAGTCTGATAGTTTATATATCAATGATGAAATATTAACATCGCAACACATGCCAATATGGCCTTTTTAGTTTACTAAATTACAATTTTAAATTTCCCGGGAGTTTCGTCTTGGAAACATTGTGTAATGATGACGTGTACGCAAGACGTCACAGGTTTTTAAGAAGTATGAGCGCAGCACACACACACAGCAAAAAGCCGTCTGCTTTAACGGCATAATTATACGGGTTTTTTGGACATCTGTGTTGCTGAATCCTTTGCAATTTGTTCAATTAATAATGGAGAAGTAAAGGTAGAAAGATGGAGGTGGGAAGCTTTTAGCCTTCAGCCACACAAACACATGGTGTTTCCTTTTTTAAAATTCCCGGAGGTGAAACTTTACTCTGGATCAGAGCGGTAAAGCGAACATGGATCCCGACTTCATGTCGACCGGCAGTTTTCGGTGAGAAAATTGTGAAAATAAGTCGCCTCTTACCGGAAATCAGCGGAGCTTCTGTCCTGCTGCAGCTTCCCTCAGAGACTGGCGTCAACACACCCGTGGACACACCCCCTCCGAATATCAGGTACTATTAATCTCACTAAAACACCAGCAACACAAAAGAAAGATAAGGGATTTCCCAGAAATATCCTAGTAAATGTGTCTAAAAACATCTGAATCGCTCCCAATGCAATCGTCAATGTGAGGATGTGAGGAGCCCCCACACCGGTGACGTCACACGCACATCGTCTGCTACTTCCGGCAAAGGCAAGGCTTTTTTATTAGGGACCAAAAGTTGCGAACTTTATCGTGGATGTTCTCGACTAAATCCTTTCAGCAAAAATATGGCAATATCGCGAAATGATCACGTATGACACATAGAATGGACCTGATATCCCCGTTTGAATAAGAAAATCTCATTTCAGTAGGCCTTTAAAGTACTAATGATAGTGACACACACACACACACACTAGGTGTGGTGAGATTATCCTCTGCATTTCCCACATCACCCTCACCCCTGGGCAGGTGAGGGGAGTGATGAGCAGCAGCGGAAGCATTTTTGGACAAAACCAGATAATATTCGCATCCATCCATCCATTTTCTAACGCTTGTCTCTTTTGGGTTTGCAAGGGGGTGCTGGAGCCTATCTCAGCTGCATTCGGGCGGAAGGCGGCATACACCCTGGACAAGTCGCCACCTCATCACAGAGCCAACACAGATAGACAGACAACATTCACACTCACATTCACACACTAGGGCCAATTTAGTGTTGCCAATCAACCTATCCCCAGGTGCATGTTTTTGGAGGTGGGAGGAAGCCGGAGTACCCGGAGGGAACCCACGCAGTCAAGGGGAGAACATGCAAACTCCACACAGGAAGATCCCAAGCCCGGGATTGAACCCAGGACTACTCAAGACCTTCATATCGTGAGGCACATGCACTAACCCCTCCCCCACCATGCTGCCATAGTATGCGCATATTGCAGCGATTCATTATCTTTTCATCGGAGCACACCTAAAAGCAAAATCACACCTTATTGTAAGCAGAACTATTCCATCATCAAAAATATTACCAAGTTTTGAGAGAATAAATGACGTGCATTCAAGCATATTAAAAAAAGACTTCTTGTTTGACATTTTCACATACAATTTTAATTTGTGTCAAAATATTGGTGTCTTTTTTATAATTATTTTAAAATAATTGCAATTATCAAAATTCTAAAGAGTTATTAAGCTGATTTGTTTTTTTAAATATCGTTTGACAGCATTTATTTCCAAGCCATGTATCAGAAAAGTGGAACTATGTATATATCAATACCATGGTCCAACGGATACATTTATAAAAAAAAGAGTCACAAATGTGCAAAAGTTAAGTTAAAGTTAAGGTAAAGTACCAATGATAGTCACACACACACACACACTAGGTGTGGTGAAATTTGTCCTCTGCATTTGATCCATCCCGTTGTTCACCTCCTGGGAGGTGAGGGGAGCAGTGAGCAGCAGCGGTGGCTGCAATCGGGAATCATTTTGGTGATTTAACCCCCAATTCCAACCCTTGATGCTGAGTGACAAGCAGGGAGGTAGTGGGTCCCATTTTTATAGTCTTTGGTATGACTCGGCTGGGGTTTGAACTCACGACCTACCGATCATAGGGCGGATACTCTAACCACTATTTATTAATTCAAACTATTATACAAACATCAGGTCTGGTTCAAGTATAGAAATGAGGTTCTTTAATCTGACCTGCTGTTGTACTCTCTCTCAAAGTGTTAACATGTGCTCAATCTTTCAGAATCAGAATCAGACATACTTTTTTAATCCCCGAGGCGAAATAAAAATTCCCAGCACAATCCCATTCAAGGTCAGACAAACATTACAGGGAGACAAAACAGGATCGCTGACAGGTCTGCCAACTTGTGGCGCCCCTTACAAAAAAGGTGAGATACATACAGGTAAAGAAGTGGGGGGAATGGGAGAAAAAAATAAAAATAAAAATCGGTCTAAGCCCGGGCCCCTGAGAGGGGGTCCAGACTGAGGCCAAAGGAAAAAAACAACTCATAGCCATAGGACACATCCCTATCCTTAACATTATTGCTTTGTTGTCTATTACCATTGTTGATATGTTCATTCTTCTTAGATTGTTGATACGAATTATTGTTACAGTGTAATAATTGTTACCTGTGGTAATGCCACCATGAGACAACATGTTTATTATAATCCTTAAACAAATTAACAGTGGAACTCAATGTACTAATCATTGAATTGAGAATTGGGGGTGGGATTAAATAAATGATCTTCTTCCCATTCCCTTTCAGGCAAAACTGGATCATTATGCTACATTACCCTTTGCATTATAATAATTTATAACATTACTATAATGGTATGAATTAATTATATAAATTAATATTAACATAATGCATACCTTGTACTTTTTTAATGTCATTGCCTGAAACATCCATCCATCCATCCATTTTCTGCCGCTTATTCCCGGTCGGGGTCGCGGGGGGCGCTGGCGCCTATCTCAGCTACAATCGGGCGGAAGGCGGGGTACACCCTGGACAAGTCGCCACCTCATCGCAGGGCCAACACAGATAGACAGACAACATTCACACTCACATTGACACACTAGGGCCAATTTAGTGTTGCCAATCAACCTATCCCCAGGTGCATGTCTTTGGAAGTGGGAGGAAGCCGGAGTACCCGGAGGGAACCCACGCATTCACGGAGAGAACAGGCAAACTCCACACAGAAAGATCCCGAGCCTGGATTTGAACCCAGGACTGCAGGACCTTCGTATTGTGAGGCAGACGCACTAACCCCTCTGCCACCGTGAAGCCCGCCTGAAACATATGAATAAATAAAAATAACAAAAATGAATGGCATATATCTTATAACGTTGAGATTTTCAGAACCTTGGACAGCAACAGGGAGGCGCGCATGCGTGCAATAGATTTCTGAATGAACGGCTGTAGTTGAGTCATGAATCATTGTCTTGCGACTGGGCTTGTGTGTCACACTTTCTCAATGGGAGATTATTGATGGTTTTATGGGATGAGTCAGTGCAAAGGGAACAGCTTGCAGTCACAGTTGAAGGTTATTTCATCCACAATGATGGAACATGCGCTGTAAACATATCCATTACAACATTTCTGGCTAAAAATTGCATTACTGTCATAGTAATATGTACAGTAATGTACTGCAAAATAACAATTGTTTATAATAACTGCAAAATGTAAGGGCATTGTATTGTTTACAGTCATGTTTACAGTGTTAACTTTACACTGTTATGCTTTTTTCCCCCAAGATGGCGCCGCTGTAGTGGCTGCTGTTGGGAGGAGCTCTGCGCTCTTGTGTCATCCTTTTTATCATTTCATTGCTACAATCATATCACTTGCTAGTTTGAACATTAAATAGCATTACAACTCAGTTTTAAGGAAAAACAATGTTAAATACACCTTTTAAGAGCGCCCACAAGTTGAAACCATGTGTGGGCACGGTGTGTGCAATAGCTAACTCCCTGTTTGAGTCCCTCACATGATCATGGTATCAAAGCAATGTTAAAGATCTCCATCTTTACCATTGGAAGCCATGCTAATTGAAATTCACATTAAAGTCTTACTGAAACCCACTACTACCGACCACGCAGTCTGATAGTTTATATATCAATGATGAAATATTAACATTGCAACACATGCCAATGCGGCCTTTTAGTTTACTAAATTGCAATTTAAAATTTTCCGGGAGTTTCTTGTTGAAAACGTCGCGGAGTAATGCGTGACGTCACAGACTGTAAGGAAATATTAGCGCTGCGCACACACACAGCTGAAAGTCGTCTGCTTTAACCGCATAATTACACAGTATTTTGGACATCGGTGTTGTTGAATCTTTTGCAATTTGTTCAATTAATAATGGAGAAGTCAAGGTAGAAAAATGGAGTTGGGAAGCTTTAGCCTTTAGCCACACAAACACACGGTGATCCCTTGTTTAAAATTCCCGGAGGTGAAGCTTTCCTATGGATCAGAGCGGTCAAGCGAACATAGATCCCGACCAAATGTCAACCAGCAGTTTTCGGTGAGAAAATTGTGGTAAAAAGTCGCCACTTACCAGAGATCAGCTGAGCTTGTGCCGTCCATACAGCTGCCGTCGACTTCCATCAGATACTGTCCTCAAGACACATCCTTCCGACTATCAGGTACTATTAAACTCACTAAAACACTAGCAACACAATAGAAAGATAAGGGATTTCCCAGAATTATCCTAGTAAATGTGTCTAAAAACATCTGAATCCGTCCCAATGCAATCGCGTTTTTTTTTTTTTTTTTTATAGTCCGTCGCTATCAATATCCTCAAACACTCATTTCATCCAGAAGGGGGACAATTGACACAGGCTTTATTTAACAGTTTTCTTTGAAGTCTCTGTGAACAGAGTGATTAAGGCAAGGCGGCTATGGAATTTATGATAACAAAAGACAAATAGGCAAAACGCAATCAACAGAAAATCACTCCAAAGGGAGGAAAAAGTCAATAGCAAAATTACACACAAATCTAATAACAAAAAGAACAACAATCTATGATTAGCGAAAAAAGGTAAATCACTCACGCAGAGGAGACCAGAAACTCTAAACAGAAAGTACGCTATAAGAAGCTGAGATAACTACAAAGTAAAGCGCTCCAAGAGGAGGGGAAAAAAAGGAGGCAAAGCACTGAAATAAACACACAAAATTCTAGACCAAAAACTTTAGCAAACAAAATCACTCTTTCGCAGAGGAAACAAAGAGAACAATAAATAAGGCAAGGCAATACTTAGCGAACGTGGTTCAAGGCTGTAGACAAGGCTGTGGAAAAGGCTGGAGACACGTAGCAAGACGAAATACTCTGGCACAAGACAAGAGGAGGACGAGACTTTTATACACATGATGGAGGGTGACACAGGTGGGCACAATCAGGCTATCAGGAGAGACATCAGACCAGTGAAACAGGAGGAAGGGCAAGTGACCTGAAACAAGAGGGAGAGTTAAGCTTTCAAAATAAAACAGGAAATGACAAGACAACATGAAACCAGACAATACTTCACCCAGGTGTGACACATCCTTGCTCAAATTAATGGGGAAATTGTCGTTTTCTCAGTCCGAATAGCTCTTTTTGTTGGAGGCTCCCGTTAAAAACAATGTGAGGATGTGAGGAGCCCTCAACGAGTGACGTCATCATCTGCTACTTCCGGTAAAGGCAGGGCTTTTCTATTAGCGACCAAAAGTTGCGAAATTTATCGTCGATGTTCTCTACCAAATCCTTTCAGCAAAAATACGGCAATATTGCGGAATGATCAAGTATGACACATAGAATGGACCTGCTATACCCGTTTGAATAAGAAAATCTCATTTCAGTAGGCCTTTAAATTGTGACTGTATGTGATAGCCGATCAAAATCACTCACATTGATGTGTAATGATTGTTTACAGAAAAACATCTTAATCGATTAAGAATATGCAGTATTTGAGTCTGTTCTACAATGAAAGATGGTAGACAGTTTAAAAACTGCAGGTGGAAGTTAAGATTTTTTCCCAAAGGGGTCATACATCATTATGATGATTGGACGACAACATATGACCAAAATCTAAAAGGGTTAAACACCTACCAAAGGCCACAGTCATAAATGAAGCTTTCAGCACATACACTATGTTGACATCTATAGTTATATTTTGATAAAAACGGGTAACGCAACCATGCAACAAACATGGCTGCATACAGAACGTTTAATCATGAAATGCAAACTTACCCCAGCAAAAACAATACATATTTATCTGGGAATGTCTGGATACCAATGGCCTTAACCCAGCCACAAACAAAGAAGGTGTGGACCTCCTGGGTTTTCCAAGTTTGCATCTGTTTTGTCGTGTATAATGGTGTCTGGAGCACAATATGTTCGGTATTTATGTAAACCCAACCAACGTATAATCCCTGATATTATTCAACAAATCTTTTTTTGACAAAGTATAGGGATCTATTTCATTGCATAAGTTGATAATTTTCTCTTATCTGCTTTTTGTAGGAAGATTTAGGCCCCTTGTGGATTCAGATAGTGTGCGCTCTGCTTGCTCTCAAACAGCCATCTTGGCTTGGTTGACCACCACTGGTTTTCATTTCTGGCAAGTTGTCACGTGACGAAATACAAGCAATTGTGTGTGACGTCATCCTCCACTGACCGCCTTTCTCCCACCCATTTATTGAGTATTTTAATTAAAATGACCCATCGTTTAGGGTGACTATATAACCGTCCAGCTGGGTTAAATTAACCGAGCATTGATTCGGTCCAATTACCCAACAGCCCAATCTGGGTTGTTTTCAACCCAACAGTTTTTAGAGTGTGTAGAGGTACCAGTCTGCAGGAAGTTTTAAGTTGTGAAGCAGGGTGGACCACTGGTCTATAATATAGATGGAGATCTTATACCACCCTCTGCTTGCCCCCAACGATCTGGTCACCCAGGAGGAGGGTTTGAGTTTTTTCCTTTCTCAGATGTGGGCTGTTAGATCAGTGAATGTTGTTGTTTGTGCAGCTCTTCAAGGCATTGTGATTAAGGGTAATACAAATAAACTTTGATTGATCGATTTGTTTTATTGTTACAGTCATTACAGTATTTTACTGTGAAATAATATTGTTAAATGCTATTTAATCTTTTACTGTGTGGAATGTATTTTGGATTTACATACACATTATGGCAATGCTTGCAAGAGTTACTGAGCTGTGTCCAAATGTTTTGCTTTCACTAATTATTCAGTTTTGATTGACACTGTCAGGGAGGCGTTAATTCAGTAAGATGTTTATTATCATGAGTGTCGTTTGCTGCACTGCCTCATTCTGAGAACCAGTGGCATCATTTGCCCAACTTTAAATGTTTCACAAAAATGTTTTCTTTTTAACCAAGAAAACAATCACAGCTATCAGCCGTGAGATAAAATGTGGACCAGAATAATTTAAACTTACACCAACACTACTCAATTGGTGGGAATAGTTGGAAATGACAGTAACTATTTTGTTTGTTGTGTTTTCATGGTAAACATTCCATTGGGTGGTGCCACATTACTATTATGAATGTTTTTTTTTAGTTGTAGCACAAGAGGATTTTAACAATACAGAAAATAACACACAAATAATGAATTAAATTGGTTTATTTCGGTCGTATAATCAACCATTTGGTGTGATTTAACAGTTATTTTAACAGTACAGATTATACATATTTAACAATCATACACATTTACACAAAAAAAAAGAAAAGAAAAAGAATGTCCGAAAAGGAATATGATGAATCCAAGGCTTATATTTGCCTATGCTATACATTCTCTGAAAATAAGATTACCTGGAACATCAACGTTTCAAAAATCAATGGGATAAAAGTAATTGTTACTATATTTGATCATTTTCTATTATTTCACATTTCAAGGCTTTCTTAAACCTTAACAAAGAACTACATGTTTCCAACTCATCGCTAAGCTTGTTCCACCATTTAATTCCTAAAACTGAAATACATTTGTATCTTATATTAATTCTTACTTTACCTATTTCAAAAATCAATATCCCCTGTAAATTATAATTTTCTCCTCTTAAATTTATATAACCTAAGAATACAAACTGGAAGACTGTTCTTTACTGGAAACATAATTTCAATTGTTTTTAAAAACACAATATCTAAAAATTTTAACACCTTAGAACTCATAAATAATGGATTTGCATGTTCATAGTTGCACGCTTTGTGTATGTCAGAGTTATTTGATGACGAACCCCAAGATGCAGAGATGGAGGCAGGCATGGAATGAGAAAACAAAACCAAAAGGGTACAAACAAAGCGCGCACGAGGCGGATAATCAAACAAAAGGAGCTAGCCTGGGAGCTAGAAAATAACAAACAGGAGCTTAGCGTGGAAGCTAGCGGGTAGCGAACAGGCAAACAGAAGTCGTACTTGTATAATGAAAAATAAAACGGAAGCAGGGAACAAAAAACAGTAAGCTACAAACATCAACTGTATATAGCTTACTTACCGCTACGCTGCAAAGACAAGGTACGACACATCACAAGAGCGACTAGACGTGACATCGACAAGACAATACAATACAATGATCCAGCACTGACTGGAGGAACAAAGCAGGTAAAGTCGGAGCTGGCTGATTGACATCAGGTGTGACCAGATGCCAATCAGCCGCAGCTGAGTGAAAACAGGACACAGGGAGACAAACAGGAAGCTGAACCAAAATAAGAGCACTAGACAGGAACTAAGGACAGGAAATACTAAACACAGAGGAGAAACTAAAACACAAACAAACTGTCAGTGGCAACTCTGACAGTGTATTATTCTAATCACCCTTTTTTGAAGTTTAATTATTGGGTCTACATTTGTTTTATAAATATTTCCCCAAACTTCAACACAATATGTTTTAAAATAAAATAACATATGCAGACATTTCTTATTCAGCATGTGTCTTACTATATACTGAGTTAAAATAAAATGTATATCGTATATATATATATATATATATATATATATATATATATATATATATATATAGACTATAACTACAACTAGAATAACAATTAGTACTTAAAATGGGAATACAAAATTATGCTAACCTGGTGTGTGTACGCTTAAATCACTTTACATATATAAGTCGGGTGGCACATACCGCATGTGCATAAAACATGGCTCGTAAGCGAATAGTTCGCACACGAATGGCTCGCAGTTGCAAATCGGTCTTCATTGTTCACTTAAAAGAGCTGTTTAAAAGATCAATATCATTTGTGAACGTCATAGCCCTTTAGCATACATTGCTCACATCAGCAAAATTGCCCTCTGGTCCTTCATAAGTGCCAACTGATTTTTATCACTATCTTTTCTTCTATATTTCTTATCTGTAATTGCAAATATTTTTTTTTGTAAATTTAGGGCCTAATCTACTAAGGTTTTGGTTGTATTAAATGTAGGGATGGGTACAAAAAATGTTTACTTTTATAGTCACTGACCGAATTCCATTGATACTGCAGAGTATCTATTTTAGTAAAATCAAAATGTGCCATATTTCGATACCTTTGTTGCCTGTGATGTCACATCACTGTTGCAGACTTGACCGGCTCAAACACTTGGCGGGCAAACAATCATTCAAGTATGCCTGATAGTAAACACTCAGATGTAAAGCAAGGCTCCACTTTGCTAAAATGCGCTAGCGGGATGCTAATTTGCATTGGATTAGCTATAGACATGCTATCGATTAGTACTATATGACGATTTTAACACCTCCAAATTTGGTAATAAAAATACAACCAAGATGCATTTTACACTAAACCAGTGTCAAAAAGTATTGATAAGTGCTAAACAAGAAATGCAATTTACGAATATAATAAAACAATCACTTCCCGTATAATGTAGGCTCTCAAAGGAATGCCCACTGATAGGGTGTTTATACCTTCCTGTTTAAATGAAAAAATAATCACATTTGACTTAGAATTCCTTTTTATTGTTATTCAAATTTGAAGTTTACAGTACAAATAAGAACGAAATTTGGTAGCATAAGCTCTTAATTGTGCAGGATAAAAAAAAAGAAAAAAAAAAGCAATAAGTTGCAGATATAACTAAATATATTACTGTATGGATAAATACCTTGCACTTTTTCACATGCGTCCATGTTTATGGATGTATGTTGTATTGTCTTTTTTATTCCAGCGAGTTAATCCATTTTGGGGGGAGTTGAGGGGATAATTTAATTATGATGCGTTCAAGAGTCTTACGGGCTGAGGGAAGAAGCTGTTACAGAACCTGGAGGTTCTGCTACGAAGGCTGCGGAACTTCTTCCTAGAGTCCAGCAGTGAAAACAGTCCTTGGTGGGGGTGGAAGGAGTCTTTGCAGATTTTCTGAGCCCTGGTCAGGCAGCAGCTTTTTGCGATATCCTGGATAGGAGGAAGAGGAGTCCTGATAATCCTTTTCGCCGTCCTCACCACTCTCTGGAGAGACTTCACCCTGGAGGTAAAAAAAACAGGTAACAAAAAAAGTTGGCCGCACAAGCATTTTTGGGTGTCTTTCTCACCATCTCCGGGTCTAGGGTGGAGGATTTTTTATGGCTACAACCTTCTAATATACAGGTGAGAGGCATGATTTATAATTTATAATTGACTTTCACCAACTCAGATGAGACAATGCAGCAGCTCAGTCTGTCATCACTGTAGTTGCTTAAGCTAGTTTGCTCTCTGCGATCATGGCGCCATTAAAAGTATTTTGTCTACTTTAGCGCTTATACTAACAACATTGCTAAGAATTGGTTAATATATAAGTCACAAAATGTAAATAGACTAATGTTGATGCTTTTTGTATGAAGACTCCTACATTTGCATTGTTAGGCGCCTCATACTTGCGTAAAGTAAATTTTATACAGCAAAAAAAAAGAAAGATATTTTATGTGTTCTAGTCTTAAATCATGATTGCAAGACTGCCTATTTATTCAGTTGTACTCCGAAGTTGTAGTCAATAAGTTCCTTACATTTTCTCTATCCTCTTGTTATGGGGCAGACTGGCTCGTACATGCACATGCATGCTACAATCCTCCACTGTTTTAATAAAAAGTATCATATATTTGTCGCTTATATCTGTCAGTAGATTCCATATGGAAGCGCTACAAACTACAACATGGCTGACAGGGAGAAGACACTGTCAAACGGGGCTTGGCCTGGAGGAGGACTTCAAAAGGTAAATATGACCGCCCACAACACGTTGCGTCCTGTAGGGTCAAAAAGTGGCTTGAAGATGCTCTGTAAAACTAAATCTATGAAACATTTGGACCAAAGTTCCATCATTACATGTTATGTAGACCACAAAGAAATGTTTAAAATATAAAAAATAATCCAAAAATATGACTTGCGATAAAAAAAAAAAAAAAAAAAAAAAAAATCATTATTAAGCAAACTAACAATAGTTAACACATGAATACAAAGAGACTACAGGAAATTGTTATTGTTGTGTACCGGTATCGAGTTCTAAGTAACGAAAGTTGCTACTGTATTGAATGTGAATGTAAATGTGAAAGGGACCCATCATTTATATAAAGTACATGCAAACTTGATAACACTCCCAAAGATGATCTACCAAAGTCGTGTACTGAGGACTTTCTCTTAAATGAGCAAAACAGCATGTGTAGTCCTTTTAGCGTGTCTGTCTTAATGTATATGCATAATCTCTCTTGGTTGCTTTGTTGGGTCTGCTCCTGTCTCTGGCCATGCTCCCTCCACCCCAGCGGACGATGGCGTGGAACACCGCAGAGGCCACCACAGTGTATATGTTTCTTTTTGTTTTTATTTATAGCTGTATGTAGAAGTGGCTGATTGCATCCGCTGCTTTGATGTCTTTAATGTCCTTTGTGTTCTTTGATGTTTTATGTTTCCCTCTTACACACATATAAGAGAGATGTGTACTATGGCTATGAGTTGTTTTTTTCCCTTTGCCTCAGTCTACACCCCCTCTCCAGGGCCCAGGCTTAGACCAATTTTTTTAATTTTATTTTAATCTTCTGTCCATAAATGTTGAAAGCAGAATTGGTGACAAAGTGCACCCCTGGCGGAGTCCAACCCTCACTGGAAACAGATCTGACTTACTACTTACTACTGACCTACTGATCATACAGGGAGCGGACCGCCACAATCAGGCAGTCCGAAACCGCATACACTCAGAGCACTCTCCACAGGACTTCCCGAGGGACACGGTCAAATGCCTTCTCCAAGTCCACAAAACACATGTAGACTGGTTGGGCAAACTCCCATGAACCCTCAAGGATCTTGCCGACAGTATAGAGAAGGTCCACAGTTCTATGACCAGAAATTTCAACTATCCCGTGTTGCCTCCTGTCCAGTACACCCAAATCGACCTTACAGGCAAAGCTTAGGAGTGTGAGCCCATGGTAGTTGGAACACACCCTCCAGTTGTCCTTGTGAAATATAGGAACCACTATCCCAGTCTGCCAATCCAGAAGCGTCACCCCCGGTGTCCATGAAATCCTGCAGAGTCTTGTCAACCATAACAGCTCCACAACATCCAGAGCCTTAAGGAACTCTGGCCGGATCTCATCCACCCCCGGGGCGCTGCCACTGAGCATCTTCTTAACTACCCCGGCAACTTCAGCCCCTCAAATAGGAGAGCCCACCGCAGAGTCCCCAGGCACTGTTTCCTCATTGGCAGATGTGTACGTGGGATTGAGGAGGTCTTCGAAATATTTCTTCCATAGATCCATAACATCCCCAGTTGACGTCAGCAGCACAACGTCCCCACTATACACGGTGTTTACAGTAAACTGCTTCCCACTCCTGAGGCGGCCAATGGTGGTCCAGAATCGCTTCGAAGCCGTCCAAAATTTGTTCTCCATGGCTTCTTTGAACTCCTCCTATGTTTGGATTTTTTGAACGTGCGACCCCAAAAAGGGAATAAGCGGTAGAAAATGGATGGATGGATGGCAACCGCCAAAGCTGCACACCCCTCGGCCTGTCGGTAACTGTCGGCTGCCTCTGGACTCCCATGAGCCAAAAAGACTCGGAGTTAATAAAAAACACCAGTATGAGTAAGTATGGGTGGGAATTATGAATACACACACACTGGCGAGCTTTGTACAACTTGTGTAAATGTTTTTAAAGTAAGTAAGGCATCATTATTCTTGCTAATTGGACAATACAAATATAAATACTCATGAGGTGTCATGAGGTGTCCGTTCCTCACTATGAAGAGACAGGTGCTACAAAATCAGGCACAGCTACGGTGGCCAGGAACTTTTGCAAAACAAAACGTCAAAGTGGCTGACATACTTTTAGTGTTTGATTTTTTTTATTAATGTTTAGACAAAGATGAACAGAACAGAAAAACAGCAATAACCTTTTTTTTTTCTTCAAAGAGAGAAAAATTAAATCAAATCAAATAAAGCTAAAATAGAAATAACAATACTTATACATAGAAGAGAAATAACAAACATCCACCCCAAAAAGGAACACACACACAAAAAAAAACAAACTAAACCTTGCTTAGACTGTCACTTATACAGTAAAGACATAAAACATAAATATACTGTACGTAGACCTTCAGTATGTAAACCAACCAGAATACTGTTAAAAAAATAAAAATCACTGTTGCACCTTTGTTGATGGTTGGTCAAAAAAGGTCAGAAAACACCTCCACACCCGATAAAACTTCCTTTCAGAACCCCTCATCACAAGTCTAATTTTCTCTAGTTTGAGATGATATAAAATGTCTTTTACCCAGTGTGAGACTGTGGCTGGGGCAGCTTCCTTCCATTTCAAGAGGATCAAGCGGCGCGCTAATAAGGTTGAAAAGGCAATGAGCCTTTGACCACCGACAGGTAATCCTGACCCATCCCCAGTGACCCCAAAAAGCAGCAAAAGAGGATTCAATGTAATGTTAACCCCGAGTACACAAGAGAGTGCTTCACATATACCTTCCCAATATTTCTTTATTTTGGGACAGGTCCACAGCATGTGTATTAAAGTGGCTT
Organism: Nerophis ophidion; assembly: GCF_033978795.1. NCBI lineage: Eukaryota > Metazoa > Chordata > Actinopteri > Syngnathiformes > Syngnathidae > Nerophis > Nerophis ophidion. The sequence goes on along the minus strand of NC_084615.1, from coordinate 60,623,993 downwards.
CATCGGCTTTACATTTGTCACGTGTTGGATCAATATCAGGGTACATTTTGGAAAGCTTACATTTTGGAATATGAGCTCTGTGTACCACTTTAAACTGAATTAGAGCGTGCCTCGCACACATGGAGGATGAATTAATTTGTTTTAGAACTTTAGTCCATTCTGCTTCAGCGATACGAACTTTGAGATCGTGTTCCCAAGCCTCTTTGATAGCCGACATGAAGGAAGAGCCCAAACCAGATATCAAGCGTAACATTACAGAAATTGCTTTTTTTTTTGGTTGGGTTAAAAGATATTACCTCGTCTATGACATTATCAGGAGGTTTGGCAGGGAACCCCGGGATGGAGGCAGACACAAAGTGCCTTACTTGTAAGTATCTGAAAAAATGAGAGGGCGGTAATTTATATTTAACAGATAATTGTTTAAAGGAAGCAAAAACATTTCCAATATAAAGATCTTGGAACGTTTTCAGCCCCTGCCTTTCCCACACCCTAAATGTAGCATCCAGCAATGATGGAGGGAAGAATGTGTTTGATGCTATTGGGCTGGAGAGACTCATAACTTGGAGTCCAAATGTTTTCTAAATTATGTGTATATTTTAATGGAGTTATGAACGATAGGATTATTGAGTTTTTTGTTTGGAGGAAGTGGAACTGCCGTACCAATTAAAGCAGACAGGGACGAGGGGTTACATGAAAGTTTCTCCATTTCCACCCACGCTGGTACGCTAGAATTCGAGTGATGTGACCAAAAGGATAGAACACAAACATTAGTCGCCCAGTAATATTTCCGAAAATTTGGGAGTGCAAGGCCACCATCCTGCTTTGGCTTCTGCAAGTGTTCTTTACGCAAACGGGGTTTCTTGTTGTTCCAGATAAAAGATGATATCATTGAGTCTAGCTTTTTAAAATAAGCAGGCTGACATACTTTTAAAAACAAAATAAAATAAGGAAAACTTTTCCAAAGTAACAGCTTGTTTCTTGGAGAAGAATAGGCATATGGACTTCAAATAAAATGTATGACCACAAATGTTTTTCAGTTTTAGTTTATACAAATAAATGGGATTAAGAAGTATTGAAAACTACATTTTTACATAAATTCAAATACTGTATAATCATATTTTGCTTGTTATTCTCATGATTAACAATTCAATTTGAACACAAATTGTCAAAGTTTAAAAAATGTTAGTGCCTTACTAGCCGTGCATGAACATCAATGGCCTCCACAGAACAAGCGTTTATGTCACAGAGACAAAAGTCTCATACGTGCTGCACTAAACTGACATACAAGTGCACTGCAAACATTCTGACACTGTTGTGCAAGAGTTATTTGATTTCAGGGCTTAAATTCTGACAAAAAAAAACAGCCAAAGCAGTGTTACTCAAATAGAGTTGTCAGGGGGGTTGTGAACACCCAACGTGTTGCTGGGTGGCAACAGTGCTCAATCTATTAGACAAAGTTCCTGTTCTACTCAGTAGGAGTAGTAAGTACACAGGAACACGTGTCCAAAGCTAACAAAGGGGAGATGGATAAGTTTGTGAAAAGAATGGGGGGAAAAAAGGGTGATTTGTCAGCACCAGGAAAAAAGTAACCATAAATACAATAAAAAAACTTAGAAATAAGATGGAGCAAACATAGTCTTTAGATTTGCCGTAACTACAGTAGAATATGAGTAACGACCATTGTGTGTTTTGTGTCATTCTACTACATTTTGTAAGATCTTACCGCTGTGATATATTTATTGTAATGTTACTGCAATACAACAAAGAATAGATCACAGGTTAATATTGAGCAATAGATGAGAGTAGTGATATCAAGTTTTGAGCCCAGATTTGAAAAAGTATACAGAGCAACTACTAAACAAGAGCAGAACAATCTCGTTTTTGTAGTTGTAGATTTTCTGTACAAACATTGCATTGATATGTGTATGATGTGTTCATATATATAAAAAGACCAATGTTAGAAAATAAGAGTTAGTGAAGTTTGATTGTGTTTCATAAAAAAACATGCTCAAACTGATCTATGATGTTCAGTTATTGACAATTTAAAATGTGAAGGCTATTTTAAATTGTCTTCTTGATAAAGTATATGTTCAGGAAATGTATTAGCTAACATGCACTTGTGTCACTTCTAATAAGCTAGAATATAGGCGACATTGTTACACATTTTGCAAAAACATACAAAACTAATAAAAATCATAACTGTTTTTGTAAAGGAATAAGCTGAAAAAGCTGACAAATGACTGATGTGTACGGATCTAAGACATTTTCAAAGTTACCATTTTAGGTTTATATCATTAAACCATCTGCACTTTTTTCTGATTGACTTAAAAATCCTAACATTGAAATTGAGTTAAGTTGTTGCAGATGTCCATTTTCTACCGCTTGTCCATTTTTGGGTCGCGGGGGATGCTGGAGCCTATCATAGCTGCATTCGAGCGGAAGTCCGGGTACACCATGGACACGTTGCCACCTCATCCCAGGACCAACACAGATAGACAAACAACATTCACACTCACGTTCATACACTAGGGCCAATTTAGTGTTGCCAATCAACCTATTCCCAGGTGCATGTCTTTGGAGGTGGAAGGAAGCCGGAGTACCCGGAGGGAACCCATGCAGTCACGAGGAGAACATGCAAACTCCAACCCAGCAACTTTGTATTGTGAGACACATGCACTAACCCCTGTGCCACCGTGCTGCCTGTTGAAGATGTTATCTTACCTAATTTTATTAATCTACTTTGTTAATAATGGTGATTGCTGTACAGCATATAAAGAATGTAACTGTTATCAAGTCCTCAACAGTAATTAAATTGTGTCCTCTTCGGGGGTTGGACAGAAAATAATTAAGCGCTAACGTAAATACTTAGGAAGTTTTTGCACTTCCATCCATTTTCTACCGCTTATTCCCTTTCGGGGTGGCGGGGGGCACTGGCGCCTATCTCAGCTACAATCGGGCAGAAGGCAGGGTACACCCTGGACAAGTCGCCATCTCATCGCAGGGCCAACACAGATAGACAGACAACATTCACACTCACATTCACACACTAGGGACAATTTAGTGTTGCCAATTAACCTATCCCCAGGTGCATGTCTTTGGAAGTGGGAGAAAGCCGGAGTACCCGGAGGGAACCCACGCATTCACGGGGAGAACATGCAAACTCCACACAGAAAGATCCCCAGCCTGGATTTGAACCCAGGACTGCAGGAACTTCGTATTGTGAGGCAGACGCACTAACCCCTGTTCCACCGTGCTGCCTGTTGCAGATGTTATCTTACCTAATTTTATTAATCTACTTTGTTAATAATGGTGATTGCTGTACAGCATATAAAGAATGTAACTGTTATCAAGTCCTCAACAGTAATTAAATTGTGTCCTCTTCGGGGGTTGGACAGAAAATAATTAAGCGCTAACGTAAATACTTAGGAAGTTTTTGCACTTCATTTTCTAAAATTGGAGCACAAACACGTATTCGCTTCACAATTTTTTTAAATATGTAAGATACAGAACTTGTGGTTTTCGTTAGCTGCAAGCAAACAATTTGATTCTTGAAGTATTTCATTCAGTAAATCTGTAGAATATAACAATTCATTTTTAAAATATATTCTAATTTAATGTACTGCACCTGCGCTGCATGTCATTTGATTTGAGGATTTTTTGTCTAATAGTACTTGAAGTTGTCACACACATACAGGGTGACGCTACAGATCGGCTAAACAAATACCCTGGCCTACTATAGAGCGTCATACTTGTTACACAAGTTCCATTAGTATTTGGCTATAAGTCCAACATTGGCATTCACCTTTCGTACTCCTTGTGTTTATTTATAGTGTGCATGTTAACATCTTACTTCTGCCGTCTTATGATTTGAGCGAATGAGCTCATAACATTGTCTGGTATATTGTAGTCCATCCAATTATTATGTGTGCTATATTACCATACTATCAATGAGTCAGTTCATTGACAAGCCTTTTAAAAAGTTCATATTTGAAAAACCATATATAACGTAGCGTAAACAAAATAATTTGGTACATACATATTTGTCTGAGTGAATAAATGAGATGGAGCAGTGAATGAAGATACCATTTGGTAAATAGAAGAACACAAACTAATCACTCATTGTGTTTTCCGGACTTTGAGCAATAATTTCAGTCATGTGCTCCCATTTCTTTATTGTAATACAGATTTTTAGAATTAACAGGGGGAGGTTTTGGCAACACTTACGACTCATAGTATTTCAATAAATGTACCTTACATTTGTCAGCGTTAGTTGTTGACGAACCCCAAGAAGCAGAGAAGGAGGCAAGCATTTTGCAGGTAAACATGTTTTAATTAAAATAATAGAATAAGAACAAACAAAAGGGTACAGCAAAAAGCGCGCACGTGGGCGGATAACAAACAAAAAAAGCTAGCATGGGAGCTAGAAAATAAACGGAGCTTAGCATGGAATCTAGCAAAAACACAAAGGCCTAGCGTGGAAGCAAGCAGGTTAACATCTGATTAATGTAAAACAAAATACGGCATTATACGAAGATTCATTTCACAATTTATTTTGACCTCTTTTACCTTAACCATAGGTGGTTTCTTCATGAATGTTTTCGATTTAAAAAAAAAAATTGTCCGTAGAAAACTATTTATTTTTTTGATTATCTTTTTTTTCCCATTTTATTTTTATTGACATCCAACATCAAACATTTCTATCCATTATTCACATACATCATATAGCTGTTGTCTGCCCTAATGTATTCTTAGTACAGTGTTTATTTGAGATCCCAAATAACATAAGATTACAACAAAGAAAACTAACGTTGCTAAAGAAAGAAAGAAAATGAAGGAGAGAGAGAGAGAGAGAGAGCGAGAGAGAGACAGAGAGACAGAGAGAGAGAGACAGAGAGAGCGAGAGAGAAATTTTACCTCTTGTTAGCTTTTCGGAATGAGAGGGAGAGGGACAGCAGACGTTTGGGGGACATGTCTCATAGGGTGAAGGAGAAATGAGCAAACTACACTTTTTCTGAGTGTGATATTAACAAATCCATGAATGTTTTAATTAAACATGAAAAAGTCAGTCACAATTTCAACACAAACCCAATTGAAGATTAACCTTTGACTAAAAGACAAATTGAACAGAAATTAGTGTTCTATTTACGGAGAAGGTGGGGGTCAGGATGCAGAGCTGTCTCTACCAAGCCCCAAGAATGCGTAGAGGCCATAACAAAGTCTTATTGCTGACAAAATCCAGGCCCAAGCAGTCGAGAAGAATAAACCACCATACAAACATTTAGGCTCACATTATGGTTTGGACAAGAGATCACTGAAATATATTTTTTTCCATAACACATTACGTGAAAAACTGAGGGTTGTTATACGGTCAGTGAGTTGTGATTACACAAGTAAATGAGGAGACTGACTGGTGTGCTTGCTGGTAAAATTCACCTGAAAATATACACTGACCGGACTACAGACACAACTGTTACCAATTTAAACATTAAAACATTTTTCAATCAATCAAGCAATCAAAGTTTACGTATATAGCCCTTAATCACAAATGTCTCAAAGGGCTGCACAAGCCACAACGACATCCTCGGCTCAGATCCCACATCAGGGCAAGAAAACTCTCAACACAATGGGAACAACGAGAAACCCTGGAAGAGACCGCAAATGTGGGGACCCACCCTTGGGTGACGGGTGCAATGCATGCCGAGTGGATACGGTTAATATTGTGAGAGTCCACTCCATAGTGGGACCAGCAGGGGATCCTCTTGAATGGAGACATGTGGGGCCCAGAGACATCACCGACTGATGCATAAGGAGTGGTGACCCCAAGTCCCAACTTCATGTGAAAGTCCAGTCGTTTGGGACACCAGCAGGGGATCATCTTAAATGGAGACAAGTCAGATGCGTGGAGACTTTACCAATTGATGCATAGAGCCGTGGTCCATCCTAGGTTCCAACCATGAGCAACTAATGCCCCATCCGTGGAGGCTAATCTGTGGTCATCTGATAACCACCTGATAGAGGGGGCAGTGCAGATAAGAGACGGCAGATCAACTGGTCTAAAAAGGAGTGCATCTAAAGGCTAGAGTAGACAAATTACTTTTAAAATTGGACTTAAAGGGGAACATTATCACAATTTCAGAAGGGTTAAAACCAATACAAATCAGTTCCCAGTGGCTTATTTTATTTTTCGAAGTGTATTGCGTGACGGCAATACACACAAACATGGCGGATAGAACAGAAAGAAATAGGGACATTAGCTCGGATTCAGACTCAGATTTCAGCGGCTTAAGCGATTCAACCGGTTATGCATGTATTGAAACGGATGGTTGGAGTGTGGAGGCAGATAGCGAAAACAAAATAGAAGAAGAAACTGAAGCAATTGAGCAAATAGCTATTGAAGTTATTCGCTCTATAGCTATAGCTGTAGCTATAGCTATTGAAGCTATTCGGCGATCCGCTTCTAACCAACGATTGCGTCTTTTGACCACTGGAGAAACTTAAATCTGTCGATTGGTAAGTGTTTATTTGGAATTAAATGTGGGTGGAGGGAAAGGCTGGATGCAAATATAGCTACAAATGTACACACAGCTAGCCTAAATAGCATGTTAGCATCGATTAGCTGGCAGTCATGCCGTGACCGAATATGTTTGATTAGCACATAAGTCTATAACATCAACAAAACTCACCTTTGTGATTTCGTGGACTTTATCGTTGGAAATGCATCTGCTTTGAGTGTCGCAGAATATCCACACATCTTTGTCGTAGCATCGCGATCGTCTGTAAAATGTGCAAAACAAACGAGGGACTTTCGCATCTTTTGACACTGGTGCAACTTGAGTTTGATTGGTATGTGTTTGTTTGGCATTAAATGTGGGTGGAGGGAGAGGCTGGATGCAAATATAGCTACAAATGAGGCATAACGATGCAATATGTACATACGGTTAGCCTAAATAGCATGTTAGCTAATTGATGCACACTCCACGTAAGTCAACTTGAATCCGTCCCTGATCGTGTTGTTACACCCTCCGACAACACACCGACGAGGCATGATGTCTCCAAGGTACGGAAAACAGTCGAAAAAACAGAAAATAAGAGAGCTGATTTGACTTGGTGTGTGTAATGTGTATGAGAAAATGGTGGATTGCTTCCCGTTGTACCGTTGTAACGTCATGGGTGAAAGGTCATCGCTCCGACAGCGAACAATTGAAAGGCATTTTATTCGCCAAATTCACCCTTTTAGAGTTCGGAAATCGGTTGAAAAAACATAACGGTATGGTCTTTTTTCTGCAACATCAAGGTATATATTGACGCTTACATACGTCTGGTGATAATGTTCCCCTTTAAATGCTTGTACTGAGGTAGCATGTCTAACTTCTACAGAGGTAGCATTTCTAACTGTTACCGGTAGGGCATTTCAGAGTACTGGAGCCCGAATAGAAAATGTTCTATGGGCTCTGGAAATCACCAATAAGCCGGAGTTCTTTGAAAGCAGAATTCTGTCCGGGACACATGGTACAACTTCAAGATAAGAATGAGCTAGGCTGTTTAGTATTTTATTTGTAAGTAGTAAAACCTTCAAGTCGGATCTTAAGTGCACAGGAAGCCAGTTTTAAAATGTTACTGTTTCTGACATGCTGACAAAAAAAATTACATTTGTGTGCAGATATTGAGTTAAACAATGTAATTGACAATCAACTTAAAAAAATAACCACATTTTTATTTTGCAAGTAGGTAATAACCTGTAATTAATCATGATCAAATTCAAACGTGTGATTATAGACAGTGACAGAGTAAAATAAATCACATTTGTAGGTGTAATAATAGATGATAAAAGGAATTTGAATTCTAATATAAAAATATACAACATAAGGTGGCGAGTAATATGTAAATAATGAATAAAACTAAATATTTTATGTACCATAAATCACTCTATTTTCTCTACTGCTGTCTAATGTTAGCTATTTGAGTTGTTTCATCGGAATATGGGGACATAAACTACATAAGTACACTTCATTCACACACTGGGTTCCAAAAGCGGTAATTTAAAATAATACATATTGTTGAATGTAGAGGACATTTTAAACCCTTTATTTATTTAATCAAACATATTGAAATTCAATGATTTGGTGCATTTGCAAACTGCTAAAAGTATGTACAAAGCAAACTATAACCTGATACCTTAAGAATGTATATGTACAACAGTTCTTCTCAACAAAGATGGATAAATATAACCATAGAGAAAAAAATGTACTTCAACACTTACAACCTTTAGTATCTCCGTATGTGGAATTAGACTTTGGAATAGAATAAGCATATCAATCAAACAATGCACTATTATGATCCAACGTAAAGTAAGATGAATCCTGATTCATCTCTTTATGTAAGTCCCAACTTAATTATTTATTCATGAGTACTTTTTTGGTCATGCAACTAATGTGTCTGTGTTACAAATTGAGCACAGGAAATTAACAAACAAATGGGTTAGAAATTGCACTAAAAAGGAGAAATAGTAGGATTAAATATGTTCTGCTTCTACCTACTCCTCTGATTCGAACATGTTGGAATGAGAAGTTTGAAATATGTGATGTACCATATAGTAAATGTAATACATGTTCGAAATATATTAATCTGATGAAAAAACATACTCATTTGACTGCAGTAATTTAAACAAACACCTTCAACCCAATCATGTTGCTCAGGCCTTCTTGATGAGATTTGCGTATTAGTGCACCTCGTATCCTGATTAGAAGGTTGACGGCGCTTTAACCTGACTAATAACTTGATGGGCTGCATCCTACATTTTTTAACAAACAGAACCTACACAGTCAGCGTCATTGATACTTCGTCAGTCAGGTAAGGTAGTCCTACCGGCTCACAACAAGGTTATTTATTTTGTACACAAACATGTGTCAGCGTAAATGTAACGAGAACAATAATCGAATATGCTGATGATTCCGTAATTGTTAGTTGGCTAAATGAAAATGAAAGCCGCCATGGCCCAATTATTGGTGATTTTTGTGTGATGAGGCTTACCTCAAGCTCAATAACAAATAAATACAAAAAAATGACATTCTGACTGACTTTAGGAAAAGACCCCATGTGAACCAACCAACTGATTAAAAAACAGGTCAACAAATAGGTGCAGATAATAATAATAATAATAATAATGGATTAGATTTATATCGCACTTTTCTATTGTTAAATACTCAAAGCGCTCACAGAGAAGTGGGAACCCATCATTCATTCACACCTGGTGGTGGTAAGCTACATCAGTAGCCACAGCTGCCCTGGGGTAGACTGACGGAAGCGTGGCTGCCAGTTTGCGCCTACGGCCCCTCCAACCACCACCTATCATTCATTCATCATTCATTCACCAGTGAGAGCGGCACCGGGGTCAAAGGATGAAGTGTCCTGCCCAAGGACACAATGGCAGCGACTTGGATGTCAATAGGTGGGAAGCGAACCTGCAACCCTCAGGTTTCTGGCACGGCCCCTCTACCCACTATGCCATGCCGCCCCAAATAGGTGCAGATGCATAAATACCTTGGGACTACACGCAATGAACAACTGAAATTTGTGATGCGGTGTGTAAAAATACTCACCAACGTTTATACTTTCTGACAAAAGTATCTATTTTCAAGTTGACAAGACCATCATGATCATGTTTTACTGCGCTTTTATAGAACCCTTGTAGTCTTTCTCCTTTGTCTCATGGTTCAGTCACCTGTCACTAAAAGGACAATATTTCCCTCAATCAAATTGTTTCAGTGTCAAGTAAATTAATTGTTGAGTCTCAGCTGTCTCCAGCCACCCTCTACAATAAACAGGTAGTGAGGATAACTTCCCCCATTTTACCTGATGTATATCCCTACCTCTGGATAGAGGTTTTTAGTGCCAAGAGGCAAAACAAAGTGGTACAAATGTAGTTTTATTTCAGCTGCCATCACATAACTCAAGATGTTGTATAGTCCCCCGTTTTGACCATATTTTATTTTGGTGAAATGTACTTATTTATTTCGGTATTTTATTCTGGCTTGTGCCAAAACCTAGCCAATTGTGATTTTATATTGTTATTCTTTCTATGGGGAATTTTGAGTACATTTACACTTTTATGACCTTACCAATGTGTGTAATGTTTCTTATGAGGTAAGTCTTTGTATTGTGCGTCTAAGATTTTACATTTAATCACAATGTTTTTATTGGGTATTACATGTTATTGTTCGACAGTGTGCCTGTATACTGGTGTTTGTTTGTGGATTTTTAAATGTTTTTATGTTTTATATGATTTTTGTTTGCTTGCTTTATTATGTCCTGACGCTGACTTACAAATGTCTGCACAATTTTTTTTTTTTACCACCGGGTACTATTAAAGACGGCTGGAACCTTAAAGGCCTACTGAAATGAGATGTTCTTATTCAAATGGGGATAGCAGGTCCATTCTATGTGTCATACTTCATCATTTCGCGATATTGCCATATTTTTGCTGAAAGGATTTAGAAGAGAACATCGAAGATAGAGTTTGCAACTTTTAGTCGCTAATAGAAAAGCCCTGCCTTTACCGGAAGTCACAGACGATGACGTCACCTGTTGAGGGCTCCTCACATTATCACATTGTTTTTAATGGGAGCCTCCAACAAAAAGAGCTATTCGGACCGAGAAAACGACAATTTCCCCATTAATTTGAGCGAGGATGGAAGATTCGTGTTTGAGGATATTGATAGCGACGGACTAGGATAATTCTGGGAAATACCTTACCTTTCTATTGTGTTGCTAGTGTTTTAGTGGTTTTAATAGTACCTGATAGTCGGAAGGGTGTGTCCACGGGTGTCTTGAGGCCAGTGTCTGATGGAAGTCAGGCAGCTGTACAGACGGCACAAGCTCAGCTGATCTCCGGTAAGTGGCGACTTTTTACCACAATTTTCTCACCGAAAACTGCTGGTTGACATTTGGTCGGGATCCATGTTCGCTTGACCGCTCTGATCCATAGGAAAGCTTCACTTCCGGGAATTTTAAACAATGAATCACTGTGTGTTTGTGTGGCTAAAGGCTAAAGTTTCCCAACTTTGACTTCTCCATTATTAAATGAACAAATTGCAAAAGATTCAGCAACACAGAAGTCCAAAATACTGTGTAATTATGCGGTTAAAGCAAACGACTTTTAGCTGTGTGTTTGAGCAGCGCTAATATTTCCTAACAGTCTGTGACGTCACACGTACACGTCATCATTCCGCGACGTTTTCAACAAGAAACTCCCGGGAAATTTAAAATTGCAATTTAGTAAACTAAAAAGGCCGCATTGGCATGTGTTGCAATGTTAATATTTCATCATTGATATATAAACTATCAGACTGCGTGGTCGGTAGTAGTGGGTTTCAGTAGGCCTTTAAGATGTTACATTGCTCTGTATGTTTTAATGGATGTCCTGTTCTTGCTGGCTGCAAAACAAATTTACCTTTGGATACTAAGTAACCTAACCTAACCACTACTAAAGCTGTCCATTCAGCACCATGGACAGTCACCCTGCTCTCATGTGACACAGTTGAGGGTGCACCCTGTGTGTGTGTCAAAGCTGCTGAAAATCACCTCTCTAGCAATTTCTTTATCATGTCCCCCCTATATGACACATGCATTCATCTCCCTCAGAGTGGACAATGAGAGGCATTTCTGACCTCTACCGAAGGGCAGAGGTAAAAAGGCTACTGTCGTGATTGATGGCTGTGTGCATGCAGGAGGAGATATTACATAGAGGTGGACGAAAAAACAACAACAACAGAAAAAAAACTTGACTTCTTTTGCATCACTTGATTTGTCACTGAAGAGCAACATGTAACTCCATTAAAAAAAAAGTGTGTGACGCTCATTGAGAGCATTTCGCAGCGTTACTCATCGCAACCGCAGTGTGTACAGCAGGCAGCTTCCGCTGCACCCTCACATGCACGGTGGCTTCCACACGACGCCTGGCGACACTATTGTGTTTTTTTTTTATCCTGCAGCATCTCGCAAATCAGAGGCGCTTTTAGGGTGTATTTGATTTGATTTTTTTTTTTTTGTGTTTTTTGCGCAGGAAGTGTGCAATCCCGACGCCAGTGACCGGGCAGGTGATGCTTGCTCACGTAAGGCGCAGGCGTGCGATGAGGGGCGCAGGGGACGCGGCTGGAGGATGCGCGTTACTGTTGCACCGCCTCACCGGATAACCGCTATCTCATCCCGTCTGGTCTTCCCCCGTTTCCTCTCTTACGACTAACGGATTTACCAGACACATACTTTTTTTTTTCTTTTTTTTTTTTTTTTTTGGGGACACCACAAGTGGATGAATCGGGCCTGCAGCAGCTCGGCGTGGATTGTTTATTATCCTTTACCGTGATTCTCTAATTGAGCGCATTTTTTTTTTTTTTTGGCTAATGCGCTCACCCATGCCATGCTAGCCTATTAGCTGGAGAGGAGAATTTACGAGTCTTGTTTGGCCTTTGAGGGAAGAAGACGAGGGGGAGGGTGCTGGGTGAAGGAGAATGCAGCAGTCACATTTTTTAAGCATGCAGAAGAAGCGGGCCGTTTCCGGTTCCTAGGCTGCTGTGTGTGCGTAAGCAGCGCGTCCCTGTGTGTGCCCCCCATCCGAGGCCAGCAGCCGTATGGGGAAAGCATCGGCACACACAGATGGCATGGACACTTCCACAAGGTCTGCCGCTCTGCCCTGCCTCCTCCGCCGGAGCCCGTTCGCCGCCGCCGCCGCCTCTCTCTTGCAGCTCCCTCCGCCGCCCAGCAGCACTGCAGCACAGCCCAGGCTGACGGTATGAGGCTTGATCCAGTGCATTTCTCCATGCTGGTCATCGGGGTCTCGTTCGCCTGCTACGCCCCGAGTCTCAACTCCCTCCAGGACCAGGCGTACCGATCAGCCGTGGTCATCGAGGGCGAGGTGCGCTCCTCCCCGGAGAACGTCTCCTCCCGGGAGCCGTACCGGGTGAATGTCAAAGTGCTGGACGTGTGGCCCGTCAACAGCGGCGGCCTCGAAAGGGAGCAGCTCGTCACCGTCGGGGACTTCGGGTCCGAGGCCTCATGCACCACGGTGGAGAAGGACCACAGATATATCTTTTTCATGGACCCCACCGGGGAGCCCTACGTCTTCAAGGCGTCGTACGCCCCCGTGGACGCCAGCGAGCCGGAGCCCAAGAAGGACGTGGAGAAAGTCTTGTGCGAGGACTGCGGTAAGTTTTCCCCCCCGCTGGTGCGCGCAACATGCACGGCGAGGAGGTATCGGGGCCACCGGGGCTGGGAACGCGTGAACGTGTGGGGTCCATACATACAGTGTGTTACGCGTACGCATGCGCGCCGATTGACACTTCAAACCTCCATAACCCGGTCACCCATAATCAAATGAGAAGCATGGCAGCAAACGTGTGTGTGCGTGTGTGTGTGGTATGGATGTGAGCACACCCTCCACCTTCCATCCACTGCAGACTCCAGCTGACTGCTGGTCAGTGCGTTCCAAGCAAGATATGCACCATCACAAATTAAAGCCTAATGTGTGTGTATGTGTGTGTGTGTGTGGACAGTAAGCTTGTGTTGAGGTGACCCTATAGTGTCTGTTGCCAGGAAACCAATATATCAGATGTCAAATGATGACATGTATCACAGTTGTGACCATGCCAGTGGAGGGTTCAAATAGCTCATCCTATATTCCCTGGATAGCTGAAACAGGGTTTGTAGCCAAAAAAGTGCACCACACGCACACGCACGCGCACACGCACACACATCTGTTGCACTTTTAGCTGTTCTTATCTTAAGTATTGTATCACCCACCATACAGCGTGATGTTTGCGTGCTACAAGTGAGACACATCTCTAAAACAATGAATTTAACATCCGGGAGATGGATTATTATTTTTTTTTTTTTTAGTTCCTAATGGATCTTGAATGAATGAATTCATATATTTATTCCGTCACTTTTTGTAATTTGACAGACATGCAACGGCACCACACCAAGAATGCGTATCCATGTGCTGTCATTATTTTACAATCAATTTATGTGTTGGTTATATAGTCCAAGTTTCATCAGCAGATTTGATGAATATATTGACAATTACAGAACAAGAATAACATATGCTGGGAAACACTTTGTCAATAGCATTGAGCGATCATGAGATTAGCTCCATCTTGCCTGGGTAACTTTCGTCTTTTGAAGCCTCGTCTGGTGTGTTATGTCTGTTGTGAGTTATGTTATGTTGCACCTGTGTCCCACAGTTGAGATAATCTAGTCACATTTTTTTTTGGACCATTTCTGAGTGAAAACAGACCCTGTACACTGAAAAAAGTGACTTTTTGGTGCTGTAAACTCTATTAGATTAACTGTCATAATTTATACCTAGTATTTTTAACATTTAGTAAGAACTACAGTTTCTTAAGTAAAATTAAACAGTTTATTAACGTAATACATGAATTATGGGGGAAGAGTAAGTTTTACTTATGTTTCCTCATACTATTTAAATGTTTAATAGTTGTAGGTACATAAACCTAAAAATATTACATAAATTTACTCTGAAAATCTAGTGTTTTGAAACGCATGCACGACGACGCATGCGCACAGCACAAAAGGCTCTGCTCCGGCCGTTAGGATCACTTCACAGAGCACTGCAAGGTGGCATTATGGGTAGTTCTTATCTTGCGTTTATAATGTGTTACAGCGTCGGTGTTCTCCAGAAATGTGTTTGGTGTGGGTTCACAGAGTGTGGCATATATTAGTAAGAATGTTAAAGTTGTTTATATCACAACCGTCAGTGTAAAAGGTATGGCTGTTGACCAAGTATGCATTGCAATCTCATATGGGATGCAGTGAAATACATGCGACCTTCTGGCACGCAGACATCATGGTGCAAAGCAGTGGTCCCCAACCACCGTGCCGCGGCCACAGAATAATATTTTATTAATCACTTATCTATCACACTCAATTTTATACTGCATGCCATTGACAAGCGCAGGAGTGAGAAGAGGTTTCAAATTAAATAGCGCCCCGACGGCTATTCAAGGAAATACCGTGTATAAAATATACTTAAAATCTTAAGTAAAATGACGTTCCTGCCGATGAAAAACAAGTAGACTTTACTTAATTTGTTTAAATAAATATAACTTAAAACTTGAATGTAATTAAGTAACTGGTACTTAATATCTTCACAACTGTTATGTTGTATGGTAAGTAGAATTTACTTGATACTGGCAAGTGAGTCTTACTTGATATTGCAGCATTACATTTTACTTAAATCATTTGCGTGCAAATACAATTATTTTTTCAAGTAAATCTTATGACTTATTTTTTTCAGTGTATATTTGCAGGTAGAGCTCTTTGTGAGGCCATAAACATAACTTGAAGGCTACCTTATTGAATTATATCATGTAGTTTAAGAAAATTACTCATTATGAGCAGATCATTGGTATGAGCTCTATATGGGGCATAGTGTATAATTCTAATTGTCTTCTTCTGGAGCTTAAATAATGGTTCAATAGTGTTTCTGCATCTTCTGAACAAGACATTTTGGAAAACTCAATGATTGTAACTTTGTGGGAAACATTTAGGAAAGGCCCTTTCTCTCTGTGTGTGACTGTCCTGCAATGGTCCTGGATAAGTTTGGTCTAGTTCAGGGGTAGGGAACCTATGGCTCTCAATCCAGATGTGGCTCTTTTGATGACTCCATCTGGCTTTCAGATGAATCTTAGCTGACGTTGCTTAACACGATAAGTAATGAGTAGTTCCGCTGGTAGTCACAGTGTAAAAAATAACGTTCTAAATATAAAACATTTGAACCCATCCATCCGTTTCCTACCACATCTGTTCAAGAAGTCACATTAATGGTAAAAAATATTTTATTTATTATTGGTTAGCTTCAGAATACCAATGTTATTAGAAATAATAAGATACTTAATTATGCACAAATTTTGTTGTATTCAGTGTTAAAATATATTATATGGCTTTCACGGAAATATACATTTTAAAATATTTGACTTTCAGGGAGGGCTTCACGGTGGCAGAGGGGTTAGTGCGTCTGCCTCACAATACGAAGGTCCTGCAGTCCTGGGTTCAAATCCAGGCTCAGGATCTTTCTGTGTGGAGTTTGCATGTTCTCCCCATGAATGCGTGGGTTCCCTCCGGGTACTCCGGCTTCCTCCCACTTCCAAAGACATGCACCTGGGGATAGGTTGATTGGCAACACTAAATTGGCCCTAGTGTGTGAATGTGAGTGTGAATGTTGTCTGTCTATCTGTGTTGGCCCTGCAACGAGGTGGCGACTTGTCCAGGGTGTACTCCGCCTTCCGCCCGATTGTAGCTGAGATAGGCGCCAGCACCCCCCCGCGACCCCGAAAGGGAATAAGCGGTAGAAAATGGATGGATGGATGACTTTCATTGCTCTCTCAGCCAAAAAGGTTCCCGACCCCTGGTTTAGAAGAACTTGACATCAGTCGCTGAACTGACAGTATTTTTCTGTACTACTTTTTGGAATGCACCTATGCACTTATATTAATGTGCTAAGTGTGGACGTGCACATATTGAAACAGCCTCTGTTTCAACATGCACATTTCCACCCCAGTATGTATTCTTTGTATAATAGGGCTGTGCCAAATCCATCAGTCTCATTGCACACTTACTGGAAATGACAACTCACAAAATTTACCCAATTCTTTGTGAAATTGTGAATAACAGCCAGTCAAATTAGTCCCTTCCCTTCCGCTACGTAGCTAAGATGGCGATGATTGAGAGTCGTTAGGATTTATATCTGCATGCTCACCTTTTGGGGCGTGTTGAGCTGAATTCAGTCATTCTTATCGTTAAAATGCAATTAAAATGGCAAGTGTACAACAGGCTTGGGGACGGCGTGCCTCAGTTATTAGAGTGGCTATGCCAGCAACCTGAGGGTTCCTGGTTCGAACCCCAGCTTCCGCCATCCCGGTCATGTCCGACACTGGTTAGGGCCTTGACACTATTAACTAGATCCACTCGACGTCCATTGCACTGGTCGCCCAGGGGGTGGGGTTCCCCGCATCTGCGGTCCTCTTCAAGATTTCTCATTGTATCCCATTGGGTTGAGTTTTTTTCTTGCCCTGATGTTGGATCTGAGCCGAAGATGCCGTTGTGGCTTGTGCAGCCCTTTGAGACACTTGTGAATAAGGGTTATATAAATCACCTTTGATTGATTGATTGATTGATGCATGTCAGCTCCCACCATCAGTGTATGAATGGGTGAATGTGGAAATAGTGTCAAAGCGTTTTTAGTACTTTGACGGTAGAAAAACGCTATACAAGTATAACTTATTTACCATGCTTGTGCAAAAAACGCAATAATATAAATGGATTGTATAAATCTGGCTGATGATCAAGCTTCTAATACTATTGTTATATCGTGAAAGTGCACGTTGATGACACATTCTAGATTTGTGCCGATAATTTGACGCAACAAGTGAACAAATGTCCTTCTGCCTCAAACTTTTAACCTTATTTCAGATTCAAACGGTGCACAGTGCAAAGTGGCTTCTAAGTCAGCAATCTTTGGCAAATACGTTTTTTTCAACTATTATCACTGGAGGACGAGGGATAGCGAAACATGCTACACTACACACCGTAGGAGGATATTCTAACTGCTAAACTAGAGCTCTTGAATGTAAACAGAGGCGGGTGGATGGATACTAAGACAGATGGTAAAGATATATATTTTCAGTATATATATGGTCAATACCACAGATCAACATTTTACTATGAAAAAAATCGTTTGTCGTTTTTATTATTGTTTACAAATTCATGTCCTGGAAACAATTGTGTGTCATTTATTGAGTGTGTGAGAAGAGAATATACTTGCCCATTCTGTGTGACATAGTATTCAACACACCAGTAACACTATTCTGGGAGACAGCAATACTAACTGCGATGATGTGCTGGATTGATCTCAATTCAAAGTGCTGCAAGAAGTTTTTCTTTGGTGATAAGACTGGTTCCTTTTGGTGGCCTTAAATCATCCAGCAGCTCAAAAATGATATATCTCTACAAGGGTTGTACGGTATACCAGTATTAGTATAGTACCCTGATACTAATGAATCATATTTGATACTATACCGCCTCAGGAAATATGTCACTGGACACATGAGGACTTTGAATATGACCAATGTATGATCCTCTAACTACTTGGTATCGGATTGATACCCACATTTGTGGTATCATCCAAAACTAATGTAAAGTATCAAACAACAGAAGAATAAGTGATTATTACATTTTAATAGAAGTGTAGATAGAACATTTTAAAAGAGAAAATGAGCAGATATTAACAGTAAATGAACAAGTAGATTATTAATTTATTTGCTAGCACTTGTCTTTAATAATTTTGACAAAATAATAGAATGGAATATGGAATATGTTACTGCACACGCCAGCAGCTAAATTAGGAGCCTTTCTTTGTTTACTTACTAATAAAAGACAAGTTGCCTTGTATGTTCACTATTTTATTTAAGGACAAACTTGCAATAAGAAACATATGTTTAATGTACTGTAAGATTTTTTGTTAAAATCAAGCCAATGACGCATTTTTTTGTGGTCCCCTTTGTTTAGAGAAGTACAGAAAAGTATCAAAAATAATTTTGGTACTGCAACCGGTACCAAGATATTGGTTTTGGGACAACACTAGTCTCTACTATTTTAAATTTTGAGAGTCCAAATATTGTCCGTCGTTTGTCATTTGTGCATAACAGTCAGTTTGCACGTGCTAAATATAGACACAACAACACCGTCTGCGAACATTTTAAGGTTTGAATAATGCTAAATGATACATTTTTTGGCTCCTCCTCCCAGATAATCTGCATATATTGTCTTCTGCACATGCATGATGGAAAACACGCTACATGTATTGCACTAGTTATTTAGCAAGCCTCTGCGCATGGGCTTAGTAGATCAGCTTTGTGTGCGTAATCAAGTTTGCACGTGTTTTAATATACCCAACCCTTGAGTAGATCAAAGACTTCACGGTGGCGCAGGGGTTAGTGCGTCTGCCTCACAATACGAAAAGTAGTCTGGGATCTTTCTGTCTGGAGTTTGCATGTTCTCCCCGTGAATGCGTGGGTTCCCACCGGGTACTCCGGCTTCCTCCCACTTCCAAAGACATGCACCTGGGGATAGGTTGATTGGCAACACTAAATTGGCCCTAGTGTGTGAATGTGAGTGTGAATGTTGTCTGTCTATCTGTGTTGGCCCTGCGATGAGATGGGGACTTGTCCAGGGTGTACGCCGCCTTCCGCCCGATTGTAGCTGAGATAGGCACCACCAAAAGGGAATAAGCAGTGGAAAAATGGATGGATGGATGGATGGAGTAGATCAAGCCTTTGAAAGTGCAAATGTTCTCAGTGTAATGTAACCCTGTCACAAATCAGTAATTGTTGATGCACAATTACCAGATTGACAATATCTAATACTTTCATTGTCAATTTCAAGTACTAGAGTTTGTCCTTCCCTTTTTGCCATGCAGCCAAGATGCCGATGATTGAGAGTAACACTGCGCTGCATTTCCCAGACTTGTCGTTGGACCACATGTATGCACTTAAAGTGTAAGTCTGGAAGTATGTGAATTGAAACATTGCCAAAGTCTCCCGATAAGAGTGGATGCCGTTATTGCTGCAAATTGGCAGACAAGTCGGTATTTTATTTGTAATATTTTTTTCATTTAATTTTAAGTTCTTGGTGGTGGTAGGTTTATTTGTGGCTGGTGTCCACAAATATTAGTGTTCACACAAGTAATAGTAATAGTACTTGACCAACAACTGTGAATTAATTCATCTTAAATAGCCCCATGACCTAAACTGTCCACTTCATCAGTGTTTTTCAACCTTTTCTGAGCCAAGGCACATTTAATTCATTAAAACAATCCCTAGGCACACAACCAGAAGAAATAATTTAAAATTTTAACTCAGCAGTCGATATTGACAATAAAAAGTCGTTTCGCATTTGTTAGATATGACTTTAAACCATGACCAACCATGCATGAATATAGTTCTTGTCTCAAAGTAGGTGTACTGTCACGACCTGTCACATCACATTATGACTTATTTTGAGGTTTTTGACGTTTTCCTGTGTGTCGTGTTTTAGTTCTTGTCTTGCGCTCCTATTTCAGTGTCTTTTCCTGTTTTGTTGGTCTTTTCCTGTAGCAGTTTCATGTCTTCCTTGAACGCTATTCCCCGCACCTGCTTTGTTTTGGCAATCAAGACTATTTAAGTTGTGCGGACGCTATCCTTCTTTGTGGGGACATTGTTGATGGTCATGTCATGTACGGACGTACTTTGTGGACTCTGTCTGCTCCACCCGCTGTAAGTCTTTGCTGTCATCCAGCATTCTGTTTTTGTTTACTTTGAAGCAAGTTCAGTTTTAGTTTCGTTTGGCATAGCCTTTGCTATGCTTCAATGCCTTTTCTTAGCGGCACTCGCCTTTTGTTTATTGTTGGTTTAAGCATTAGATACCTTTTTACCTGCACGCTGCCTCCCGCATAATGGGATCACGACAAACCATGTTCCTGCCATCTAAAAAGCAATTAGCTACCTTCTACCACTTACTGATATGGAAGAGTAATACATGGTTACTCTGCCAAACTCTAGACAGCACAGACACTCAATGGCATGTTATTTTCGGATTATAATTACTAGTTTGCAAAAAATATTTTTAACCCAATTAGGTGAAATTACATTATCTCCCACAACACACCAGACTGTATTTCACGGCACACTTGTTGAAAAACACTGCACCACATTATCCGTAAGAGGGTTTTATATCAATGTCTCAACTCTTCTTTTAAGGAGTTATCAACATATGTGGTATTTAAACCATAAGTCTGTGATTATATCATCATTGTCAATAGCAAATCAACATAACGTTGGTGCCTTCTGCATACAGGAAGTGCCTCGAGACAGCTTTTGTTGTGTTGAATAGACGCTGTTTAAATGAAGTAGAATTGCATTAGAGGAAGTCGAAAGAGGAAGGAACTCAAACGTCTGCATAACGAACTCATCTAGAAAGCCCGGCTAACTACGTGATGTTCTATTTTTAGCTCTGTGAGACGTTAAAATGATCAAGTCATTTATTTATGACAGGGCTGTTGTAATCAGGCTTCAGTCTGGAACACATTTTGCAGGCACTGGTAGCCTCGCTCACTCTCCCTGCTCGAGGAGACAATCCATAGTGGGTTTTGACATAGTATGCGCATTATTGCAAAACATCATAAGGCCTATGAAAATAAATTTTGTAAGGATTCTTATTTGAAATTGTGAGAGCACATACTGTATTAATACAAGCTGTGCATGCACATGTCAGCGACTCACTCAGTTTCATTAAAAAAGCTCACCATTGCTTTGCAAACACACACCCTGAGTCTATCCAGCCATCCATTTTTTACCGCTTTTCCCTCTCGAGGTCGCGGGGGCGTGCTGCAGCCTATCTCAGCTGCATTCAGGCGGAAGGCGGTGTACACCTTGGACAAGTTTCCACCTCATTGCAGACCCTGAGTCTAACCAATCCAAAATTGGGCCTAATCCTAGTCAGCCAATCACAGCCCTCCTTGAAAAACACACACACCCATGCACACACACCAATTTGAATCCATCTGCTTGATGCTTTAGTTGTGATTTTAGCTCTAGGAATTAATTTGTGCTTGACTACTTGCAATAACAGGAAATGTTTATTTTGTTTTCAATAGTGCAAATCGAGACTTACAGAAAATTGCATATTGTCTAGAAGCAAACAAATCCTATTGCCCTCTGTCATGTCTCTTTTCAGTGAATACGATGTCTCTTTGAATGACGACACATCATGAAAAAAGTATAGCACTCACATGTACAAATGTTTCTTTTATCAGACGGACAGCACCATGAAGGCTTAGCAACTGTCTATTAAATCTTGACATTTACATCAACTACAGCAAGTCTCAGAGGCACAGACCACTTGCCGTGACAAAAATCATGAGACAGCAAATCCTTTTTTTTTTGCAGTGTAAACAAACTGGTGTGTATTTAATAGAAAGGCAAAAGTGACCAAGTGTTCATTGTTATTTTTTTTTTTAGCAGTTTATGTGTTGGGCATTGCTTAATCCGGGGGTCAGCAACCCGCGGCTCTGCGGCTCTTTAGCGTCGACCTAGTGACTCCCTGGAACTCTTTCAGAGATGTGTGAAAATGTTAAAAGTTGAGGAAAAAAATATATGTATTTTTGAATTCATTTTCTGTAGGAGAACAAACATAACACAAACCTTCTCAATAGAGAGATAGATTGTACTTTATTGATTCCTTCAGGAGAGTTCCCTCAGGAAAATTTAAATATTTAGAAATCTTACTGTTTAGGTTATACATGCTTCACTGATGAGAGTATTTGGCCAGCAGTGTTTTATCCTACTAATTTCAGCAATCTTTGAACTCATGGTAGTTTTTTTACATGTACAACTTTCTCGATGCTGCCACAGAAAGACGTATGTTACGCCACTCTTTCTTTGTCTCATTTTGGCCACCAAATGTTTTATGCTGTGCGTGAATGCACAAAGGTGAGCTTTGTTGATTTGTATTGATTTGCTGGAGTGCTTATCAGGCATATTTGGTCAATCCATGACTGCAAGCTAATCGATGCTAACATGCTATATGTATGTACATGTTGCTTCATTACGCCTCGTTTGTAGGTATATTTGAGCACATTTAATTTCCTTTACTAATGTCCTCTGTGCATTTGATTTATATTTGCATGTCTCATGACAAATTATCTTTATGTAAAATTGGTTGCATTTCTCATAGTTGTTTGTGTGCCATGTTGTTCCAGACCACAGCAAACGTTACCCAGCTTGCAAAGATTGTAATAAATCCATTAGAAGAAGACAGCCTGCCGTTTTCTTTAACTTGGACACACACATCTATACCTTCGGCCATTCTGAGCCAGTAATTTCCAGAAGTTTTCTCATCCTGTGAGAAGCCTCCATTTTACTAATGATTTCCAATGTTGCAAACATGAGTAAAAATTAAAATACAACATTTCTGTTAACAAGTATCCTCGCCAACTTATGGCGAGGATGCTTGTAACTCAAATGTTTGCTCGTTATTTAAAGCATAACAATTAGCCAAGAGACAGCTAATTGCTCTTAAATTTGGCACACCTAAACACCAGGTACAACTGGATTTAAATTACTGGTCTGTTCAACTTGAATATCACACAAATTAAGCATTGCTTTTTAATGTTTAATGTATTGTATTTTCTAAGTAGCGGTTCAAACACCATCATAGGTTATTTACAAAACCCCAAAACCAGTGAAGTTGGTACGTTGTGTAAATCGTAAATAAAAACAAAGTACAATGATTTGCAAATCCTTTTCAATCTGTATTTTAATGAATAAACTGCAAAGACAAGATACTTAACGTTCGAACTGGAAAACATAATTTTTTGCAAATATTAGGTAATTTAGAATTTGATGCCTGCAACATGTTTCAAAAAAGCTGACACAAGTGGCAAAAAAGACTGAGAAAGTTGAGGAATGCTCATCAAACACTTATTTGGAAAATTTCACAGGTGAACAGGGCTAATTGGGAACAGGTGGGTGCCATGATTGGGTATAAAAGCATGAAATGCTCAGTCATTCACAAACAAGGATGGGGCGAGGGTAACCAAAGTTCAAATTGTTTTTGGAAACTGTGGACGTCGTGTCCTTCAGAACAAAGAGGAAAAGAAACACCCGGAATGTTATACGCACAAAGTTGAAAAGTTAGCATCTGTGATGATATGGGGGTGTATTAGTGCCCAAGGCATGGGTAACTTACACATCTGTGAAGGCACCATTAATGCTAAAAGGTACATACAGGTTTTGGAGAAACATATGTTGCCATCCAAGCAACATCATCATGGACAAGGCAATGCCAAGCCATGTGTTACAACAGCGTGGCTTCGTAGTAAAAGAGTGTAGGTACTAAACTGGCCCGCCTGTACTCCAGACCTGTCTCCCATTGAAAATGTGTTGCACATTATGAAGCGTACATTACGACAACGGACACCCCAGACTGTTGAACAACTTTAGCTGTACATCAAGCAAGAATAGGGAAGGAATTCCAACTGAAAAGCTTCAAACATTGGGCTCTTCAGTTCCCAAACGTTTACTGAGTGTTCTTAAAGGGAAAGGTCACGTAACACAGTGGTAAAAATGCTCCTGTGCCAACTTTTTTGCAATGTGTTGCTGCCATTAAAATCAAAGTTAATAATTATTTGCAAACAACAATTGTTTCTCAGTTCGATCATTAAATATCTTGTCTTTGCAATGTATGCAATTGAATATGAGCTGAAAAGGATTTGCAAATCATTGTATTCTGTTTTCATTTACGAATTACACAACGGGCCAACTTCACTGGTTTTGGGTTATGTAAACAGTATCATATCATACACATCTCTAATTGGGATAGTTGTGTAAGACCATCCACTTTTCTTGTAACCCTTCGACAAGATGTTCGATTGCCTATTGGCTTTTGTTATCATGCATTTACTTATAATTATAGTAGTTGCTACATATAGTGCAAACGCTGCACATGCTACATTTAAAGCACCCAATGGATTGGATACAATATATATGGTCAAAACCTATACATATGTAGTCTTATTTCCTTACCAAGTTCCAGTAATAGTTGGTCATAGCGCTTAACAAAATTTTAATCCATAGAGAGCCAGGAAAGTTCATGTTTAAACTTTTATTCCTTTAGGTGAATAATTGCAGCTAACAGTAATGGATACAAATACTGGACAGCTTGCACTTTTAGTCTGCTGATATTTTTTAACCACCGTGATAATATACTTAGTATGATAAAGTGAAACCATTTGTTTTTAAATAATTTATGTTTCTTTTGTCATATATTTTTTGTTGTCCTGTCCATATTGTTGATGTATATGCCCATATCTGCTGTACAGATTTACTTTACAAACGAGAAGTGTGTGGTACTTCTCTTGTTTCCTTATTTGTATTTGACTTTATCAAATGGATTTAAATTAATGTTTGGCGCAGCCAACCGGAGCAGAAAAAAAAAAGAGGGGGAAATTGCGGGGACAAAAGGGGGATAAGACAAAGAGACAACAACAGCAGCAACAACAACAACAAAAACAGAACACCATCAGCAAATAGGATATGTACAAATAAGATAGTAAATGTGACGTTTGCTGGGCATAGTGATGCCGGATTCGTTCTTCCAAGGATGCGATCGGGCAAGAACACAGCGTACAATAAAATAAAGATTTATTAATTTAATAAACAGACAATGAACAGAAACACTGGCACAAGGGCACAAAAAGGCAAAACAAAAGCTACTAGCATGAGAGCTAGGGATAAATAAAGGTGTAGCGCGAAAGCTAGCGAGTATAAACACACACACACACACATATATATATATATATATATACATATATATATATATATATATATATATATATAAGCAGTCGTCACTTGTTGCGTGCAAGGAACTTTAGAATCCGAGAAAGAAGGAACAAAAGGGGCCAGCTTAAATAAGGCAGTAATCAAGAATAACAGGTGTGCGTCAAAATGCAAGGGGCAGGTGAAAACTAATAAGCAACCATGGTGACCAAACAAACACAGGAAGTAAGGAAGTCAAACAACAGAATGTGATATAAAAAGGAACAAAGCTACAACATGGTATGATCCGGGCATCGGATCATAACAGTAAAAGTGATAGCAGAGAAGCAGTTAGTGAAGTAAATATTAATAACACAGAAATGATAATGAACATTATTGCACTACAAATGGAGCAATAAAACCATAGCAATAGAAATAGCGATATTGATAATGAATAATAATAATAATAATAATAATAATTACCCCTTATAGCAACAATACAATTGTTTCAAATGCAACAATACAACAAATTCTACTATAATAGGTTTTAAGAATCAGTTGTAATATGTCAAACTCAAACATGTACAGTGGTCAATAATCGCCATTTAACTAGTTGACTAACTGAAAAAATAATCAACTGTTATAATAATCATTAGTTCCGGCCTTAGTTGGCCACCCACCTGTTGTCTTCCACTAGTATCAAAGTAATGTGTTGTTTATTAACAGATTTGTTTTTATGCGCTGTTTTGTATATATAAAGTTATCTGGTACAGTTCCATATATTATTGTCTGTCAGTGTGTCACGTGTCCATATTGCCTTACAAGCAGCTATTCAAATCTTGGACTTTACAGTGCCTGTTCATCATCTCCTTTGCAAAACCCAAATGTGTTTAATGGGCTTGAAATCGGGGCTTGCAGGAACTTCCACACCAAACTCACCCAAGCATGCCTTTATGGTCTTTGTGTTGAGCACTGGGATAGAAAAGGGTCCCCCTCAAGTATTCCCACAGAGTTAGTAGCCTACATTTGTCGAAAAGTTTTTGCAAGATGAAGATGTGGAACTAAAGAGTGTATAAGTTCACCCTCTAATGCTTTTGCTGTGTCCAAATGGGATGGGTATTGCTTTTGGTTGCATATTTGCAATGTACTGTCTATTACTGTTTGCTCTTAATCAATGCTCCAGACTGTACATATGGCAAGGAATAACTAATTATTGTATTAAAGGCCTACTGAAACCCACTACTACCCACCACGCAGTCTGATAGTTTATATATCAATGATGAAATATTAACATTGCAACATATGCCAATAAGGCCTTTTTAGTTTACTAAATTGCAATTTTAAATTTCCCGCGAATTGTCCAGTTGAAAATGTCGCGGAATGCTGACGTGTACGCGTGACGTCACGGACTGATAGGAAATATTAGCGCTGCGCACACACACAGCTAAAAGTCGTCTACTTTAACCGCATACTTACACAGTATTTTGGACAACTGTGTTGCTGAATCTTTTGCAATTTGTTCAGTTAATGATGGAGAAGTCAAAGTAGAAATATGGAGATGGGAAGCTTTAGCCTTTAGCCACACAAACACACAGTGATTCCTTGTTTAAAATTCCCGGAGGTGAAACTTTAATATGGATCAGAGCGGTCAAGCGAACATGGATCCCGACCACTTGTCAACCAGCAGTTTTCGGTGAGAAAATTATGGTAAAAAGTCACCACTTACCGGAGATGAGCTGAGCTTGCGCCGTCCGTACAGCTGCCGTCGACTTCCATCAGACACTGGCCTCAAGACACCCGTGGATACACCCTTCCGACTATCAGGTACTATTAAACTCACTAAAATACTAGCAACACAATAGAAAGATAAGGGATTTCCCAGAATTATCCTAGTAAATGTGTCTAAAAACATCTGAATCCGTCCCAATGCAATCACGTTTTTTTTTTTTTCTAGGCCGTCGCTATTATATCCTTAAACACAAATCTTTCATCCTCGTTCAAATTAATGGGGAAATTGTCCTTTTCTCAGTCCGAATAGCTCTTTTTGTTGGAGGCTCCCATTAAAAACAATGTGAGGTTGTGAGGAGCCATCAACGGGTGACGTCATCGTCTGCGACTTCCGGTAAAGGCAAGACTTTTCTGTTAGCGACCAAAAGTTGCGAACTTTATCGTCGATGTTCTCTACTAAATCCTTTCAGCAAAAATATGGCAATATCGCGAAATGAGCAAGTATAACACATAGAATGGACCTGCTATCCCCGTTTAAATAAGAAAATCTCATTTCAGTAGGCCTTTAAGAGTTGTGTAAATGTGGGGATATGTTATGATTTGAGTTTGACATTCATTTCACTGTAGGGTCATTAAACCCAGCCTCAAAGTTGGTACACTTCCATAAAGAAAAATTATTTTAAGTTTGGCATCAAGATGAGGCAGGGGTTAGTGTGTATGCCTCACTATAATAAGGTCCTGGGTTTGATCCCCGGGCTCAGGGTCTTTCTGTGTGGCGTTTGCATGTTCTCCCCGTGGCTACCTGGGTTCCCTCCGAGTACTCTAGTTTCCTCCCACCACCAAAGACATGCACCTGGGGATAGGTTGATTGGCAACAATAAATTGGCCCTAGTGTGTGAATGTGAGTGTGAATGTTGTCTGTCTATCTGTGTCTCATCTACGATGAGGTGGTGGCTTGTCCAGGGTGTACGCCGCAAGTAGCTATGATAGGCGGCAGCCCCTCCAGCCTCCCCAAAAGGGACAAGCGATAGAAAATGGATGGATGTAGCGTTAGGCGTCAGTTTGAGAAGTTAAATGACAGTTGCTCTTCATGTCTTCATATTCTATTTGGTGTCGTGCAGGGATCAGTTTGGGGTTCAAAGTTCTTCATTTTAATACATTAACAATCCGTGCAAAATATTCAAAGCCAGTCTTTTTTTTTTCAGACGATACAAATCTATTTTTTCCGATCTTAAAAACTGTTCCAACATTAAGTACTTTAAGAAATAGTACACATCTAGTATTGCCATCCGGTATCGTGAAGTCTAGGCTTGTTCTGAATGTGATTATGAATCCACTTTAAGTTGAGATATTCTAGACACTTATCTGAGTAAATCGAGTTAAGCAAATGCAGATACATGCGATAAAATGTAATCCAAAGAGGTTCATTAGGTCTTCCAAAAATTATGCGATTTTGTTATTCTAATAGCCAGACCTGGGTTTATTTCCGCACCTGACGTTTTCGGCCACAATTGTGGCCTTACTCAGAAGTTTTGACGTGATATTGCTGTAACCTGTCTGGTCAGCTGATTTCAGCTTTGAGGAAAGCAACAGTTGTGACCGAAACAAACACAGGTCTGGCTATAAAAATTACAAAATCGTGATGAAATGCGGTTCAGAGGAACCGGATGATGACGTTGAAGTTTAACTACGGAGAATAGGTGGGATTCAAAAAGTTAACTTTTTTAGATGTTTACTTTTCTTTTTTTTTGTGAGACAATGATATTGTTAAAGAGCACTAGATTGTTTTGTAGTTATTCAGGGTATCCGCGGATCCTTAAAAAGTCTTAAAAAGTCTTAAATTCATGTATCTAAAATTAAGGCCTTAAAAAGTATTACATTTATTAGAAATTCCTAAAATGGTCTTATATTCAGTACTTAATGGTCTTAAATTGTCAGGCCAGTTTTTTTTTGTTTTTTTTTCGGGGCACGTCTTTGAGTAAAAGTTACGGCACGTCTTTGAGTAAAAGTGAGTGGTGTCAGCTCACTCATTTTTTTCTTTGTATCTCTTCAAGAGATACAAAGAAAAAATGAGTGAGCTGAAAAAAATAGAGGCAGAACTCGTGAATGAGAACAGCCAGGTGAAGCTCAACTGAGGCTCATTTGAATGTGTGTTCAGTGTTTTGTTGTTGATGTTATAATTCTGTTTTGCACTATTATTGCACTATTATTGACCAAATGTAATTTATTTTTTACCCTCACCTCGGTTATTATGTTTTTACTGGCGTTGGTGTTGGTTTGTTTGTTTTGGATGTCAAAGTTTTTGGATCTCTCAAGATTTTTGATAAGCTGTTTGGCAGAGTGGTGCTTATCAGTTTGTTTATTAATAAACATACAAAAAGTAAACTTGACTGATTGTCATTGAGGTTGTAGTACAGTGGGATCCCCAATCATCGCTTGTATTTATAGATTTTTTATTATTTTTTTCGGTCTTAAATTTCATTCAAGGTGACATTAAAAAGGTCTTAAAAAGTCTTAAATTTGACTTGCTGGAACCTGCAGATACCCTGTTTATTGTGTGTATACTATTTATTACATGTGCGATATGGAATTGACTATGACATAAAAAAATATTCATATTTATTTATTTATTTTTTTGAATTCGGACAATGCATATTCATCTACATAGAGCAACATTTTAAATATGCCGGAGTTAGCACAATAGTTAGTTTTAATCTGTTGCCCTAAGGCAGGTTAATACAGTAAACACTCAACAGATCATGATACAAAGTAATAAAAAAATTTACAAGACATTACACATTACAAGCATACCATAAGCACAGACTATGGACAAAACAATAAAACAAACAACAAACAAAAAAACAACAACAAGATATTCTTCTTTGTGGAGTGTTTGTGAATGGGTTTCCATTTGTGACATCTTAGGGTTTCGTGTGAATAGAGTTTGCGTAGTGCAAAAATGCATGCCATTTTTGGTACTTTCACTTTTGTACATGCACGAATGGGGCTTCACGGTGGCAGAGGGGTTAGTGCGTCTGCCTCACAATACGAAGTTCCTGCAGTCCTGGGTTCAAATCCAGGCTCGGGATCTTTCTGTGTGGAGTTTGCATGTTCTCCCTGTGAATGCGTGGGTTCCCTCCGGGTACTCCGGCTTCCTCCCACTTCCAAAGACATGCACCTGGGGATAGGTTAATTGGCAACACTAAATTGGCCCTAGTGTGTGAATGTGAGTGTGAATGTTGTCTGTCTATCTGTGTTGGCCCTGCGATGAGATGGCGACTTGTCCAGGGTGTACCCCGCCTTCCGCCCGATTGCAGCTGAGATAGGCGCCAGCGCCCCCCGCGACCCCAAAAGGGAATAAGCGGTAGAAAATGGATGGATGGACATGCACGAATGTGAATGACCAAACAACCAACTATTCTTTGCCATCTTTTGTGTTGACATGCAGACCACAGTCTTTCCACCTTGACAGAAATCTGTACTTTACTGAGTACCCTTAGAGTTGAGAAATACATTGATTGAAAGATTTGTCCTAATAAACTTGTGCATATAGTTTAGGTGTATTTACTGTTCACCCACGCCATCTTACCTGCAGAAGGCTGATTGGGGCCTTCTCTGATCATTGCTTGCTGTTGGCATGTCTTTTGAGGTACATTGACAGAATATTCTTAAAAGAGCTTTTGTGATTGCCAAATGCTGCTGTCACTGATTCTGTATCAAGTGCTGCGTTGCTCCACTCTGAAGCGCTCTTCCCTCTTTACCTGTCCATCTCCGCATGCCGTAGCTTAAGCCTACCCAGCTGTTTGGCAGATACATTGTGGAATGGAATGAGAGAAGAATGAGGTGGGATTTGTAGCTTTGACATGACAAACAGATACATTAACGAGACATTACGTGTTGTTAAAGGGGAACATTATCACAATTTCTGAAGGGTTAAAACCAATAAAAATCAGTTCCCGGTAGCTTATTTTATTTTTCGAAGTTTTTCTCAAAATTTTACCCATCACGCAATATCCCGAAAAACAGCTTTAAAATGCCTGATTTTAACCGTCGTTATATCCACCCGTCCATTATCCTGTGACGTCACAGCGTGACCACACAGAAACAAACATGGCGGATAGCACAGAAAGGTATAGCGATATTAGCTCGGATTCAGACTCGGATTTCAGCGGCGTAAGCGATTCAACAGATTACGCATGTATTGAAACGGATCGTTGGAGTATGGAGGCAGGTACCGAAAACAAAATTAAAGAAGAAACTGAAGCTATTGAGCCATATCACGACAGACAGCGGCACGGAAGGAAGCGAGGACGAATTCGGCGATCGCCTTCTAACCAACGATTGGTATATGTTTGTTTGGCATTAAATGTGGGTGGAGGGAAAGGCTGGATGCAAATATAGCTACAAATGAGGCACAATGATGCAATATGTACATACAGCCAGCCTAAATAGCATGTTAGCATTGATTAGCTTGCAGTCATGCCGTGACCAAATATGTCTGATTGGCACACTCCCCATAAGTCAATAACATCAACAACACTCACCTTTGTGATTTTGTTGACTTTATCGTTGGAAATGCATCTGCTTTGAGTGTCGCAGGATATCCACACATTCTTGCCATCTCTGTGCCATCTCTGTCGTAGCATAGCTGTCGTTGGTAAAGTGTGCGGAACAAACGAGGGACTTTCGCATCTTTTGACCACTGGTGCAACTTGAATCCGTCTCTTTTAGTGTTGTTACACCCGCCGACAACACGCCGACGAGGCATGATGTCTCCGAGGTACAAAAAACAGTCGAAAAAACGGAAAATAACAGAGCTGATTTGACTTGGTGCGTGTAATAAGATTGAGAAAATGGTGGATTGCTTCATGTTGTGACGTCACGGGTGAAAGGTCATCGCTCGACAGGCTATCAATTGAAAGGCGTTTAGATCGCCAAATTCACCCTTTTAGAATTCGGAAATCGGTTAAAAAACATATGGTCTTTTTTCTGCAACATCAAGGTATATATTGACGCTTACATAGGTCTGGTGATAATGTTCCCCCTTAACAGGTTACCAAACCGTATGAGTGTATTGCAATGAACAAGACACAAAGGTATCTTTTCACCCAATTGTTGGTTTTTATTAAGGTCAGTTTATTTTCTACTGCTTATCCAGAGTCATTGATGAGCATGAGCCTACCCCAGATGACTGACCATTGGTATCTTACAAAAATCCTTCACATTTTTAATACCCCTTTAATCCAGTACAGCACACAGTGGTTTCACAGAACTGCAACAAAAATTTGGCAATGGTGGGAAATGAAGTAATGACGTCTTTGTCAAATTTGCATAATTAGACAGGATAGCCTGAGTAAAAAAAACTAAGCAACAAAGCAAAAGGAACACTTCTTTTTGTGTTTTTAATTGTTAATTTCATAAACAAAAACCAAGTCGCCTCTCAGAGCGTGTACATAGGGTAGGGCCCTACAACAGGACCTGCTGCTTGTTGAGAAGAGCAATGTAGTCTTTCATGTCAAAATCTTCAAAAGTATCTTTGCTTGATTTCTTACGAGTTGCCTTTTTGAAAAAGGAGAATCTAGAAGGGTCTGATTACCCGCTAAATATAATAACGAAGTTGCAAAATTGGCTACACCCATCCCTTCTGCTCAGTCTTCTTATTCTTTCGCAGACCAGATGCTTTATATTGTGTTTATGAGTTAGGGTGAACAGGTGGCGCCAAATCTATGTGTGGCAGGCCACACAAGAATATATGGGAATGTATACAGTATGTAGTGACTTGTCCAGGGTGTACTCCACCTTCCACCCGATTGCAGCTGAGATAGGCTCCAGCACCCCCCACCCACCCCCCGACCCCAAAAGGGATAAGTGGTAGAAATGGATGGATAGATGGATATATGGTCACTGAAAATTACTCAACACACCTGCATTGTTCCTTTAGAAGATGAGACATATAAAGAGTATCGTTTCACTTTTATGAGCGATGATCTTGGGTACTGATTAATGCGAAGGGCTATCAGTTTGATACACACTTAAATAAATTGCCAGAAAAAGCCAATTTGTTCAATTTACCTTCAACTCTATGTTATTATTAATAATTAATGATATTTATCTTTGTGGAAACACTGATCATCTTAATGATTTCTCACAATAAATATATGTTTGATGACATGTTTTAAATAGGTTAAAATCCAATCTGCACTTTGTTAGAATATATAACAAATTGGACCAAGCTATATTTCTAACAAAGACAAATCATTATTTCTTCTACATTTTCCATAACAAAAATTTTAAAAGAAATTCAAAAGACTTTGAAATAAGATTTAAATTTGATTCTACAGATTTTCTAGATTTTATGGAACATTTTTATTTTTTATTTTAATCATCCATCCATCCATTTTCTACCGCTTATTCCCTTTTGGGGTTGCGGGGGGCGCTGGCACCTATCTCAGCTACAATCGGGCATAAGTTTGAAAAAATATTTCACAAATATTCTTCGTCGAAAAAACTAAAGCAAAAATGAAGAATTAAATTAAAATGTATTTATTATTCTTTACAATAAAAAAATAAATTTACTTTAACATTGATTTAAATTGTCAGTAAAGGAGAGGAAGGAATTTAAAAGGTAAAAAGGTATATGTGTTTAAAAATCCTAAAATCATTTTTAAGGTTGTATTTTTTCGCTAAAATTGTCTTTCTGGAAGTTATAAGAAGCAAAGTAAAAAAATGAATGAATTTATTTAAACAAGTGAAGACCAAGTCTAAAATATTTTCTTGGATTTTCAAATTTTATTTGAGTTTTGTCTCTCTTAGAATTAAAAAATGTTGAGCAAAGCGAGGCCAGCTTGCTAATAAATTAATAACATTTAAAAAATAGAGGCAGCTCACTGGTAAGTTGGTGACCCCTGGTATAGACTGACAACCATTCTCACTTCGATGGCAGTCATCCAAATATAAACATGTATTTGTAAGTTATTCTTTTAAGGTGCAATGGGACCTCTGAATGATCATGAGAATTCAGTTCTGCGACTAATAAGAAATAATCCCTGGGGTGTTTTGCTTTGTCATATTTGCAACTTTTTAATGATTTTTATGAGATGCCATCATGTTGCACAAAAGAGATTGCATGATAAACCACTAGACCCGAGTTCAGAGAGCATCGATGTATTTACTTTGAGCATGTAGTCAGTTAGCTTTTTGTGTCTATTTAAGAGAACAACAAGAATACATCAAGTTAAACATTTTCATTTATTTATTTTCCAGCACAGAGCGAGCAACGGACCCCAATATTGTCATCCTGAGATGACAAAAACTCAAATAAATGGTTGTATTTTGGCTAGCACATGCCCCTTTCTCTAATCCCCCAATTGTTTGTGTTGCTCGCTGCTGAGTTTATATTACATCATGGGCGCAAATGGGATTTTGGAACTGGAGGAACAGCAACTGATTTTAAACTCTCTTATCCCACTCCATCCCTTTTTTAAAATGTTTGTTTTCAGCTTTTTTGCAAATAGCGTAAACATCATATGTACTGTACATACATAAACACACCGTATACGCACAGTGAATCGGATGAGTAACTTTAATCTGATTACAGCGTGGCTCGTTTGGTAGAGCGGCCGTGCCAGCAACTTGAGGGTTCCTGGTTCGAACCCTAGCTTCTGCCATCCTAGTCACGTCTGTTGCGACCTTGCTCCTGATGGGTCATGGTATGGGCCTTGCAGTGTGTATGAATGGGTGAATATGGAAATAGTGTCACAGCGCTTTGAGTACCTTGAAGGTAGAAAAGTGCCATACAAATATAACCCATTTACCATTTACTGCAAATAGTAACGGGTTGGATTTACATTTTCTACCGCGTGTCCATCTCATTCATTAATTAAAAACAAATTCATATTAGTGCAAAGCATTAAAGGCCTACTGAAACCCACTACTACCGACCACGCAGTCTGATAGTTTATATATCAATGATGAAATATTTACATTGCAACACATGCCAACACGGCCTTTTAGTTTACTAAATTGCAATTTTAAATTTCCCGGGAGTTTCTTGTTGAAAACGTCGCGTAATGGTGACGTGTACGCGTGACGTCACGGACTGTTGGGAAATATTAGCGCTGCTTTAACCGCATAATTACATAGTATTTTGGACATCTGTGTTGCTGAATCTTTTGCAATTTGTTCAATTAATAATGGAGAAGTCAAAGTAGAAAGATGGAGTTGGGAAGCTTTAGCCTTTAGCCACACAAACACACGGTGATTTCTTGTTTAAAATTCCCGGAGGTGAAGCTTTCCTATGGATCAGAGCGGTCAAGCGAACATGGATCCTGACCAAATGTCAAGCAGAAGTTTTCCGTGAGAAAATTGTGGTAAAAAGTCGCCACTTACCGGAGATCAGCTGAGCTTGTGCCGTCCGTACAGCTGCCGTCGACGTTACTGCTCATCATCATAAACATCTTGACTGCGAAAGCTAAGGAAAAAAAGTGGTATTGTTTTGTGTTTTATTCTTGTTAGCTTCGTGGCCTTGTAGTTAGAGTGTCCGCCTTGAGATCGGTAGGTTGTGAGTTCAAACCCCGGCCGAGTCAAGCGAAATACTATAAAAATGGGACCCATTACCTCCCTGCTTGCCACTCAGGATCAAGGGTTGGAATTGGCGGTTAAATCACCAAAATGATTCCCGAGTGTGGCCACCGCTGCTACTCACTGCTCCCCTCACCTACCAGGTGGTGAACAAGGGGATAGGTCAAATGCAGAGGACAAATTACCACACTTAGTGTGTGTCTGACAGTGGTACTTTAACTTAACTTTTTCACATTTGTGACTGATTTTTATAAATGAATCCGTTGGACCCTGGTATTGATTTTGTTTATTTCCACTCTTCTGATACATGGCTTGGAAGTACGTGCTGTCAAACGATAAAAAAAAACAAAAAAAAAACAGCTTAATACCACCTTTGAATTTTGATCATTGCAATTCATTTTAAATAACTTTAAAAAAGACACCAGTATTTTGACACAAATTGAAATTCTATGTGAAAATTTCAAACAATAAATTTTTTTAATATGCTTGAATGTACGTCATTTATTCTCTCAAAACTTGGTAACAGTTTTGATGATGAAATAGTACTGATTATAACATGGTGTGATTTTGCTCTTTTATGTGCTTCGATGAAAAGATAATTAATCGCTGCAATACGTGCATATTATCTGGACTCTTGAATTTGCCTTTCCTCACTCATCTTTTTTCCCTGATCTATGCATTGACCTGATCACTGACTGTGTAACAAATTGCACGCCTTTATTTTAGGTAGGCATCTATAGCTGTGGCACAGGAACAAAAATGTGTGATTTACCTGCATTCAATTTTTGTGATAAATCATTATTAACAAACAAACTAGACTGTAAAACAGCTTAAAGGCCTACTGAAATTAGATTTTCTTATTTAAACGGGGATAGCAGGTC
This sequence comes from Nerophis ophidion, assembly GCF_033978795.1. Lineage (NCBI taxonomy): Eukaryota > Metazoa > Chordata > Actinopteri > Syngnathiformes > Syngnathidae > Nerophis > Nerophis ophidion. The sequence continues at coordinate 60,587,443 of NC_084615.1, read as the reverse complement.
CATTCTATGTGTCATACTTGATCATTTCGCGATATTGCCATATTTTTGCTGAAAGGATTTAGTAGAGAACATCGATGATAAAGTTCGCAACTTTTGGTTGCTGATAAAAAAGCCTTGCCTTTACCGGAAGTCACAGACGATGTGGACATGAAGTCACTGGTTGTAGAGATATTCACATCCTCACATTTTTTACAATGTGAGCCACCAGCAGTAAGAGTAATTCGGACCGAGAAAGCGACAATTTCCCCATTAATTTGAGCAACGATGAAAGATTCTTGGATGACGATATTGATAGTGAAGGACTAGAAAAAAAACCCAAAAACAGGCGAGGGCAAGTGAGAGCGATTCAGATGTTTTTCGACACATTTACTAGGATAATTCTGTGAAATCCCTTATCTGCTATTGTGTTGCTAGTGTTTTAGTGAGATTAAATAGTACCTGAAGTCAGAAGGGTGTGGCCACGGGTGTCTTGACACCAGAGTCTCTGAGGGAAGTCACGCGTCTGCATGGATGGCGCAAGCTCCGCTGATCTCCGGTAAGAGGCGACTTTATACCACAATTTTCTCACCGAAACCTGCCGGTAGACATGTAGTCGGGATCCATGTTCGCTTGACCGCTCTGATCCATAGTAAAGCTTCACTTCCGGGAATTTTAAACAAGGAATCACTTTGTGTTTGTGTGGCTAAAGGCTAAAGGTTACCACCTCCATCTTTCTACTTTGACTACTCCATTATTAATTGAACAAATTGCAAAAGATTCAGCAACACAGATGTCCAGAATACTGTGTAATAATGCCGTTAAATCAGACGACTTTTAGCTTGGATCGGGCTGGAAAATAATGTCCGCTACAACCCGAGACGTCAAACGCACGCGTCATCATACTCGCCATCATTCCGCAAAGTTTAACACGACACTTCGCCGGAAATTTAAAATTGCAATTTAGTAAACTAAAAAGGCCGTATTGGCATGTGTTGCAATGTTAATATTTCATCATTGATATATAAACTATCAGACTGCGTGGTGGGTAGTAGTGGGTTTCAGTAGGCCTTTAATCAGTGTCCACTGTACCACACTTTATTTAGCACAATATATTTTAAATGCTACAACTCTGGTGATAATAACTGAAATGACAGCGCAGACATTTGTCCTCAGGTCCCTTGGAGCGGTATAGCTCCGTTGGTAGAGTGGCTTGGCCAGCAACTTGAGTGTTCCAGGTTCGATCCCTACTTTAGCCATCCCAATCACTGCCGTTGTGTCCTTGGGCAAGACACTTTACCCACGTGTTCCCAGTGCCACCTACACTGTTTCGTCTTGGTCGGTGCCCCACCCTTGCACTCTAATGAAAATATCATGTTGTTTTCCAGGGGGGACTCAAACGCACATATAAGTGCAACATTGATGTCAGCTAAGGTTTAAATATGGTACACTTTCTGAGCAGGTAAATGTCTTTACGTGCACTTCTCTCTCTGCTCAGTCTTGCATCAGCGTGCACTTCACCTGCAGGGCAGAACCACATTGGGATCGATCTCAGAATTAGCAGATCTTTGCTCGGTTGCAGGTTGTCAAACTAATTCTCGCTACACGATCTAAAGCCACTCCCTTGACCGGCTTTGATAAATTAGTTTTTCTTTGCACTTTTATTTGTGAATGGTCGTCTGTTATAGGCAGTTTTGGGAAATAAGTAATTTAATATAAAAACATTGTTGTTTACATTCATACATTTGTTACAGTTCTGTGTTTAATTTAAGGCAATGCAAAGGTGGCACTCCAACTGACAAACACTGAATGTAGAGAATATTCTGCAGGAGGTGGAAGCAGTGACTTGACTGTAAGTGTGTGTGTGCGTGTGTGTGTGTGTGTCTTCTGAGAGGTCTCACATGTCTGCCTCATTGTTGCGTTATCTGTGTCTATTTCAGACACACTCTGTGTTTCTTTCTCTTCTTTCTGTCTACTTCTGTTTCTCATTCTGTCCTTGCCTTAGCAGAGCATTACACCCGACACACACACACACACACACACACACACACACACACACACACACACACACACACACACACACGAGTTAGCTGTTGCTGCTGTGCTGCAGATGCCCTAGTGTTCTGTCATTAGCGGAGAGATCTGGGGCTGCTTTCAATGATGCACACGGAATAACAGAAGGCTGAATATCTCTCTGTTGTGTGTGCGTGTTTGTGTGTATACGGTATGAGACAAATGTACACATTTTTCACATGCAGATATCGTATCTTAGCTCCCAGGGTGCGTCCTGTCACGTTGTGCTAACTACTTCATATTAGCGTACTTTTCTGCTGCTCACGTCGTTGAGGATGACTGCCTAACTCGTGTTCATGTCCATGGTAATGTTGCGTGTAAGAAAGTGTGTGTGTGTGTGTGTGTGTGTGTGTGTGTCCTTGCTGGTGAATAATGTATCAGCACTCATCTTTTTGCAGGAGTCAGCCTTAGTCAAAAGCTCATGACTCTTAAAAGGGACCCACTCAGTGCAACATGGCTTAGTTTGTGAATGAGGGAGGTCTTTGTGTAACCATACACACACTAAAGCTGTTGCACTGACTCCACACACACACACACACACACACACACACACACACACACACACACACACACACACACACACACACACACACACACACACACAAAGTGCCTATTTTCGGACAGCCTGCATTTGCTCTATATTTAAAGTAAGTATCATTACATAGTGGAAGTGTGCGTTACATTTTAAATGGAATAAACATACATTTAAGTGAAGCTTGTTACTATTCCTGAATCCTGACCGAGCTTTAAAAAAAAGAAGTGTTTTTTAGTATGACACGTGTGACGTCTCGGTGGCATTGTGGTGACGAGTTGTTCTCTCGTGGGTGCAGCGAAGATGGAACACAGCGTGAGGGTAAGGATAATGATTTATTTACTCACTAAAGAACACTATAAAACGGACTAGGAAACAAAACACTTTGCATGAAGGCACTAACAAACAAAACAACATAACTAGCGTGGAAGCTAGGGACATAAACAAACAAAATAGGATATAAGCTAACAAGTATACAAAAATAGATTTACCACAATGTTGGAAGAGCGGCGTCAGCTGTTGCGTGTAGCAAGTAAGAGTCCAAGACTGAATGTCAAACAGAGGCGGGAGATAAATAATCAAGGGCAGGTGCGCGTGATCAAAGCAGAGACAGGTGACACTAAATGGGTAACTATGACAACGGAAACAAAACCAGGAAGTGCCACAAAGAACTGAGGAAGACAGATACTAGACAGAATGTGATAAACAGAACCAAAACCATAATATGTCATGATCCAAGACGTGGATCATGACAACACGCGCCTCCCGTTTTGGAAGGTGAACCTAATGTTTGGCACACTTCTTGCGGCGCACTGTATGTTTGGCATGCAGTCAGCAAACACTTGATATTTATAAAGTTGTGAATTCATGTGACATTTTCAGCTGTCGCTCTCTGTATTATGCCATTTGCTGCTCAATGCTTTTGAGAAAGGCCTTTCCATTCATGAAATATATTTCACTTGTCAAGCTTGAACTTGGTCTGTACAACTTAAGCAAAACAACGGTTCAACACACCTTGTTTACATTATCAAGCTGTTAGGTAAAGAAAGAGGGACTATTACAGTTTTTTTTTCAATTGTTTACACACTAAATTTTAAATGTTCACACAGTCAACAAAAGTCTACACACAGTAAGCAAAACCACTGTGCAGATTTGCCTAATATTAGGCATAGACTCTGCTTCATACTTTTTGCGAAATATTACACACAATGCTTTACACACACCTTCACATCTTGCACACTTAAGGATTATGATGCACACCTTTTCACACTTTACACACACACTAGGGTTGTGATACACTCATTTTTATCTCCAGATTTTTTTTCAACCTTTTTACTTGTTTAAGATTTTAATTTGTACTGCATTTCATTGTTGACTACTGTGATATGTTACTTTACCTGACTGAGGTAAAAATAAATATTTGCAGTTTGCAGCATCGTTGTTGAGCAGTTCTTGAAAAGACTACAGGATATTTTTACTTTCTCTTTAGGTTCTTACGTGTAGGCCCACTTCAAAGTACACAATGACGATTGCTGCGGATTTGCCAATTTTTTTTAGTAAAATTACAGGAATCATTCATCACATATGCTAAAAAGGTCGGGCAATATGCCCCAACCATGTGATTTCTAATAATAAAAAAGTTTTTTTTTTACAAATGTGTTTTGTATTTATCACTGTTCTGGGTAACTCACTCCAATAGTGTCTTATCATTTGAAGTCTGTGTGAGTGAGATGAAAATAAAACACATTTTTTACAAATGCTTGTTTTATTTTGTTGAATACCGTATTTCCTTGAATTGCCGCAGGACATATAGCATGCCTTGAATTACTGCCGAGTCAAACTCGCTTCCCAAAATAATTAGTGCATGCTTAATATTACCGCCTGGTCAAACTCGTGACGTTACGAGTGACACTTCCCCTGTCATTTTTAAAATGGAGGAGGCTGATTTCAATACAGGTTATTTGAAATCGCATAAATGGAAGAAGATTAAGAGCTATTCAGTATGATTCAAGATCCAATCTTACATCACACTCAAATTTTTACTGCATACCTTTGGTAAGTACCGGAGTGAGAAGAGGTTTTAAAATAATAAGCGCATGCTTACTTTTACCGCATGCCTTTGGTAAGCACAGGAGTGAGAAGAGGTTTTAAATTAATTAGCGCCCCGGCGGCAATTCAAAGAAATACGGTACATTATTTTGACCGAAGTGTCATTTTGCAAATAATCTAGGAATAAAGAAAAATTAATAAGTTGTTTGAAAAAGTTTCTATAACCTTTTGAAAAAATGACATGCAGTTAGTAAAATTGTGTGCAAGCAAAAAAACTGTATTAACTATTGTGCATTAGACAGTGACATGGACCATATGTTATCACAAATTGTCTGGTGTTTGTATGTTACATTGGCGGCTGGTGGCCTCCCACCATGATGCATAAATGGCAAGCTGTTTGCTGATAAAAGTGTATTCAGCAAAGGCAAAAGCAAGTAACACCGGCATGGATGAGGCAGTCGACCGCAGGTCGAATCAAAAAACACAAGCAAGAAGTGCAAAAGTACATACAGAGTGCAGGACCACAAACAGTATGCACTTCACAATGAACCATGGGCGCTGCCAAACTGACGACACTGGAGGATAAACCCTTCTTGATTGGGAATCAGGGTCAGGTGAGCCTGCTAATTGCCAACCAGGAACAGGTGAGGATGCCAGCGCTCAGAAGCTGAGGTAAAGTCGCTGCAAGAACAGGAAGTAGAACAAAAATAAAAGCGCTGCACAGCACGGAGCAGCAAATCACAGGGAAACAGAAAAAGAACAACAACTGTATAATCATCATATAATCATACAAGAGTATAAAGGAACATTCTGGAGACTGATTTGCCAATTTTTTTTTTGTTGCTATAAAATCAACATTCATTTTTACAATGCATTACTGTAAATGGAAAACATGACATTTTTTTGTTTTTTTTACAGTAACAATTTTTAGAGGGCAACTGCGCTTCTTTTTTGTAATTTTGCCTATTGTTCACAATAATTAAGAGGGACAAAAACACATGTCTTTATTTTTTGGGGGGGGGATTTTAAAAATGATAAAAAACGCTTGGAAGATGCGGCTAATATGAGTGACCATTGTAGCATTCAGAGCCCTTTAAAACATATTCAAAACCCTCCCTCAACATTTTGTATACACACTGCAAGTCTATGTATAATGTAGTAACAAACGCGTGCACAATAATATATACAATATTTACTGTATTTTGGTCATTTTATTCATTGCCGGAAATAATTCCTTGTTGCATTTATTTCTGTTTCAATAGCAGCTCACTTCCGACTTCTGGCAATAACTGTGAGTTCCTACTCCTGGAAACCAAAGCATATACTGTATGTGGCATATATGTTCTAATCATGGCAGATTCCGTAACAAACAACAAATACGACTATTTTCAGACAAAAGAGGACTCACTACCTTATCTTTTTGAAGCTGAATATACAACTGATGAACTATTGCTTCGAGAAGCCGGCACAATGGAAGAGTGAGACGTTGGAGCAGACGGAAGCTGAGAGAGTGAGGTGAAAGTGACTCAAAGCTGCAAAATGTGTAATTTGAAGCCAAGCTATTTTGATGTAAATGGAGCGATTACCCAAATAAACCGTAAAAACGTCGCTGGCCAGCTGGCCCAAACAAAAGCCTTTCCATCAAGTGAGTCACACTTTATATTGATCATGATACGCGCAGCACGTCATGAGTTTCTCATGACACATAGCATACACTGTCTGGCTAGCTGTGTCCAAACAACGCATTAAATGTTGGCTAATACTTTAGAAATACTTTGATAAAATTGTTTATGTTGTTCAGTCAGTACAGATTGGTGTCTTATCGCATTGTATTTTGCAATACAAACTGAAACGCGTTTTGGGTTGATGCAGTTGCTAGATTATCTCTTTCCGTAGCTAGCTCTTATTGCTAATACTGTAGCATGCTAATGTGTTCACTCTTACAAAAAACACCAATGTTGCTAAAGTTTGTTTATTATACAGGTAACGGAACTTAAATTAAGTATTGTTGATGGTTTTTGAATGCATTTTTAAAGTGATTTGGAGGTAGAATTGATTGCTCCCATTAGCTGCACTGCTTGCTGCTAAAACAAGACAATTTTTAAATGTTAAAATGAAAAAAATAATCAAAACGACTTTTTCGTCTTCTTGTTTTAAAATGATTGTGAAAAAAAATGCAGTTCCCCTTTAAGTGTAAAACGTTCATTGTTCCAACAGTGGATTACACTAAATGGAAAAACGGTCCTTTTGTTATTTTTACGGTAAACTCTTGGCAGCTGAGCAGACATTTTTTTTTTCCGTAAAAACTAAGGGTGTTTGTACAGTGCATTACAGTAAAAAGAGAAACCGTACCATTGTCATTTTTACAATACAAGTTCGACGATTTAGCTGCCAGTTTTTATCGAAAAATCTACTGACCTAATTTTACATTGCATAAAATCATAGTACGGGCGGATTTGCAGAGACAGCATTTACAAACATAAAAAGAAGGGAACTGTTGACAAGACCGTGGGGAACATACAATATTCAACGTCAGTGTCTGTTTTTGGCGTCTCCAAGCTGGCATTTCCAAAGGGGTAATGGAGCATCCTTGAACCTTTTTGCTCCTCATGGAGGACTGATGCAATAAATGCCACAATCCTCTTATCGGGAGAATTGTGCCTGTTAGCCTGCTTACACGCCTGCAGTCAATGTGAGTGTGTTTGTGCGTGCATGTGTGTGTGTGTGTAAATGTCGGGGGTTAAGGTGAGGGTGAGAAATAGCGGGGTGAGAGGTGGATAAGCGACATAGGGGGGAGGCAAAAGAGCAGAATGGATGGAAAGAGTGAATAAGGAGGAGAGAAGACAAAAACGAGGGCTGAGAAGGTGGGTAATACAGGAAGAGAGTAAGAGTGGAGAAAGATAAATTGAAGGCAGGCAGGAACCAGAATGACTAGCACACGACCCAAAAAAAGAAGTTGGAGGAGAAAAAGGGAGAAGAGCCTTTCTCCACCATTCTGCCTGCAAGCTCTTCATTAACTATTCATAACCTACAACACACATCTTATCCGTCCAACTTTCTGTGTGTTGTACAAATGGAATCAGAGTACTTCACAGATACCAAATGAAAGCTTGTCACCAAAAGGGAGATCAAACGTCAAATGGATAAGTAATTACTGTAATTGGTGATGTCTGATTATGCTAATTTGCATAATGTGCAAGGGTGAGGACTTCAATGAAGTACGACTTTCATACATTGAATGTAATGAAAAAAATATCTACAGTATCTTGCACATGCATTTACTTATGCATTAGCTTCAGCTTATGTTGCTGCTGTGCAGAGGTTAGTTGGGCGATACTGCATGCAGGCCTTCTGTGGCTCCTATCCAACAACTGACACACACATACACACTCGTTCCACACTCTCTCTTTCCCTCTCTCACTCATTCTCAATCTCATTTTCCCTTTTTTCTTTCGGCTCCCTCCCTGGTTTCCATGGTGACAGCTGTGCGCTGCAGAAATCACACTGATCGGAGAGCGCGATAGAAGAAGCTTTCTTTCTTTTATACATGAGCATAGACACAGGCATGCTCACACACATATTAGGTTGCGAGTTGAAATTCAACCTAATAAGACCCTTGGATGTGCAAGGTGACACTAGAGATGCATTGGTGACCAGTCTCTGATACACATGCATAAACCACCCAAACACACAGCCCAATTCAAATGTAGTCTTTTTGCTTTTTCCTCCCTGTGTCAGCTGACTACCTCACACTAACACACGCAAAATCACATTATAGACATCTTCCTTCCTCTATAGTCAACTTCTGCTTTTAAACAATGCTTTGCAAGAACCTGCAAGGACTGATCACTTTTGTTGATGTGTCCCTTGTTGGATGATGAGACACAGGCAGAGGATAGGAGCATCATCTGACCTTGAGAAAATGACCTTTTGATGGATGGCTGATGGGTCCGCTGGTCACATATGATTGGCTAGCATGGAAGGCCACTCACAGACTATTGGCCACATTCTGCTGTCCATTTGAGGCTCCCCACTACCCCCCCAGTGTGAATGCTATGGAATCCTCCCATAACTCAGTGATACAGAAGGCTTGGATCAGCAACTTACAGCGCTTGACTACCCAACTCACACACATGCAAAGTACACAGTACATGTAGGGCTGCGACCGGAAAAATGCATGCACTGTACTCATTACATTTAATCAATCAAACATTAGTCATAAAGTGCTTTTATACATAATAAATGCAACACAAAGTGCTTTACCGATCTAAAAACAATACCACGACCACCCACATCTCCCATCACACACACACACACACACACACACACACACACACACACACACGCTTGTATTTGTCAAATTTTTGAGACCTCTGAAAAATGCCTACCTCTTTAGGACCACTTTTTCTTGATATATAAACATTTGTATTTACAACATTAATAATACGTACATCCATCCATCCATCCATTTTCTACCGCTTATTCCCTTTCGGGGTCGCGGGGGGCGCTGGCGCCTATCTCAGCTACAATCGGGCGGAAGGCGGGGTACACCCTGGACAAGTCGCCACCTCATCGCAGGGCCAACACAGATAGACAGACAACATTCACACTCACATTCACACACTAGGGCCAATTTAGTGTTGCCAATCAACCTATCCCCAGGTGCATGTCTTTGGAAGTGGGAGGAAGCCGGAGTACCCGGAGGGAACCCACGCATTCATGTATATATACAGCGATGTATATATACATCGCTGCAGTCCTAGATTTGAACCCAGGACTGCAGGACCTTCGTATTGTGAGGCAGACGCACTAACCCCTCTGCCACCGTGAAGCCCGTTTTTTTTGTTTTTTTGTTTTTAATTGGTTTTAATCTTCATTATATACTTCAAGTTATTACAGTATGTCTCTATGTAAATATTTATTTAATTGTTTTTATTAATTTTTACCAAAGGGGGCACATTTCAATTTCTACACACACACACACTGGCCAACATATTACATATGTTGGCCAGAGGTGGAGCACTTAACATTTTTACACACACTTGTTATTTCATATGTTGACCAGAGGGGGAGCACTGTCAATTTAAAAAAATCCCTCCTTTTTGGGACCACACTAATTTTGATCATTTCACCACCAGGGGTGCAAATGAGACATTCTCTATTAGATGCAATGGTTTTCCGTATTGGGAACATGAGTTCGGTCCTAACTTGTTTACCGGTTTTCATATGTAAGGTACTTTTCCTTGTTGATGTCTCAAGAAGGGTAGAAGTACAAGAACACATGCACACGCACACAAACACACACGCACGCACGCACGCACACACACGTATACAAATTCATACAAGTACAGAGGAGAAAACTATTACAGGAGCCATCTGCACCAGGAGGTCACCAGACCACGGCCACCAGGACGCTAACACTAAGCGCAACTACATAGACAAGGCTGATAACCCCTGATGCAAAGGGCTCCCTCTAAAGAACTCTGGAAAATAAAAATAATAAAACATGCAAAATACTAAGTACCATGAGTAAGAATAAAAGATAAAACACAAGTAAATCACATTATGAAGACAAACAGTATATATAGTAAATATGTAATAAATACAAATAATAAAATCTAACATACAGTAACTATTAAGATAACAAGTAAAGTTAAATGACTTGATTAAAATGATTAAATATTAGGTAGAAAGCAAATCAAAAAGGTGGGTCTTGTGTCCTGACCTTTGGAATAATTCAAAGACGAGTGCCGGAGGAGCTCACGGTCCGCACAAGTTTGTGGGAAGATAATATAAATGGTAAATGGGTTATACTTGTACAGCGCTTTTCTACCTTCAGGGTACTCAAAGCGCTTTGACACTATTGCCACATTCACCCATTCACATACAATTTCACACAGTGATGCAAGGCCCTAACCACGACTCATCAGAAACAAGGGTGAAGTGTCTTGCTCAAGGACACAACGGACGTGACATGGTTGGTAGAAGGTGGAGATCGAACCAGGAACTCTCAGGTTCCTGGCACGGCCACTCTCCAAACCACGCCACGCCGTCCCCGATAAGATAAGAAGGCCCAATACCATTAAACCATTTATAAACCATAAGAAGAACCTTCAAATCGACCCTGAAGCACACGGGGAGTCAGTGCAGATATTTTAAAACTGGTGTAATGCGGGCCTGCCTTCTTGGCTTTGTCAGGATACATGCAGCTAAATTTTGGGGTAAATGTAAAGACGCAATAACCATTTTAGCAAGACCAGAAAGCAGTGCATTACAGAAATATGACTCGTAATAAAAGCATGCATCAGCATCAGTCACGTCTGTGTGATCATGTTTTGTTTTAGTCATGTTCGGTTTTGTTTTTGGACTCTTTGTGCACTTTTGTTTGTTTTTGTCACCGTAGCAACTCATTAGTTTTCACCATGTCCCCATGTCACTTACCTGTTTTCTCTAATCACCACAGTATTATTTAAGCCACAGTTGCAAGGTAGTCAGCCTGGCAACATCAACTTCTATCACCATCGATCACCCTTCTACAAACCCATGATTCCATGCCCCTTGTCTCGGTCACAGTAAGTGTTTTCGTTATTCATGCCATAGTGCAAGTTTTTGTTTGTTTTCATTATCAAGTTTTGAACCTCCACTGAGAGCGCTTTTTGTTGATACCCTTTGTAATATTTTTGAGATTAAAGATGTCCTTACCTTCACGCCGTATCCGCTCCAATCACTTTGCACCTCGGGAAAACAACCCTCGCCCAAGTCCAAGTCGTGACAGCATCTTTGTTTTGCCCTGAGAGAAAATTGGGCAAAGTCTGGCTATATTCTTAAAATGATAAAAAAATATTTTTAATATGTGGTACGAAACCAAGCTCAGAGTCAAAAACCACCTGGATTTTTCACTCGGAGTGATGGAGTCAAAGACAATGCTCACAGTTTCAATATGTGTTTCTCTCAGGGCCTTTGACTAAAACTTCAGTCTTGTCCTGGTTAATCTAGGATTTACTTTCTAAAATACAACTGTTCTCACACCTTCTCTTATATTCAGAAGCATGTCGGTGTCAAACGTAGCTGCAGAATTAAACTTGTCATGGCTCTCCGGCCCAGCTGCACCAAATAATAATATAAATCCATTTAATAAAGTCAAATACAAATAAGGCAGCAAGTATCCCACACTTCTCTTTTGTAAAGTACATTTGTAGAACTGATATGGCAACCTACATCAACAATTTGATTTGCCTGACTAACTGGACAGGACAAAAAAATACAAAATAAATACATATATATCTGTTTTTTTATCAGGGCTCACTTGATCCCCTTGGTGTGTGGGTTTTGGGAATCTACTCTAATTGTGCCCATGAAAACGCTCGGATTTTACAACTAACAAATATGGAGCAGGTTGAGTGTTTTTCACGTCAACCTTACACACCCGCATTTCACATTTAAGTTGAAGCAAGGTTTTTGCTTTAATCCACAAGATGCCTAATGGTACTCCTTAGCAAACTTGTGTGCCAAAAATAGATTGTTTTACAAGTCCTGAGGAGAGATTTTGACAGGGATCACAAGATGGATGTTTGGTCTTTTTGCTAATCACTTTGCACGTAGGAGCGCAAGAAGAGAGAGTTAAATATAGTTCCTAAGTATTCACAGTCTTTCAGAGGTCGCCATCACTCATTAAATATAATTCTACGACGGCAATGTGGTCATCCTAAGTGCATTACGTTGAAAAACATAGCTGCTGGAGTCGTCGCTTTGAAGTCTGGCTAAATACTGGATCTTCCGCTGTAAATGCATTTTAAAAGAGTACATTCACCTTTCATAGCTTAATGTATTAAAATTAAGTTTCAACTACATCCTGGATTCAACCCTATACGGCTGGGGAAAACCCTGCAAGATAGTTCCACTAATGGGCATTCTTCATCATACAGATACACAACAAAAAATCCAACAACTCAAAGTTCCTTTTGTTGTTCTTCCTCTCTGTAGGTAAGTTGCTTCCATCCATCCATTTTCTACCGCTTATTCCCCTCAGGGTTGCGGGGTGCGCTGGAAATAAAAAGTTGTCTCCTCATACAGTAATGGCAGCTTATATCTTAAATACAAAGTTTTAGGAACGCCTCATGGATGTCCAACTAGGGATGGGCGATATATCGATATACTCGATATAGCGTGGGTTTGTCTCTGTGTGATATAGAAAATTACTATATTGTGATATTCGAGTATACGTTCTCCCGCAGTTGCTTTTAGCTGCTGGCATTACACCCTCGCTGAGCAGAGAGGTAGCAGCATGGGTAACGTTAGCTGTGGTGCGAATTGTACAATGAGAGAAAGAAGATGCGAGTCTGGTAACAAATGAAGGAAGAATTAATTCCCAAGAAAAACAGCAGGGGGTCCATCGTCTGGCGGTGGTTTGGCTTCAAGCGGGAATATGTCGAACAGACGACCATAATTTGTCAAATGTGGGGCAAAAGCGTTGCTACAAAAAGTAGCATTACTGCTAATATGTAGCATCATTTGAAAAGTCACCTGCTAGAGAATGAAGAGGGCCTACTCCGCATTTCAACATCTCCGTTCGGTGCCTCACCGACAAAATGCCGAGGCAACCATTTCCACATCAACACCGTATGAAAAAAATAGTCAACAACAAGCTAGTTTTTATCCAACAAATACATTTCTCGTAGTTTGTCTTTGGTTTTGGAAATGTGAAGTTTTGCTCTTTCCAATTTCTCTGGATTTTATACAGTATATCCACAATACAAGTGCCGCATGCGCACCTAAGAACTTTTTTTTTCTGAAATAAACCGCAATTGTACTGATTTTCAGTGTCTTTGTCAATGCTCACGCTTGATTGTTTGTAGGACAATATGGCAGCTGGATTGTAGTGGGAGGGCACTGTGAATTCCTGCAATCTGATTAGTCGAAAAACTCTTAACGATTGACATGCCAGATGCGTGTATTCTGTGAGGCAGTGGAGCTTAATTTTGAAAATAAATAGTAAAACTATATAGTTATAGGAGGAATGTTACGTCTTCTGGGGCGCATCGCTGCGCTGGTAGCGTGCCTCCCAAGGCAAAAAACTGTGAAAAACAAGGAATGCTAATGCATACACAATCACTACCGCACTCACAAGAATCACTTTACTTACCACTGTAATTACCAATCACACCTCTCCAGGTTTCACAGTCGTTGCCAACATGAGCGTTGAAGTCCCCCAGCAGAACAAGGGAATCACCCGGGGGCGCACTCGCCAGTACTCCCTCGAGTGTACCCAAATAGGGTGGGTACTCCGAACTGCTGTTTGGTGCGTAAGTACAAACAACAGTCAGGACCCGTTCCCCAACCCGAAGGCGGAGGGAGGCTACCCTTTTGCCCACTGGGTTGTACTCCAACGTGCGGGCTTTGAGCCGGGGGGAAACGAGAATTGCCACCCCAGCCCATCGCCTCTCACTGCCTCTCTCACAAAGTTTCAATCAATCAAATAAAAACTTATTGTGCAACGTAATTGTCTTGTAATTAATGTACATCAGAGCTATTCAATTTTTTGTAATTTTTTCGTATTTAGTGTATTAGATTCTGAAACTAGTGTTTGGATCCCATTGTACGCAATATCTGAAGAGCATGTAGTCTGCATGTGACGAATAAACTTGAACCTAAATCTGAACCTGAACTACCTATTCAGTGGCCTAGTGGTTTGAGTGTCCGCCCTGAGATCGGTAGGTTGGGAGTTCAAACCCCGGCCGAGTCAAACCAAAAACTATAAAAAAATGGAACCCACTGCATTCATGCTTGGCACTCAGCATCAAGGGTTGGAATTGGGGGTTACATCACCATAGATGATTCCCAAGCACAGCACCGCTGCTGCCCACTGCTCCCCTCACTTCCCAGGGGGCGATCAAGGGGATGGGTCCAATGCAGAGGACAAATTTCACCACACCTAGTGTGTGTCTGACAATCATGGGTACTTTTACTTTAACTTTAACTACAGCGAGGAGAAACAACAGGAGAACTATTGCCTATGGCAAACATTGACCCAGCAACTAATGCTGGTTGACAGGAAACTATAAAGGAGTGATTAACCAAAACACCTGGTGGGAACACTAATTGCTAAACACAGACAGGTGAGGAGAATCAGTGCCCATGGACATCGACAGTAAACAGGGAAAGAGGGTGCATCCAGGCAACAGACGAAGACAGGAAAAACTCCCAAACATAAATCATGCCATGACCCGGGTGACAGACAGATCATGTCAAGGAAACCTCTTTTTTAGCATGAATACATTTTGCAGAGTGAAAAGGAGGTTAAGTGTGTCACAATTTAGGTAAGTAATACAACCATTATGGTAGATAATTCCGAGCCTGCTAATTAGCTAACATTTTACTTCAGTTTCATATACTCTAGTTCAGGGGTAGGAAGGCTCTCAGATAAATATCAATCCCGCTGGTAATCACAGTATTAAAAATAACATTCAAAATATAAAACATTCTCATGTATTTTAATCCATCCATCCATTTTCTACCGCTTATTCCCTTTGGGGTTGCGGGAGGCGCTAGTGCCTATCTCAGCTACAATCGGGTGGAAGGCGGGTTACACCCTGGACAAGTCGCCAGCTCATCGCAGGGCCAACACAGATAGACAGACAACATTCACACTCACATTCACACACTAGGGCCAATTTAGTGTAACCAATCAACCTATCCCCAGGTGCCATCCATCCGTTTTTTTACTGCCTCTGTTTAAGAAGTCGCAATAATGGTAAGAAATATTTCATTTATTATTGGTTAGCTTCAGAATAACAATGGTATTAAAAATAATAAGAGACTTATAATACTCAAAAAATGTTGGTCTTTCTAAATGTACGCATTTAGTTTTTTTCAGTGTTAAAAAATATAATATGGCTGTCACGAAAATACATTATAAAATATTTGGCTTTCATAACTCTCTCAGCCAAAAAGGTTCCAGACCCCTAGTCTAGTTGCTGTCCATGTACTTGATAAGAATATTCATATTGGAAGTGAAAATATCAATAAAAAAATGCCTTACCACAAGTACAATTATTTTTTTGTTTTTGTTGGAGTCGATCTATATCAGGGGCAGGGAACATATGGCTCTAGAGCCAGATGTGGCTCTTTTGATGACTGAATCTGGCTCTCAGATAAATCTTAGTGGACATTGGTTATTACGGGGAGTATTGAATAATTCCTCTGGTAATCACAGTGTCAAAAATAACATTCAAAATATAAAACATTCTCATGCATTTTAATCCATCCATCCGGTTTCTACCGCACCTGTTCAAGAAGTCGTATTAATGGTAAGAAGTTTTTTATTTATTGTTGGTTAGCTTCAGAATAACAATGTTATTAAAAATAATAAAATACTTATTATACTCTAAAAATGTTGGTCTTACTTAAAAATGCACGCATTTAGTATTCAGTCTTAAAAAAAAATTATATGGCTCTCATGGAAATACTTTAAAAAATATTTGGCTTGTATGGCTCTCTCAGCCAAAAAGGTTCCCGACCCCTGATCTATATGGTTACTGTATCCATCCATTTTCTACCGCTTATTCCCTTTGGGGTCACGGGGGGCGCTGGTGCCTATCCCGAGCTCGGGATTGAACCCAGGACTACTCTGGGCCTTCGTATTGTGAGGCAGACGCACTAACCCCTCTCCACCGTGCTGCCCATGGTTAGTGTAAGTTGTTTTTATAGAAAAAAACAATACATAAAAGTTCTGTTCTTTCGATATAAAATTCACACTTAAAATGTTACACATACAATACTATAATATACGTTGGTTATTATTCCATCATTTTAAAAAGGTGAAACCTCGAACATGACAAGGGCATCAAAATAAGAGAAAAGGAGGTCCAAATAAGAGTTAACAACTGAGGCGAAAATAAAGTGATCCCAACAGTCTCATCCATGAAATCTGGATGTCATATCCATGACGGGTAATTTTCTTTAGACTTTGGGCTCTAACGATCCCTGCCGAGTAAAGCACCATGGTGCCGGAGGAGGCTGTCCCAGAGAGAGATGAGCTCATTGGTAACCAGGTTCACCTTCTGCTACTCATTTCCACACTCTTAAAAGCATAAACGTCTCCGCTGAAGGACTGCTGAAGGGAGCTCCAGAATTACAGGCCAGGATGCAAGGAAATGTGCATCTTAAAATCTAATAGGAGAGTCCTTAAGCAGAATGATGAACAGTTACTTTTAAAATGGTCTCTTATAATATCTAACACTTTACATATTGCACTTGTTCTGCCCTCTTGATCGTCAATGCAAAATAAAGACATTGTTAAATGACATTGAAATGTAATCATGATACGGAACAATTGTACTTTGTTGAGGTTGAAGTAAGAAATCCCTCTTTTGGCATTCTGAAACAAGTGTATGATTGCACTGATGATGTGATTGCTGACATAATAAGATGAACTGTAAGGTATATCCGCTCACATTCTGACAAATAAAGTCATCCCTCACTAATTGTGGCTTATTGGTTCCAGACCTGACCACGGTAACTGAATTTCCGCAAAGTAGGATTATTATTAATAAATATGATGTTTTCACATTTAGAGCACACAAAAACTGGTTATAACTTGTCACCTTTACACTCCTTTCACCCAATATAGTATTCTTTAAGTGTGTTCCACTGAAAATTACTCACTGGTATTCTGGAGGATACTTCTCCACATCCTGCTTGATTCTTTTATGTTAGAACTGGGCTTCCGTGTGCTGAAACCATGGGGTAAGTTGCTCTATCAAAAGCTGGTCAACTTGACAATAGGTGCGACCATTCCCCGTGTTGAGAGTAGTGTTGTACCGATACCAATATTTTGGTACCTGTACCAAGATGTATTTTGATAGTTCTTCTACACTTTTCTAAATAAAGGGAACCACAAAACATTGCATTATTGGATTTATTTTAACAAAAAAATCTCCTAATTAGTCTGCTGACATATGCAGTATCATATTGTGTCATTTTCCATTCTATTGTTTTGTCAAAAGTATGATAATTATTAATTATAATAATAATTACAATAATACTTCATTATTACTGTTAATATTTGCTTACTTTTTATTTTAACATGTTCTATCTACACATCTGTTAAAATGAAATAATCACTTATTCTTCTGTTCTTTGATACTTCACATTAGTTTTGGATTACACCACAAATTTGGGTATGAATCCGATACCAAATAGTTACAGCATCATGCGTTGGTCATATTCAAAGTCCTCATGTGACCAGGGACATAGTTCCTGAGTTTATAAACACGATATATATATATATTTTTAAATGAACAAAGATGTTGTGATGCCAAAATATCGATGTAATCATAGTAGTATCGCTCCTGTACTTGGTATCATTACAGTGGATGTTAGGTGTAGATCCACCAATGGCGTTTGTTTACATTTTGACGCCAGTGAGCTACGGTGTGTGGTGAAGCATGTTTAGCTATTCCTCGTCCTGCAGGGATGATACTTGTAAGAAACTCCCTTTTTTGGCGCCATGGAGGCGACGATTAGTGATTTAGAAGTAGCTATAACAATGCCTGTGCCTGGACATTAGCTGCTAGCTAGCTAGCCATGTCTTAAAGCATCTTTTCCTGAGGGCGTTTCAGTGTTATGACTTCACCTTTAATGTAAGTTTTTTTTAGCCAAAATGCGTCCGTTCTCCCTTTTCTGTGTACACACTGTGTCTGCTTGTAAGTACTCCGTGATTGTGCGCTGCCGAACATGCTATTCTGCTCGTAAACCAGCAATGACACGACGTGACAACAACGGGGGTGCATGGGGATGGAGGACTGGTACTTTTTAGAGGTGGTATAGTACCGAATATGATTCATTAGTATCACGGTACGATACTAATACCGGTATACCGTACAACCCTAGTTGAGAGCATTCCATATTGTTAGCATTGGTGTCCTGTGTTGTCATTCCATTTACCTCACAAGGCTCAGCAAAGTCATGATAATGCCTAAAATGAAATGCATCAACAGAGTTCATCTTCACTAAGCATGGCCTGGATAGCTGCTGATAGATGGCCGCATTAATTGCTGCTCCGAGTCACATCAAATTCCGTACGTCCTGGTGTTGTCTTTTGACATTGCTCACATTAAAGGCACAACAATAGGCCCTTTTCCATCGTAGGAACTTTTACAGGAACTTTCCCATTTACCCGGGTAGATAAAGTTCCTCCTGTGTTTTTACTACCCTGTTAGATTTAGTTCTTCAGGAACCTTTTTTTTTTGTTCCTGCCTCAGCTGCGAACTTCTCTGAGACTTTGTTGGTGAAATGTGAAATAAAGGAGGCAGTACACGAGTTGAACAAAGGTAAATGACATCAAATATTAACAATTTACTTTATTACATTTTGTAAAAGTATTCAGTGACACTCCATTTGTGTAGTAATTAGCCTCAATCCCAGTGAACAGAATGCAAATGCTAACAAGCTAATGCTAAAGTTGATGTGTTTGTGTTGTCGGCGTCGGATAAATACTGACATTTATTATTTATATATTGTTATTTACAGCAAAAATTGACCCCCCCCAAAAAATCGCCTCACGCTGTTTATTCATAATTGACTGAGAGGACGACTTCCTGACTGCTGGAATTTGCGGACAAAAGTCCGACTTTTTATGAACAATTCGGTACATTTTGTGTATATTGTTTCGTAAATCCATCAATCCATTTTTCTACCACTTATTCCCTTTGGGGTGGCGGGGGGGCGCTGGTGCCTATCTCAGCTACAATCGGGCGGAAGGCGGCGTACACCCTTGACAAGTCCCCACCTTATCGCAGGGCCAACACTGATAGACAACATTCACACTCATATTCACACACTAGGGCCAATTTAGTGTTGCCAATCAACCTATCCCCAGGTGCATGTCTTTGGAAGTGGGAGGAAGCCGGAGTACCCGGAGAGAACCCATGCAGTCACGGGGAGGACATGCAAACTCCACACAGAAAGATCCCAAGACCAGGATTGAACCCAGAACTACTCGGGACCTTCATATTGGGAGGCGGATGCAATAACCCCTGCCCCACGATAAATTCTTATACAAAATTTATTCATGATAGAACTTATGTGACACGCAAATGTGACTGAGACCACTTTAGGGAGGTTTGACAGCATTATGGACAGAAAGATGTACGGCTAAGATGATTGATGTGCTGAAAAACCCTGTTTGTGTCAGGCAGAGTATAAAAAAGTTGGTCTGATCATCTTTTACCAGGTTGTCCAAAGTGTGGCAAAGAGGCCATTTGCAGCCTGCAGCTCTTTTTTTTTTTTTGACCGCAACATATATATAAAAACCCCCCAGTAAAAATAGATAAAAAGATGCTATGTAATGAGAAAAAAGGTGAACATTATATTAATACACTTTAAAAAGTCAAAGTATGCAGGGGCTGTTTTGATATTTTGTAAAAAAATATTCTACAAAAGCAGACATTTTTTTTTTAAGTGAAATATTTAGTTATTAGTATCAAAATTGCAGATTTTTCTCATGGTCTTTTTTCTCTTTTTCATCCCGTTTTTACTGTTTTATCTGACAATATGTTGCAGGCCAACACAATTATACAAAAATGGCTCAAACATACTTTAAACTTTTCGTTACATGGTACTTGATGGAAAAAGTTTTGACACCCCTGTCCTAACACCTGAATACTCTTCTCTCATTAGTGATGTCAAATCTGGAACATAGTCTGGGATTCAGTATTAGTTTGCTTTGAAATGCAACACAGTTTAAATGATAGAGTTTGTATCCACACATGTACAGTATGGCGGATAAGTTATCATTAAAATTCTACTCTGTTATTTCCTAGATCTTTGTTGTCCACTGCTTCTCAATTATTTTCTTTAACGCCCCTCTTCCTAAATGAAGAAAAAAATATATATATTTATGCCCCCCACTTTCTGCCGCTACTATAAATAAAAACATTTGTCCATAAAATTGTCAGGACTTGGAATAAGAAGTGGACTCAGATGCAGAGATGAGGTTCTGATAAAGCTTTTATTTTGAAACAACTTATTAAACCTCCGGAGCCAGAGGATTACGCACTTAATGATTAACAAAAAAGTCCGCGGAAATAATTCCAGAAATAGATTGACAGAAAAAAATCACTCCAAAAATAGGAGTAAAAAACTAACAAAAGGACAAACTATTATTAAAGTTGCATCTACTATAAAAAAATAACACAAAGCGCTCCAACAGGAGGAAGAACAAAAAGGGCTATAACTTAATACTTAATAAAGAAACAAAAAAATCACTCAATCTTAGAGGAAGAAAAGGTTTTCAGAAAAATTACATAAACTCAAATAGGTTGGACGAAGACAAAATAACGAAGGTTGCTCAAAGGAGGAATAAAAGTACAATTCAAAATTACAGCAAGAGAATTCTTGTTCCAAGGAAGTAAACGTGGGGAGAAGCAAGGCATGGATACAAACATGGACATGGACGCTAGTGTCACGTTCGGTGCGCATTGCGATGCGCGGAGGTGTCAACTCAAGATGCATGGGACCAGACAAGCAAGTTAGCAGGTAGGAGCTGGATTGTCCTGTCCCCGAATCCGCCACTTGTCCTGTCCCCGAATCCACCGGGGTCAGGACAAGTGGCGGCGGTGGGTGGAACACCGCTGCAACCAAAGTCTGGGCGGGCGGACCCACAGAGGCCATCTTCGTGGCAGACGAGGACCAGGACGCGTCCTACGAGAAGGACGCCCGGGGTAGGGCCACAGCCGTGGCGGTGGACGCGCCCGTTGAGGTGGACGCCCAGGGTACGGCCGCACCCGTGGCCGACGTTGAGGAGGCTTGGCAGCAGCAGGCGAAGGTGCGGGGGCTGCAGCCGAAGCAGGCACCGATGCTGGTGCGGATGCCGGCAGACAAGCAGGTGCAGAGGCCGGCCTCAGCCGCGGAGCCGGCGTCCGCCTCAGCCGCGGAGCCGGCGTCCGCCTCAGCCGCGGAGCCGGCGCCCGCCTCCGCCGCGGAGCCGGCGCCCGCCTCCGCCCGCCTCCGCCCGCCTCCGCCCGCCTCCGCCGCGGAGCCGGCGCCCGCCTCAGCCGCGGAGCCGGCGCCCGCCTCAGCCGCGGAGCCGGCGTCCGCCTCAGCCGCGGAGCCGGCGTCCGCCTCAGCCGCGGAGCCGGCGTCCGCCTCAGCCGCGGAGCAGGCGCCCGCCTCAGCCGCGGTGCAGGCGCCCGCCTCAGCCGCGGAGCCGGCGTCCGATTCAGCCGCGGAGCCGGCGTCCGCCTCAGCCGCGGAGCCGGCGTCCGCCTCAGCCGCGGAGCCGGCGTCCGCCTCAGCCGCGGAGCCGGCGTCCGCCTCAGCCGCGGATGCCGGCTCCGCGGCTGAGGCGGACGCCCAGGGTACGGCCGCACCCGTGGCCGACGTTGAGGAGGCTTGGCAGCAGCAGGCGAAGGTGCGGGGGCTGCAGCCGAAGCAGGCACCGATGCTGGTGCGGATGCCGGCAGACAAGCAGGTGCAGAGGCCGGCCTCAGCCGCGGAGCCGGCGTCCGCCTCAGCCGCGGACGCCGGCTCCGCGGCTGAGGCGGACGCCCAGGGTACGGCCGCACCCGTGGCCGACGTTGAGGAGGCTTGGCAGCAGCAGGCGAAGGTGCGGGGGCTGCAGCCGAAGCAGGCACCGATGCTGGTGCGGATGCCGGCAGACAACCAGGTGCAGAGGCCGGCCTCAGCCGCGCAGCCGGCGGCCGCCTCAGCCGCGGAGCCGGCGTCCGCCTCAGCCGCGGAGCCGGCGTCCGCCTCAGCCGCGGAGCCGGCGTCCGCCTCAGCCGCGGAGCCGGCGTCCGCCTCAGCCGCGGAGCCGGCGTCCGCCTCAGCCGCGGAGCCGGCGTCCGCCTCAGCCGCGGAGCAGGCGTCCGCCTCAGCCGCGGAGCAGGCGTCCGCCTCAGCCGCGGAGCAGGCGTCCGCCTCAGCCGCGGAGCAGGCGTCCGCCTCAGCCGCGGAGCAGGCGTCCGCCTCAGCCGCGGAGCAGGCGTCCGCCTCAGCCGCGGAGCAGGCGTCCGCTTCAGCCGCGGAGCAGGCACCGTCGACATTGAGGGATAAGGCAAAGTCGTCGTCGTTGAGGCAAGCGCTGGAGTGTGATCCAGCCAGAGGTCAGGTGCTGGAGTGTGATCCAGCCAAAAGTCAGGGGCTGGTGCGTGAACCAGCTTGAGGCTAGGACTCGGACTACGACTCAGTGTACGAGTCAGACTAGAACCGGGGATAATACAAAGACTAGGAGTGAGACTAAGACAACGACACAGGCTATCAGTAACGCTAGGGCTTGAGCAAGGACTTGGGCAAGGACCAGGACTAACAATCAAACTAGGGCTTGGGCAAGGACTTGGGCAAGGACCAGGACTAACAGTCATACTGGGGCTCGGGCAAGAACTTGGGCAAGGACTAGGACTTACAGTCACACTGGGGCTCGGGCAAGAACTTGGACAAGGACTAGGGTTCGGACTACGACCACGACAAGAAAAAGAACTCGGAACAGGACTCGGATTACACATCAGTCTACGAGTGGGACTAGGACTACGATGACTACCAGGAGAAACTGAACTCGGACCAGGACTCAAACTACAATTACAACTAGAAACAGAACTCGGAACAGGACTCGGACTACACAGTCTACGAGTTGGACTAGAACAAGGATGACTATGAGGAGGACTAGGACTACAACAAGAACTTGGACAGGGACTAGAACAAGGACTAATACAAGATCTAGGGCCAGGACTAAGAAATGTACCCGGGTTCAGATCAGGACTTGGACCAGGACTCGGACTATGCGTCAGTCTACGAGTCGGACCAGGAGTCGGTCTACAAGTCGGACCAGAGGTTGGGTCAGGACTAGAACTAGGGCCTGGGTTAGAACATGGACTATGAGTAGGAACAGCTAGCCGAGGTGCCGGTGGAGGAGGCCTAGGAGGTCGTCGCGGCTTAGTGGTTTGTAGCTGTGCCACCTCCGTAGCACAGCTACTATCACCAGCCCTCCCCTCAAGACCCGGATTCCAGACGGGCTCCTCGTGACCAGAGACTGACCCCATGGGAGGGAGGAGGGAGGTTAGGAGGGGGGCGGACTTGGTGGGAGACAAAATTACTGGGGGTGGAGCCAAAGTCACAGAGGGTGGGGTTTGAAAATCATAGGACTCAGGAAATCTAAATTTGGCAAAAAATCTGTCATAAAAATTACTTTTAGAGTGAAAAGCCTTAGTGGGGGGCTTACAGAGGGAAAAAACTGCTTCTAAAAAAAATTCTTGGAGAATGACGTCATCCCCTGTGGGAGGGGCGACGTCGACACGCGGAAGTGGAGGAATTTCAATGGCAGGTAGCTTCTGCCACACTGCCAAGTAAATAAATGGTTTTAAACAAAAAGAAGCGGATTTGCCAAACCTCAACGGGGAAAACTGGGCTGGAGTGGACTTGTTGCTGTCCGCGGAAGAAGTCGTCGGGAGCGGCGCGTTCATGCGCGGCGACGGCTCCGTGCCCCATGCGAGATGACAAGATGCTGAGTTCTTCCTGTCACGTTCGGTGCGCATTGCGATGCGCGGAGGTGTCAACTCAAGATGCATGGGACCAGACAAGCAA
The DNA here is from genome assembly GCF_033978795.1 of Nerophis ophidion. Lineage (NCBI taxonomy): Eukaryota > Metazoa > Chordata > Actinopteri > Syngnathiformes > Syngnathidae > Nerophis > Nerophis ophidion. The sequence continues at coordinate 60,563,235 of NC_084615.1, read as the reverse complement.
GTTAGCAGGTAGGAGCTGGATTTAATTGATAAAATGACAAAAGAACACTGATGCAAATACAAAAGAAAGCGTGTGCAACGCACGGGGAGCTAGGCTAACACTAGCACTGGGTAAAAGTCCAAAAGGTGCGCGTGTCATGCGCCCAAAAGCTAAGGTGGAACTTAGCAAGCCAAAAACAGGACCAGATAAACGAACGTGCATGTTGCATTGAGCAAGTGAAGAACTCAGGCAGAACAAAGGGAGTAGGCAGGTATAAATACAGAAACGGTAATCAAAAACAGGTGTGCGCTGGGCGTCAGTGCAGGTGGAACAAATGAAGTCGCTATGGTGACGAATACAAACAAGGAAGTGCTCAAATAATGGGATCTGCAGAGTCCAAAACGTGATCAAAACATACACAAAAGCAAACAACAAACGATCCATGTAGTGGATCATAACAGCTAGATTGACATGAAAGCCCGAGGCGATCTGGTACAGGACAAGGGGAGGCATGGGCTTAAATAGAACATGATGGTAATGGTAAACAGGTGGAAACAATCAGGGGTCAGGGATGACTTTAGACTGGTGACACAAAAGGAAAAGCCCGTGATCTGAAACAGTAGGAGTTGCTTTTCAAAATAAAATATGCAAATCACAAGACAGAAAAAACCAAAACAAGACTTCCCTCACCGTGGTGTGACAAAAATTGTTATAAGTACATTTCTGCATAACACTGTATCCTTATTAACATTAAAGAAAACAAAAAAGAGGAAATTAATACAGCTCAACTTACAACAAAGAATCATTGTATTATTGTATTGTTTTTAGTCTGTAACAGAAAATATTTAAAGTGCATCAATTCCATCCATCCATCCATTTCCTACCGATTATTCCCTTTTGGGGTCGCGAGGGGCGCTGGCGCCTATCTCAGCTACAATGGGTTCCCTCCGGGTACTCCGGCTTCCTCCCACTTCCAAAGACATGCACCTGGGGATAGGTTGATTGGCAACACTAAATTGGCCCTAGTGTGTGAATGTGAGTGTGAATGTTGTCCGTCTATCTGTGTTGGCCCTGCGATGAGGTGGCGACTTGTCAGGGTGTACCCTGCCTTCCGCCCGATTGTAGTGCATCAATTCGCCTGAGATTTTTTTATTTTTAATTATACGTATTTTTGAAAAAATACATTTTAACTGAAAAATAAAATTAAACTCCATCCATCCATCCATCCATCCATCCATCCATCCATCCATCCATCCATCCATCTCTTTTACCGTTTGTCCCTTTTTGGAGTGGCGGGGGGTCGCTGGAGCCTATCTCAGCTGCAATCGGTACATTCAAATTGATCATCATCATTAAATCAGTAGCACAATATATAAAACCGCAGCCGTTGTAACCTCATTTAGATTTTTAAATCAAAATGAGCAATGGCTACAACGGCTACAATGGCACATTTTTTGCAGTTCACAAAGTGGGGTTTGGAGAATGATACTGCTCGATACTGATAAAGCATGTTCCCTGGGGTCACACACGCACGTCCCCGTCGCTCCCCCTTTGCACTACACCCCGCCCCATTACTTGAGAAGGACTTTTGTTCTCTAAGGGCATTGGATTAATCTAACTGCGCTGTTCAGGTTGTCTGAAAAGACGTTTCGCCTGTCATCCGGGCAGGCTTTATCAGTTCATCCTTAACACTAGATGGGACAGCTGTTGTCTGAGAGGATGGTGTAGGATCCCACATATTTTTCCCTAGGGCACAGGCATCCTCCCAAATTAGAATTTAGAACTAGCACTACAATTAAAACTAGACTCTTTTGGAATGCAAGAGGACAGTCGTGAAGATACAGTAGAGTGAGATGTCTTCTAAGACAACCTAAACAAAAAAGTCCAGTATGGTAGCTATAGATTTAATGATCTGAGAGTTACACATTATAACTTTTTGAATTTTGTTTAATTAGTTTGTGCTGAGGCAGCACGGTGGACCAGGGGTTAGTGCATGTGCCTCACAATACAAAGGTCCTGAGTAGCCCTGAGTTCAATCCCGGCCTCGGGATCTTTCTGTGTGAAGTTTGCATGTTCTCCCTGTGACTGCGTAGGTTCTCTCCAGGTACTCCGGCTTCCTACCACCTCCAAAGACATGCACCTGGGGATAGGTTGTTTGGCAACACGAAATTGACCCTAGTGTGTGAATGTGAGTGTGAATGTTGTCTGTGTATCTGTGTTGGCCCTGTGATGAGGTGGTGACTTGTCCAGGGTGAACCCCGCCTTCCGCCTGAATGCAGCTGAGACAGCACCCCCCGCCGCCCCAAAGGGGAAAAACGGTAGAAAATGGATGGATGAATGGATGGATAGTTTGTGCTGTTAGACATCCAAAATTTCGAGTGTCAAAATGTTTCATAGTCATTTCTTACATTTTGTGAGTTGTTCATTTTGTTTAGCTTTTGTGTGACAGGGAAAGTTACAGTAAAATATTAGGTACATTTTTAGGTCCTCATCATTAAAGTTAGGCTGTATTCCCTCTATAATTATTAAGTCCTGTTCGTACTTGTGTGATGGTTGAAGAGTAACTCAAAAAATGTCCTTTAGTAAATGTTTTATCATGACAGTTTTGACAAATTGACATGATTTAAAATATAAATACCTCTAGTTTGAATGTTGTACAAAAGACTGAAAACCCCCCTTGTTAATTTTTTTTCCTAAATCAGTAGTGAAGTGAAGTGAACTATATTTATATAGCGTTTTTCTCTTGAGACTCTAAGTGCTTTACATAGTGAAACCCATTATCTACTCTTTAAGCTACATTTAAACCAGTGTTTGTGGTTCTGGGTAAAGTGTCTTGCTCAAGGACAGAACGGCAGTGACTAAGATGGCGGAAGGGGGATCAAACCCTCACGTTGCTGGCATGGCCGCTGTGCCAACCGAGCCACCCCACCCCAGTAATCTGTCTTATTTGTTTGTACAGTTGTTGTTTTTTTTGACATTTTCATATCAGCCTATGTGGATTATAATAATTTCTAATGTATTTAGTGACTTCCTAAGTCACATTTGAAAAGTGCAATACCAACAAAAAGGATTATTCCCTGAGGTATTTTGTCATTGTGCTGTCTAAATGTCACATCCGTACTGCCATAGCCATACTCCTCTCCACAATGAAATCTTATTTCATCTCTACATATGGTACATTGTTATTAGATCACAGTCTCCAAGGTTTCTTGATTGTCTGCTGCAAAATATCCGATGCAAAATATGACATGAAAACATCCAGCAGACTGTTTATTATTGTCATTTAAAGAACACTTTGTCATGAGAAGAAACTACCAGACATTTGTTTCAAAAGAAGTGTCCAAATATTAAAGGTTATTAAGAAAATGTACCTAATTTGATTAATTTTACTGGATTTTGTGTGTTTGTTGATATGCGCCTGTGATAGACTGGAGACCAATCCGGAATGTACCCTGCCAATGCTCACTCTTTTCGTACAATTAACAACTAGACTCTAAAGAAAAATTAATCCTTGTACGGCTACCATTTTACGGATGACATGAGTGCAAAGCAATGGTATCATATGAATATTACATTATGGGTAATTATTTATGACCTCGAATGTAATTAGCAGATGTATAAGGTCTATTCATTATGTCAGCAGTTCATTGACTGAGGTTCAGGCCAGGTCAGGAGCGGCCACCGCACTAATGTGATTTATTGCTAAAGTAGTTTTAGGGACACATGGCCATGTGATAGTCATAGATCATGCAGACGTGCAGGAGCAATGCATGCACTTCTCAGCAGATAAGTAGAACTAGTTGATGGCGCTCCATCTCGCAAACAACACAGGGTTCACAAAAAGTACCCCTGTTGACCTGACACCTAAAGTGTTACTGCAACTGACACATATCGTTCATGTTTGTGATTTATATTTCCTGTGCTTTTTACTGTGTTGTCAAGTTAAATTTCAGCACACATTGTAAATTAAATGAAATAGGCTTGTTTGGTATTAGGTATTAGGACACACACACAAAAAAAAGGTAGTATACTGCCTTTGAAAACATTTTTACTCTTTATTTTCCATACAACTGTTGAAACAGAGTGAAGAGGGAGAGATAAAAAAGACAGAAAAGGTAGGATGGCAGAAGCGGAGAGTTTATTTGTCGATAAAGCGCATTTATTGGATATTGAAATTATTTTGGCTTCAAACCAACAATAAAATGAGAAAGGTGAAGCCCTGCTCTGCAAGCTGTACTTTTAAACATGTCTCGCCGAAGGTTGGGGCAACACCTCCAACTTAGCGAAACATTTGAAAGACAAGCATTCAGACCGACACAAGGAGTTTAAAGACCAACCAGTTAAAACAAAGTTGACTATCTTCTCCGTTATGCATATGGTAAATGGTTGTGGTAAATGGTTGTACTTGTATAGCGCTTTTCTACCCCTTTTTAAGGAGCCCAAAGCGCTTTGACAGTATTTCCACATTCACCCATTCAAACACACATTTCACACACTGATGGCAGGAGCTGCCATGCAAGGCGCAAACCAGGCCCCATCAGGAGCAAGGGTGAAGTGTCTTGCCCAAGGATACAACGGATGTGACTAGGATGGTAGAAGGTGGGGATTGAACCAGTAACCCTCAGATTGCTGGCACGGCCACTCTCCCAACTTTGCCAAGCCGACCCTATATCGACAAAAATATATTGTAGGGTCCAAACAATTACTCAGAGTCCGACGCTCTTTTTAAATCTTATGGCCAACTGGCTAACCAGAATAAAAATGCTTCATGTAAACACGCCATTTGGAATATTCTGACCGAATCAAAATTGAATTCCGATCGAGACGGGGGCTTTATGCCGAAAGTCATTCAGATTATGGCGCATGAAAACACATCTTCCAAAATTTGGGTGAGAATTGTCCTAAATGCGCATGTATTTGATGTCAGATATACTTTGGTGGTGGAGCAAGGACTAATTTTGACAGTCTCGGAACGAAGCGATTGTCTTGCTGCTGTCACCCCCTATTCAACCTGTACAGAATTAGCATTATGTACTGTTGAGTTTTTAGTTTTAAAAAAGGGACTAGCAAAAACAAAAATATAGTAGGGAGTGTCATGTGTCGATGTAACAATAAAAGAAGGGATCCAGTGGTCGTCTTAATGAGATGTTTCATTCACGACATTACATCGATTCCAAGTGGTAACTGCTAGCCTCAAACACATACCACCGTTGCTGCTCACTGCTCCCCTCACCTCCCAGGGGGTGATCAAGGGTGATGGGTCAAATGCAGAGAATAATTTTGCCACACCTCGTGTGTGTGTGTGACAATCATTGGTACTTTAACACAATGTTGAAACATGAAGATGCACCGCAACCCGTACATAATAACAACAAAAAAGCACAGAACAGCTCCATTTTAAAAGAGAGGTAAAACAAAAGTGCTGAGCAGAAGGGAAAACAATTATGAATAAATACAGTGCTAACATCGGACAAAAAGAAATGCACAAAGCCATGTTTGTTTACAGTGGAAGTCACTGCTTAGTCAGCGCCTGCAGTGAGCAAACTCGTCCAAAAGATGGTACCATAGCACAAATGATAACACACCTTTCCGTTTATGTTATATTCTGCGCAAATCAAAGTAAAATATTCTGATATAAGATGAGATGCATGAAAATGCACATTATAATTATATAATTTTTTCCAGGGTCCATGTACAGTAACATTCTAATCCGAATGATGATCAGATTAAATAAATGTTGTCCATATACACGGGGCTAGTGACATTAACACCCTTTAGTTGTTACAATAAGGTAATAACCCTGAGGGTTATTGTTATTCGGTTTATGTGTTACTGTAATGTATAGTTTATGTAATGTATTGATATTAGGGACGGCGTGGCGCAGTGGAAGAGTGGCCGTGCGCAACCCGAGGGTCACTGGTTCAAATCCCACCTAATACCAACCTCGTCACGTCCGTTGTGTCCTGAGCAAGACACTTCACCCTTGCTCCTGATGGGTGCTGGTTGGCGCCTTGCATGGCAGCTCCCTCTATCAGTGTGTGAATGTGTGTGTGAATGGGTGAATGTGGATGTAGTGTCAAAGCGCTTTGAGTACCTTGAAGGTAGAAAAGCGCTATACAAGTACAACCCATTTATCATTTATTTATTTATATTTGTGACATATGGGATGTGACGGTTAGAATGGCGTGGCTTATGGCCGATAACAGTAACCCGTAGTAGAGTTTGTGTGCCTTATTGTAAGTTGGAATGCTGTTAAAAAAAGCCTGTGTTCCGGCATATTCTCCTGGTACTTGCGCCTTGCACAAAGTGTTATACCAAGACGCCACATTAAGCTAGTTGGCTCGTTGCCAATTATTAGCATATGAGTCAAAACAGTGTAATGCAAGTGAATGGACTTAATTTAAAAAAAATAATTTCTACAAACTGTTTTTATCTGCAACACTGTGTATTGTAGTTGCTATACGTCTTATCTGTGTAGATTTAGCATTAGTAGAGTTTTTGTGCCTAATTTAGCATTTTTTGTCCTAAAGTGCAGACCAAGAGTGGCAAATGTAATTGGTACATTATTTGATACAATGGCAATAAAGTTTTATATCTTATTCCATTCTAAACTAGTACTAGATTATAGCAGGCCTTATGTACCGTTATCAATTTAATGTTATAAGATTGTATTTAAAGGTTAAGCCAAAAATGATTTTTTTTGTGTTCTCCTTTATACTGAAAAGCATTGAAATATACAGTATATTGGGACAAGTAGAATAATATCGGGAACATACTTTGCCGAGATTTGTTTACCATAGTCAAGCCTGCATCCAAATGGCCACAATAAATAAGGGACAATTGTTTTATTAAATATGTTCATTAAGAATTGTTTACAAACTTCATAATATGTTTTTTTTTTACATAATTAGAGCCATCTAAACATGAAACAACACCCAAAGAGTATTTTTTATTGCCGTTACTCCTTGCAAACCACATAGTCTGCAACTTTGGCAAACAAATTGTTTGCAACAGGACTTACATGCTATTCAGAAGAGGGCCCCTGACTGGTGTATTACTTTCAACACCAGCAAGATGGAGAACATGGTTATTAGCAGAAAACACTACTTATGGAAAACCATAAAGAGTATCACTCTACTTGGTCTAACCATCACTAACAACTCTTACCTGGACACATTGATATCATAAGTCTTGCCAAGAAAACTGCCAATCTACTCTATATACAAAGCCGGTCTTGAGTTATTCTCCCCTTAAAGGCCAGAGTTATTATCTACATGGCCTACATGAGACCTCTTATGGCTAATGCTTCATCAATCTAGAGAGGAGCAGGTACCATTGCACTAAGTCTTCTAAGCACACTTCAGAGAAAAGCAGTTTGTGTCCTGTGTATTGAAGACCCAATCAAAGCTGCTATCTAACCATTGGAGCTTAAGCAGGATGTAGCAAGTCTATACAACTTCTATAGACATTTCCTATTCAAGCCATCCTTGGACCTTGACGCTATCCTACTGCATTAAGTACAGCCCATACTGCATATCCTTCCCCAAATTTCAGTCTCCATACATTTGTGATTTCATACATTACGTTTGTCGAACTCACTTCCAGCTTAAACATTCCCTCCAACACCAAATATGGAACCATTCCGGAAAAAAATCGATAGGTATTTGGTTGATGAATTGTAAAAGTATTTTTTTAGTTGTATGGGATTTGTTACCATTGACTTCATGGATATAATATTTACTTTGATCCATCCATCCATCCATCATCTTCCGCTTATCCGAGGTTGGGTCGCGGGGGCAACAGCCTAAGCAGGGAAACCCAGACTTCCCTCTCCCCAGCCACTTCGTCTAGCTCTTCCCGGGGGATCCCGAGGCGTTCCCAGGCCAGCCGGGAGACATAGTCTTCACAACGTGTCCTGGGTCTTCCCCGTGGCCTCCTACCGGTTGGACGTGCCCTAAACACCTCCCTAGGGAGGCGTTCGGGTGGCATCCTGACCAGATGCCCGAACCACCTCATCTGGCTCCTGATATCGATAATTATACATCTGAAATGTAATTTGGTTTCTGGACTGCTTTTCATCAGTAACGAGAGCAACATCAGGTCCCCTCAAAATGCAAAAAAAGGACATTCTGGAAGAAGACAGTCCAAACTCTTTGCCCTCAAAGGCCAAATTGAAATTGTGCCAATGGGCCACAGGCCAAAGATGGCAACTTTAAGCGTGAAACACAAATAGCCAAAAATGTGTCTATATTTAGTATCAATAACAGTGATAGATGGCAACTGGTTAGTAAACCAGATTGCCTTTTGAACATACAATTAATGATTGCGTGTGCGTTAAGGGTGTCCCAAACTTTTTGCTTCCGATAAGATACCGATATTGACCTGATCTAATATTAGCAGTAATCATACATACTTTTATTATTGTGTAGTGTGAAATGTTAAAAAATGTTTGATCAAGTGAATTTAGTCAAACAGAACAATGATATGTATGAAAAACACCAACCTATTTATTACAACAGGCTATGAACTTATGCTGTGTTTAAGGTGAAGTAGAATCGCAATTGGTAATTTTGCCCACACTTAGTGATCACAAAAAATAATTAAGTAGATTAACCTCATGACATAGTAAAAATATGCGGACACATTTTTTACTAAATACTTTTTAATGAACTTCACTTTTGGAGAAATTATATATACTACTATAATTATCTGATTCCTGTTTATATTGAAAAATAGCTGTTTTAGCGTGCAATCCAGTTCAATTAAGAAATGTTATTACATATGTCGAGCTTTGTGGGCTATTTTGTGCTTAGCTGTTGTGCAGGTTCCAGCTCCTAGTAGCCTTAGCCTACAATATTTACCTTTTGTGAATGACTTGACTGAAATAGAAGAAAAAACAACCCTGTGTGAATACATGAATATGTATTACATTTAGAAAGCCACCCTACGGCGGGCCAAATCCATCAACTCAGCGGGCCAAACTTGGTTCCCGGGCCCCACATTGGGCACTCCTGTTCTAGCAGCTTAATGTTAGATTTCTTCTTCTATCTATTCCTAAACCTGTTTTGGGATTATCATCCTATTGAAACACCCAATTGCATGTTCTCCCCGTGAATGCGTGGGTTCACTCCGGGTACTCCGGCTTCCTTCCACTTCCAAAGACATGCACCTGGGGATAGGTTGATTGGCAACACTAAATTGGCCCTAGTGTGTGAATGTGAGTGTGAATGTTGTCTGTCTATCTGTGTTGGCCCTGCGATGAGGTGGCGACTTGTCCAGGGTGTACCCCGCCTTCCGCCCGAATGTAGCTGAGATAGGCGCCAGCGCCCCCCGCGACCCCGAAAGGGAATAAGCGGTAGAAAATGGATGGATGGATGGATTCAGAGGTAGTCCTCATACTTCTACTTTGTGTAGTAGGTTAGATAGCAACCTACCAATAAATAGGTAGGTTGTGAGTTGAAACCCCGGCCGAGTCATACCAAAGACTATATAAAATGGGACCCATTACCTATCTGCTTGGCACTCATCATCAAGGGTTGGAATTTGGGGTTAAATCACCCAAAATTATTCCCGGGCATGTACCGCTGCTGCCCACTGCTCCCCTCACCTCCGAAGAGGGTGAACAAGGGGATGGGTCAAATGCAGAGGACACATTTCACCACACCTAGTGTGTGTGTGACAATCATTGCTACTTCAACTTTAACTTTAATATTTATTGCATCAACAGCGTAATGCTATCACCACCGTGCCAGAAAGTTGCAACAAAGTTCTTAGACTGAAACCCTCACCTTGACTCCCCCAAACGTATAATTATCGTCATTGTTGCCAAAATATCATATTTGAAATGACATGTGGACTCACAGTATGTTTTTTATTATTTATTTTGGTATTTCTTGTTTCCGTTGTGTACCAAACAGTTGGCGGCACTTTTACGTAGATGTGGGTGCTTTGTGCACTTACTGCAATCCATGTGTTATTTAGTGCAGATTGAAACTAAGGCTGCAACTAAAAACTGTTTTGTTTGTGGACTAATAGGGAAGAGACTAGCTGTGCCGAGGTTTCAAGGTGTGTGTTGAGAAATGGAGGGTGCGTTTCTCCAAAGCGCATTTTTGGGAACTGGAAATGGTGACGCTATAAGCCTCACTGCCCAGAAACGCCATGTGGCTGCTACAGGACACGATTCAGATTTTGCCGGGAAATTCGATATCACTTCAACCGCCCAAATTTCATTTAAAAAAGTAGGCTTTTGATAGAGTTGCCACCAGTTTGGATACGGAATAAAATTATTAATTTTAATGCCAATTGAATGAAAGAATAACAGGGTGCATGATATTGAATCTGACGGAAAATATAATCCAAGCCGTTTACCGCTCTGTTGCCCATAAATCCTCTGGTAGCTTAATGGAGCATGCACTTATGGTTCATGCCACATGACATGGGATTGATTCTCGGCAACGTCAGTTCCTGAATATGCTTATCTCTGTAGATGTTAAACTTAATAAGGAAATAGGTATATGTTATGTTTAAAACAGCCAAAATCAAAATCTGGATGATGGAGAGGTTTGTCAAGAAAAAGAAAATAATCGCTGAATATTAAAAGTAAAACAATGAATAAATAACCCTGTTCTGTATGTCATGTTCCAAGTTATAGTGTTCTCTTCCTCTTTAAGCCCGTATGCTATTTTGAAAGATGACGGAAAACATAAAACAACCATCATTATCATACAACACCACCATGTTGGCAGAATAGATACACACAGTCAAATACAAATATATATTTATTATATGTGTTATGTATGTAGTAAAATTATTTTTTCAAACATGTATTGTGATTCATAGTTATTTACAAAAGCTATAACAGACGCACAATGTCAACGATGTTGTTGATTTAAAGCATTTTGAAATTATACTAATTAATTATTATATATTTTGCCAGCAGGTGCTTTCTTGTGCCGAAGCAAGAATGGAGCTTTGCGAAATTCTCAAACCAATATGCAATATGCCAATGTAACCAATGCCTCATGAAGTTTCATCTGACCATCACTGGGTGTTTTCTGCAGGGATGTTGCCTCTTCTCACTGCTAAAACGTGTCCTTTCTTGTTGGGAGAACAACTTGCCATGGCTTTCAACCTGATATTTCCATAAGGAAGACTTTCCTTTGTCCATTTCTGCTCGCTTGTGCCTCATCAGTAACAACTGAATTGCAGCCAGGTTCCCCGCTGTACGGCACAGCCCTAATATTTATACATATAAATATACACATAGTCGTGAATGCTCATCATTAATGTATGTGTAGTATTTTCATCGTACATTAGCAACAAGCTAGCTCGAAATGTGGAGCTTTCTGAAACACTTTCTGTTGATCACAACATTACCAGAGACAAACCACTATTGATACGCTTATTTGTTTGAAGGTACTTGAAGGGATACATTTTAAGTGAATCGGTACCCACACAACGGAATTCGATTGGTACAGTATCTATAAAAGTACGGAATTCCTTACCCATTTGTAACTGAATGCATGTTTGTTATAAGTATGACGCTGATGCATCAGCAGTTTCCCCACTGCTTTTATGTGATTATTACTTTGTGGTAACTTCACATTTTCTAGTAAAAAGACAAGAAAAAAAAGAAAGTTTGTTAGTTCTTTTAGAAGAATTAAAAAAAAAAAAAAAAAAAAGATTTTCTCCCTTAGGCCATCAGCGAACTTCAAAAAGAAGCTCCTAAGTCAGTCGAGGGATTTACCAGAAAATCGTTTGTGCTGCAAAGCTTTGGTTTGGTGTACATTAGACAAAATATGCCAGCAGTGATGTTCAAACTGCCTACAAATGTTTTGTGTTATTTTATTTGCAGTGCATGGTGAAAACTAGATCTATACAGGGGGCTATGCAGCCTCTTAGGAAACAGCTATGAGTGTTTGATGAGGGATGAGAGAAAAAAGCTCCCCCAACACGCATTCACAGACACACACACACACACACACACACACACACACACACACACACACACACACACACACACACACACACACACACACACACACACACAGACACAAAAACACACACACACACACACATATGCATGATAAAAGCATTGATATTTTTTGTTTGGGGTCTGAAGGTTAAGCAGACAATGTGTACACGTGTCAAGAAAATAGCATTGATTTTTGCTACATTTTGACCCAGACATTATAACTATTTTTTGTCAGACACAAACATCAAGACACATGCAAACACACATACATTAATAACGCAACTGAGTAGAAAAATTTGGGGTCTGATCTACTAAGGGTTTGTTTGTAATGAAACATGTGCAAACTTGATAGCGCACGCAAAGCTGATCTATTGAGTTCCTATGCAGAGGATTGTGTTTCTTAAATTAGCAAAAGAGGGAATATTTGCATGTCCTCTCCGTGACTGTGTGGGTTCCCTCCGGGTAATCCGGCTTCTTTCCACTTCCGAAGACATGCACCTGGGGGGGGATAGGTTGATTGGCAACACTAAATTGGCCCTAGTGTGTGAATGTGAGTGTGAATGTTGTCTATCTGTGTTGGCCCTGCGATGAGGTGGCGACTTGTCCAGGGTGTACCCAACCTTGTAGCTGAGATAGGCACCAGCGCCCCCCGTTACCCCAAAGGGAATAAGCGGTAGAAATGGATGAATGGAGAGCGTAATTTATTTAGCCTGTCTTTTTTGATGTACTGTATATTCAGAATATATGATGATTCAGAACGGCCACAATATTGGGAGTAGAAGATGCAAAAATTATTATTTCGCGTTGGCAATGGGGATTTATCAAGACGAACTGTTCTGCAGTTGCTGTTTTGCGTCTTTATTTGAAATGTGTGTGCACACTGTTACAGATACGTACCAATGGCAGTGAGAAAGAAGGCACTTTGGCTGAGATGACGAAGAGATCATTAACATGTTGTCTGTGTGCGTGTAAACATATTTGTCAACAACTGCTTTTCATGGCAGTATAAACAATGGCGTAGCTGCCGCTGCCGCGTACTGTTAGCCCGCTTCTCTGCCTGTCTGCAAAATCCATTCAAACCTGACACTTTTTATAATTTTATGCCCGTGATAAACTACACTTTAGGGTGGCAGTTTATGGAACTTCAATTGATGTGACGATTGCAGCACTTATCTGTCATAATTCCAGAGCTGACAGTGTCCGAGTGCCTTTTTTTGGGAAAGTCACATTCGGTCGCAATGGTCCTGAGTCACCTCCGTGCTAAACCGGGTTTCGGCGTATGGACTACTATCACAGTGAAAGCAGTGGATTATCCTTGCCTTGATTGATACCATCAATCATTGCTCACCGGGGCCGTGGCTAACGGCTAGCTCCGGCGGGTCTCCACCCATCATGAGGACTGAGAGCTTGATGCAGATCCAGGGACTCCTCTCTAACAGAGCTCCACTTAAAGTTAAAATAAAGTACCAATGATTGTCACACATATACTAGGTGTCGTGAAATTTATCCTCTGCATTTGACCCATCCCCTTGTTCACCCCCTGGGAGGTGAGGGGCGATTATCCTCTGCATTTGACCCATCCCCACTGGGGAACAGTGGGCAGCAGCAGTGCCGCGCCCGGGAATCATTTTTGGTGATTTAACCCTCAATACCAACCCTTGATGCCGAGTGCCAAGCAGCGAGGTAATGGTCCCCATTTTTATAGTCTTTGGTACGACTCGGCTGGGGTTTGAACTCAAAATCTACCAATCTGAGGGCAGGCACTCTAACCATTAGGCCACTGAGAAGGTTATGAGTTCCACAGCAACAGGATTTACCATCCAGATCCCACTATATCCACAGGCCAGTTTGTTCTTCCCAAACACGGCGAATGCGACTCCATCGTTTCCCTCTGGTCTGCAGAGAGTCTCGTCGCACAGCATTTGCGTCATCAGAGCACTGTCACGCCAGATACTGATAGTCCCTGGTGAAACAGAAACCCTGGAGCGGTTTGTAGTGGCCTACACCCACTAAACAAACTGGATTCAGAAACATACCTCTCACTGCAACAACTAAATACTTAGTATATATCTAACAAATCCGGATGTATTCATGACCATGTATTACAAAAATAAATAAGATATTCTCTGCCTCTCTGAGACCTGGCAACTGCCGGATGTTTACTCAGTCCTCAGCGAGGCCTGTCTTTCTGGGTATTTCTATCTGGATAAGACCCAATCAACAACCTTAGCTCCATCCTGGACATTCATGCCCCACAAAAAAACGACTATCATCTTCACCCACTCAGATCCCAGGTACGCGGATCAGCTCAGGGTCATGAAAAGTTCGGGCCGTGCCCTGGTGCATGCCAGCAAAACATATACCTTGACAGTGCATAGGTTGGCCTTCCGGGAACATCAACATTCATATGCAAAAGCCCTTTCAAAACCCAACCATAACTCAGGCAATTATAAAAAACTATTCGTCACTATAAACCATCTCCTTAAATCACAATTATCCTTATATCACATGTCTACAACAACAAACTGCAACCTTTTCACGGACTATTTTACATCCAAAATTGACTGCCCATTTCTCACACGTCTGCCTAACTTCATCCTTGAAATCCCAACAACACCTGTTACACATCTTCCAGACTTCAAACCGGCAACCAGTTTTGTATTTGTTATCAGTTGTACACACAGTTTTAGGCCCTGTCTGCATTATGCCAAATAACTCCTTAAATTAATAACTATTTAGCCTAAACCCAGTGTCAGCCACAGTAACCCATCGTTTAAGGTTCCCCTCCGTGGATATTTTTTTACATGGGTAAGTGCGGCGTCTATTTCTTGAAACTCCGGCTCTTAGCTCTGTATGTACTCATTGCTTGTTTACAAACTAAGTTCGGAGAGGAAGTGACATCAGAGAGAACGCGCCACAGTCAGATTCAAAACAACCGGTTTCCACTCGTTGGTAACCACCTGAAAGATAGAGGCGAATCATCCAGACATGCCTGTGTTTCTCCTTCTTCTACATGTTCAGGCGATGGTAGAAATAACACATGAATACTTTAAGAAAAGGAAACATACGATTGCAGGTATTTCGGATAGAAAAAAATCCCAGACGGCAACATAGCAATGTTGAGCGACGGTTTTGGATAAGGCCTTGAAGAATGGCAGCCTGCTGAGATATGATTTTCAACGAGTGTGTTGTGCCAGAGGACTGGCAAGAGAACTTTCGAATGTCCAGGTCAGCTGTGTTTCGACTTAGCGCGAAAAACTTTGTCCACTGGTCGAAGGTGAGACAACAAGAATGTGGGCTCCCGCGAATGTGATAAAAAAGGTAGCGTGTGCTTTGTATTACCTGGCCGTCTAGCGAAGACTAACTACAGAAAACAGCGAATGCATTTGGACTGGCAAAGCAGACTTTATCAGTTATTGCCCGCAATGTATGTCGAGCGATTACTCAACGTCTAGTTTTGTGTTCCATAACTACAGTGAAGCCATGAAGTGGTTGTGGTCGTCGAGTACGACCGCCAATTTCAGCTTTCAAGCACAGGCAGGATTGCAAGAATGGACAATGAAGGTGAAGGTAAACGAGTGAGGAGTGTCCTGACCAGATATCTAGATCCTTAGATTGATTGTTTTAAATTGTTCTTTATCACATTGTTTACTTTCCACGTCCATTAAAGAATTGATTCATGTATGATGGCTCTCCCCCGTGACCCCAAAGGTAATAAGCGGTAGAAAATGAATGGATGAATGGGCTCTGGTGTGATTCACTACAATAGGGCTAGTCTAACAGCTGCTGATGGTGAGACAAGCAAGATTCACTGTTAAAAGAAATGTGCCAATGGGCTACATTTAAATACTTCACATACCAGACTGCTGGGTAAGGATACACTTCCAGGTCAGACTGGAACGTAATATATGCACGTCTGCTATTTTCTAGGTCGTGTTGCGCCGGCGGACGGAGGGGCAGGGGGTCTTAAACAATGGCATTGTGTGTGTGTGTGGTCAGGGATAAGGTTAGGTGGGTTTGAACTCATAACCCTGAGATCGGTAGGTTGTTAGTTCAAACCCCGGCCAAGTCATACCAAAGACTATAAAAATGGTACCTTACACCTCTCTGCTTGGCACTCAGCATCAAGGGTTGGAATTGGAGGTTAAGTCACCAAAAATGATTCCCGGGCGCGGCAACCGCTGTTGCTCACTGCTCCACTTTGGGGATGGGTCAAATCCAGAGGATAATTTCACCTCACCTACTGTGTGTGACAATCATTGGCACTTTTGAATTGAATTGAATTGAAGTATTTATTTCAAAGTTTCACTTTAACTTTAACTTTATATCCTGTATAACCTTAGCCGGCTTAGTGTAGAAGCAGCCTTAGTAGATCATTCTCAAAACCCTCACTAATATTACACACATTTTTTTTTTTAATTTGCACACATTATTTAGCACTTTTTATTTCAATCTTAATAGATAAGACCCATAGTGTGTTCTGTATATTCTCCTGAGAGTGCATTAGGTCCTTTGTGGTGGACATTTGGTTTCTGGATTGCAGGGCTATTTCTTGTCCAAAATGTGTAACCCTGACACAAGAAACAGACAAACAACAAATATCCAGTGCAGAAGACACAAACTTTCAAGACAAAACTGACTGTATCTCCTCTCTGTGTCCAGCCTCTGCTCCTCGGCTGCGATTGATGCGGGGCCAGTCTCTGGTGGAAGGAGACAAGCTGTCCTTGAAGTGTGAGGCATCAGGGAATCTGAGCCCCTCCTTCCGCTGGTACAAGGATGGACATGAGCTTCAGGGGGGAAAAGACCTCAGAATAAAAACCAACAAGTAAGTCTGCAAACCTGCTGCTGGTGATGTATTGATATTTTTCATGGCTCCACACCCCTTCTCTCATGAATCACAATCTTAAAACAAGAAAAGTCAGTAGAGCGCAGAACTCAGCCACGGCCAAACAAAGATGCCATATAGTGGGAGATTACTTCTTCCTCGCTTAGTGGAGCATCAATGTAATAGACTGACCCTTGATAATGTTATATATCTGAATTATTTTTCTTATATAAAAATATATTACTGATATGGACTTGGGTCAAAATATTGGCATTGTATAACCATATTGTAGTACTATATATTTCGGACTATAAGTCACAGTTTTTTTCATAGTGCGACTTATACTCAGGAGCGACTTATGTGTGAAATTATTAACACATTACCGTAAAATATCAAATAATATTATCTAGCGCATTCACGTAAGAAACTAGACGTATAAGATTTCATCGGATTTAGCAATTAGGAATGACAGATTGTTTGGTAAACGTATAGCATGTTCTTTATGTTATAGTTATTTGAATGACTCTTACCATAATAAGTTACGGTAAGATACCAGGCACCTTCTCAGTTGGTTATTTATGCGTCATGTAACGTACACTTATTCAGCCTGTTGTTCATTATTCTTTATTTATTTTAAATTGCCTTTGAAATGTCTATTCTTGGTGTTGGGTTTTATCAAATAAATTTCCCCAAAAAATGCGACTTACACTCCAGTGCGACTTATATATGTTTTTTTCCTTCTTTATTATGCATTTTCGGCAGGTGTGACTTAAACTCCGGAGCGACTTATACTCCGAAAAATACGGTACAATACTATTAAGTTACTGTACATTGTGATTTGATTAATTTCTATCTAACCTTGATTGATAAATGAATGCAATTGTTCCGTCCGACCAGTCTTCCTGTAGGGGAATAAAACACACTGGTCAATCCCAAGTTCTTTCGGATGACATATATGATGAGTAAGAAAGCCCACCAAGACAGAACAGTAATATTAACAAGTTTTACTAAAACTTTAGGAGACCAGCACTTACAATGTGGTAATAGCAGCATCAAGAAACGGTCTAAAAAACAGACGGAAAGAGTCATCTTATTTAGTACGATAACAGCCCCTGCCGCCCAGAAAGATATACAGCCTTTTTGTTCTAAACCGATAAAGCATCTTCCACAAAAAGGGAGTACATTATACTCCCAGCAGACATTGCAGGCCTTCAAGGTGAAGCACAGAGTTCACTAACAAGCACAAGGAAAAAACACAAAGTGTACACATGGGAAAATATTAGCTGCTTTAAACATGACTATGGATAAAGAAAGAAAACTTAAAAATATATGCATTCTCCACATTACATATGGACAAATGCACAGCAGAGTATGTTGTGAACCAACATTCAAGTCTTTTCTGTCATGTCTCTGTTGTGTTGTGTTTTGTTATGTTCGCAAAGATGATCAAAGCTCAATATACAGTTGATTGGTAAAGCTCCTTCATATGGTAGTCCACTTACTCATTGTGTGCTAAGTGCAGTAACATACTGAAAAACAAAGTTAAGCATAGAATACTCTTTGAACACGTTTACCTTTGAGGATCGATGGGAGTTTGATGCATGGAACGCTAAGGGGCTTTGACCTTTTGTTAAGGCTAGTCCTTGTTTTTGAAGAAAAAAAAACATGCATGCTTGGAATTTTTGGAAAACAGTTAGAGGAAGTGATTTTGTTTGTTTTTATAGTATTTTTTTAACATGTAGGAACATGTGCATGTGACAGTCAAATTGCATTTTGGTCTAACTACAAAAGTATCTCCCTTTCTTTTTTTTTTCCTGAAGAAAAAACTCCAAGGTGCTGATCAGTCGAGTGCGTGTGGAAGACTCTGGAAACTACACTTGTGTGGCTGAAAACTCAGTCGGACAGGAAAACGTCACAAGTATTATCAGCGTGCAGATCTGTGAGCACCTCTCAGGCTATGTATTTGCTATACATATACTATACAACAATGTTTCTTAACCATAGGGCCGTGAGTGCCCCCTAAAGGGCCGCCAAAAATATATGTTTCTTAGCTGTGGTCCGTGTGCGCCATAGCGGTGCTCAGTTGTAATACACTTTTCCATCATCTGTGGCAGTAATGACAATCTCAAACAAGCAGCAGACATCTGAAACTAAAGTCATAGAGAAGTGCGAGTGCAAAAAAATATGACGGAAGTGGTGAAGCTGTATTTTCAATTGCACTTAAATTGTATTAACAGTCTCTAGAAGAAATATGTATTATTTATTTGTTTATTTATTTTTAGTTAGAATAATTTTTTTTAGCGCTGCACAATTGAATGCACATTTTCTTTTTTTATGATTTCTATCTATCCATCCATTTTCTACAGCTTATCCCTCTCAAGGTCGCGGGAGGGGGAAGTGACGGTGGCTGACATGTGGTCCCTATGGGCCATAGCGATGCTCAGTTGTAATACACTTTTCCACCATCCGTGGCAGTAATGACAATCTCAAACAAACAGCAGGCGTATGAAACTAAAGTCATACAGAAGTGCAAGCGCACAAATTATTACAAAAGTGGTGAAGCTGTATTTTCAATTGCTCTTAAATTTTATATACAGTTTCTCTAAGAAATATATATTATTATTTGTTATTTTTTTGGTTAGGATTTTTTGGGAGGTTTTTGCCTCTGCACAATTGTATATAGATTTCTTTTCTTCCATCCATCCATTTACTACAGCTTATTCCTCTCAGGGTTCCGGGGGCAGGGGGGTGGGCTGTAGTCTATCCCAGCTTCACTCGGGAGGAAGGCATTGTACACCCTGGACACGTCGTTTGTTGTAAAAGTCCCTTCTTTTGCAGTATATTTGATTAGTATTTTTTTTTTTTTTTAAATATGCTGACCTAAGCCTTGAAAATAATCTTTTATTATGAGGCTTCATATCATTTGTAAACTGTAAGTAAGTTGGATATAATTATTGAAGACAATTAAAACCAAGTGTTACATTAGTAGTTACAGTGTTAATATTTGAGTGGGCTTGGGCCCCTATGCAGTCAAAAAGTTGGGCCCTGGGGTCAAAAAAGTTAAGAACCCTTGATATATTGTATACCATAAAAGTAAAGTACGGCAACATAACTTCATGTAGAAGATTATGAAACATTTGTCCACCAATAATTAGGTATGCACGATATGGACTATATACATGAGGTTAATATGACCGTCAATTTTATTTTATTACCCTCTTACGAATATATATGTTTATGATACATTCTTATTGTTGTGTACTGGAGGATACACAAAGGCATGCTAGCAGTCACAGCTCCTAAAGATAAAACGGGGAGGATCAATACCAACTGACAGTAAAGATACCATATTTAGTATAAGTTAATGGCCGATAATACAGTGACTAAACTGTTGTTTATTTTTTTACGACACACTAGTTTTTGTCGTTTTTGCTATTAACGTTTACAAACTCAGAAAACAAGTCCCTGGACACAAGAGGCCTTAAAGTGGAAAAACCAAAGGATTCAAATCAGAGCCAAGTGTAGTTTTTGCATATGTCTAGTTATGTTGCACTATTGATTTTATTTTGTTAAATAAATAAATGATAAATGGGTTGTACTTGTATAGCGCTTTTCTACCTTCAAGGTACTCAAAGCGCTTTGACACTACTTCCACATTTACCCATTCACACACACATTCACACACTGATGGAGGGAGCTGCCATGCAAGGCGCCAACCAGCACCCATATTGTGACACTACTTCCACATTTACCCATTCACACACACATTCACACACTGATGGAGGGAGCTGCCATGCAAGGCGCCAACCAGCACCCATATTGTATGGAATAAAAAGGAATAAGCAGTAATTCACTGCGATGAGGTGGCGACTTGTCCAGGGTGTACCCTGCCTTCCGCCCGATTGTAGCTGAGATAGGCGCCAGCGCCCCCCGCGACCCCGAAAGGGAATAAGCGGTAGAAAATGGATGGATGGAAGCAGTAATTCAAATAGTCAATATATATTGTTAGACAATAATTACAAAATTGGATTATTCAATTGTCTTCAACAATTGAAGTATAATTTCAGTATTGGTATATGGCCAAGTGGGAAAAAAAATGCTTATTATATTTTAACAGAAGTGTCGATGGAAACATGTTACAACAAAAAGTTACCAGATTTTAACAGTACATTTGCAAATAGATTAACAATAATTATGACCAAATCTGCAATACTGTATGTTACTGCATACGCCAGCAGCTAAATTGGGAGCCTTGGTAACCCGTTTTGAAACGGTTATATTATCATTTATATACCAAATATTAGGATTTGATAAATAGCATTTTAGCAAGAGGCTGCAATAGCCATTCATCCATTTCCTACCGTTTTTCCCTTTTTTTGAAGGTAGCGGGGGGTGCTGGAGCCTATCTCAGCTGCATTTGGGCGGAAGGTGGGATACACCCTGGACAAGTCGTCAACTCATCACAGGGCCAACACAGATAGACATATTTGGCAATATAGATTTTAGGCCATATCACCCATCGGATAGGAAGTACCAAGAGTAATTTGTTTGAAAATTAAAATGTATTAAATAAATAATATTATCTCCTTTGATTCAATTCATTAATCCATCTGAGTGGCCCATTCAGAGCTCTGACCTGGACCCCGTCCAAAGTCGAATATCAGAGACCTCACCAATGTTCTTGATGATGAATAGACAGACACACATGACTCAAAGAAATGTGGACAGAGGTGTTACACATAGGGGCTGCAAAGGGAAGACAAACCTTTTCTAGACTCCACTTTCGTCCATATCGTGTGAACATGTGACAAATTTCATTCATATTATGGATGCATTTTGTAATGCATTTACAGAAAAGGTCTCTTGAAAATACAAACAATGATGTCAGTTCATTAGCAAAAAACAGAATTCAATTGATAATACCATATATTTCATGTATGTCTCTCTCAGTAACCACCACCACCTTGTCTCTGGGTGTGAGTCATGTGAGGCACTGCAACGACACGGAAAAGGCCTACTGCATCAACGGTGGAGAC
Organism: Nerophis ophidion; assembly: GCF_033978795.1. Lineage (NCBI taxonomy): Eukaryota > Metazoa > Chordata > Actinopteri > Syngnathiformes > Syngnathidae > Nerophis > Nerophis ophidion. Next base: position 60,541,421 of record NC_084615.1, on the reverse strand, counting down.
TGTTACTTCATACATGGTATAAACCAGCTTTCTTGCAAGTAAGTTGAATTCACTCATTTGTTGTCCATTGCCGCCATCATGTGCAGTCCCTCCCTTAATCTCTTCCGTCGCTTATCTCTTTGTCTGCGGCCTCAGACTTGCTTTGTGTCAGCTGTCCTTTCTGTCCTCAATCCACTGGTGGAATCCTCCACACGAAGCTGTGCAGCAAGCTTATTTCGCTGATTCTATTGCAACCACAGCTATTTATAGTATACCTGTGTAATGCACGTACATATTGTTAGTATTTTAATGTCAGTGGTTAAAAGGAGGACGGATGCACTTTCTGTTCCCTAAATTGGAATGATTTTATACATCTACACATTTACACTGACCCCAGAGCCGAACCCAACTGTTGGAAGTTAGAAGTTTTAGGTTGTGTTGTAAAATTGATCCGCTAAGTTACTCACAGAACTCCTTGGGGTTCTCGAAATGGAATAAAGTTGAAGGACTATATTGTCATTGCCCATGTACAACAACATTTCATATTCAGCATAGACCCGTTCAAGAGTAGACACACATACATATGCGACAACCACATTTACTAATGTTACGACACATAAACCACAACACTTGTAACAGGAGGGGAGGAAGTGAAGAGGGGGCGGGGACTCCATTGGCGAACCTGCAACCCTTCTGGCGCTGCTCCAGCTATCCGCCCAACCCGAGGAGTTAAGCGGTGACAAAGGCGTGGGGTTGGGGTATGTGTGCATGTGTGCAGACCATGGTCCATGGTGAGTGTGTGTTGTCTGTAGTTGCTCACAGAACTTTTGGGCGTTCCTCGGACCATAATTTGAGTAATACCACTTCAGGGTATTTGTGTTGTAATGTAATTATATTAACTAAGATTTAATCTACTTTGTCCTATTTTTTGCATCATATGTTTGGACCATAGTACAGTTGCGCGTAAACTTTATCTAATTAATTTCTGAATCAAAAACACCATACTGCCAGTATCCATATAGTTTGCCTTAGACTCAGTTGTACACAGCAGTGACTAATAAATGGGATCTATATGCTTCTTGTGCATACTTTGTCAATGTCTCACTCAGGACAAGCAAGTGAGGTAGGGAATATATGACAATACCTCACTTTGTACACAAATAAAAAAATATTTTGTCAATGATTTATTATAAATAAATGGTAAATGTGTTGTACTTGCATAGCGCTTTTCTACTTTCAAGGTACTCAAAGCGCTTTGACACTACTTACACATTCACCAATTCACACACACATTCACACACTGATGGAGGGAGCTGCAGCACCTATCAGGAGCAAGGGTGAAGTGTCTTGCTCAGGACACAACGAACGTGACGAGGTTGGTACTAGGTGGGGATTGAACCAAGAACCCTCGGGTTGCGCACGGCCACTCTCCCACTGCGAAAAAAACAGTATTGTAGGAATTAGGCAATAGGAGGAAACAGAGTCTTATCCATCCCAGGTTGCATACAAAGTGGATTTATTTCCACAATTGTAATACAAAATACATGTGCCCAATCCACTTACATAAAAAACAAGAGCTGCGTCAAAAAATATTCTTTTACACAAATATTTGTGGAGAGTTTTGATTACAGTGCCAGAGATGTTTTAATTTTTGCATGTTTAATATTGTGTTACATCACCTGTAGCATCACCTTGATAGATGTTTCTTGTTGTGTTATTTACATATAAATTAGGCAGAACCTCTGAGTATGTACTGTATGTCCATCCATTCATCCATCCATCTTCTTCCGCTTATCCGAGGTCGGCCTAAGCAGTGAAGCCCAGACTTCCCTCTCCCCAGCCACTTCGTCTAGCTCTTCGCGGGGGATCCCGAGGTGTTCCCAGGCCAGCCGGGAGACGTAGTCTTCCCAACGTGTCCTGGGTCTTCCCCGTGGCCTCCTACCGGTTAAACGTGCTCTAAACACCTACCTCGGGAGACGTTCGGGTGGCATCCTGATCAGATGCCCAAACCCCCTCATCTGGCTCCTCTCGATGTAGAGTAGCAACGGCTTTACTTTGAGTTCCTCCCGGATGGCAGAGCTTCTCACCCTATCTCTAAGGGAGAGCCCCGCCACCCGGCGAGGAAACTCATTTCGGCCACTTGTACCCGTGATCTTATCCTTTTGGTCATGACCCAAAGCTCATGACCATAGGTGAGGATGGGAACGTAGATCGACCGGTAAATTGAGAGCTTTGCCTTCCGGCTCAGCTCCTTCTTCACCACAACGGATCGGTACTACGTCCGCATTACTGAAGACGCCGCACCGATCCGCCTGTCGATCTCACGATTCACTCTTCCCCCACTCGTGAACAAGACTCCTAGGCACTTGAACTCCTCCACTTGGTGGAGGGTCTCCTCCCCAACCCGGAGATGGCACTCCACCCTTTTCCGGGAAAGAACCATGGACTCGGACTTGGAGGTGCTGATTCTCATTCCGGTCGCTTCACACTCGGCTGCGAACCGATCCAGTGAGAGCTGAAGATCCCGGTCAGATGAAGCCATCAGGACCACATCATCTGCAAAAAGCAGAGACCTAATCCCGAGGCCACCAAACCGGATCCCCTCAACGCCTTGGCTGCGCCTAGAAATTCTGTCTATAAAAGTTATGAACAGAATCGGTGACAAAGGACAGCCTTGGCGGAGTCCAACCCTCACTGGAATTGTGTCAGACTTACTGCCGGCAATGCGGACCAAGCTCTGACACTGATCGTACAGGGAGCGGACCGCCACAATAAGACAGTCCGATACCCCATATTCTCTGAGTACTCCCCACAGGAATTCCCGAGGGACACGGTCGAATGCCTTCTCCAAGCCCACAAAGCACATGTAGACTGGTTGGGCAAACTCCCATGCACCCTCAAGAACCCTGCGGCGAGTATAGAGCTGGTCCACAGTTCCACGACCAGGACGAAAACCACACTGTTCCTCCTGAATCCGAGGTTCGACTATCCGGCGTAGCCTCCTCTCCAGTACACCTGAATAAACCTTACCGGGAAAGCTGAGGAGTGTGATCCCACGATAGTTGGAACACACCCTCCGGTCCGCCTTCTTAAAGGGAGGGACCACCACCCTGGTCTGCCAATCCACAGGTGCCGCCCCCGATGTACTGTATGTATTACTGTAAAGCCTGTGGATGTCAAAAGTGCTGCAATGTATTGAACTATCTAAGTTAAATTAGAGCCGGGAAATTTTGGTTCTAATAGCAGCAACATCATATCTAGTATATCAAACAAACAGTGGCAGGATAGCATAACCATTGGCATAGTGAACACACATTCTGTACCTGTCCTTAATGTCCCCCACACTTTTTTGATCTGTAATTTCGATTTGGATTTTGTTGTAATTTTTTTTAAGTTAACACTCCATATTTCTGAGTCACCATGATGCACATCATGGCGTGTAAGCTACAGCACAGCATGTCTTTCCATCAGCATGCAGGGAGCAAGTAGTCTCTGCTAAACAGCCAGCCCGGAGACATTACACTGCACACAAGACACGCTCGAGAACCCAAAAACGCTTATAAAATGTAAAGGAATAAGTGACAGCGCGCTTTATGTGAAATTTAACAATAAACTTTTTACCTCCTCTTATGCTCCAACAATATTAAGGTAATATAAGAGCCAATTTCACCATCATCTTGAAGTACAGGAAGTAGGTTTGCTCCTCATCCAGGTCCATTTCAGACCAAAAATTGGGAAAGGAGGTCAGCAAAAGTTTACTGCGTTGTTAATTTTTGTAATAAGGGATTACATTTTATATTCGTTTCTGAGCACAAAAATAAATTTTACTACTTGTAAATGCATAGTAAAATTAATCTTGCTCTTTAACAATCGACCCCCTCTAACTTTTGAAATGAAAGCTACGCCCTTGAACATAACTCAAAAGAGTAAGCAGGTTTCTTGAATTACAAAAAGAGAAAAATAACACTGGACTTTTCTCCAAACTTGTAGTCCATCATCTTCATTTTAATTTTCGGGTACAATGCATTAGCGTCATGCATTGATATCCTATAGGAAAAAAAATAAAAATCCAATAAATCTCTTCTAGTCAATCAAAAATATTGACATAAAACACATTTTATGTCGATTAATTAGTTAATATATATTCAGAAAACTATGTGAAATACATATAAATGATAAATAGAAAAGACAAATGAACATTTAACGTCACTTTTACAGTTATCGAAGAATCGTATTGGCAAAACTGGCATTGAGCTGGAAGGGACAACTAGCCCCTTTTGTACTATATTACAAGTACCTTATTGGATTCAAACGTGTTTATTCACTTTTTTTTTTTAACCAATGTGGTGGCACTCGGAACACAGGAAATGAGTTACTAAGGCGTGGGATTATTTGTCTGGGCACTTGATTCTGTGGAAGGGTATCACACAGACATACGAGTGGGTTTTACTTTTTTTTTGACCAAACAATAACCAAGACAGTGCACAAAAAACAGGAGTAGCATTTAAGAAAAAATAAAGCCTTTAAAATGCCTTTTATTGTCACTATACACAGGTATAATTAGATAAAAGCAACTCCTGTGTCAGTGTAACAGTTTACAAAATATGCAAAATATAGGAAGAAAAGAAAAGAAAAATAGTGCAAAAGGAGGTATAAGGTGCACAGTCCAGTCCTGCGAACAATTTATGTATGCTTTGTTTACAAGGAAATAAATATTATACTATATACATACATACACAAGCATTCAGATTGTGAAGTGGAAAGTAAAAATTGCACACAGAAAGGTGCTAAACTATAAAATTAGTGCCTAGGAGAGTTCACTGTGTTTATGGCTTTAAGGAAAAAACAGTTTTTGAGTCTGATTTTTTTAGACCTGATGACCCCTTACACACATATACAGTATATATAGTCTGTACATACAGTATTAAAAATAATATATTATATACATATATGATACATGCAATAATGTATGTATATATATATATATATATATATATATATATATATATATATATATATATATGTATACACACACAAGCGGTAGAAAATAGAAAATGCATGGATGGATATATATTCAACTAATATGTATATATATATATATATATATATATATATATATATATTTAAATATATGTATATGTATTAATATCTCAATGTATGTATGTATATATATAATATATACATATATATATGTATATATATATATATATATATATATATATATATATATATATATATATATATATATATATATATATATATATATGTATGTATATATATATATCTATATATACCCCGTTTCCATATGAGTTGGGAAATTGTGTTGGATGTAAATATAAACGGAATACAATGAATTGCAAAGACAAGATATTTGATGTTCAAACTCATAAACTTTATTTTTTTTTGCAAATAATAATTGCCTTACAATTTCACGTGCCAAAGTAGTTGGGAAAGGGTATGTTCACCACTGTGTTTCATCACCTTTTCTTTTAACAACACTCAATCAACCTTTGGGAACTGAAGAGAGACATATTTGAAACTTTTCAGGTGGAATTCTTTCCCATTCTTGTTTTATGTACAGCTTAAGTTGTTCAACAGTCCGGGGTCTCCGTTGTGGTAATTTACGCTTCATGTATCTTTTATCAAGATGGCGCCCCCTGTGGCTGACGACTTTGCGTCGTCCTCCCGACAACATTTACGTTTTTTTTTTATTTCAGTACTAATTTGCATCATAAATGCAAAGTTTTTGCACGCAACAGTGAGATATGACAGAGATGCACTTCTGAACATTGGAAAAGCTCACCATGAGCTCACTTATAGTCTGACGGACTTCAACTTTCTTCGACGACGAGAGCCAGCTAACCACAAAACAACAACAGCAAGGCGGCGGGCCAAGACAGCGGGCCAAGACAGCGGGGCAAGACAGCGGGGCTACATGCTAGGCTAAAGGCCAAGGCTACACGACCACCACTACCTAGCCTGCTGGTAGCTAACGTGCGCTCGCTCGATAACAAACTGGATGAGCTGAGAACCAGGATTACATCCCAGCGTGAACTGAGAGAATGCTCTGCTCTTATTTTCACGGGAACCTGGCTTTCGGACTGCATTCCAGACTCTGCTATCCAGCTAGCAACGCACTCAGTCTACCGTTGAGACCGGACAAAGGCTTCAAGAAAGGCGAGAGGCGGCGGCGTCTGTGTTTACGTGAGTAACCGCTGGTGCACGGACGTACAAGTGGTTGAAAGACACTGCTCTGATAACATTGAGTTTTTTATGGTGAAATGCAGACCGTTTTACCTGCCAAGGGAGTTCAGTGCAGTGTTTATACTGTCTGTTAACATCCCGCCACGGGCGGACTCCACTACAGCGCTAAAGCTGCTGCATGACGTCATCAGTAAATAAGAGACCGCACACCCCGATGCTGCGTTCACGGTAACTGGGGATTTTAACCACAGAGTGTCCTCCCGAAATACGAGGGAAAAAAACTCTCTGGACCAAGTATACTGCAACGTGAGGGGAGCCTACAAGGCTATACCCAGACCACACTTTGGACTATCTGATCACATCTCAGCTTTTCTTTATCCAGCATACAGACAGCGCCTCAAGCAAGCCCCCCCAGTGAGTAAAACTGTTCAAGTGTGGAATGAAGACACTGAACTAGTGCTTCAGGACTGCTTTGGAAGTACAGACTAGGACATGTTCAAAACTGCTGCTCAAAAGGGATGACGGTACTGTGGACATAGAGGAATATGCTTCCAGTGTAACTGGCTACATCAGCACATGTGTAGAAAACATTGTTCCCACAAAACAATACAAGATATACCCAAACCAAAAACCCTGGATTAACTGTGATGTTCAGTTCAAGCTACATGCCCGCTCCACTGCATTTGTCTCCGGCAACGCTGAGGACTACAATAAGGCCAGATATGACCTGCGTAAATCCATAAGCGAGGCCAAGGGACAATACAGAAAAAAGCTGAAGGGATTCCACTCCACCACAGGAGGGATTCTACTCCACCACAGATTCCCGGCGCATGTGGCAAGGCCTGCAACACATCACAGACTACAAGCAGGGGAGCAGGGGGGGTCACAAACAGCCAACGCTCACTGCCTGATGAGCTGAATGAGTTCCAGGCCCGCTTCGAGGTCCTCAACACCAACCAACAGAGAGGGGTTCTGACCACGGAGCGCACGCAGGACCCACCACTCACTGTGACAACAGCAGAGGTACGTACAGTTCTGAGGAGAACAAACCCACGCAAGGCAGACAACATCCCTGGCCAGGCCCTCAGGGTGTGCTCATCAGAGCTGGCTGACGTACTTGCTGACATATACAACTTGTCCCTAGCACAAGCTGTTGTGCCCACCTGCTTCAAGACCACCACCATCGCCCCCTACCAAAGAAAAACACTGTCACCTGTCTGAATGTCTATCGCCCTGTTGCACTCACCCCAGTAGTGATGAAGTGCTTCGAGAGGATAGTCATATCACACATCAAGAAGACCATCCCAGACACACTTGACCCTCTACAGTTTGCCTACTGGCAGAACCGGTCCACTGTGGATGCAGTCAACACCGTCATCCACACCACCCTCAACCACTTAGAGGGCAAGGACACCTATGCCAGGCTATTATTCATCGACTACAGCTCTGCTTTTAACATGTTCATCCCACAAAAACTCACTGCTAAACTCCTCACTGTTGGTCTGACACCAATTCTCTGTGACTGGGTCCTGAACTTTCTCACAAACCGGCCCCAGTCAGTCAAAATCGGCAACCAGACATCAGGCACAAAGGTTCTAAGCATAGGGACCCCCCAAGGCTACGTGCTGAGCCCCCTACTGTACACCCTCTTCACACACGACTGTGTGGCCTCCCAGAGCAACACCAGTATCATCAAGTTTGCAAATGATACTACGGTCGTCGGACTGATCACCGGGGGAGCTGAGGCAGCGTACAGAAGGGAGGTAGCGGAACTGGTGGCCTGGTGTCAGGATAATAATCTCTCCTTGAACACAGACAAGACCAAGGAGATGATTACTGACCCACGGAGAAAGAGTGCACAGTACACACCTTTGTACATAGGGGGAACAAAGGTGGACAGGGTGAAAACCTTTAAATTCCTCGGGACCCACATCAGCGAGTACCTTACCTGGGATCACTACACCCAATAAAAAATAAAGAAAGCCCAGCAGCTACTGTACTTCCTAAGAAGGCTTAGAAAATATGGCATGCCACACAAAATTCTCAGCAACTTCTATAGAAGTACGGTTGAGAGTGTCCTTACCAGCTCAATCACGGTCTGGTATGGAAACTGCACTGCTAAGGACAGGAAGGCACTACAGCGAGTGATTAAAACTGCTCAGTGCATATCAGGAGCAGCATTCCCCTCACTACAGGACATGTACTCTACCAGGGCCACTAGGAGAGCACACAACATCATAAAGGACAGTACACACCCCCAGCACAGTCTCTTTAGCCTCCTATCATCAGGCAGACGATACAGGAGCCTGAAATCCAGGACTACGAGACTGACGGATAAGTTCTACCCACAGGCCATCAAGCTTGTGAATGCTAACTTGTGAATGCAAGCTCCCACCCATGATTGGGTACAAAAGCAGCTTCCATGAAATGCTAAGTAATTCACAAACAAGGATGGGGGGGAGGGTCACCACTTTGTAAGCAAATTGTCAAACAGTTTTAAAACAACATTTCTCAATGAGCTATTGCAAGGAATTTAGGGAATTTTGCATCTACGGTAGGTAAAATCATCAAAAAGTTCAGAGAATCTGGAGAAATCACTGCACGTAAGCGATGATATTACAGACTTTTGATCCCTCAGGCGGTACTGCATCAAAAACCGACATCGGTGTGTAAAGGATATCACCACATGGGCTCAGGAACACTTCATAAAACCACTTTCAGTAACTACAGTTGGTCGCTACATCTGTAAGTGCAAGTTAAAACTATACCATGCAAAGCCAAACCCATTTCTCAACCTGAAATGCCACCGGCATGGCTGGGCCCGAGCTCATCTAAGATGGACTGATTTAAAGTGGAAAGGTGTTCTGTGGTCTGACGAGTCCACATTTCAAATTATATTTGAAACAGAGGACGTGGTGTCCTCCAGAACAAAGAGGAAAATAACCATTCGGATTGTTATAGGTGCAGAGTTCAAATGCCAGCATCTGTGATGGAATGGGGGTGTATTAGTGCCCTGGGCATGGGTAACTTACACATATGTGAAGGCACCATTAATGCTGAAAGGTCCATACAGGTTTTGGAGCAACAAATGTTGTCATCCAAGCAACGTTATCATGGACGCCCCTGCTTATTTCAGCAAGACAATGCTAAGCCACGTGTTACAACAGCGTGGCTTCGTAGTAAAAGAGTGCGGATACTTTCCTGGCCCGCTTGCAGTCCAGACCTGTCACCCATCGAAAATGTGTGGCACATTATCAAGCGTAAAATACGACAGCGGAGACCCCGGACTGTTGAACGACTGAAGTTCTACATAAAACAAGAATGGGAAAGAATTCCACTTTCAAAGCTTCAACAATTAGTTTCCTCAGTTCCCAAACGTTTATTGAGTGTTGTTAAAAGAAAAGGTGCTGTAACAAAGTTGTGAACATGTCCTTTCCCAACTACTTTGGCATGTGTTGCAGCCATGAAATTCTAAGTTAATTATTATTTGCACAAAAAAATAAGTTATGAGTTTGAAAATGAAATATCTTGTCTTTGTAGTGCATTCAATTGACTATGGGTTGAAAAGGATTTGCAAATCATTGTATTCCGTTTATATTTACATCTAACACAATTTCCCAACTCATATGGAAATGGGGTTTGTATGATCACGTTTAAACAGCTGTTTTTACATCTAATTGGCGATCGCAATGCTTTAGGTCATCATTTTAATTCCAAACCAAATTGAAGAGGGAAGTTTGCCAAACATGTACAAATACAGTACAAACTCCGATAAAGCCATATTTTCGAGAGTAATCATAAATACGCTGTTATGCACACATAGATACCCATTTACACCATAAGTGGGATAAGTTGTTTGGATTGGATCATATGAACTAAAGCTGTTCATATCTCACTTGTAAATGAAATTTGTGGTCATTGAACATCAACTGCGTTTTCGTACATAAGAGAGCGACAAAATCCTTCCAATATCCATCCATCCATTTTCTACCGCTTATTCCCTTTTTTTGGGGTCGCGGGGGGCGCTGGCGCCTATCTCAGCTACAATCGGGCGGAAGGCGGGGTACACCCTGGACAAGTCGCCACCTCATCGCAGGGCCCTTCCAATATCATAAGAAGATAATTCACAGCAGACTAAATTTAAGCAGGAACGCACAGCCGGCCTATTTTCTTGTTAAATTTGTAATGATTCGTAAAGATTTTGGTAGGCTACACTGGGCTTGCGGGCCACAGTTTGAAAACCCTTGCTTTTGAGTTTACTATAAAAAATAGGTAACCAGTAGGATGTCATACATTACCAATTATTGGTAGAAGTAACAGTACTCATATTTCCTTTGACGGATCCATAAAATCAACAGTGATTTAATTTACATTTACCAAGAGTTCAGGGGAGTAATGCGTGACAGTAATGTAATTTGTAAATCATACAGATGCAATGACCTTTTGCGTAATTTATTTAACAAAGGAATCTCAGCCATTAGCTGGAACAAAGCAGTGTTTGAAATGTGCTTGAACCCCTAAACTTCTTCCAATATCTGCAAGAGTAATGTAAAGAGAAAATACCAAATAAAGAATGAACAGATGCAGGTAAAGAAAGTGGTATAGAATAAGCATAAAAAAATAGGAGATACAGTATGTCCTACACAGTAAAAGCAATGCTGGTGAAGGAGTGAGTGTCTCCATCCTCCCTCTGCTCGATTTATAATTATTTTAGAATGGCTGAGTCGGCTCTTTTCAAGTTTTTTTTTCTTGTAATTAATTCAAAATGTCAGTTATCCATGAGAAAGTGGAGAGAAGGATACACAGCCGGTGCTGTGTACAGCATATGCATTAGGGGAGGGTTCTCCTTGCATTTTCAGTTGACATTGTGCCAGTTGACTTGGGGTGAAACAAAAACTAACCAACAAAAATCCTAATCATCATAATCATAATTTAACCAGAGTACAAACAGCAATAGTGCAGAAACAATGACATGTTTTGGTGCTATACAACTTTAAACAGTGACACTATTTCAAACACATTCTCACGTTCCTCAAATAGATCAAATCTATTAGGTAAAAAATTGGGCTGTGAAATGATTAACATATTTAATGGTGATTAAGTCATAATATCAAAATTAATGGCAGATATTAGTTGTTGTTTTAATGAAATGTTCATCCAACATCAGGCTGGACAATTGGTTGGATTTGTGAAAAAGTGTGTTTAATAAACATCATGACACACAGACAAGACATTTTCCACTCTCTCTCACGTTATGAAATATAAATATTTTTTCAGTTTTCCCCACTAATTCTGCCACTAATTCTTATTCCGTCTCATCACTTGTTTATCTGGCAGTCTGGGCTCTGGCTCAGTTGTACATGTGTCATGGTCATGCGTGATAACCACGAAACATAAAAAAGGACAAATTATCTCCCAGCTCATCCATCCATCCATTTCCTACCACTTATTCCCCTTTGGGGTTGCGGGGGGCGCTAGCGCCTATCTCAGCTACAATCGGGCGGAAGAAGCCGTACACCCTGGACAAGTCGCTACCTCATCGCAGGGCTCAATGTTTTGTATTAATGTGGGGACAGAAAAGTAATCCCAAATAAGCAACCACATGTTCAAAAACAAGCCCCAAAAAACACAACTTAGGACTTATAAACTATGCAAGCAAAAGTTGCTTGTATTATGTGGATTCGTCAACAATGCTGCTATCAGCTAGGACCTATTGTGACAACTTAGAACAATGTGGATATAAATAATGTTGGTCTTGTGAAGAGAGCGACCCGCCCAGGCTTCAAAGCTAAAGTTTCCATTTTTTAACTTTAACAGTCCTAGTAAAACCTGAACAAAATGAATATTTCCACATCCATATTATGAAAAACAAAGTAAGTCCACACTACTGATGGTGATCTTTTAGTTTAAAGGCCTACTGAAATTAGATTTTCTTATTTAAACGGGGATAGCAGGTCCATTCTATGTGTCATACTTGATCATTTCGCAATATTGCCATATTTTTGCTGAAAGGATTTAGTAGAGAACATCGACGATAAAGTTCGCAACTTTTGGTGCGGATAAAAAAAGCCTTGCCTTTACCGGAAGTCACAGACAATGACGTCACAAGGGTGAGGGCTCCTCACGTCCTCACATAGTTTATGATGGGAGCCTCCAACAAAAAGAGCTATTCGGACCGAGAAAACGACAATTCCCCCATTGATTTGAGCGAGGATGAAAGATTTGTGTTTGAGGATATTGATAGCGAAGGACTAGAAAAAAATAAATAAAAAGAAAATAAAGTAAAAAAAAAAAAAAGGTGATTGCATTGGGACGGATTCAGAAGTTTTTAGACACATTTACTAGGACATTTCTGGGTAATCCCTTATCTTTCTATTGTGTTGCTAGTGTTTTAGTGAGATTAAATAGTACCTGATAGTAGGAGGGGTGTGTCCACGGGTGTCTTGAGGCCAGTGTCTGAGGGATGTCGACGGCAGCTGCATGGACGGCGCAAGCTCTGCTGATCTCCGGTAAGAGGCGACTTTTTACCACAATTTTCTCACCGAATCCTGCCGGTTGACAAGTGGTCGGGAACCATGTTCGCTTGACCGCTCTGATCCATAGTAAAGCTTCACCTCCAGGAATTTTAAACAAGGAATCACCTTGTGTATGTGTGGCTGAAGGCTAAAGCTTCCCACCTCCATCTTTCTACTTTGACTTCTCCATTATTAATTGAACAAATTGCAAAAGATTCAGCAACACAGATGTCCAGAATACTGTTTAATTGCGCGATGAAAAGAGACGACTTTTAGCCGCAAATGGTGCTGCGCTAATATGTCCTCTACAGTCCGTGACGTAACGCGCACCCATCATCATCCCGCAACGTTTTCAACAAGAAACTCGGCGGGAAATTTAAAATTACAATTTAGTAAACTAAACCGGCCATATTGGCATATGTTGCAATGTTAATATTTCATCATTGATTTATAAACTATCAGATTGCGTGGTCGGTGTTAGTGGGTTTCAGTAGGCCTTTAATGTCACCGTTGTGGTCCACCGCCATCCACATTACTTGTTTTTTTTTCACTTTTTTGGGGGTAGCGAGGGGGTCCCTCCTGGACTTAAATACTAAGGAGAAGCATGTATGATGTTTATAGCGACAGATAAGTTGCCAAAGTACATAGTACAAGTTAAAAAATTCCCATAGTTTGCCGTAAAATTGCATTTTGTGATGTTGTGAGAAGCTTATTGTTAGTATCAGGGTTTTGACAGGCGATTTCAGATTATGAATCATATTCATATTCTGTCAAAAGTCTGACAGCTTACCACCCGCCTTCAAACAAAACAATACACTGCACTGTTTTTAAGGTGCTTTTATTAGTCCATTGTAAAACAAACCCAAAGTATCCTATTCATTCTGTGCTCGTGTGATTCAATTTATCATCCAACATATTTTTTGACAGAATTGGTGCATCCTTACACCCATAAGACTGCACATTAAATACATGCTGCTAGTCACATATGTTTTTTGCTTGGGGTGTGAAATTAATTTCTAATGTTGTTTTCATGGCTTCCAAACAGATTTTCTGTTTGACTCACTAGTCATACGTTTATAGCACAACACCCTGAAACGGGAGACCATTGTTTGTTTTCAGTTATGAGTCAGCATTGTTATTATTTATGGTTACCCTGACAGCCAAACCTTAATATGTACTACTTATTGTATTAGACTCTCAAATCTGCACTGTATTGCATCAAACTTTGAAATGGCTTTGTTTGTTGTGTTTTTAATTGTTTCATTTGAAGCTGCTATTAAAAAGATAAGAAACATGCTCACCATCTGATTTCTGACACGGTTCTGGACAGCCATCTGATTGTAATCCACTGACAGACATTTTATGAATGAACATCTCTGACACAACCATATTGGTGGACCCCAGGGCTGTTGTTGTTGCATGTGTGCAATTGTAGGTGCTGCACATGCTAATGAGTCTGATAACACTTCTCCAGCCATACAATATTGCATTGCCGCTGAGAGACAGTATTCACATGTTATATTCTTGACAAAGTACAGTCTATTAATTCCTAAGAGGAAAATCACTCCTTGCACATTGGTGTAGTGTTTCTGTACAAGGGGTCATTGCAAACAACAGATCTAGCATGCAAATTACAATGTTTTAGGTTGACATTTGTGGATCCCTGTAACTGAACTGATTAGTCTAGGGCGGGGTTAGGCTCTTTAGCGCCTCCCCAGTGGTTCCGTGGAGCTTTTTCAAAAATGTGTGAAAATGGAATAAGGTCAGGTAAAAATATATATATGTATTTTAATATGGTTTCTGTCGGAGCACAAACATGACATAAACATTCCTAATCGTTAGTCATCTCGCTGTTTTACATGCTTCACTGATGAGAGTATTTGGCAAGCGCCGTTTTGTCCTACTCATTTCAGCTGTCCTTGAGCTCACCTTAGTTTGTTTAGTTTTACTATGTACAACTTTCTTCGACGCTGCCACGGTAAGACGTGTTTTTATGCCACTCCTTCTTTGTCTCATTTTGTTCACCAAACTTTTTATGCTGTGCGTTAATGCACATAAACGAGCTTTGTTGATGTTATTCACTTGTTGGCGTGCTAATCAGGCATATTTGGTCACTGCATGACTGCAAAATAATCGATGCTAACATGGCGTGGCGCAGTGGGAGAGTGGCCGTGTGCAACCCGAGGGTCCCTGGTTCAATCCCCACCTAGTACCAACCTCGTCACGTCCGTTGTGTCCTGAGCAAAAACACTTCACCCTTGCTCCTGATGGGTGCTGGTTAGCGCCTTGTATGGCAGCTCCCTCCATCAGTGTGTGAATGTGTGTGTGAATGGGTAAATGTGGAAGTAGTGTCAAAGCGCTTTGAGTACCTTGAAGGTAGAAAAGCGCTATACAAGTACAACCGATTTATCATTATTTAGTTCCTAGTACCCTGTGAACCACATTTTACTATTTGTAAAGGACTTGGCTAAAATACAAGAAAATACCAACTCTGTGTGCTTATAACCCATTTATTTATTTATTTAAGCTGGCTGTATATATGTATTGCATCATTGAGACTCATTTGTAGGTATATTTATAGTAATTTAAATTCCTTTACTTATGTCCTCTGTGTATTTTAAATTTGCATGTCTCATGACATATTATCTTTATGTAATATTGACTACATTTCTGATAGTTGTTTGTGTGCCATCACAGCAAACGTTACCCATCTTGTAAAGACTGTAATATATCCATTAGACAAGCACCAAACACTATACCTTTGGTCATTCTAAACCAGTGAGAGCAGACAGTGTACAGTGTGTGTTAAATTCGTAGTTTGTATTTCTCGTTTAGCACTGAGCAATACTGCTGCATTATACTTATGTGTTTCACTATATCTGCATCGGTTTAGCACACAGCTTCTAAAATGTGTTCCTCATCGTCCTTATATGCAGGCTGAAAAAATATAAGGTTTTGTATCATAATTTGTTCCGAAGTAATCGTTGTTGGCTCTCATTAAGTATGCCATGAGTACTAGGTTTGTTGTGGTTGTTCAACGACTATTTTGTGAATATAGGACACAAACTGAAAGAAAAATTCCCCAAAACAATTCTGATGATTCTGAAAAAAAGAAATCCCAATTCAACTTTCTTAAACTCTGTGACAGTAGAAGAAATAATTAATCTTATATATAAAAAAATAAATTTTAAACATCCACTGGTTATGAATAAATTGGTATAAAATGATAATTAATGGTATGATAGAAATATTACAACCATTATTGCCCATAAAGAATTTATCATTTCAAACAGGAACATTCCCAGACCAGATAAAATAGTTAAAGTAATACATATTTACAAGAAAGGCGATAAACATCAAATTACTAATGACAGAAAAGTCTCATTACTCCCATAATTGTCAGAAATTCTTGAAAAAATATACAACAACAGGTTAGACAAATTGATAAACAAGTACGAAGTAGTTTCAGCCTGCCATTATCGATATGGAAAAAATGACTCAACATCAATGGCACTAATTGAACAAAAAAATTACCAAAGCAATAGATCATAAACAAGCTGCCGCTACAGTATTTATGGCCCTATCAAAAGAATTTGACACAATGAATCATGATGTACTAATACACAAATTAGAATGATTCGGCATCAGGGGAGTGGTGTTGAACTGGGGGAAAAGCTACTTGACTAATAGGATGCAATGCAAGAGGACAGGATATCACACATCAGACTATTTGGATATATCTTGTGCCGTACCCCGGGGGTCAGTTCTGGGACCAAACATATTCAATCTGTAAATAACTAACATCAATAAAAGCAGAAAAGACCTAAAGTTAATACAATTTGCAGATGACACCACTGGATTCTGCTAAAGGGGAAAACACACATGAAGTAATAAAAATGGACAAACTAAAAAAAAAAGGTTTGATAAAACAGATTATCTTTGAATTTAAGTAAAACTAAAATAATGCTATTTGGAAATATTAGGGGAAATAAAATCAAACACAAGTACAAATAGATGGTGTACATATTGACATAGTGGAAAAAAACATGTTTAGGAGTTTTAAACAAGAATAAAGTACTTACAGCATAAAGTTTCAAATATATTTCAATATTGAATCAAAAGTCACTCCATACTCTCCACTGTTCCTTGGTGTTACCATACCTGCGTTACTGTGTCGAGAAACGGGGGAACAATCACAAAAGTACACTTGATTCACTAACACAACTGCAGAAAAGATCCCTCCAAATAACACATAAGGCTGCTTATAGAGAACACACAAATCATATCTTCATTGATTTTAAAATATTGAAATTATAGCATTTTGTACATTTTCAAAATGCAAAAATAATGACAAAGCAAATAATACCGGACTGCCCAGATATATACAACAGTATTTCTGTGGCGTCTGGCGGGCATCGTGATGCAAGTGGTGCTTCTTTCTGGATGCAGTCGGACAACAGACACAGTGTGGGGGTAAGAAGTAATGATTTATTAAAACAAAAACACTGGGTACAAAGGCAAAACAAAGAGCTAACTAGCATAAGAGCTATGGGAACAAAAGGCAGCTAAGCGCGGAAGCATTAGCGAGTACACACATAGAAAACAAAGAGGCTAAGCGTGGAAGCTAGCGAGTCTAAGTACAGAACCGAGTCGTCACATGTGAACACAAACAGTGTGTAACACAAACCACGAGGAGAGAACGAGTAAACGGAAAGGGGTGGCTTGAATACAGAACGTGATTAATAAACACAGGTGTGCGTAAAGGCAGGGGAAAATTAAGTAACCATGGTGACAAAACAAACAAGGAAGTGCACAAACTAAGAATCGGAAGAGTCCACGAACAAACAAGATACACAAAAGGACTCAATAACCAAAATAATGTATGATCTGCGCGGCGGATCCTAACAATTTCCCAACAAAAGTAGATAAATACGATGTCATAAAGCGTTTATATCAGTGGTGTGCTGTCAGGGCCAGCAAGGCCTTCTCTGCTGGCCTAACATAACCAGAAATCATGATCATAACTGAAGATAAAAGTAATTTTTAATTTACTTTCCCTAAATATCTAAAAATATTCATATTCTCTTCATGTCATACTATGCTCCTTCCAGCGCTGTTGTTTTTAGTTCATATAGAGTTTTTATCCAATCAGAATTCAACTAGATAATGTTGCCATGCTGTGCCAAATCTGCCTGAGCCTTCAGAATCAACAATGCAGGCGCCCGTGCACTGTAAATGAACGGGGACATACAGTTGATAAACAGTTGCAATAGCCCATAAAATCACGTGTTGTTGTCAGTAAGGCCTTCTAGATGGCTTAAGGTATGAACCAGGTAACATAAGAACTCCATTACCCAGCATGCAACAGCAGTCGAGAGCATGCACAGTAGCCCCGTTTAGGTTAATGTCGACATGCCGGTGTGGAGTGAACTTTAAGAAGTCAGACAACACGCCTCATCGGCATCTTTTATGATGAGACAAAACAACACATATATTTGCAAGGCCATTTTCAAGAAGGATATATTTAAAGAGACACTACATCTTGTGAGACCATGTCGGCCAACCATGGAAGCAAGCTCAGCTGTAGATGAAACGTGACTTCAGATATTTTATTTCTTTATTTTTTCACGTTTAAATTGTTTTTTTTTTTTGCAATTTTATTTTTGACTGTATTACATAAGATATGTTTTAATTGCTGATGCGGGTTCATTTATTTTTAAATGCGCCAGAAAATAACCCGTTTTGTGCAATGTCTAGTAGTGTGTACATATGTTTCTGTATAGTATTTCTCCAGCAATGGTCATTTGGTGTGTGGTAACATCAATGATGGTATTTTGAGAGGTAATCATTGAAGTTGGACATCACTGAAGGCCTAGGTGGGAAACACACGGCTCCCCACTGATTTATATACACACACAACTTAGAAAACATTTGGTGTAGTTGTAAGTGGGATTAAGCTATACAATGGATGCACTAGCATGAGTCAGTTTAAGAAACAATACAAGCCGATGGTGT
Organism: Nerophis ophidion; assembly: GCF_033978795.1. NCBI lineage: Eukaryota > Metazoa > Chordata > Actinopteri > Syngnathiformes > Syngnathidae > Nerophis > Nerophis ophidion. Next base: position 60,522,708 of record NC_084615.1, on the reverse strand, counting down.
TTACAAAGTATATAAAGAACTGTTGAAGCAAAGTTACTGATATAATATCAGTAACTGTGCTTCAGAGTAATGTCAGTGATATTACTGTCATGTACTAATTGTGGCACTGGGGTAAACAATGAATACATTCCTCTATACGCTAATGTACTCCTTTTGAATTATTTGACAGTTCTTATCTCTTGCTACCATTTTTTATTTTTTTTGTTACTTTGTTTTTTTGCTGTTTAGGGCACAGTGTTGGGACAAGACAATCCCTGCTTCTTCCCATGCCTTTTGGACGATTGATCCCTTGAACAAAATGTGTGCTTGTGAATTTTTGACATGTTCCCAATAAATTGAACTGAATCAGTCCATCCATGCACATCATGGATCATGTGACTGTCATCCTCATTATGGCTCGGGAATCTCTGTGAGATTTAAATCATTTATCTTTTTACTTGCAAAATGTGTAATTCTTTTTGTGTTATAAATCAAAAATATATGATAATCGCTTCAATATAAAATCAACATATGTTTCCGTTATACTGGTGCTTTAACACTGCAACCCTCATAATACTGCCCGACGTCAGCACTAGGCGAGCCAATAGCCAAAACATTTCCTCATTATGCATCAATGATGATTATGGCGAGCAAGGTTGCATTAACTTTCTTTGGACACCTGGAATTATGAGCATCAGCACACAAAGTCATGTTTTGGCACTTTCTCTATGTTCTGTATTACAGCAATAATTCTGATCACTTGTTGTAGATCTTATTTATTTTTGAATTTGTACTTAGTCGTCATATGATTTATATAAGTCAAGTAATTAAATTATGAGTCAGTTCACCTTGAACATCACACAATTCTATACAAATAAAAATGCATTGGCATATTTTACAAATAACAAAAACATTTTTAAGTATTAGATCAGGCACCTTTTTTCTATATATATATATATATATATATATATATATATATATATGTGTGTATATACATATATATATATATATATATATGTGTGTATATACATATATATATATATATATATATGTGTGTATATACATATATATATATATATATATATATATATATATATATATATATATATATATATATGTATATATGTGTGTATATACATACATATATATATATATATATATATATATATATATATATTTACACACACACACACACTGTAAGTACCTATGTAATATAATAACAGGCACTTTCTTAACGACGTATAATATCTTTATTTTTATTATTATTTTTTTTTTTTTCAAAATCACATACTATTTGTGAAAATGTTTTCCTAAAACCGAATCATTCAAAAAGTGGGGCATGGAAAACCAAGATACACAGTAAAATAATTAAATGAAACAAGAAAACAGAAAGCAATTGGTTACTTTTAATCCTGTAGTTGTTTTGCACTCTAGAAAGGGTGTTAAACGGGAGAGAAAGACAAGGAGAATGTGCCAATAACGAGACCACTAAGCTGCTTAGTTATGACTGTCCATTGCATAGGAGCAGATCCTTTCACAATTTCAAAAATACTATTTCTATCCCTTCATGTTAGTCGAGGCTTGGACCCAGGCATGCAGTCAATATTGATTTAACCACTTCAACACTTTCTGAATATTTTACAATTTCCAATTTGACTTTCTTTTGCTCTGACACACTGCCATCAGAAGAGTCTGCCTTGCTCTTGGGAGATGGAAAAAAGTTAGTGTAGTCACACTCAGCTACGTATCCTTCCACCTTTTGTCTATACTTCTGCCACGGTTACGTAACTAGTTGTCTTTCTTTTTTTGCACAATAATAATACTTTATGAGCGTGTGTACATAACCACTCAACTTCGTAACACAAATAGCGACTCTATAAGTGTGAATGTGAATGGTTGTTTGTTTATTAGTGAACTTTGATTGACAGGTGACCAGTATGAGGTGTATACCGCCTCCTGCTCAGGTTTCACTGTTACAGTTGGGCAAATGAGTCAGTGAACCAGCCGATCCATACACCAGATATGTACAGTGGGGCAAAAAAGTATTTAGTCAGCCACCGATTGTGCAAGTTCTCCCACTTAAAATGATGACAGAGGTCTGTAGTTTTCATCATAGGTACACTTCAACTGTGAGAGACAGAATGTGAAAAAAAAAATCCAGGAATTCACATTGTAGGAATTTTAAATAATTTATTTGTAAATTATGGTGGAAAATAAGTATTTGGTCAACCATTCAAAGCTCTCACTGATGGAAGGAGGTTTTGGCTCAAAATCTCACGATACATGGCCCCATTCATTCTTTCCTTAACACGGATCAATCGTCCTGTCCCCTTAGCAGAAAAACAGCCCCAAAGCATGATGTTTCCACCCCCATGCTTCACAGTAGGTATGGTGTTCTTGGGATGCAACTCAGTATTCTTCTTCCTCCAAACACGACGAGTTGAGTTTATACCAAAATGGATACGTGGATGATACAGCAGAGGATTGGGAAAATGTCATGTGGTCAGATGAAAGCAAAATATAACTTTTTGGTATAAACTCAACAGTGTGAATTCTTGGATTTTTTTTTCACATTCTGTCCCTCACAGTTGAAGTGTGTACCTATGATGAAAATTACAGACCTCTGTCATCATTTTAAGTCGGATAACTTGCACAATCGGTGGCTGACTAAATACTTTTTTGCCCCACTGTATGTTTGTATGCATTTGTTTATTTGAAAGACAATGTGCAGTTACATCAAGAAGATGGCTGCACCAGATTTAGCAACCCAAACCCCCTGCTCGAAAGCAGATGCCGGTTATGGGTCCGAAAGGTTAGCGGCCCACGGAGACGCGCCACCGTTGGACAGGAGCCGATTCACCCACGCCAAGGGTGGGCTGAAATTCCCCTGAGGCCTTGGGGACTTCATGATCTTTCCCGGTAATGATCCTTCTGCAGGTTCATCTACGGAAAAATTGTTACAACTTTTACTTCCTCTAGATCAGGGGTAGGGAACCTTTGGCTCTAGAGCCAGATGCGGCTCTTTTGATGACTGCATCTAGCTCTCCGAAAAATCTTAGCTGACATTGCTCAACACAATGAGTAATTAATAATTCCGCTGGTAATCACAGTGTTAAAAATCAAGTTCAAACTATAAAACATTCTCATGCATTTTAATTCAACCATCTGTTTATCGCACCTGTCCAAGCTGTCGCATAAATGGTGAGAAGTATAATATTTATTATTGGTTAACTTTAGAATAACAATGTTATTAAAAAGAATAAGAGACTTATTATACTCAAAAAATGTTGGTTTTACTTAAAAATGCACGCATTTAGTTGTATTCAGTGTTAAAAAATAATATATGGCTCTCACGGAAATACATTTTGAAATATTTGGCTTTCATGGCTCTCTCAGTCAAAAAGGTTCCCGACCCCTGCTCTAGATAGTCAAGTTTGACCGTCTTCTAGGACTCCACCAGAGTCGGAGTAGACCCCCTGCAGGGTCGATCCAAAGACCTCACTAAACCGTCCAATCGGTAGTAGCGATTGGATGGATATCCAACACACAGCTCATAAGAGTGTACAGGTTGTACCTGATGACATATCCAATCAGCGCATGTCCGATATATGTGTTTATGCTATGTGTGCTCCATTAAGGGTTGCTGGTTTTATGTGTTTAACCCCTCGTACTTCCTGAACTAGCATCACATGACCTTCATGACTGTGATGATATCATTATACTGTACCACTGATGTCATATTGATAGCGGTGATGTCACAGTATGCAAGCCATCTCTTGTTTTTTGTACTTCATGGATTGTGTTGTTTCTAATTCAACATTCTCTGTGCTTTCTTGTGTCTCCTTCCCCCCTTCCTTTCTCCTCCCCACTATTCTGTCTCCCCTTTTGTGTACTACTCCCTTTCAAACTCTCTTTTCCCTCTGTATCTTTATCCCCGTACCCTTCTCTCTTTCCCTGTGTCCTGTTTTCCCTTCATCAGGTGTCCCAATGACTATACGGGGGACCGCTGTGAAAACTCCGTCATGGCCGGTTTCTACAGTATGTCCATTTGCTCTTGTCCTGTCTTCCTCCCACCGAGATGCGGCATGCTACATCGGAGGGGTTGTGTATGTGTGTGTGTGTGTGTGTGTGTGTGCGTGTGTGTGCAACAGCGAGATAGAGAGAGAGATGGTGGCTGCATGTTTTTGTTCCTCCTCCTTTTCTACACTTGTTGTTCTGGCCCTCCATATTGTTACTTTATATTTGAAATGTATCCACTTCTTATGTGCTCCTGAGAACCAGTGTCCTCTGCGGTGGGCATTTATATAACAAGGATGTTTCTTTCCAAAATGTGTGACTCTGGCAAGAAAAAACTAAAAACAAATGTCTACTGGATAGGACGCTAAAGTTTTCAGGAGGTTTATACAACATTTGAATTGGAATTGTCTTTTAAAGTTGCTGTTGCTCGATCCCAAGAAACTGCATGCCATTCTTTTTGCAGATGACCCATTGCTGCTGTTAAGTCTATGGTATCAAAGTATCTAAAGTAAACCTTTACCCTTTAGAATTTTACATTATGCCCAATTTGCTATATATTGTCCCATACCAAAATGTTAATAAACCAGGGATGTTCCGATCAGGGTTTTATGCTGCCGATACAGATCATCCATGATTGAGATTGGTCGATACTAATACCGAAACCGATCACATGTATTATCTTGCGATTTTTCAGTTTACTTATGGTGAGTGCTATTGACAGTTTAACGAGATCAGCACTATATTTTAAACTAGTTCCTGACCGTCTTTTTTGATTAGGGTCAAAAGCACAAAGTAACTAAAGAATAACTACAAACTACTTCTCTTTTGAATTTTTGCTCTTGACCTGGGGTGTCAAACTAATGGAGGAAAATATATCCTAAGTGGGCCAGGCTGGTAAAATCAAGGCATTATAACTTAAAAATAAAGACAAATTCAGATTGTTTTGTTTGTTTTACTTTGGCCAATAATAGAACAAGCACATTCTGAAAATGTACATATCACAAATAATCTTTTAAATAAAACACTTCACGTTAGTTAAAATTTCTAAAAAAAAAAGTGCAGTTTCGAAAACACAACAAACGGCATAATGATCTTAGACTTTGTCTTAGTGTATCTCCAAAGCCAAATAAACTTTAAGTCACAGCCTATCTGGGATTGAACAAAATACTAAATAGATAATACATGATAAAAAAAACTCTTCTAACTACCAAATACGGTCCGTGGATGTCGCGTCCATCGTTTTTTTTTTTTTGAAGAGAACAAATATTTAACATTAAAACCCCAATTTTTTGTTTTGGTTTTTGGTTTGATACTGGATTGTTATCAACATTTAGTAATGTGCTTAAAAATCGAAAATACAAATCAAAACAGCGAGTGTAAAACTATTGTCTATTTCTGTTCAATGTTCGGAAATATAGTAGATTGCATGCGCAGTAAGAAATATAAAGGCAAAGTTTGAGAACCAATAAAATGTGTCAATTTCAATGTCATAGGACAGCCCTGGGCAATTATTTTGACTCGGGGCCCACATTTAGAGAACAAAGTGTGTCTGGGGGCCGGTATATCTATTTTTATGAACACTAATACAAAACCTCACAATAATTTCTAATTGAATGCTAAAAAAGTTATGAAAGACCACCTTAAAAAACATAATGGAATTGTAAATTTTTCTATGAAGGATAAAACACCGAATATTGACAGAATATGAACGTCACTCTTTCGATCGACATATTTACAATCAAGTGAAACGCAACAAAAATTCAACAAACAGTGAAATATGAACACGAAAGGTACAAAATAAACCCACCTACAATCTGATATATCAGATACGTCACTAAGCTTTAGAACTTTGTTGTGAAACTCTCCTTCCGCGTTTGTGGAAACGCTTCCCACCCACACTGCTTGGTGCCTCGTCTGAGCTGCTGTTACTTACGTTACCATAGTAACTAACTACTTGACCATAGTAACTAATTTTATTACCATAGTAACTAATTAGATTACCATAGTAACCGGTATATCATCCATAAGCGCAGATTCCAACCATTGAAATACTTTGTATAGTTCAAGACTTACGGTCGTTAGAAAACATCACTGCACATCATAATGGCAGTTACACTTTCCATCTTTAAAGATCTAAAAAAATTATTTGGGACTGTCCGGTTGGCCAGATTGAAAAACTCAACGGGCCGCATGTGGCCCACGGGCCTTAATTTGCCCAAGTCTGTTTTAGGACATCAATAAAACAGAAGAGAAATCTTGACCGCAACAAAACTGTTTTGACGATGCCTTTCTTTGTCTTCTTTTTTTTCTGTTGCTCCGGGTCACTCACTGATCATGAGAAGAGACACTGTGCATTTGCAATCCACCCATAAACCATTTGCGTGCCGAAGAGTGCCATTGCGATATACAAGGATGTCATTAAGAACAGCAGTTTCTTTCATGAAAAATTGCAGCTGAGTTTTATACTTAGCAAACTCATCTCGAGGACCACGGACCGGACAAAACCTGTCCACGGGCTGTACTTTTGACACCCCTGTTCTAGATTAATATTATTCTATCTGTACATTTCTTGTTAATTGTTTAGTTTCTGTTGAAACCTAAATCCATCTACACTTCTTTTTTTTTGATTGATTGATTGATACTCTTATTAGTAGATTGCACAGTTCAGTACAAATTCTGTACAATTGACCACTAAATGGTAACACCCAAATAAGTTTTTCAACTTGTTTAAGTCAGGGTCCACGTTAATCAATTCTTAACCTTAATTTAGCATTACTTTTGTGGTATTTGTTTAAAGCTAGCTTAGCTAATAGCAGGCCTGTTCCTGGTTTGCTCTTGGTTTGTAACATGTTTAGCATCATCCTCCAATGGTACTTGATAATGACACTTAAGATAGTAGGAAAAGCAGTTTATTTGCCACAATTGAGGTGATTAGTATTGTCGTAGGATAGCAGTTCCACACTGTGTATGGAGACACACAATTAGCTGCTAGCCTTTTGTCATCTGGGGGACTAAAATTAAATACCCTGTCAGCGAAAGAAGGTCGGTGTTTGTGATCAGCACTCAAGGGTAATAATCGGCAATGGTGATGCGTTTTCACGAAAATTGGTCAATACGTATTGGTGGCTGATCGATGGGCAGATCCCTGAAAAAATTATTATCTTCAACCCCTCACTAACTTTTCTTTTTCTGCCTTCTCGTGAGGCAGGCTTAATATATACAGTTTGTAAAGTGTTTTCTTTCCCAATCCTTGATTTTTTTTCAAGTTTTTGCTTCACAAGACACAATCATCTTCTCTTGAAATTTCATTGTGAAGTTCTACTTTAGAGATGCTGCACAGGTTCTGTGTTGTGTGCAACATATGATGGTATCAGTCATATTAAGATAATACAGTCCCAACCCTTTTTTTCCCATAAAAAGGAAAAAGAAGGAGTCTAATTGAGGCACAGCACATTTTTGTCCAACTACATGACACACGCAGCAATTAACTGGCGCACAGGATAGAGGCTACTATTTGGGAAAATCCAGCACTATGACTTGAACCTGTGGAGTTGGAAGATGCCCGTCAATTAAAGTCTTTACATGGTGAACAACACACTCTCAGTCTTAGTTTTAAAATACCTGCCAGTCACAGCTGCTGTGGGTGCAGAATGCCATACATTGGCAAGTGAATTAAACTAAAGTGGAGTGTTTCAACAAGCCAAGTGAGGTAATGAGACTTGGAAACATCATTCATTGTTACTGATGAGGGCTTTGCCCCTCTGCGTTGATGTAGGATATATTTTGAATCTAGGTTAAATAAAAACAAAGTCTGCGGTTAGTGCTCTGATTTTGTGTGTTTTTATCATCAGCATCAATGGGTCATCTGTTACTGTACACGATTTCATATTTCCATGTGGCTAAATCTTTAATATGTTTCAGCCTGTCTTGTATTGAATTTTGGCAATAACAATAGAAATATGACAATATTAAAGCCACGACTTGGTTAATTTATCTTCACAGAGGTAGTTAACCAGCAACCCTGGCTTTATTTTGAGCTAATATTTCAATCTACATGTACATACAGTGGGGCAAAAAAGTATTTAGTCAGCCACCGATTGTGCAAGTTCTCCCACTTAAAATGATGACAGAGGTCTGTAATTTTCATCATAGGTACACTTCAACTGTGAGAGACAGAATGTGAAAAAAAATCCAGGAATTCACATTGTAGGAATTTTAAATAATTTATTTGTAAATTATGGTGGAAAATAAGTATTTGGTCAACCATTCAAAGCTCTCACTGATGGAAGGAGGTTTTGGCTCAAAATCTCACGATACATGGCCCCATTCATTCTTTCCTTAACACTGATCAATCGTCCTGTCCCCTTAGCAGAAAAACAGTCCCAAAGCATGATGTTTGCACCCCCATGCTTCACAGTAGATATGGTGTTCTTGGGATGCAACTCAGTATTCTTCTTCCTCCAAAGACGACGAGTTGAGTTTATACCAAAATGGATACATGGATGATACAGCAGAGGATTGGGAGAATGTCATGTGGTCAGATAAAACCAAAATAGAACTATTTGGTATAAACTGAACTCGTCGTGATTGGAGGAAGAAGAATACTGAGTTGCATCCCAAGAACACCACACCTACTGTGAAGCATGGGGGTGGAAACATCATGCTTTGGGGCTGTTTTTCTGCTAAAGGGACAGGACGATTGATCCGTGTTAAGGAAAGAATGAATGGGGCCATGTATCGTGAGATTTTGAGCCAAAACCTCCTTCCATCAGTGAGAGCTTTGAATGGTTGACCAAATACTTATTTTCCACCATAATTTAAAAATACATTCTTTAAAATTCCTACAATGTGAGTACCTGGATTTTTTTTCACATTCTGTCTCTCACAGTTGAAGTGTACCTATGATGAAAATTACAGACCTATGTCATCATTTTAAGTGGGAGAACTTGCACAATCGGTGGCTGACTAAATACTTTTTTGCCCCACTCTACTTCCACCTTCTTAAGGCTGCTGTTAACTTTCAGTTTTCACAAAACTGGAGGCATTGCAATTATGTAGACTGCCAAACTATACAAATCAAATACAATTACATCAATAATATTTATAGTATTTTATGTCTTGCATTTACTTTAGTTATCTGACTTTGTCATTCAAACAATTTCTTATACAGTATCTATACAAAGTTTTACAGGTGCAGTTTGCAGCTGTCTCCAAATTAAAATGTTTTAAAACAAAAATATAAGAACGCAACATTTTATGTAGTCGACTGCAAAGTGCGCTTTTAATGTGCAGAGTCTTGGACACATATTTGTTTTAATCAAGTCAATGTAACCATAGAATGTTGTAGGCAGTTGCTTGCATCTTATTTGCCAAGTATTGAAAACAATTTCCTGATTATTGCATTTAAATAAACCAACAAAGCTTTTCTATAGGGCTGTTTAAATGAACATGGTAATCCATGATTAATCTAATTAACCTTTTAAATGCAATTGATGATTTTCCTAAGCACAGAATATGGTTCCAAAACCAACTTGATCAAGATGAATGGGTGGAAACAAAATCGGCACTTTCAATGGAAAATTGGAATAAAAAATAAAAACAAGCCAAAACAAATACATTGACATAAAGTAACACATTGGATTTTCACCAAAGCACTTCCATCTTTAAGTAGCAGATCAACGCAGAGAGAATTAGGGATACTGCAAGTACAAACCCCGTTTCCATATGAGTTGGGAAATTGTGTTAGATGTAAATATAAACGGAATACAATGATTTGCAAATCCTTTTCAACCCATATTCAATTAAATGCACTATAAATACAAGATATTTGATGTTCGAACTCATAAACTTTATTTTTGTTTTTTTGCAAATAATAATTAACTTAGAATTTCATGGCTGCAACACGTGCCAAAGTAGTTGGGAAAGGGCATGTTCACCACTGTGTTACATCACATTTTCTTTTAACAACACTCAATACATTTTTGGGAACTGAGGAAACTTATTGTTGAAGCTTTGAAAGTGGAATTATTTCCCATTCTTGTTTTATGTAGAGCTTCAGTCATTCAACAGTAAGGGGTCTCCGCTGTCGTATTTTTCGCTTCATAATGCGCCACACATTTTCGATGGGAGACAGGTGTGGACTGCAGGCAGACCAGGAAAGTACCCGCACTCTTTTTTTTACAAAGCCACGCTGTTGTAACATGTGCTGAATGTGGCTTGGTATTGTCTTGCTGAAATAAGCAGGGGCGTCCACGAAAAAGCCGGCGCTTAGATGGCAGCATATGTTGTTCCAAAACCTGTATGTACCTTTCAGCATTAAAGGTGCCTTCACAGATGTGTAAGTTACCCATGCCTTGGGCGCTAATGCACCCCCATATCCTCAAAGATGCTGGCTTTTGAACTTTGGGTCGATAACAGTCTGGATGGTTCGCTTCCCCTTTGGTCCGGATGACACGATGTCGAATATTTCCAAAAACAAAATGAAATGTGGACTCGTCAGACCACAGAACACTTTTCCACTTTGTATCAGTCCATCTTAGATGAGTTCAGGCCCAGCGAAGCCGACGGCGTTTCTGGTGTTGTTGATTAACGGTTTTCACCTCGCATAGGAGAGTTTTAACTTGCACTTACAGATGTAGCGACCAACTGTAGTTACTGACAGTGGGTTTCTGAAGTGTTCCTGAGCCCGTGTGGTGATATCCTTAACACACTGATGTCGATTGTTGATGCAGTACAGCCTGAGGGATCGAAGGTCACGGGCTTAGCTGCTTATGTGCTGTGATTTTTCCAGATTCTCTGAACCCTTTGATGATATTATGGACCGTAAAGGGTGAAATCCCTAAAGTCCTTGCAATAGCTGGTTGAGAAAAGTTTTTCTTAAACTGTTCAACAATTTGCTCACGCATTTGTTGACAAAGTGGTGACCCTTGCCCCATCCTTGTTTGTGAATGACTGAGCATTTCTTGGAATTTACTTTTATACCCAATCATGGCACCCACCTGTTCCCAATTAACCTGCACACCTGTGGGATTATCCATACAAGTGTTTGATGAGCATTCCTCAACTTTATCAGTATTTATTCACACCTTTCCCAACTTCTTTGTCACGTGTTGCTGGCATCAAATTCTAAAGGTAATGATTATTTGCAAAATATTAATGTTCATCAGTCCGTACTTTTCCACTTTGCATCAGTCCATCTTAGATGATCTCAGGCCCAGAGAAGCCGGCTGCGTTTTTGGATGTCGTTGATAAATGGCTTTTGCTTTGGCTTTGACTTGCGCTTACAGATGTAGCTACGAACTGTATTTAGTGATAGTGGTTTTCTGAAGTGTTCCTGAGCCCATGTGGTGATATCCTTTAGAGATTGATGTCGGTTTTTGATACAGTGCCGTCTGAGGGATCGAAGGTCACGGTCATTCAATGTTGGTTTCCGGCCATGCCGCTTAAGTGGAGTGATTTCTCCAGATTCTCTGAACCTTTTGATTATATTATCGACCGTAGATGTTGAAATCCCTAAATTTCTTGTAATTGCACTTTGAGAAAAGTTGTTCTTAAACTGTTTGACTATTTGCTCACGCAGTTGTGGACAAAGGGGTGTACCTCGCCCCATCCTTTCTTGTGAAAGACTGAGCATTTTTCGGGAAGCTGTTTATATACCCAATCATGACACCCACCTGTTCCCAATTAGCATGCACATCCGTGGGATGTTCCAAATATGTGTTTGATGAGCATTCCTCAACTTTATCAGTATTTATTGCCACTTTTCCCAACTTCTTTGTCACGTGTTGCTGGGATCAAATTCTAAAGTTAATGACTATTTGCCAAAAAAAATAAAAATGATTAATTTGAACATCAAATATGTTGTCTTTGTAGCACATTCAACTGAATATGGGTTAAAAAGGATTTGCAAATCATTGTATTCCGTTTATATTTACATCTAACACAATTTCCCAACTCATATGGAAACGGGGTTTGTATTTGTTTTGCACCAAACCACCTTCATAGAATGTCTGGGCGTCAGGAAGTCTACTTCTGACACCCTGATTAATGCATTCACCCCCCAAAACACCAACAACTTCAGACCAATAAATATCAGAGGACACGCTTAACAAAGGTTTTGCAAGTTGAATTTCAAAAATAAATTGAACAAGGCACCGTCGAGAAGCACAATAATGACAAAGGAGAAAACTAAATTATTATCTACCGAATAGTTATTAATCATAATTCATCAAAATAATGTACGCCTCCGTTATGATTAATCTGAATTAAAATATGTGTCATTTTGCAGCTCTAAATTTTGCAGAGAAATCACAATGGATATGAAATTGAAAACGTGTTGGTTGTGAATGTGTTGTTCTTGCAACCTTAAAGCTTTCAGCTTTGAGGAAAACAGGTTAGAAGTTGACAAAAATGCTAAACTCTATTTGACCCACAAAACTGACCAAAGAGAAATGTACTCTGATTATGAAAAGCTATCCCCTTGTTGGCTAGATAAGCAACAACACTTTCAACCCACTAATGAGATTTTGCTTCAAGTCAACAACAGGAACTCAACAAATTATCTCTGAGATGGAAGACAGTGGACCCTCCAAGCTCAAATATTGCAGGGGTTGATTAACTTGAGGAATATTTTGGTGCAAAATATGGTTTAATAATCAAACAAGAATCACAAATCCAAACAAAACTCTTTTAGCTGGGACAAAAGTGATTTTAAATATTCCCAGTCCCTTTTATGTGTTTTTGTAGTCACAGTTTGACACTTTCAGAACTATATGATGATGAGCCAAATAGCTCAATAATGACACTGACCGGCTAGAAAGGCACTTTCAAAGAAAAGTGCTACTAATTAGAGGTGATATATTCACATTTAATATGTTATTGTTTTTGGTAACGCGCAGTTTGTTTTTTTCAGTTAAAACACAACACAGAAACCACCTGTCACTGATTGTATTTGACTTTTGAGGGTCTACTGAGAATGTTTTGTAAATGCTCTAAGGTTTGCAATTCCAACTGGTTACCTCAGTGCTCATCAGTGATCAATTTGGGCGGACGGCACTCTGCCTTTCTTCTATACACTATTTAATTTAATCCTCAAACATTGTCTTGTCCAGGCTTCGTCCCTATGTTTTTTTTGTTTTGTTTTGCATATGCATTGTTCTTCAAGTCTGTTGAAAGAACACGTCCCACTGTTTTAAGGTCCACGTCAATGCCCTTCTGTCTGCTCAAATGTTGTTCTGAACGTACAACCCTCTGACAATGTAGCGCGGGTTTGGGTGGACAAGAACATGTTGAGTTTCAGTGCATGCAAATCAAAACAAACCCTTTTGCAAGTTTCTAACTGTGTCGGTGAAGGATGGAAGATATACCATAATCAGTACAAATGATAACAATTGTCAGTAGTCAAGTTAATATTTAAACCTCATTTTCTGTGCATCATCATCTGTGCTGTGCTGTTACGTTTTAGCATCTCACTGCTTTTATGTTTGTTTTGTGATTCTGTCCACTGTTCCATAAATGAGGTCTAGTCAATATGGCAGTAATTGATCGCTTTGCTATCATTGTCTGTGAGTCTCTGCATGCATTTCCCTGCCTGCTGACTTCTCTTTCCTACTTTCGTTGGCTCATCTTCTAAGGGTTTGCTTTTAAGTTGTGTATGGTTCTGTTTTGCTTTCTGATATTTTTGGGGTTTACAGAGCTGAGGTTGTGTGACTTGTCCGTGTGTTACTGGACGGCATATATGTCAATCGCCAGGACTGACACATTCCACAGCACTAATGAACGTCCTGGTTCAGCGTACGCGAGGAATGTAATATACAGCAGATCCTTCTCAAAGTGGAATTTACCGCTGACCCTGTCTGTCTCTTTCCTTTTTTTGACCACAACTTTCTGTGCTGGCAGAGCTTCTCAGAATTGAATTTATGGGTATGGAAAATTATTATTTATTTTGCTGTGCTTTAAGAGTTTGCCAAGATTGTGTTACAGTCACACATTATTGTGCCACCTTCTTTTAAAAACCAACAAACCTGTCCCCTTTCTCACCCGCCCACTAACCTGATTTGAAGACATGCAACCTCCCTCCCCCTCCTCTGCATGCACTCTTCTTACAGACTAACTTGGTTAAGGAGCAAGATAAATGCTTTCAAGTTAGAAAGGGCAGATACAACAACAAAAGGAAGCTGTAAAGGGCCGAGTGTTAAGATGAACTGTAGGGGTGGTGGAAAGCACTAATTAACATGTGGGAATATCAAGATATATTTTTGCAAAGTGTTGCCGGAAGGTAGAAAAGGTCCATACATGCTTTGCCTTTGCCCATGTCAGAGTTAAGACGAACAGTGGGCTGGTCTAAAATCATAAATGCTGTTGGCTCTGCTTGGAGCTTGCCTTGCAGATTCCCTTACAGCAGGGGTAGGGAACCTATGGCTCTGGAGCCAGATGTGGCTCTTTTGATGACCGAATCTGGCTCTCAGTTAAATCTTAGCTGATATTGCTTAACAGGATAAGTAATGAATAATTCCACTGGTAATCACAGTGTTAAAAATAACGTTAAAAAATATAAAACTTTCTCATGCATTTCAATCCATCCATCCGTTTCTACCACACCTGTTCAAGAAGTCACATTGATGGTAAGAAGTACTTTATTTATTATTGGTAAGCTTCAGAATAACAATGTTGTTAAAATGAATTAGTGAAGTGAATTATATTTATATAGCGCTTTTCTCGAGTGACTCTAAGCTCTTTACATATCCATCCATCCATACATCCATCCATTTTCTACCGTTAATTCCCTTCATGGTCACGGGGGATGCTGGAGCCTTTCTCAGCTACAATCCGGTAGAAGGCGGTGTACACCCTTGACAAGTCGCCACCTCATCACAGGCACTTTACATAGAGAAACCAAATATCAAAGTTACATTTAAACCAGTGTGGGTGGCCCTGGGAGGTAAAGCGTCTTGCCCAAGGACACAACGGTAGTGACTAGGTTGGCGGAAGCGAGGATCAAACCTGGAACCCTTAAGTTGCTGGCATGGCCACTCTACCAACCGAACTATATCATATCTACATAAGAGGCTTAATATACTCGAAAAATGTTGGTCTTACTTAAAAATGCTCGCATTTAGTTGTATTCAGGGTTAAAAAATGGCTCTCATGGAAATACATTTGAAAATATTTGGCTTTCATGGCTCTCTCAGCCAAAAAGGTTCCCGACCCCTGCCTTACAGCTTTACGTATATCAGCACCATGTGACCTACACACAAAGCAAGGCCAAGATTCTCATGGGCTGATAACTGAAAATAAACATTTAAATAAAAGGTGACTTGGATTAGCCTCTTTCCAGATTACTGTTTTCCTCTTAACTTCTCTCTTGAAACAGTCCTTCCAGGATTTTTCAGGATTTTGTTTTGCGATCTTTAAGGGCTTAAATGCTTGAACTCGCAGCAGCTTTTTCAAATAAGTTGCGGCAAACGTTGGGATGTGTTAACTTGTGACAACTTGTGATATTATGAATTTGTTATCAATGGTTTGAGTAGGAATTTTTTGGTACTGGTTCCTAAATGGGTTAGTCCAGGAAGACCGTAAAGATTCTGGACTAATGACATCGCTATCGGTATTTGTTTTCATCCAATTGACCGTCGTAATAATGACATGGTGTCAAATTCAGTTCAAGTGCTGCTACTACCCTACGAGTAGATGATAATCATCTTGAAATAATCACAAATAAGGAAGCAACACTACACAAAAGTTTGCAATGCAACATTATGTCCTCCTAGTCCCAAAATTTAGAGATGCGAACAAGAGTTGGTGTCAGTTTGAAGTGAACGTCACTCAACTCATCACTGCCACAAAGGCACACTTCAGCAACCCGACCATCTTTGAAGTGATCCAGTAATCCACAGGTCAATATTAATCCACTCCAAAAAGTGAACATTTAAATAATCTCTGGGACTTTTTATTTGTATAAAACACACACGACACACACACACATAGATCAGTCGCTGTCAACACTGGCTTCTGGTACGTCACTCAAATAGGTCTGTGTGCAACATAAACACAAATAATTCCTATTGTAACAAAATACACACCCACCTAATATTCTAATTGATTGTATTGATTTAGCTTTTCTGTACACATTTGATATGACATATCATGAAATAGGTCTATGAATGAACATGAATATTATAATATTATTACTTTATTATTTATTCCTTTATTTATTTATCATTTTAAATATTATTATAGGGATAAGCAGTAGAACATGGATGGATGGTATACTGAGTGTAATTGTAATTGATAGAAACACGGTGATGGATCTGTGTGGTCTTTACAAGATAATGATATAACTGCAATGCGCTTTGCACATGCACACATTGTTGACTTGTTTAGATCTAAAAAACAGGTGTAGTTAAAATACTTCAATGCTGTGAAATGTTATATCATGATATTGCTGGTGCCCAACCTTTTGTGCTAATCAAAATGAATATATATATATATATATATATATATATATATATATATATATATATATATAAATCACATATTTATTTGCACAAATTACAAATAGAACCAATAAAAATACTGATAAATACTAGTATCGATAAGGAATACTGATATTGTTATCATTAGCGATGACATTCGAACAATATACATTTTTAGTGTTCAGTGTTTCTTGTGACCTTAACTAAAAACACAGGATTAAAAAAAAGGAAAACAAATGCTGTATTGATATTTTGATCATTTTACACTACACAGAATCAAAAATGTTCACAAAATGGTAGTAAACACACACACTCAGAGCCTTTTGTCATATTACTGTAGTATTTGAATTAATTATAACTGATACTATTAGTAATTAAATTATAAAAAGAAACACCACCAAAGACTCCTTTATTGTCCACTGTCAGCCACAAGCTGCAGATATTCTGTGTGTATGTTTTATGGTTGAAAAATATTGATAAATCTTAAACAATAATTACGTTAAAAGCATTTGTGAACTCTTAAGAGAGATCTATTGCTGTATTTGATGTTGGTAAATGACAGAGGATGAGAGATTATCATCCCACTTCAACATATCTGTTATTTATATGTTGCGTCTTTGCTACTTCGACATTACAAAAGAGAACATTTTCTTGATTGACTTACACCAGTAAAAACAGGTTAGATGCATACAGAAAAACATGTAAACTAAGAAATGACGGCGCTGTGTTAAACCTTTATATACAACATTATCCAGTCGGGTTAGCGATGCGGACGGGAACTGGAAATAGATGCGCAATGACGACGGTTTTGCCATTTAAACAATAAATAATTTATATATTGTTACATGTTGTTGCTCCTACTACACAAGAAACATACATACATTTTGATTAGACAGTTGATGTGCGTGTTTATGAGTCATTCAGAGACAAATTTGAGCAGTATATTTCAAAGGAATTGATTGAAATTGCATGAATGACAAGATCGTGACATTCTGAAATCCTAGAGGGACTGTTACATGCTAATTAATAGTCATACAGTTTTCACTTACTTTGATGAAGTGCATGTTTTGTTTTGCACTAATTAAGATGAGACATACCAACTGAAATAACCACCAGTTGTTAATTGGCCTTACCACCGAGTCAGTGCCATTGGCTTGTTGTAACTCTCCCAAAAATAATTGGATTTATGTATATCATATTAATCAACTATAAATCTGATAAAACACATATTGGACTACTCAAAATGTATACTGGCACATCTCAGATTATTATTTTCTTTTCTGTACATTATTCCTAATTTGAAAATGACTCATTTAGTAACATAATTCAAGTTAACAGAGTGAGTTTTAGGATAGAATTAGGAAATGCATAATACTAATGCAGTACAACCATACAGCATGAATGCCAAAAACATTTTGACACTGAGTACACTGGAATATTTTGTTTAATTCTATTTATTTCAAAGATAAACATATATCATAAAAAAAAATTGGGGGTAACAGGACTGTGCTAAAATGTTAACTCTGCGTGTAGTTATGATTAAAATGTTAACAAATGAAGAGAAACATAACTATGAACTTACTTTTGTTCTTCTCATGGCCTAAAACCTGCTCAGTGGCCTTGTGGTTAGAGTGTCAGCCCTGAGATTGGTAGGTCGTGAGGTCAAACCCCGGCCGAGTCATACCAAAGACTATAAAAATGGGACTCAGCATCAAGGGTTTGGATTGGGGGTAAAACCACCAACAATGATTGCCGGACGCGGCCACCGTTGCTGCTCACTACTCCCCTCACCTCCCAGGGGGTGAACAAGGGGATGAGTGAAATGCAGAGAACCAATTTCACCACACCTTGTGTGTGTGTGTGCGTGTGACAATCATTGATACTTTTAATTTAAAAAGGATTACTGACCCAACTTCTTGTGGACCATGTGACATTTTTTTTCAAGGGGAAGTAGTAATGTGTTAAGGTAGCATGACTGTGAAAACAAGGTGAAGTGAAGTGAAGTGAATTATATTTATATAGCGCTTTTCTCTAGTGACTCAAAGCGCTTTACATAGTGAAAGCCAATATCTAAGTTACATTTAAACCAGTGTGGGTGGCACTGGGAGCAGGTGTGTAAAGTGTCTTGCCCAAAGATACAACGGCAGTGACTAGGATGGCGGAAGCGGGAATCGAACCTGCAACCCTCAAGTTGCTGGCACGGCCGCTCTACCAACCGGGACAAAACTAAAGTGTGATTTGTAAGTTTTTTGAAGAAATTTCACTTAAAGTAAAGTGTAACACAAATATTAAAACAATAACATTACTGGGGGATTTAAATGAATATATTTCATGGTGAAGTCTAATTTTAGGAAGAGGCGACAAGCAATGCATACTTTTTTCTCAAGTATTTTAAACCGTATGAACAAATATTCATTTAAATCAATGTGCAGGACACTTTATTTGCCACAACAAAAAAAAGTGTACAATACAGGTATTGTGCATTGTATACATTTTAATTCCTGATAAAACCAATGGCACTGATTTGGTGGAATGGTCTTCTTGACTTCTTGAAATCTACACTTGAGGACATGACCGACAAGCTTTCTCAATCCAGTTTAAATTGATAAAGGCACTTCTGTTTCTGGGGACCACTTCTATCCTCCTGTTCCCCTCTCAGCCCTGCCCCTCTCATTTCCTCCTTATGCTCCTTATCTTGTTGTTTTTATCCCTTTTACCCTTCTTTTTTTCCTCCTATTGTCTTAGTTGTTCTCTTCGTCATTGTGTTGTTGCACTTGCCTTTCTCAGATCTCAGTGTTACCCCACAATAGTGCAATTTGAATACAAGCTAGATCACCAGCAATCATCACAATTGGGCACTTTCATACAGCATCATCTCAGGCTATAGATCTTGACTATAATAATCCATCACAGAGGAAAATGATGAACATATGTTCTTTTTTATAGTCTCATTATATGTGTGAAGTGACCACATTTAATTTTTCTTGGAACTGCAGTTTTCAAACACTTTCTTCTTTGCGATCTATTGACCTTCATTCTCAAAGGATATTAAAGACTGGCCGCTCTCATTCTTTTTGGCTGCAATTTTGATCTAATAATCCTCAATACTTTAGTGCTAACTTCACTCGGATTACATAATCATCTGTCACCATTTCAGAGCAAACAGGAAATTTTCACATTGATATTAATGTTTTGTGGCAAGTTCAATTGCGTCAAAAATGATTGCATGTTTGTGGTGTGAAATGTTTAAATTACATGCATTAAACAAGAAGCTGACGTCCACCAACTGCAATCATTTCATAAAACGACCAGTGTGTTTGAGTGAAAACAAGTGGTTGATTGTCACAGTGTAACCATAATACTCCCGTTTAATCGAACAACATTTATAGACTAAAATTTGCTGACAAAAACTGTATACTTACATATGAATTATTTCTTAATAAGTGCAATAATACAGTAACATAAATGTAGTATAGCAAATATTTTCAATTGTCCTATTGTGGTGTAAACAAATACTTCATTTTATTAATTTTCTCTTGTTTTTCATTCATGCACGCTTGTGTTTAGATGTTTGTTCACTCTCATAAGGGTTTGTAGATGTTGTATTCTGAGATAAAATCATTGTATAACGTTAGTGAATCTTAAACAAATAGACACGTAAGAATTGAGCTTATGGTACAATTAAGCAAGTTACATTTTGATCATTAACGTGTATTTGTTGAGGATAGTTTGACAAATTAATTATTAAAAGTCATGAAGGCAGCAGGAAAATCATACAAAAAAGATAAAGTTCTTGGAATAACATATAATAACATGGAATAACACAAAAACTACAAAATACATATAAGTAAGTCATGCTCATGCTGTATATGTGTGTGTGTCTGCTGTGCCTATTGTGTGTGTCTGTGTTTTTTTTATTTTTTTTTTGTGTCTGCAACGTGTGGATGCGTATTTGCATGTGTATGTTTCCTTTCACAGAGGCAGAGGAGCTCTACCAAAGGCGGGTGCTGACGATCACGGGCATCTGCGTGGCCTTGTTGGTGGTTGGCATCGTTTGTGTGGTGGCCTACTGCAAAACCAAGTATGTGCATTTTAAGGAAATACAAACTAATAACGAGTAGTGAATTACATTTACACAGCGCTTTTTTTCTCTCGAGACTGAACGGGCTTTACATAGTGAAACCCGTTATCTACATCTTTAAGCTACATTTAAACCAGTGTGATATAGAATCTGAAACCCTCAAGTTGCTGGCACATACACTCTACCAACTTAGCCACGCCTCCTCGATAATAATAATACATTGTCACTTTGGCTAATGAGTAAGCCGTTCCAAATAATCAGACGAAAACCAAATAAGAAGTATTGTATTTCCTTGAATTGCCGCAGGGCATATAGTATGCATCGGCCTTGAATTACTGCCAGGTCAAACTCGCTTCGCAAAAAAATTAGCGCATGCTTAGTATTACCGCCTGGTCAAACTCGTGACGTCACGAGTGACACTCCCCCTGTCATCATTTTCAAAATGGAGGAGGCTGATTTCAATATCGGTACATTGAAATCGCATAAAGGGCAGAAGATTAAAAGCTATTCAGTAGGATTTAAAGTCCAAGCTTACATCACAATCAGATTTTTACTGCATGCCTTTGGTAAGTGCCGGAGTGAGAAGAGGTTTTAAAATAATTAGCGCATGCTTACTTTTACCGCATGCCTTTGGTAAGCGCAGGAGTGAGAAGAGGTTTTAAATAAATAGGGCGCCCCGGCGGCAATTCAAGGAAATACGGTAATTTAAATCAGTCTCCAATGTGTGAGATTCTTTGTTTGGGCACTCAATTTTACAAAACAACTCACAACAATTTGCTGCTTTTATTGTGAAGCATTGTTTGGCTTTGTAATAACTGAAATGCTGTAATAAAACTGGGGCAAAATGTGTGCTCAAAAGTGGAATGCACAGAAACCAAAGATTGAATGTCAGAAATTCTGACAAGGGGTGATAGTTTGCTTTGATTACATATAAAAGAAGATATTTCAGAATTAGCAATACACAAACATCAGCATGTCCCAAATGATAATACCAAATGTTACTACAGTGGGATTAAATACTTCAAACATCAGCACAGTGAAGTGAAGTGAGGTGAATTATATTTATATAGCGCTTTTCTCAAAGTGATTTAAAGCGCTTTACATAGTGAAACCCAATGTCTAATTTTTACATTTAAACCAGTGTGGGTGGCACTGGGAGCAGGTGGGTAAAGTGTCTGGCCCAAGGACACAACGGCAGTGACTAGGATGGCAGAAGCGGGGATCGAACCTGCAACCCTCAAGTTGCTCTACCAACCGAGCTATACCGCCCCAGTAAAAGATTACATTTGCTATTTACTTGTATTATGATAGCTTCATGCAAAAATTTTGATACAGGTCTTAATCGTTTTTCTAAAAATCTATTTCCATACACCTATTTTTTTTTTTTGTAAAATTGCTGTATTGCATACACTGGTATGAATGTAAAGTGGCTGACAGGGGCAGCAATGTCCACATGCTCCAAACGCAAAAATTACTAAAATTACAGCTCAGGCAGCCAACATCCATCGCAGCGAGAACCGGTGGAGATCAGTGTCAGTGTGTCACACTGACGGGGTTTGAAGCGGCGAAGCCGTGCAACGTATATTGTCAGTAGACGCGTGTGTGACTATAAACCTGAAAAGTCGCTTCGTCTGTCATTAGTCTTTGTAACACAGCAGGTTACAATTGAGATGATATTAGTCCACGCAAAGTCAACAACCAACTTGTTTCCATGAGGGAAGAGGGGAAGAATGTCAGAACGTCTTTTTGCACCGAACTTCCGGAAGAGTTCTTGAAACAGGGTCTTATTCGAAGGCCAGTGCAGGGGGCAAAATGCAGAATACGAGTTTTGGGTTCTGGCGAGTGGATGCATTCCAATACTTGTCTACTTTAATTGTCCGATCCTGGCCCTCAAATTGATCATCATTTTGCCTTTTAGATTGAAAAGCTTCTCCGAATTGTTATCCAGTTTGCGATTCAATGGCCACTGTGCGTGCCTACAGGACTGCCAATCCCGTCAATCATGACGGGCAGCTTCTGGGTAGCTTGAACGCCTGCCGTCATCTTCCGAATTTGCCGATACACCATGTAAACGCCTAATCCAATCAGCAGTTGGCCTGTTATCCTAGTTCCTAATACGTAGATAACTTTGAAATCCTCAACTGAACTAATCGCCAGGTACATAACCATCTATTTGTACCACAGGTGTCCAGCAAATATTGTTCCATCAGGACAGACAGATTTCCTTTTTATTGATAAAAAATACAATTCTTGAAAATTGTGAGTTCATTCAATCAATTCTACGGTACACTTTGAAGAGCAGTGCAAAGAGAGGCTCCAAAAAAGTTGAGTCAAAGAATGAAAAGCATGGAAAAGATAAGGGAGATGATAAGGAAGTGTCCACCTTCAATTATGATCAAGAAAGAAAAAGATCAATATGTCGGTCGTAAAAATCAGTTGCTATATAATATTTGTTTTACATTTTTAAGAGATTGCTATATAGCTAATGTCTTTTTTCCGTCAAGTTGCAGCAATTGTTTCATGCAGGGTTTGTGTATCTGTCATTTCTCAGCATTTTGTCGTTAAATGGGTTTTATGGTGTTTGTGTTTTGTGTCATTTCTGTGTTTGTGTGTTTGGACGTTTGCCCCTGTCGGCCACCTTCAAATGGACCCCCTATAAAAGAAGCAATACTTTGTCCAAATTATTATTCATAAAGTGCAAATTAATGCTGACAGAGTCACTCAGGCAACACTCCAAAAGACAAATGTTTGTTGTAGAAAACTGGTTAATACTTCACCACATATTAAAGCAATTCTCAGAGACCAGCAAATGTAGTAAAAACGTCTGGGGTGATGCAGTGACCTCATTGATTGTCATATCTTTTAGAGCTTTTATCCTCATACACATTAAACAATCCAGTACTTCAAAGTATACTAATCTTGAAGGGGAACAGCAATTTTGTTTATCACTCTCATTCCTTATGTGAGACAAGAACATGTATGTTTTTCTTATTTTTATGCATTATAACTAGTAAACAAAGGCTAACAAGAATCAGCTAACAATAGAGGTAATGGGATTTGCTCTCTTTCACCTATAAAGCACCCTAAATGCATCCAAAGACCTCAATTAATATATGTATTTTATATATATATATATATATATATATATATATATATATATACACCATTTTCCATATGAGTTGGGAAATTGTGTTAGATGTAAATATAAACGGAATACAATGTTTTGCAAATCCTTTTCAACCCATATTCAATTGAATGCACTACAAAGACAAGATATTTGATGTTCAAACTCATATATATACAAATATTTTTTTGCAAATAATAATTAACTTAGAATTTCATGGCTGCAACACGTGCCAAAGCCAATCAATCAATCAATCAATCAATCAATCAATCAATCAATCAATCAATCAATCAATCAATCAATCAATCATCAATCAATATTATATATAGCCCTAAATCACAAGTGCCTCAAAGGGCTGCACAAACCACAACGACATCCTTGTTGTGGTTTGTGCAAGTTGGGAAAGGGAATGTTCACCACTGTGTTACATCACCTTTTCTTTTAACAACACTCAATAAACGTTTGGGAACTGAGGAAAGTAATTGTTGAAGCTTTGAAAGTGGAATTCTTTCCCATTCTTGTTTTGTGTAGAGCTTCAGTCGTTCCACAGTCTCCACGGGGTATCCGCTGTCGTATTTTACGCTTCATATTGCGCCACATATTTTCGATGGGAGACAGGTCTGCACTGCAGGCGGGCCAGGAAAGTACCCGCACTCTTTTTTTATGAAGCCACACTGTTGTAACACATGCTGAATGTGGCTTGGCATTGTCTTGCTGAAATAAGCAGGGGCGTCCATGAAAAAGACGGCGCTTAGACGGCAACATATGTTGTTCCAAAACCCTGTATGTACCTTTCAGCATCAATGTTGCCTTCACAGATGTGTAAGTTACCCATGCCTTGGGCACTAATGCACCCCCATACCATCACAGATGCTGGCTTTTGAACTTTGCGTCGATAGCTGTCTGGATGGTTCGCTTCCCCTTTGGTCCGGATGACACTATGTCGAATATTTCCAAAAACTATTTGAAATGTGGACTGGTCAGACCACAGAACACTTTTCCATTTTGCATCAGTCAATCTTAGATGATCTCGGGCCCAGAGAAGCCGGCGGCGTTTGTGGATGTTGTTGATAAATGGCTTTCGCTTTGCATAGTAGAGCTTTAACTTGAACTTACAGATGTAGCAACAAACTGTATTTTGCAACAGTGGTTTTCTGAAGTGTTCCTGAGCCCATGTGGTGATATGCTTTAGAGATTGATGTCGTTTTTTTTATACAGTGCCGTCTGAGGGATCGAAGGTCACGGTCATTCAATGTCAGTTTCCGGCCATGTCGCTTACGTGGAGTGATTTCTCCAGATTCTCTGAACCTTTTGATGATATTATGGACCATAGATGTAGAAATCCCTACATTTCTTTGAGAAACGTTCTTAAACTGTTTGACTACACGTTGTTCTTAAACTGTTTGACTACTTGATCACGCAGTTGTGGACAAAGGGGTGAACCTCACCCCATCCTTTCTTGTGAAAGACTGAGAATTTTTGTGGAAGCTGTTTTTATACCCAATCATGGCACCCACCTGTTCCCAATTAGCCTGCACACATGTGGGATGTTCCAAACAAGTGTTTGATGAACATTTCTCAACTTTATCAATATTTATTTCCACCTTTCCCAACTTCTTTGTCACGTGTTGCTGGCATCAAATTCTAAAGTTAATGATTATTTGCAAAAAAAAATGTTTATCAGTTTGAACATCAAATATGTTGTCTTTGTAGCATATTCAACTGAATATGGGTTGAAAATGATTTGCAAATAATTTTAAATTTTTATTTACATCTAACACAATTTATCCTATATATATATATATATACATACTGTACATACATACATACATACACACACACACACACATACACACACACACACACATATATATATATATATATATATATATATATATAAGTGTATATATATGTGTATATATACATAAATATATATATTGTAGGTACCTATGTAATGTAATAACAGGGACTTTCATAACAACATGTAATATTTAAATATGTTGGTCATTTTAAATATATGGCAAACAAATTAGTTTCACAGACACATCACAGTGTCGGTTGGTTTCCTACAACAACAACAACGACTACTACAAATCATGACAGACTTCATGAGCGCCAGCAACCACTACTTTGGGACAAATTATGATCCAGTAACTCTATTTTTAACCTAAATACACAGAGCATAAGCTACACGTTTTAGAAGCTGAAACGATAAGCAGATTCAACAAGTACAGTATTGCTAAGTGCTTAACAATGAACAAAAACGAACAAAATAAAAAAATCTATACATTGTCTGCTTTCACTGGAATGCAAACTGATGGGCTCTTCATGTATTCCGGAATTAATCATAATCCTCATGCAGGTAAAATCAAAATACATTAAAAAATAGTCGGCGCAAACGAGCGTCCGTGTATTTCTTGCGATACGTTTGATGTCAAAGTTGACAACATTCTACGTTTATCGCCACAACCTTCTACTGTAAAAGTTAGAGGCATGACCTATGATTTAGAATTAACTATTCAACTCAAAGGCGATGCAGCAACTCACCGGCTCAGTATGTCAATAGCTTCCTAAACTAGTTAGCTCTATGTGATTAATGCGCTGTTATATGTAGTTACTCGACATTAGCGCTCATATGAACAATATTGAAAATCCTTATTTAGTGTTCAGGTCACATCATGTAAATGGAGTATATTGTTGGCGGTTTTCAATGTTAGTTAGGGGGCTTTTAATGCGCAATAGATGACTTTCATTACTTTAGTCTCCTTGATGGCCATTTCGTATATTACAATGAAGAATGCATACAAAAGTAAGACAAATGTGTTCTTATCTTACATAGGGATTGTTAATTATAGGCAAAATTCCAAACAAAACACAGTTCCCCTTTAAGATTGTACAACATTGCAAAATAAAAATGTAGGTACAGTCAGAACACTGTCATTTATTTCCCTTTAAGAGTAACATTTACATGGTACTGCACATGTCCACATGTGATATGTGCGTGATGCACAATGCAAAGTGATGTGTCCCCTTTGATACACGTTGACTCAGATTTGTATTGGTACACATTTCATAATACTGGACTCGTGAAAAAAAATCAAAACCACATTTCCATGGTATGGGTGGAATACACTATGCCACTATTTTGAGTTCAGGAAGAAGGAAGTGCCCCAGATTTATTTTTTAACCCAACAACATGAGTCTGAATTGAAATGTCCTTCAGCATTCCCACATCTCAACATTTTCTCAAAGTAATTATTTTTTCCATTTTATGAAATGTGCAGGAAGCACAGGAAGAAGATGCAACATCACCTACATCAGAACCAGAATCAGTGTGTGGAGCAGCCCAACCGCATGCTGGCCAACGGCCCCAACCACCCTGGGCCTGGTCCCGAAGAAATTCCCATGGTTGATGTGAGTCCAAATAGTAGAAACACACAGCAAAGACAGGTACAGGTAATTCTTATGTTAGAATCAACTAACATATCTGCGACACTTTAGACAAAAACACATATTCTCTTCAACTCACTTGTCATTTACATGCAGCGTTTCTAGGGATCATTCGGAAAATCATGACGATCATCTCAAGGGGAAACCATAATTACATTATGTTAGAAGTAGTAGTTTTTAAAGTCTGTAAGTTCCACACTGCACGGCACAATACTGCTAACGATGCATGCTCATTAACTGCTGAGTCTGGTAGAAAAAATTAACTTCCATTGAAGACATGTTGAGGTCACACAAACTTGCAAAATAAGCTTGTTTTAGTGCAACACAATGAACTAAACATATTGAATGTAAAAAAGGGTCAAGATTCAACTTCACACAGCATTAAGTATTCGAATATTAAAAGTTAAAGTTAAAGTACCAATGATTGTTACACACACTCTTGGTGTGGCGAAATTATTCTCTGCATTTGACCCATCACCGTTGATCACCCCCTGGGAGGTGAGGGGAGCATATTAAGACGTCTTATATTATGCAAAATAGGAATCAAGCCCAAATATATAACTACAGTTTGGACAGTAACATGCAACACATTCCCATTATCTCTAATGCACAAATGTATTTACTTATTTCATATGTTAATATGTTTTTTGTGCAATTAATATGACTTTACTATTAAACATTGAGTGTAATGTTGACTGAAAAGAACTGAGTGTTTAAAAAGTTATTGTTTTTGCTGCCTGTAAATGGAAACACTGTAAGGCGAGGCACGTTTGTTTATTGAGTACGATTTGTATGGAAGGCAATTCAAAGTGCTTTGCAGATGCATACACTGTATAAAAGGAAAGTAAGATCACAAATATAAAACAAAAACATCGTAAATATAATCATGAATTTATTGAATTAAAATCAAAGAGTGTATATAAAACACTTTCAGTTGTCATATACACAGTTATATTAAAGTGTTTTCAGCCTGGATCTGAACATTGCCAAAGTTGAGGTTGAGTTGAAGTCAAAGCCTTTGGAAGACTGTTCGAGATTATAAAAGCATGAAACTGAAACATATCCTTACCCTGTTTAGTCCTGACTCTAGGCACCAGGAAGTCTCGGAGCACAAGATGGTTCTTATGGTTTTAAAATGTCAAGAGATGTACTATGGCACCAGTCCATGAAAAGAAATGTACACAAGCAGAGGTATTTTAAAGACGTGTCTTAGCGACACGAAGACAATGCAGCAACTTTAGAAGTTGATTAATATCGTTAGATATTTTCTTTCTAGTCAGGACTCGAGCAGCAGAATTCTAGATGTACTACAGCTGCTTTGCAGCTCCTTCAGAGAACCCTGTGAGAAGGACGATTACAGTAGGCAAGCCTGCTAGAGACACATGCTTGGATTAGTCTCTCTAAGTCTATTGTTAAGACATTTTCTTGACAGAACTCACGTATGCATACACTCCTTAATATATAACATAGTTGATGGATTTTGACTATATAGAAGACAGATGGATGGATGGATGGATAGGCACAAAGGTTCTAAGCATAGGGACCCCCCAAGGCTGCGTGCTGAGCCCCCTACTGAAGACCCTCTTCACACACGACTGTGTGGCCTCCCAGAACAACACCAGTATCATCAAGTTTGCAGATGATACTACGGTCGTTGGACTGATCACTAGGGGAGCTGAGGGAGCGCACAGAAGGGAGGTAGCAGAACTGGTGGCCTGGTGTCAGGATAATAATCTCCTTGAACACAGACAAGACCAAGGAAATTATTATTGATCCACGGAGAAAGAGTGCACCGTACACACCTTTGTACATAGGGGGGGACAAAGGTGGACAGGGTGAAAACCTTTAAATTCCTCGGGACCCACATCAGCGAGGACCTCACCTGGGATCACAACACCCAACAAACAATAAAAAAAGCCCAGCAGCGACTGTACTTCCTAAGAAGGCTGAGAACATTTGGTATGCCACCCAAAATTCTCAGCAACTTATATAAAAGCACGGTTGAGAGTGTCCTTACCAGCTCAATCACGGTCTGGTATGGAAACTGCACTGCTAAGGACAGGAAGGCACTTCAGCGAGTGATTAAAACTGCTCAGGACATATCAGGAGCCCCCTTCCCCTCACTACAGGACATGTACTCTACCAGGGCCACCAGAAGAGCACACAACATCATAAAGGACAGTACACACCCCCAGCACAGTCTCTTTAGCCTCCTACCATCAGGCAGACGATACAGGAGCCTGAAATCCAGGACTACGAGACTGAGAAACAGTTTCTACCCACAGGCCATATCAGGCTTGTGAATGCTAACTTGGAAATGCTAACACCCCCCCCTGGATGGATGGATGGATGGATTTGCAAACCTATTGTAAAATGTGTTTAACGTTTGTTTTTTTTAGTACATCTCCAAGAGTGTCCCTACCACAGAGTGTGTCATCAGCCATGGAGCTGAAGGTGCCGGCAACTACGCAGGCAGCCGAATGTCTACTCGCTCGCATCACTCTACCACTGCCTCGCATGCATCAAGGTAGCTTTCAAACACACTGTTGTTTTTTTGCCCTTTTGCCATTTTAGAGTTGGATAATATTATTACGATGTCGGCCGTTGTTAGTGTGCAATATTGGACAGACGACACGATTGGCGGAAGTGTACCAGACAACATTTTGAGCTCATGGCCAATCATCATCAATGTTGGTCACAGTGCATTACTTACATACTCAGCAACAGAACAGACAAGAGTTGAATGATGGCCAAACATTAATGGACCTTCTGAAAGAAGAAAGACAACTGATCTACAGGCCTTTGCCATATACTGTATGTCAAGGTCTATATGTAGCTTGTGCAGTTTGTGCTCTATATTAAAGGCCTACTGAAATGAGATTTTCTTATTTAAACGGGGATAGCAGGTCCATTCTATGTGTCATACTTGATCATTTCGCGATATTGCCATATTTTTGCTGTCAGGATTTAGTAGAGAACATCCACGATAAAGTTCGCAACTTTCGGTATTAAGAGAAAAGCCCTGCCTCTACCGGAAGTCGCAGACGATGATGTCACAAGTGTGGGTGCTCCTCACATATTCACATTAATTTTAATGGGAGCCTCCAACAAAAAGTGCTATTCGGACTGAGAAAACGACAATTTCCCCATTAATTTGATCGAGGATGAAAGATTCGTGTTTGAGGATATTGATACCGACGGACTAGAAAAAACAAACAAAAAAAAAAACGCGATTGCATTGGGACAGATTCCGATGTTTTTAAACACATTAACTAGGATAATTCTGGGAAATCCCTTATCTTTCTATTGTGTTGCTAGTGTTTTAGTGAGTTTAATATTACCTGATTGTCGGAGGGGTGTCTCCACGGGTGTCTTGACGCCAACGTCTCAGGGGAGCTATGGACGGCACAAGCTCAGCTTTTCTCCGGTAAGAAGCGACTTTTTGACCACAATTTTCCCACCGAAACCTGCTGGTTGACATTTGGTCGGTATTCCTTCGTGATTCATGTTTGCTTGACCGCGCTCTGATCCATAGTAAAGTTTCACCTCCAGGAATTTTAAACAAGGAATCACCGTGTGTTTGTGTGGCTAAAGGCTAAAGCTTCCCAACTCCATCTTTCTACTTTGACTTCTCCAATATTAATTGAACAAATTGCAAAGGATTCAGCAACACAGATCTCCAAAATACTGTGTAATTATGCCGTTAAAGCAGACGACATTTAGCTGTGTGTGCGCAGCGCTCATACTTCCTAAAAACCCTTGACGTCACGCGAACACGTCATCATTACACGACGTTTTCAAGACTAAACTCCCGGGAAATTTAAAATTGCAATTTAGTAAACTAAAAAGGCCGTATTGGCATGTGTTGCAATGTTAATATTTCATCATTGATGTATAAACTATCAGACTGCGTGGTGGGTAGTAGTGGTTTTCAGTAGGCCTTCAAGCAATAAATATATTTACATTAACATTCATGTTATCAGTAATATAGTGGACCTGGATCTACATAAACCATTTAATTTTTCCCCGTGCCACACGTCTACAGATGTTTTGTGGAACACAGTGAACAATAATTGTGTTTGATAAGATGTAACTCCTGTAAAGGTCTTGCAATATTATGAGGTTAAAGTGGGGACCTATGCTAAATTTATTTTTTTCTGACGCATAGGATAGGATAAGATTTCTATCCATCTTAAAATGGAAATAATGTGGTCGGAGTCGTTTGAAAAAATCCATAAAACACCTTACATTAACTAACATAAAGAATGACATTAGAGCACAGAGGTGCTGCAACCTGCTGCCACTTCAGCGGCAACAGTTTTACTTACATCAATAAAAATAAAATGCAATAAAAAAGTGATAATGAGTAATAAATAATACATATTATAAAAACTTGTTACAATGTTGTGTTAAACTTTGCCAAAGCATCGTATCATAAAGTTCATGCATTTTTGCGTGAGCTTGAACACAGTTTTGAGTGCCTCTGTTTTGCGGGGTTTTGCCCCTGGCTACATTGCGACATCAATGCAAGTTGAATATTTTTATTTTGACATTAATATAATCTAAGAGCCAGAGAGGGAGGAACTGAAAACATAGCATCAAAACATAAACTTAAACAATGTACATTTTCAAAATATAAAAATCTGATATTCTTACAGAGAGTGAAGAATGATTTAATTTGCTATCGGACAATGTCTCCACAAATGTATTGCAGGCAGACTCAAAAAACACGTTATGAAAGTGACTGTGGAGCAACATTTATACAAAATGTATGCCAAAGCATATCTACAAACCCCGTTTCCATATGAGTTGGGAAATTGTGTTAGATGTAACTATAAACAAAATACAATGATTTGCAAATCATTGCAAATCGGATAAGCGGAAGATGATGGATGGATGGATGGAAATCATTTTCAACCCATAATCAGTAGAATATGCTACAAAGACAACATATTTGATGTTCAAACCGATAAACATTTTTTTGTTGTTGCAAATAATCATTAACACGTGTCACGTGTTGCCAGCAACACGTGACAAAGAAGTTGGGAAAGGTGGCAATACATTCTGATAAAGTTGAGGAATGCTCATCAAACACTTATATGGAACATCCCACAAGTGTGCAGGCTAATTGGGAACAGTTGGGTGCCATGATTGGGTATAAAAGCAGCTTCAATGAAATGCTAAGTAATTCACAATCAAGGATGGGGTGAGCGTCACCATTTTGTAAGCAAATTGTTGAACAGTTTTAGAACAACATTTTTCAACGAGCTATTGCAAGGAATTTAGGGATTTTACCAATTACGGTCCGTAAAATCATCAAAAAGTTCAACCGGTATAGCTCGGTTGGTAGAGTGGCCGTCCCAGCAACTTGAGGGTTGCAGGTTCGATTCCCGCTTTCGCCATCCTAGTCACTGCCGTTGTGTCTTTGGGCAAGACACTTTACCCACCTGCTCCCAGTGCCACCCACACTGGTTTAAATGTAACTTAGATATTGGGTTTCACTATATAAAGCGCTTTGAGTCACTAGAGAAAAGCGCTATATAAATATAATTCACTTCACTTCACTGGAGAAATCACTGCACGTAAGCGATGATATTACGGACTTTTGATCCCTCAGGCGGTACTACATCAAAAAACGACATTAGTGTGTAAAGGATATCATCATATGGGCTCAGGAACACTTCATAAAACCACTGTCAGTAACTCCTGTTGGTCGCTACATCTGTAAGTGCAAGTTAAAACTCTACTATGCAAAGCCAAACCCATTTATCAACAATATCCTGAAACGCCGCCGGATTGGCTGGGCCCCAGCTCACCTAATATAGACTGATGCAAACTGGAAAGGTGTTCTGTGGTCTGACGAGTCCACATTTCAGATTATATTTGGAAACAGAGGATGTGGTGTCCTCCAGAACAAAGAGGAAAATAACCTTTCAAATTGTTAAAGGCGCCAAATTCAAAAGCCAGCATTTGTGATGGTATGGGGTGTACTAATGCCCAAGGCATGGGTAACTTACTCATTTGTGAAGGCACCATTAATGCTGAATGGTCCATACAGGTTTTGGAGCAACATATGTTGTCATCCAAGCAACGTTATCATGGACGCCTCTGCTTATTTCAGCAAGACAAGTGTTACAACAATGTGGCTTTGTAAAAAAAGAGTGCGGGTACTTTCCTGGCCCGCCTGCAGTCCAGGCCCTTCTCCCATCGAAAATGTGTGGCGCATTATGAAGCGTAAAATACGACAGCGGAGACCCCAGACTGTTGAACGACTGAAGCTCTACATAAAACAAAAATGGGAAAGAATTCCACTTTCAAAATTTCAACAATTAGTTTCCTCAGTTCCCAAACCTTTATTGAGTGTTTTTAAAAGAAAAGGTGATGTAACACAGTGGTGAACATGTCCTTTCCAAACTACATTGGTACGTGTTGCAGCCCTGAAATTCTAAGTTAATTATTATTTGCAAAAAAATAAAAATTTATGAGTTTGAACATCAAATATCTTGTCTTTGTAGTGCATTCAATTGAATATGGGTTAAAAAGGATTTGCAAATCATTGTATTCCGTTTATATTTACATCTAACACAATTTCCCAACTCATATGGAAACGGGGTTTGTAATATATATCATCCAGACCACAAAGAAGTGGTTTGAATGCAGATGATTTTGATCATATGTTTCCTTTAAAGAGATGTCAGTTTGATTACCTCTGTGTTTATTGCGCCACTAAAAGTAGCTCCTCGCCATTAGCAAATATAATAGCAATATTGCTAATATTTGGTTAGAATTCAGGTCACAAGATGTAAATGATGTATTTTTGGTGGGTTTTGGAGGTTTTATTGACGGCTTTATAGGCGTATTAGAATAGCTTAATTGTTAGCTGACTTGTATTTGCCATATGGATAAAAATGCATAAAAAAACTAACAAGAAAATACTTATGTTTTCTTGTCTTACATAAACGTAACCATGCCCTTGCGTCATTACCATAACTATACCATAATTATATCATTTTGGCTAGCTAATGTTGGCTATCATTGGATGTTTAAAAGCTTTTGTTTATGTGCATGATAGGTGTAAACACCAGACAAATTCTTCAGACCAACAAACTATTTTTATTTACTATAATTAGCAGTTATGAAAAATATAGACATTCAAAAAAAAAATATATGTTCTGTTAAACCAGGGTTGCCCAACTAAGGCCCGCGGGCCAGATGATGCTGGTCAAGCAAATCATATTTGTGGCTGAGTGCAGTAATTTACAACCACTGTGTGGCAACATAAGTCTATTGTGAGAGAGCAGTAGATTATTACATTTCACTTATTTGGACTGAAAATAATTATTTTTATTACAAGTAATGTAATGACATATAGTGATGGGCAGAACAATAAAACACTCTTCTACGAGAACGCAGATAGACCATAATTAACCTACGTATCGTCCTGTTGCCATTCATACATACTGAACAAGCCATGGCACCCTTTGTGGTGTAGCGTAAGATTTTTCAAATGTACGATGTGTGCCTTAGCTCAATTAAGGCTGGGAAACACATGCTGAGTGGTCAGCACGTTGTTCCTAAAATCAGTCGATTGTAGGTCCAGTTCGGTTTGAGCATATCTGTGTGAAGTTTATATATCTCTCCCTGTGTGTATGAGTGTGTGTTTTCTCCACCTCACTCCCACATCCCAAAAACAATCATGTATAGAAAATGAATGATCTCTTCATGATTATAGTTTAGATTTTAATACGAACATCAGTTGTTGGTGATTTATATTTGTAAACTCATGGGAGCCAAAAAACATATACCTATATACAACACATGTTTTTCAGTATGAGCAAATACTGTATCTCTACTCTCTTAAAGGGGAACATTATCACAATTTCAAAAGGGTTAAAAACAATAAAAATCAGTTCCCAGTGGCTTGTTGTATTTTTTGAAGTTTTTTTCAAAATTTTACCGGTCTCTGAATGTCCCTAAAAAAAGCTTTAAAGTGCTTGATTTTCGCTATTTGCGATGCGACTATCCATTTCCCTGTGACGTCATACAGTGCTGCCAATGTAAACAAACAATTGCGAATACCACAGCAAGATATAGCGACATTGGCTTGGATTCAGACTCTGATTTCAGCGGCTTAAGCGATTCAACAGAATACGCATGTGTTGAAACGGATGGTTGGAGTATGAAAGAATTGAATAAGAAACTGAAGCTATTGAGCGAATAGCTATTGACGCTGTTCATAGCCATAGCATGGCCGAATAGCTGCGTTAGCATCGCCAGTAAAATGTGCGGACCAAACGATCAGGACTTTCGCATCTTGTGACACTGGAGCAACTTAAATCTGTCGATTGGTAAGTGTTTTTTTTCCGCATTAAATGTGGGTGGAAGGAAACGTAATATAGTTGCAGATGCATCTACAGGTTATCCATACATCTCTGTGCCATGTCTGCTTTAGTACCGCCGGTAAATAGCATGTTAGCATTGATTAGCATAGCATGTTAGCATCGATTAGCTGGCAGTCACGCTGCGACCAAATATGTCTGATTAGCACATAAGTCAACATCAACAAAACTCACCTTTGTGATTTCTTTGACTTTATCGTTGCAAATGCATCTGCAGGTTATCCATACATCTCTGTGTCATGTCTGTCATCGTCGGTAAAATGTGGAGACACTCCAGCACATTCAATGGGGGTCTGGCAGGAGACACTTTCGCATCTTCGGGCCAGTGGTGCAACTTGAATCCCTGCCTGTTAGTGTTGTTACACCCTAGGACAACACACCAACGAGGCATGATGTCTCCAAGGTTCCAAAAAATAGTCGACAAAACGGAAAATAACAGAGCTGAGACCAAATGTTTACAATGTGTTGAAAATGAAAATGGCGGCTGTATTACGTCGGCGACGTCACTTTCTGACGTCATCGCCTCCAGAGCGATAAACAGAAAGGCGTTTAATTCAATTTAAAAAATATATGGTCTTTTTTCTGCACCATCAAGGTATATGTTGACGCTTACACAGGTCTGGTGATAATGTTCCCCTTTAACATCAAGTCTTTTTCCTCCTTTACTGTTCCTCTATCTCATGGTCCCCTTTCTCCCTGACGCTGCTGTAACCTTTTTAAACTAGTTCTGCTCTGACATCTGCAGACATGAGGAGCAGACGTGGAGCATGGAGAGAACAGACAGTATGAATTCTGACTGCCAGTCAGGTGGGCTGTCCAGCTCTGTTGGAACCAGTAAATGCAGCAGTCCAGCTTGTATGGCAAGGAGGGCGGCCCACTGGGGCTGTACAGAGATATCCAGTCCAGGCATGCAGTACGGGGATTCCTACGACTCACTAAGAGATTCACCTCACAGTGACAGGTATCAAAGTTTTTGTCTGTCAATGTGGAGACCACAGAATACCCTATTTGTATTATTAGAAAACCCAACTCCAACTTCTAGAGATGTCAGTGCCAATGGTAAAGTTTTGTGCAGTGGTTTGACAATTTGCAGACTTGTTTTTTTTTTTTTTAATCTTTGCTTAATTTAGTATTATTTTGTCATTTACGACATTATAAACAAAATTTGTTCTCATTTTGAGCTTTTATTGGCTTGGATTTTTTTGTTCTGATCACACTTGTTTAAAGCATATAATTGTATATTTATGAAAAAACATAATTACAATTTAAAAAAAAATATTTAATTACATTACTAATAATCAATTTATTAAATCAAAACATATTTAATTAAAATGTAATCTAATTTGTATAAAGCATGACACATATGGAATAATAATACAGCCTACATGTACATATTGACGTGACATATTGTAGGTGCAGGATGGGTACCGCAGCACTTGCTATTAACAGTTAACAAGTTCACTATCCATCCATCCATTTTCTACCGCTTATTCCCTTTGGGGTCACGGGGGGCGCTTGTGCCTATCTCAGCTGCATTCGGGCAGAAGAAGGTGGGTTATACCCTGGACAAGTCGCCTCTCATCACAGGGCCAACACAGGCAGACAGACAACATTCACACTTACATTCACACACTAGGGCCAATTTAGTGTTGCTTATCAACCTATACTGCACGTATCTATTTACCCCTGGAACTAAAACATTAGATGCACTCCAAGATGGCAGAGGGAGACTGAGGGTAAAATACAACAATCATTTAGTACTGTCTCTTTAAGTTTGTGCTCCAATGACTTGGTCACACAGGCACAATCAGTCTTTGGTGACATCTAGTGGTAAAAATTGTGTACTGCGCAAAAGAGATTAAATGCAACTAAACGGCCTTCTTTGTAATATTGGTAAATTTGGACATTTTTTATTGGTTTTAATGGTTTTCTACACCACAATTAATCTATTTTGTATTAATATTCAACAACTTCTTCTTCTCCAGATTTTGGCGCACTCTACCTTCCACATTTTTCATCCGATTCAAACCGTTCCAACTTCAAACTGTTCAGCCTGTTCGAGGAATCGCAGGCTTTCCCTTAGAAAATTCGGAAAATTCCCAGATTTCCCAGAATTCCAGGTTTTAGGGACATTTTTCCCATTCAAAATGAATTGGCCATTTTTCAAACTTTCATAATTTCCAAATGTTTTAACCAATTCAAACCATTCCACCTTCAACACATTCCACCATTCTGAAATTCAAACTACCCTTTTTCTAAGTTTAACAAAAATTCCAAGATTTTCCAGAATTCCTGGTTTTCCAAAGCCCTATTTCCACCCTTTTTTCTGGCGACTACTCCTCCCACAATTTCCAACCCACTTCGACCGTTCCTCCGTCTAAACATTCCTCTTAATTAGGACAAAAAACAAAATAGTCTTGTCGATCTGAAAAATATCCCGGTTTTTAAAGAATTTCGTAACACCATTTCTCAATTCAGCATATTACTCCCTCAACATTTCTCGACCGATTTGAAAATTTCAACACCGACCATTTCAACTCATACAAACCATTTAATTTGTTTTATTTTTTTTTACCAATTAAAAAAAAAAATCCCGCTTTTCCCAAAATTCCCAAATATTTGGGAAATTCCCTTTAAACCAATGGGAAATTCTTCAAAGTTCCACAATTTCCAAATTGTTCATCTGATTTAAACTCTTCCAACTTCAAAATATTCAGCCTGTTCAGGAATTCCATGCTTTACTTCAACAATTCTAAAAGAAATTCCTGGATTTCAGTTCAACTTCAGCATTGGAGCATTTACACACAATTCCTTCAGGAATTGCCTCATCGAGTTGTTATTTGAACTTTCCATTTAAGATATAGTGAAACTAAAAATGCAAAGTTTGTTAACATAGCAAACAAACTAGACTGGATCACTAAAGCTAAGATGCCTTTAAGAACACAGCAAACCAGTGTTTTCTTTGAGATAGGAGAACTTATAAATAAATAAATAAAAAGTTGACACTGTGACTATGTGTTTCCCTCTTGCAGGTATGTGTCAGCACTGACCACACCCGCGCGTTTGTCTCCGGTGGAGTTCCACTACCCTCCGCTGCCACCCCAGGTTCCCACCTTCCACATCACCTCACCCAACACATGCCATGCCCTCTCATTACCGCCTGCCGCCGCAGCCTACCACAGAGATGATGACCAGCCGCTGCTACGATGCCCTGATGTATGTAAACAAACATTGTTCTTACACGTTACAGAGTGGTGTTGTTTGCAACAGTTGAACACAATGGTCGACTTACAGTTGGTTTGGAAAAAACAAAAAATCATACCGAACAAATCTTCAATAGCCGTACAGTCACTAATAATTGACAACAAAAAGTGATCTACAGAATAAAGATTACTGTGGCAACAGCGCCTACATATCATGGGTCGCCAATGGGTCGTCCTGGCTAGCAGTCAGAGATGACGTATGCCAGGGGTGTCAAACTCATTTTAGATTGGGGGTCACATGCAGAAAAATCTACTCCCAAGTGCGCCGGACTGGTAAAATCACAGCACGATAACTTAAAACTAAAGACAACTTCAGATCGTTTTCTTTGTTTAAAAATAGAACAAGCACACTCTGAAATTATACAAATCATAATGTTTTTTTATTTTTTTTAAATTATTTTTACACTTACACGTACTGGTGAATAGTATTCTCTTTATTTGGTATTATTTATATTGTCTGAATAAATTATGTGATATTGTTCATAAGTCAACTCATTGGTGTTCATTTTCAATCTATCAAGATAAAAAAATTACACCAAAATTCAATTACAGTATGTTATTTATGTAAATTTATGATTTTCCTCAACTGATGTACTTAACATCATGTGGTTTATTTTGTACTTATGTAGCATCACCTACAAAGATACAAATAATTGCTATTGCGACATCCAGTGGACACAATTAGAACAGCTGTTTCTTTTGTTAAAACATTTCAATCAATCAATCAATCAA
Source organism: Nerophis ophidion (assembly GCF_033978795.1). Lineage (NCBI taxonomy): Eukaryota > Metazoa > Chordata > Actinopteri > Syngnathiformes > Syngnathidae > Nerophis > Nerophis ophidion. The sequence goes on along the minus strand of NC_084615.1, from coordinate 60,483,190 downwards.
TGTTTACTTATATAGCCCTAAATCACTAGTGTCTCAAAGGGCTGCACAAACCACTACGACATCCTCGGGCAAGGAAAACTCACACCCAGTGGGACATCGGTGACAATAATGACTATATTTCAGGTTGATTATTATACTTAGCAAATGCATCCCACGGGCCAGAAAAAAACCTGTTTGGGGGCCTAAACCAGCCCTCGGGGTGTACGTTTGACACACCAGGCGCAGGTGTTCCCCCAGGCCGCATCCAAACAATCCACACTGCTTATCTGTTGTGATGATTTAGGATAATTTGGGCTTCACGGTGGAAGAGGTGTTTGTGCGTCTGCGTCACAATACGAAGGTCCTGAGTAGTCTGGGGTGCAATCCCGGGCTCGGGATCTTTCTGTGTGGAGTTTGCATGTCCTCCCCATGAATGCGTGGTTTCCCTCCGGGTACGCCGGCTTCCTCCCACCTCCAAAGACATGCACCTGGGGATAGGTTGATTGGCAACACTAAATGGTCCCTAGTGTGTGAATGTGAGTGTGAATGTTGTCTGTCTATCCGTGTTGGCCCTGCGATGAGTTGGCGACTTGTCCGGGGTGTACGCCGCCTTCCGCCCGATTGTAGCTGAGATAGGCACAAGCGCCCCCCGTGACCCCAAAGGGAATAAGCGGTAGAAAATGGATGGATGGATAGTGAACTTGTTAACTGTTAATAGCAAGTGCTGCGGTACCCATCCTGCACCTACAATATGTCACGTCAATATGTACATGTAGGCTGTATTATTATTCCATATGTGTCATGCTTTATTACCATGTTTTTATAAATTATTACCAACTTAGTTGATTGCTGTGGGTTTTGTGTTGAAAAGAAAATGGCTTATTTTTTAAAGATAAAAATGAGCAGTGATATGGTAAGAAAAAAATATTATCTAAATATACAGTACAGGGCCACTAATGTAGTTTCACAAATAGGCAGGCAACCACTGTATAATGTATCCCTGTTTGCACCAGTGTCACAGTACAGCAGTATTTAAAATACATGTTCACATAAGAAATAACCTACTTAACCCAAACATATTAACACAAAATCTTTTTGTAGAAAATTATTATATTCATACAGGCAAAAACAACATGGCATACATATAAATTACTAATGAAATGAATAATTGAATAAATAAAAGCACTTTTACCTTTACCGATGACAGCAAGTTGATGGGCAGAGAGGTAGAAGTGGAGGGGCAAGACATGTGTTTTGCTACACGTTCTTTCTGTAATTCAGCATTTTTCCCAACCTTCTTTATCAAATTGCAAGCACTTGCAACTTTTTTTGGCCCCATGGTGGCATATTTATAAATTCATACTCAATACAAAATGAACAGACAGAGTCGCCAATGCATGGGATTCTTTGTTTTGGCACTCAATTTTAATGCTGTAACACTAAGACCAGTTTGTTAGTTTGTTATGAAAACTAGGGTATGCAGTATTTTTGGTGAAAATGTTAATCCAAAACCAAATTGTATGAAAAGTGCGGCCTACAAAGATAGAGGTAACACTGTACTGGGGGTAGGGTTCTCCGACTCAATTCACTAGGGGTCCAGTGGACGCAGAGTCAGGGTGAGTCAGAATCACAAGACTAGGTTCGTTAACTCCTTCCACCAGTAGCTATCGGGACCCTGCGTTATGATAGTCCTTCAAGTGAAGTGAAGTGAATTATATTTATATAGCACTTTTTCTCTAGTGACTCAAAGCGCTTTACATAGTGAAACCCAATATCTAATTTTTATATTTAAACCAGTGTGGGTGGCACTGGGAGCAGGTGGGTAAAGTGTCTTGCCCAAGGACACAATGGCAGTGACAAGGATGGCGGAAGTCATTATAAATGTAAAATTGTATATTTTGACACTATTAAGTGTCAAATACAGTACTGCTTGTTTATAGGAAGTTGCTATTTGTGTTGCCCAATGGGTTCTTGTTGTGCTGTAAATTTTGTGTTTACATCGCTATAGTACAATGGGATTCAAGATTACCTTAATATTTTTACCTTTTGCTACCCAGTGTGCGTGGGCCGCAATTACAACCCGTGGTTCAAAATTATGGAAGCAACAGACTTTGCGGATGTTCACTCAGTTGTTTAATTTTGTAGAAAAAAAACAGATAACAGACATGAGAGACGTGACAAGGAAGTCTCCTGAAGGTGAGTGGAGGGCCACGCCTGCACTACAGTCTTGCTCCCTGCGTTTTGTCTTGCAGGCATGACTAAATAAAGCGTTCATACATAGAAACATGGTTTGACATGGTTAGTTTGAACATTGGAAAATTCCACTGTACTTTGTTGCACCACATCTGACTTTTATAACAGCTTGCAGTATTTGAGGTATGGACTTACTTTTAACAAGTGACAAAGCAGCAAGAGCTAGATCAAAAAAATATGGAATAATCTAATTTTAAGCAACAATTATGGAATCACCCTGAATGTTCATTTCCAAAGCTAACATTTCCATCACATTAAATATGTTCATTAGTTTGCAGTTAAAAAACAAGTTTACAAACTTTGGAGAGCTGTGGCACAAAGTGGATTGACATGGATCATGGCTCCAGCACGAAAGTGAAGCAAAGGAGAACATTATCAAACTTTTTCAATCACGCCACGTTGCAAAATATGTTGATTGTTTACCTGTGCCTAAAATGTAGACCAAGTACGAAGAACATGGAAAGGTTCTACAAGGCAAGCATACTGATAGACCAAGAAAAACATCAATGCGTCAAGACAGAAAAGGAAAAGCGATATGCCTTGAAATTACCCACATAAAAACATATAAAGTACACATGGGCGGAAAGTAGAGTCACCGTCTGTGACCGAACTCTAAAAAACTGCCTAAAGGAAATGACATTTAAATACAGAAAAGCCAAAAGAAACATTTCAACAACAACAACAAAAAAAACGAGGGCACAATGGGCTAAGGAAAATCAATCGTGGACTATTGATGACTGGATTAAAGTCATATTTAAGTGATGAATCGTGGCTCTGCGTTGGACATGATGATGAGGCTGGAACTCTTGTTTGGAGCCGTTCCAATGGGATTTATGAAGACGACTGCCTGAAGAAAACATGCACATGTCCACAATCATTGATGGGATATGGCTGCATGTCAGGTGATGGCACCGGGGAGATGGCTGTCCTTACAGCTTTGTCAAAAGCACAAGTTTACATTTTGGACAATTTTCCTATTCCATCAATGAAAAGGATGTTTGGGGATGACGACAACATTTTTCAAGATTTTTCATCTTGCCATAGAACAAAAACTGTAAAAACTTTCCTTGAAAAAAGATACATAAGAACAATGTCATTGCCTGCAAATTCAATTGAAACAATGTGGTGAAATTTAAAGAAAATGGTCCATGACAAGACTCCAACCTGCAAAACCGATCTGACAACACCAATGAGAAATAATTAGAACAAAATTGATGAAGAGTACTGTTTGTCACTCGTTTGTCAAGGTTTTATGAATCTTCAGAATTGAGTGAGTTATATTTTTTTCACTCTGCTTGATCTCAAAATTAAACTGTTCCTGTTTACCACAATTGGCAACTTGTCCAGGGTAGAGATGTGCGGATAGGCAATTATATCATCCGCAACCGCATCACCAAAGTCGTCATCCACCCGCCTACCACCCGAACCAACATTTTATCAGAACCGCAACCGCCCGCCACCCGCCTGCTGAAATACATCAGAGGTCGGATAGAAAATAGTCAGGAAGTGTCATGGATACAAAGGAGTCTGGGTATTTGTTGTGTTGCGTTTATGTTGTGTTACTGTGAGGATGTTCTCCCGAAATGTGTTTGTCAATCTTGTTTGGTGTGGCTTCACAGTGTGGCGCATATTACTAAGAGTGTTAAAATTGTTTATATCACAACCATTAGTGTACTCTGTGTCACCCAGTATGCCTTGCAGTCATGTGGGTGTTGCTGCGGAAGCCACACACAACATGATGCTGGACTGACAAACGTTTCGAACATGTTGTTGAAGGCGACAAAGCCAATGGCTTCATAGCACGCCCTAATACTTATTATCTGGGTGACTGCCGGCAGTCCTTCTAGAGAATATTAGTGTCTCCAATTGTCTTCTTCGCTTTGTGACACAGGTCTTAAATGGCTCTTTTAATGGTAAAGGATTCCAATCCCAGAACCATGTATATCAAATATTTCCGGATGGTTCAACCGCCACCCGCCCGAATCTAATTAAAATTCATTTTTTCGTCATGTCACCCGCCCGACCTGCGGTTTATCCACGGACTCCGCGGATGAGACCGCAAACCGCGCATCTCTAGTCCAGGGTGTACGCCGCCTTCAGCCCGAATGCAGCTGAGATAGGCTCCAGCACCCCCCGTGACCCCGTAAGGTACACGTGGTAGAAAATGGATGGATTAATGGTCAATTGCAAACTTTCATTTTCTACTTAATCAAACAAGTGAGTGAACATCCCCTTGGACTGGTGATTCTATGTTTTTTTTCCGGGGGTCGTACCCTAAACTGTGAAGTGTTAAGTAAAGAACCACAAAATCAGGGCGAGTTTTACGCCCCAGACTTAGGACATAAGACTTAGACTATCAGGCATCATCAGCTGTTTGCTGGGGTAAGAAATGTGTGATGATTGTGCTCGTTTCTGTTTTAGGATCGGAACTTGTACAGGCAGCCTCGGCGACCGCGGCGGCCATACCTGACAGAGAGCACAGGAAGTCTCCCATCCAGCCCCTACCGCCTCGCTGACGAAGAGGCCTACGAGACCACCCAGGAGTACGCCTCCTCAAGGGAACCAATCCGGAGTCGACGCCGCCCGCGGCGCAACCGCGTCAACGGACACGTCTCTCAGAGGTCAGCGGGCCTACGGGACTACAGGTCAAACAGTTTTAGCCAGTCGGAGGAGGAAGAGGAAGAAGAGGAGGAAGAGGACGCTCAAGGGGAGAGCACGCCTTTCCTCAGTATGCAGAACATGAACATGGACCTGCCCTTAAGCGTGCCGGGTTACCATTCATCGTCAGGGGCTGACACGCGGACTCATCGCGGACTCAGTCGGCCGGGGACTCGAAGCAACGGGCAGAGTCGAAACTCTCAGTCGCAGCGCTTCAAGTCCGACCACATGCCCCTTTGAGACTGGCCTCCCCTGTGCCCCATCACACCCACCCATGCAGCCGCCCCACCCCACACACACACACACACCATACACACACACATACAGACACACACACTACTCCACCTCGCACACGCCTCTTCCTTCTTCTGGACTAGAGACCTGCACCAAGGAGAAATATTTTTATTTTGTATAACAGACAGATATTCTAAACAAATGAAATATTTATTTTCATTTCAGCAAAAATTGTCTACTAGCTAACAGCAAAGACTTTTTTATAACGGGGGTGGGGAAATATTTATATGTAAAGGTTTTTTGATTTACAGCAGTACGAGAGATGAAAAAATATGTGCCAATTTTTTCACAAGTTAGATAAATAGAATAATATTGTGGTGCCTTTTGCTGTATGCTGAAGTCGGAGGTCCCATTGAGTTTTGTAGCCTTTCTTATAAAGACTTCTCATTTTTATAGAGACCGATCCTTTTCCTTACTTTTGCTTTGGTTTTTTTCCTGATTTGGGATCCTCCTCTTTTTGAACTGTGATCTGATTATGTCATCATGCAATATTGAGTCCTTCTGTGTAAAAGGTGTCTGTTTACATGGTTTTGGTCCACGCAAAACGCTCGTCTCACAGGGACATTCAGTCACTGACGCAATCGCTGGGTAGTTTTGGATGAACCTGCACCATTCATCTTCTCTGTTAGTCACCAGTTTTTTTTTTGTGGAATAACGAATGGGAGCGTGGCATCAGATTCTCATGTACGTGATCAGGGTGCTGCCATATCACAGGGGTTGGTTTTGAGTGTTTGAAAGCGCCTAGAGTCCGTGTGTGTGTGTGTGTGTGTGTGTGCATCTCATCAAGCCGTGTATGTTGCGCTACCAGAAGCTCCATTGCACTGACCCTCCCCTCGTGAGCAGTCATTGCCCAGGGAGTCGCCCATCGATACCCACCAGTTGAAATCCAGCCTGACTCTGGCCTCTTGTGGACTGCCAAGCCCACACATTTCCTATGCCAGCAGCTTAGAGCCGCACTGTGTCTCAGGACTTCCCCATCACATCACAGCCAAAAGACTGGAGCAGAAGGCGCTTGTCATCTCAGCCACCGACCGCTAAGTTCGCTGGCCAGAATCCCATCGCCATCGCTCTCCTTGGACCTAGTCTGAAGCGTAACATGTCAGGGTTGGGCTTTCTGTAGAATTTTGAATGGAGATTCAGTTTTTGTATTTCCAAAAAGGTTGGAAAGTTGGCGTGCATGTTGCAAATGACATATTTTCCACTTCTGTTGCAGGGGAGTAGCAAAGATTGCTGGGCACCCCCCCGCTCACTCTGGGTTCCTCATTTCTTTGCGATAGTGTAACGAATGCCAGCTGATGTGCGGCAGTAAACCTCACTTCCTGTCACCTTAAGAGCTGTGCTGGACTATGAGTTAAGTAGCTTTTAGCTCATTGACTAGCACTACTTGAATAATTCTCAATCGGTGTTGATTTGTTGAATCTGCGGTTGGAGCCCATAGTTTTCGTGTTGCTACACGACAGACAGCACAATGTGTAAACCTCACTTCCAGACACCTTAAAGGGGACCTATGATGATTCAAATCTACATTCAAGGCACTTCACTGTGGTCTCGATCAGGGGTTCTTAAATTGTTTTACCTCTGGGCCAAACGTTTCCACTACAGAGGAGCTCGGGCCCACTCAAATATTAACACTGAATTAGTTATTTTACTCTTTGTATTTATTAATTACATCTAACTTACTTACAGTTTACAACCTTGTCAAATTATATGAAGCCTTATGTTAATCAAAAATATTATTATTTATTTAACACATAAACTTTTGATTTAGGTCAGGATGATTTGAAAATAAGAACTAACCCAATATACTACACAAGAAGGGAATGATAAATAACTGAAAAAAAATGTGCATGTATTTATGTTCAGCTAAAATAAATTACCTAAATGAATAATGAATGTTTCTTATAGGTCTACTGAAATGAGATTTTCTTATTTAAACGGGAATAGCAGGTCCATTCTATGTGCCATACTTGATCATTTCGCGATATTGCCATACTTTTGCTGAAAGGATTTAGTAGAGAACATCGACGATAAAGTTCACAACTTTTGGTCGCTAATAGAAAAGCCGTGCCTTTACCTGAAGTATGTGTGCGTGATGTCACGAGTTGCAGGGCTCAACACATATTCACATTGTTTATAATGGGATCCACCAGCAGTAAGACCAATTCGGACCGAGAAAGCGACAATTTCCTCATTAATTTGAGCGAGGATGAAACATTTTTGAATTAGGATATTGATAGTGAAGGACTAGAAAAAAAAGCGACGGATCTGGGCGGCGGCAGTGTGAGCATTTCAGATGTAATTAGACACATTTACTAGGATAATTCTGGAAGATCCCTTATCTGCTTATTATTTTAATAGTGTTTTAGTGAGATTTTAAAGATTGTAAAGACATACCTCAAGGTCGGATGGCTGCGGTGAACACGAAGTGTCTCAGAGAGAAGCCGAAGAGCCAAGCTCACAGCTGCCTTTTAAACAGCTGGTGGAGGACAACGAATAATACAATAATTTCTCGGGTAAAATATATATCACAAATTCCCCATCCAAAAACATGCTGGTTGACGTAGAGAAAACATGTTCGTTTGACCGCTCTGTGTTAAAGCTTCACAACAAACAAAGAAACATCGGCTGTGTTTTGCAAAAGTTACTAACGACAGCTGCAATCCACCGCTTTCCACCAACAGCCTTGTTCTTTATAGTCTCCATTATTAAAAGAAAAAATTGCGAAAGATTCAGCAACATAGATGTCCAAAATACTGTGTAATTACGCCATGAACAGAGACTACTTTAAGCCGTGTTTGGTGCAGCGCTATTTGCCTACAGTCCGTGACGTCACGCGTACGCGTGACCATTCCGCGACAATTTCAACAAGAAACTCGTGGGAAATTTAAAATTACAATTTAGTAAACTAAAAAGGCCGTATTGGCATGTGTTGCAATGTTAATATTTCTTCATTGATATATAAACTATCAGACTGCGTGTCGGGTAGTAGTGGGTTTCAGTAGGCCTTTAACTAAACTGTCATTAAAATAAAAATTCAAGTTTAATCACTTAAGTCATATTTTTGCACTTAAGAAACTTCTCAATGACTTTAGCTCCAGACTCGTTCTGTTCGTTTGAGAATGTCATTACTGCCACAAGTGGTGGAAAAGTACTGTATATTACAAATGAGTACTGCTGCGGCCCATATGGAACCGCAGCTGGGAAACATGTATTTTCCGGCGGCCCTCTAGGGGGAGCTTGCAGTTAAGAAACGCTGGTCTAGGTAATATGAATTGGATAAGCTGTAAGACAGGGGTAGGGAACCTATGGCTCGCGAGCCAGATGTGGCTCTTTTGATGACTGCATCTGGCTCTCGAATAAATCTGAGCTTACATCGCTTGACACGATAAGTAATGAATAATTCCACTTGTTAAAAATAACGTTCAAAATATAAAACATTCTCATGCTTTTTTATGTTCAAGAAGTTGCGTTAAGAAGTAATTTATTTATTATTGGTTAGTGTGGGGCTTGCCTTCCTGGGGGTTCTTCAGACCACCAAGCACCGACATGAGAGCCTGTTTCAGGGTTACATTATTGTTTTATTTTTCAATAAGTCTCTCAGTTGCTTTCCAGCAATTGTCTTTTTTTCTTTCGTTCTCGCTTGCGCTTTGGCTCCAGTTTCAACCCCGTCTCTCCTCCTGGCTGCTGCTTATAACAAAGCGACAGGTGATTAGATAACAAGGCCCAGATGGGCCATCTACGCACCTGTCGCTGATTTCGAGGCCGGTCCTGGCACACCCTGCTTCGCTGCAGGCCCGCAGGCCACGCCCCCTCCACAGTTAGCATCAGAATAACAATGTTATTCCAAAGAATAAGAGACTTATTATACTCTAGAAATGTTGGTCTTACTTAAAAATGCACGCGTTTAGTTGTGTTCAGTGTAAAAAAAAATATTATATGGCTCTTACAGAAATACGTTTTAAAATATTTGGCTTTCTTGGCTCTCTCAGCCAAAAAGGTTCCCGACCCCTGCTGTAAGAGAATAAGCGGATGGATGGATAGATAGGCTTTGGTGTAATTTTTGTGTACATTTTGCTCCCCTGTCACATTTATAACCCGTTTTTTGCAAGATGTCTGTAAACTGTTCCCAGATTGGGACTGAAACGGTCCACGCCTCGCCTTCTCTGAAAGTATGTTTAAAATGTGCACTGTTCTTTTTTAAGTCACGGATATGAATGGAACTTCTTAACCTTTAGATATAATTACTTGTCACATCAATATCTGCACCTGCAGGCTCTCATACGCTGCTTAAAAAAATCTGATTTTAATTGTCACATGGTGTTCATGTGTGCATGCCAAAATTAGATGAAAATACTACTTCATACTACTTAATCTTGTGTTTCCTCAAATCAAGAATTAATGTCGCCGTCATTTCCCGTTTAATGGCTAATTTGATTCCGAAGAGGCCAAAATGTCATGGATAAATAAACTTGATAAACTAAATGTATTATTAGTTAGCATTCTATAGACATAAGGCAGACAGGAGGGCATGATATGAGAATGAATTCTCAGAATGCAGCAGGTCTGAGAATGACCACATAAGTACGTCCGTCAAACTGTGATGTCACAAATGGCCCGCTGTTTAAAAAAAAAAAAGACTGCAAAACACACCGTTCAGAGTCATCCAAAACTGCGTGCAAGTTCACGCCCACATGCATGAACCTTATGCTTTGGCACGTGTATCTAACATTGTGATAACATTTATAAGTCAAAACAAGACTTCATTCATCATAGGTCCACTTTAAGTGCTGACAGGCTTTTAGCTCATTGACTAGCACTGGTTGATTAGTTTTCAATAGGCGGGGATTGTTGGACCTTGTAGAGCCCAGCATGTGCAGGACCGGACTGTGCAGGATCACCACTGTTACACACTCAACATATTGGAATGTTTGTGAAGCTCTTAAGTGTCGTCACCTTCCGTCGCTCTTATGGGAAAGAACATCCTTTGCATTAAGGAATGTCTGGATTTACTTTGAAGCACTTGTGTAACACAGATTACTGCATCTTTGTTATGTATTTCTATACTTTTATCGGTAAACTTCTGTTGCTTGGTCAAATTGACTGGATGCTCTGTATGTCTCTTGTCCTACCCCTCCCACCACCTTGTCCCCACACCTCCATGTCTCTCTTTACCCCATAGGGACCTTCAGAAGCATTGATGAATTTAAGGCCGCGTCTTCAGATGACGATATTTTAGTGAACAGCAGAGTAATAGTAGAGAGATCATGTCAGAATATAATATACAGTGCATTGGCTCTAGATTCAATAATCTTCATTTGATATTGTTTCCACACAGGCGATGCATGGCTGACAGACAAAAACGTATTAAAAAAAGAGGAAGCCCCTTCAATTCGGGGGAATCGTATTAGAATTATTTAAAAATGCATTATTTGGCTTCACGACTCTGAGGTCTGCCTAGTTTTGTCTTCTTCTCACTGTAATCAAACTGGGAATTGCAACGTGGAAATACTGCAAGTGAGGGTAGTGTGCTTCTAGAGCTAGTTGAATTGTTAACACTCCCGCCCGTCTTTCTCCCCTCCCTTAACGTACACACACACACATACAGCATACACAACTATACACATACATAGACACACACAAAGCCACACGTCATATCAGTGTATCCCAACTGCTTTTTTTTTTCTAACCAACTCCCTTTCTCTTCCGTCCTGCTTCCATCCCAGACCTTCTCCCTCTGCATGTCCTAGTGGTACTGGTAGTTGGGTGCATGGATTAAAGCAGTCAGCAAACTGTTTCTTTTCTTTCCACTTGGTGAAAAAACTTAAATGTGTATTCATTTTAACATTCAGCAATAAATCCCCTTATCTTCATGTCCATCGTTCTTGGAATATGCTCCAATAATTTTTGCAAGATTTTCTCAAAGAAAACAAAACATACCAATTGAAACAAGAAAACAACAGATACCAATTGAAAAAGAAAAAATGCACAACACCCATTAGTTCAAATGGAAAATAAAATTTAGTTGGTACCATTTTGAGGAAAAGCCTGTCGTCGTTATGAGAAATAAATACGGTTGTTGTTGAGATGGGTCAAAATTGTTCTAAGGTCAACACATTTTAGGTATAGTATATTATACTTATTAATACATCAACAGGATCTGATCTAAGTAAACAAGGTTACTGTCACGCCTATGGTTCATGTTTTGTTTTGGTCATGCTATGTTTAGTTTTTTGGACATTTTAGTTCTGTTTTGCATTTCCTTCTTCCATGGACTCCAAGACGCTTGCAGGGAAAACGTTTTGCTGCTGGCAACATTCTGTCAGGCTTGGACTTGGTCTTGGTTTGTTTTCCCGAGGTGCAAAGCGTATGGAGTGGAAACGGCGTGAAGGTAAAGACATCTTTATTTTAACGCTAATAAACTAAAAACCGGAACAAACAAAAAGCGCTCACAATGGAGGTACAAAACTTGGGCTATGAAACAAAAAGACTAGCACAAAGGCTATAAACTATAAACATGAAACAAAAACACTTTCGCAGTGGCATGAATAACAAAAACTTACGTGGACAAAATGGACAGCATTGCAAGGCATGAAGCAGATAATCGAGGGCGTGAATGAGGTGATATTGCCAGACTGACTAACTGGTAACTGTGGCTTAAATAATGAACATGATAAGTGAAAACAGGTGTGAGACAAGACAGGTGAACTGATTGGTTGTCAGGGTAACAAAACAGGGAGTGAAAAAAAAAGGAACTTAGAGTCCAAAGCACCTGGTAGTCATAGGCAGTCTCCCATCCAAGTACTAACCAGGCCAGACACTGCTTAGCTTTGAGAACAGATAAGATTGGGGATGTTCATGGTAACATGGCCATACAAAACTCAAGATCAGACATGACAGAAAACTAAATCAGTTGGCGTGGTAAGACAAACAAGGAAATGCAAAACAGAACTAAAATGTCCAAAAAACTAAACATAGCATGACCAAAACAAAACATGAACCATAGGCGTGACAGTTACATCGCTAAACAAAAGGTCAGACGAAAACCAAATTGTATAAAAATCTGCAAAAAAATGTAAACAAACTAATATGTTCCAGACACTCAAAAACAAACACAAAAAAACATTTTTTTATGGAGAATAAATATAGCTATACATATAATTGATGAACAAAATTGATACTTTAAATTTAGACTGTTGGGTTTTTCCATTAAAAAAACATATAATGTGTCCTTGGTAAGAGGAATCTGTGACTGAGACGTGTTCCAATCAAGTTTGAGTTTGACAGTTGCAGTGTTGTACAGTTATGTGTACAAAAAATAGGAATTAAACAGTACAATTACACACACACGCACGCACGCACGCACACACACACACACACACACACACGCACACACAAATACATTCTAATTTCCTACAGATATGGCAAGCAATGTCCAACAAATGCAAACACACAGCCCACTTGCTAAAACACTATACATGCAATACACGCTCAGAAGAAAGGTCACTGCATTAATTGTGCCAAACAAGCCACATTTCTCCACACCTGGCACCACTTCAGCAATCAACGCAAAAACTCTTAAAAAGGGACATTTGAAAATAATACACATTTTCAGCCAAGTATATTCAAAGAAACTTAAATTAAATACTAAATACATCTAGTGTCGGTAAATTATATCTAAAAAAAAAAAAAAAGAATTACGTGTGTTGCCTCCTGGTACTACTGCTTCCTCCCACCTCCAAAGACATGCACCTGGGGATAGGTTGATTGGCAACACTAAATTGGCCCTAGTGTGTGAATGTGAGTGTGAATGTTGTCTGTCTATCTGTGTTGGCCCTGCGAGGAGGTGGCGACTTGTCCAGGGTGTACACCGTCCTCGCCCAAACGCAGCTGCAGTACCCCCGCTACCCCTAACGGGACAAGCGGTAGAAAAGGGATGGATGGATGGATATATGGATGAATAAAAAAAAAAATAATACTAATAATTACCAACATACAATTCTCCTGGATTAAGTCAGTTTTAAAATGCGTTTGCACAACAAAATATGGCTTTTACAAAAGACTCTTGTTGGCAAAGATGGCGAGGAGTTATTTCTCGAATTGTGTTTCTCACCTTCTTTATCAAAGTACTCTTGTGATATAACTTTGTTAGCGAGCAAATAATTACAGCAAATAATAATTAACTTAGAATGTCATGGGTGCAACACATGCCAAAGTAGTTGGGAAAGGGCATGTTCACCACTGTGTTACATCACCTTTTCTTTTAACAATACTCGTTAAACGTTTGGGAACCGAATAAACTATTTGTTGAAGCTTTGAATATGGAATTCTTTCCCATTCTTGTTTTATGTAGATCTTCAGTTGTTCAACAGTTCGGGGTCTCCGCTGTCGTATTTTACACTTCATAATGCGCCACACATGTTCAACGGGAGACAGGTCTGGACTGCAGGCGGGCCAGGAAAGTACCCACAATCTTTTTTTACGAAGCCACGCTGTTGTAACACTTGTCTTGCTGAAATAAGCAGGGGCATCCATGAAAAAGACGGCGCTAAGATAGATAGATGGATAGATAGATAGTGCTTTATTGATTCCTTCAGGAGAGTTCCTTCAGGAAAATTAAAATTCCAGCAGCAGTGTACAGAGTTGAGATCAATTTATAAAAAGTAAAAAGTAAATCATGGGGGTTTAAAAGGAAACAAAATAGAGAAATATTACAATAAGAATACAAAAAATACAAAGCAACAATGGGAATAACAATATAACAGTAAAATAAGAATATAACAAGACAAAGTAGGCAGTAGTGACCATCTTATGACAACGTATTGCACTGTTATTGTTTTGCATCCCCTGTCATCCTAGTACCCCCCGTCCCCCGCCCCAGAGAGGAGTTGTACAGTCTAATGGCGTGTGGGACAAGGTAGTTCTTGAGTTTATTAGTCCTGCACTTGGGATGAAGCAGTCTAGCACTGAACAGGCTCCTCTGGCTACTGATAACGCTATGCAGAGGGTGACTGGCATCATCCAGGATGCTCACTAGTTTGTCAACAGTCCTCTTCTCTGCCACCGTCACCAGGGAGTCCAGTTTCATTCCGATTGTAGATCCGGCCCGCCTGATCAGTTTCTCGAGTCTGGAGCTGTCCTTCTTAGATGTACTGCCCCCCCAGCACACTACCATGTAGAACAGAACACTGGCAACCACAGACTGGTAGTACATCCACAGGAGTTTTCTACAAATGTTGAAGGAGTGCAGTCTCCTGAGGAAGTACAGCCTGCCCTGTCTTTTTTTGTACTGGTGGTCCGTGTTAACAGTCCAGTCCAGCTTATTGTCCACCCAAACCCCGAGGTACGTTAATGAGTCCACGGTCTGTACCTCAACTCCCTCGATCACAATAGGTTGTGACCGTGGACTCGACCTCCCAAAGTCAATGACCAGCTCCTTGGTCTATGACGGATTGAGCTGCAAGAGGATCGTGTGGCACCAGACAACAAAGTCCCTCACCAGGTTCCGAAACTCCTCCTCTCTGCCGTCCCTGATGCACCCGACGATGGCTGTGTCATCCGCGTACTTCTGGATGTGACACATTTCTGAGTTGTAGCAGAAGTCAGCGGTGTACAGGGAGAAGAGTAGAGGGGCCAGCACCGTTCCCTGCGGTGCTCCGGTGCTGCTGATCACAGTGTCAGACGTGATGTCCTTCAGTCTGACGTACTGATGGCAGCATATGTTGTTCCAAAACCTGTATGTACCTTTCAGCATTAGTGGTGCCTTCACAGATGTGTAAGTTACCCATGCCTTGCGCACTATTGCACCCCCATACCATCACAGATGCTGGCTTTTCAACTTTGCGTCGATAACAGTCTGGATGGTTCGCATTCCCTTTGGTCCGGATGACACAATGTCGAATATTTCCAAAAACAATTTGAAATGTGAACTCGTCAGACCACAGAACACTTTTCCACTTTGCACCAGTCCTTCTTAGATGATCTAGGGCCCAGAGGAGCCGGAGACGTTTCTGGATGTTGTTGATAAATGGCTTTCGCTTTGCATAGTAGAGCTTTAACTTGCACTTACAGATGTAGCGACAAACTGTAATTAGTGACAGTGGTTTTCTAAAATGTTCCTAAACCCATGTGGTGAGATCCTTTAGAGATTGATGTCGGGTTTTGATACAGTGCCGTCTGAGGGATCGAAAGTCACGGTCATTCAATGTTGGTTTCCGGCCATGCCGCTTACGTGGAGTGATTTCTCCAGATTCTCTGAACCTTTTGTTGATATTATAGACCGTATATGTTGAAATCCCTAAATGTGTTGCTATTGCACTTTGAGAAACGTTCTTAAACTGTTTGACTATTTGCTCACACAGTTGTGGACAAAGGGGTGTACTTCGCTCCATCCTTTCTTGTGAAAGACTGAGCATTTTTTGGTAAGCTGTTTTTATACCCAATCATGGCACCCACCTGTTCCCAATTAGCCTGCACACCTGTGGGATGTTCCAAATAAGTGTTTGATGAGCATTCCTCAATTTTATCAGTATTTATGGTCACCTTTCCCAACTTCTTTGTCACGTGTTGCTGGCATCAAATTCTAAAGTTAATGACTATTTGCGGAACATTTTTTTTTTATCAGTTTGAACATCAAATATGTTGTCTTTGTAGCATATTCAATTGAATATGGGTTGAAAATGATTTGCAAATCATTGTATTCCGTTTATATTTTCATCCAACACAATTTCCCAACTCATATTGAAACGGGGTTTGTAAGAACACACATGAAGGTGAGTTGAGTTCATGATAAGTTTTACTGCATGTCACCATTACCAATGGTTCCCACACAAGTCATTGTTTTTTGTCAAGATATGTTACAATGTTATGGCATCTTGATGCCTGAAGTCATCTTTCCAAGACGCAGAGCTGTCAGGAAGCAGCTTGCAGGTAAGAAGAATGATTTATTCTTAAATGAAGACAAAAATATGCTGCGCAGTGCCCATGGCCCGGAAAACAAGAATGACTTAGCCAAAATGATGCTAGTCAAAACAAAGACTAGGAGCAGGAATGAGAACATAACTGTGTTGCATGGAAGCAAACAAAAGCATCAGACCGAGTGAGAAGAGAGGTAGGAATAAATAGCTCTCTGATTAGTGCCCGGAAGCAGGTGAGCACCCCGAACACTAATCAGAGGCAGGTGAACACAATCTGCCGTCATGGCAATTGTCACACAAAACAGGGGTGCTGAAACCAAACTTCAACAAGTGAATCAACACATACACTAACTATGATCCAGGCAATGGATCATCACAATATAGACAGTTTTTTTTAATTTTTATTGAAAGCAGAGACAATGAATAACATTATAGAGATTGATTTCTTGGTTGCTTGGTTGAAGTTTATCACAAATATGTATTCAGTTTTAAGATTGTACATCACATATTCAAAATTTTCTTTACAATGTGTTCAAAAAGGAGTAGGACGAAGCTGAGCTTATTTAATCCTACTCCTTTTCTACCTCATAGCGATTCCAGTACTAACACATGTTCACTTCTGGTTCTTCATTTGTACATAATGTACATCAATTAATTCTGAATACAACAGTTCTTGACATGATTAGTTTAGTCAGTCATGATTCACAAATTGAGATGAATAACATCTTAATTACTAAGGTGTTTGTCAGAATTATTCGTTGTACTTTGTAAACACTTGTAGTTTGAACAGATTCTTAACGCGGATCATAATAGTTAATTGACATATTTGCTGAAGTCATTCCATAATTTACTTCCACATTGAGATATACTAAATGTGGGCCAAAAGCAAACTAAAATCAATACTGTGGCAAGGGGCGTGGTCCACGCGTTCCTTGCGGGCGGGGTGAGTGCAGGGATCGACCACAAAGCAGCTGACAGGTGAGTGGATAATCTCAGCTGGAACGACTTATCTAATCACCTGTTCCTTTATTAGCAGCGCGGGAGACCTTGACACGGGGGAAGAACGGCTGGAAAGCCAAATGGACAGAAAACTAAACAGAAACTATTGATTGCAAATACGGGCTGAAAAGCCTGAACTGACATTTGTTGCAAAAATTCTCTGGGGATTGCTTCCCCTGTAGCTAAGCCTATTTGTATTGGTTGTTGGTTGCGGAAAAATAATCATGCAATGACTCAATTTGTATAATTAGCTGTGACACATTTGCAAAAAGTGGGTAAAAATTATAAAAAGTATCTTGAGGTGTCCGATTACTCTCGGAAGTATAGCGACAATGTATCTAGGCAACACTGATCTTTTTATTCACTGGTATATAAAGCAGGTGCAAAAACTAAATTAAATATTGTAAACGCTGCCTCGAGTGTGCTGCTCATTCCTGTGATCTCAGAAGAACCCAAGCAGGAGCATTGCTACAAATACATACAGTGGGGTGCAGAGACCTGAGAGGTAGTAGTTATTTGGTCCATTTGTACACCCTCAGTTACATTAACACTGATATTATACATGTGTTGTGGGTCTGTAGCTTAGTGCATGTCATACTGGGGGTTATATATATCACTTTCTCACTGGCACTCATCGAGGGCGGACGCTACCCTTTCCTCTCCCTTTCCTCTCCCTTATTCCCTTATCTCTCCTGTTTGTTTCTTTGTTTTGTCTTGCCTTAAGTTTCTTGTTACCTCTTTTTGTACTGCCCTCCAAATATAAACATTGGAATTATTTAACTGGCCTCAACGAAATTGACAAGATCTTGGGTTTGGGGGACCTGCTTGTCGTGACAGAGCGGTTGTTGCTGGACACACGACAAACTCATGGGAGGAGTGGCGTGCCTGGCCACCCTTTCGGTCGAGTACGTGAAGATATCCCCCTATTAGGAATTATGACAACAGGACATCTGCTGATTGGAGTTAGCGTTGCTCTGGTTAGTCGACAAATTGGAAGTTGCTGGCAGTCTTCAAAGTACCCCAAAGCTGCCACAAATGATTGGAAGATGCGGGAAGAACTGTGGACACTCTTGTGATTTGGACAACATCGGACTGTCTGCCCCGAAGGATGATTTTTGAGGATCAGTTATAGACAATTTGAGTCAAAAGGTAAATTTAATATCACTTGCATACAAAACATTCTAACTTGGATTGTGTCCCTGGCTTCGAGACTCTCCCGAAAGGACAGTGCGGCGAAGACACAACCAACTCCCTTCTCATCTCTCATGGACACACACCTTTGGACTAGTGACTGCCTGACACCAAGTCCGCGGAACAGAGACATGCGGCAGGTTTACATCCACGAAAATATACGCCACACACACACTACACCCACCATCTAACGGCCTTGACGCAAATCTCATAGGGGTGATGGACAGATGGGCAGCCTGTCACCGTAACCCTACTTCCTCCCCTCTGTTGCTAGATATCGCAAGATATATATTTTAAAATGTTATGTTCTTTGCTATGGAGGTTTTTGCCCCCCAGGAGCCCAGTCTAGATCGTATTTTATTTTACTCATCCTTCCCCAGTGTTGACCTTTTTCCCATCTTTTACGGGGCGCCTTGTGGCGACCCCATCAGCGTTCCTGTTCTGTAACTTTGTACACTGTTTGTTTGTCTAATCTTGAATAAGTTTGTGCTGAACAGAACGTTTTGTTGTACTTGTGCAATGACAATAAAGACCTGCCTACTTACCTACCTTGATGTAGCAAGTTACTTTTACTGTGTAGCTTGTAGTGACTTGCTACAATTCTCTGGGGATTGCTTCCCCTGTAGCTAAGCTACATTTAATCGAGGGTATCTGGTAGGTTAGCTTACAACATTTTTCAAGTAACTTGCCCATCACTGCTTGACAGTTCTTCTGGCTTTATTTTCAGTCTTTGAAATATTTCCTTTCCTACCTTTGCCAGGCACGTTTTCTACCATGTGGCTGTCTTTGAATTTCTTCCATCCATCCATGTTTTTACCACTTGTCCCTCCTGGGATCATGGGGCCTGGAGCCTGTCCCAGCTGCATTTGGGAGGAAGCCGGTGGTACACCTTGACAACTGAAAATGCTGTGATAACATTGTGTATCTGTCTCCTGATTTGTGTGCATCAATTATTAATTTTCTTTTGAGTCCCTACTGATTTTTTTTTGTCATTGGCATGATGCCTTTTGGGTCCTGAATCATCCAGCATGAAGTAAATTTTCTCCACTGCTTTACAGGTCCCTCTTAAAGAGTCGGTGTTCACTAGTGACTTCAATTAGGTTTGATTAATCAGAACACATTGCTTCCAAAACTTATCTCAACTTATCTTAACTGGCAGGAGTTTGTAGGAGGGCTAATCATTTTGAGTCTGGTATTTTTTGTTTTTTTGTGAAATAACATTGTTCCCTTGTGCAAATAAAAAAATTTAAAAAAGGAAGGAAAGGAGGGCCGAAGGCGAAAATGTCGTATTTTAGACAATCTCATTGCAACACTGCCATTAGCCATTATAACACTGAAACAATCGACAGAAATGGTTCTTGCCTGTGAGGATCCACCAGGAAGATGCGACGGCCGGGCCAGTCACAGACATCTTCACATCTGGCCTTGCAGACTAACAAAATAAAACTTTACTGGTCAACAGTTTTGGCGGACCGGACTGGACACTTTAGTTTGATCCTCTTTCAGTGTATTTTGTTTTATGTATGACTACAGCGCAGAACGTCAGTTGCGTAGAAGCATAAACATGTATTCAAAGTGACGTTGCTGACGCCCTGACCAAAGCTCTGTGACCTTTGAAATGGCAAACGTCAGCTGTTTGTGGCCAACAAGCAAGAAGCGAAAATGGCGTGTGGCAAGATAGAGCGCCAACAACTCTCGGTCAAAAACGTCAAATACTTCTGCTCATCATCTCGCAGTTAACGAATGAAGAACGCCAGGAGTTGCCACATATTCGCTACCAGCTGTTCGACTACAGCACCCACGGCAACATCGGACACATCCATAGTCAATGGCGCCGGGACTGTGGAAACTGGGTGAGCAAGGAGGGCAGGGCGGACTTTGCCTATTGAAAAGCCTGGACCTGCTGAAAAGTCAATTCGACGGGATTGTTAGCCTTGTTTTTACGCATAAAGAGGCTGCAGGAGGTGTGCAGCGTGGGGAAGGAACGATTATAAAAATTAATCCTACCCAAAAACTCCTGCAGCGCTTTAACCCTGGTGCAGCCAGAGAAATCTGCCACTGCCTGCACTTTGGAAGGCAAAGGAATAGCGCCTTGTGATGAAATGCGGTGACCCAGGAAATCGATCACTGGCAACCCAAACTGATATTTAGCAGGATTGACTATCAGGCCTTGCTCGTTAAGACGTGTGAACACCTGCGTCATGTGCTAACGATGCTCAACCCCTGAAAGATTCACCGCTAATAGGTCGTCAAAATAAATAAACAAAAAAATCAAAGTAGCGTAACACAGAGTCCATAAGCCTTTACAAATTTGGTGGCCCCCTTCAGGCGAAAAAAGCAAACGCAAGAACTCAAAAATCCAAAACAGGGTTAATACTGCGGTTTTGGGCACGTCTCCGGCACGCACTGGGACCTGGTAATAACCACAAACCAAGTCCACCTGCGAAAAAAAAAATGTTGAGCGGGAAAATGTTATTAAGACGGCGGAAATCTCCACAAGGCCGCCAGGAACAGTCCGTCTGGGGAAACATGTGCACCCATCATTAGAGCGCCTCACAATGGGTAAACGATCCATCGTAGTGAACTCTTCTTTAGCGATGATTGATTTAGCTGCGTTGATATGGCGTGTGCGAGCAAAAGCTGGCGGGTCCACAGTGGGAATGAAATGTCCGACGCCGTGTTTAACAACTACAAAATATGACTGAGTACCTATGTAGAATTCCCAAAGTCATTCCTGGCATGTTTTTGCAATGGCAAATGTTTTGTACAGGGTAAAACCCATATAAACAAGGCATGAACATGCACACTTCCAACAAGACAGATGTGGTTTACTGGATCTTCACTACACTTGCACCTTCCAGAAGTAAGAGCAGAAGTTTGTTCTTCATCCAGGAGAATAAACGTTTGATGCAGTGCATATTCCTTGTTTTGCAGGTATGTTTGTCGGCCACATGAGCAGCACAGGCAGCGATACGTCTTTTGCGCCTGTGCTTCATGGTGGACTGGTTGGGCAGTTGGGAGTTGCAGATGAATGGGTGGCGGAGGATTCGACTTGGTGTAATTCTCACTTTCTGATCCCACTTGAACATTCCTCTTAACAGCTTGAAAAATTTGTCAACCTCGGGGTCTCTCTCTGGAAACATCTAATTCAAGCAACATATTTCAACAGTCAGGCTTAGAGTGATACAAATATAGATTACATTCAGTTTGAGTGAGTTATGGATTATTTTGATACCGACCTTTATCATTTCTTCCAGGGAGTATATCTTATTACTTTTTGTGTCCTTTGATTCGATTGAATATTCACTACGTGTCTAAAACAAACATAGAAGTGTTAAAGAAGACTGATTGAAGAAGCGATAAAATATCAGGTATATATTTGGCAAAAGTGTAATGATAGCAACAGATAGTACAGTCGTACCTTGGCTTAACAGTGCCCCGGCTCATAAGTTTTTTTTAGGATCGGAGCTGTTATATGACTAATTGTTCAGGTTATGAGCCTCCCCACTGATAGTTCACGGTAGTGAATGTCCAAGTGAACCCTGTAAGATCTGCCCAAAAACTCTGGTATGTGACTTGCCAACAACATTAGCTAACAAATAGTAAGTCATAATTTTTGTTTTTACAACCATTGGTGTGCATGGGTGACTGTGAATGGCAGTGCAAACAAGAATAATAAACGGATGATATTCATTTAATTTAAAACAAAATTGTGACCGAAGTGTGCGTGGAACTTACATGGTGATACAGTACAAACTAAGCAATGTTGGTCTTCACCCTACTGACACAGAAGGTTAATGATTCAATAAAGGCTGTAATGACGCCAGGCAAAGGCATTAAAATAATCTCTAAACAGCGGATATGTATCCATGTATATATAGGGACAAGCTGCTGATTATGTGTTTGAGAGAGAAGCAGCTCGAAGGAATTACTGTGTAAATCCGCTCTTCAAGGTAAAGCTGGGGTTGGGCATCGAGGATCAATGAAAACTGGGTCTAACATTTTAAATCTTCATTGATTCATTTTATTTTATGCCTGACTGCAAGAAATAGCCATCAAACAAAAAGATGAAATAGCCGCACAACAAACACAAAGAAATAGCTGCCACCAACAAAGAAAAAAATCAAGCAAGTTTTATCACCGAAACAACAATGGACAAATTTTGGAAATACTTAAAAATTTAGCTTAACTTTGTCAAAAAAGGCTGTTATATCATGCTAAGAAGGATTCATGACAAATAAGATGAAACACCCACAAATTCATGGTGTGGATATAAAAGAATTCTTGTCTTAGACGAGCTACGCCTGCCTTGATAGACAGAAATCAGATAACTAAAACAATAAATTGTGTCCGTCTTATATGATACTAGTGCTATTACCAAAACTTTGGGTCAACTCAAATATTAGCACCAGACCGGACACATTAACAGAATGTGTACCCAAGATGTTACTCCATGGTTTCTGAAATGAACACACGATTGCGACAACATGAACATCGAAACAAACAGAGATAAGGCAAGTATATAAATACACAAGATAATGTTGTTTAATAGTCTCTTTATAATCTTGGTTTAAAATAATTGTATCAATCAGACTGGTCTTTGAATATTTTCCTGTTTTGGTTATTAGCAGGTAAGTAATTCATATATTTATAGTTGGTTTCTTATTTCTAAAGGGGACATTTTTCTTTAGCTCATAAAAGTGGACCTTTCATCTATCCATCCATCCATCCATTTTCTACCGCTTATTCCCTTTTGGGGTCGCTGTAATTAGCCATGACCCTGCCTTTGTAAAATTCTAAATCGAGAATCATTGGGAACTGGAATCAAAGCGAGAACCGGAATAGTTTAAATTCTTACAATGCCCAACTCTAGTAAATGTTATTCAATATCATAACATTACTTCATAGAACTATTGTAGTTGTCCATAGTATATTCAATAGTATTGTTTGTGACAAAATATACCTTATCCAGAATTTTTTTTTTTTTTTTTTTACATCAAAAAGCATATTACATGTTAAAATTGGGGGAGTGGGGGCACATCCGAATAATTGAAATTCAGTTAATTTCAATGGAAAATATTAATTTAGTATTTATGGATTAGAATTGTATAGCAATGTTTTCTAACAACCCACAGCATATGTTACACTGAGAAGCTTTCATTTATTCACTGCACAGTCACATTTGGTAGTGGTAAGCTACGTGTGTAGTTACATCTGCTTTGGGGTTGCCTGACAAAAACGTTGCCAACGGCATTTTTGACCACCACCAAACATTCATTGACATCCATACGCCAGTCTGGGTGGCATTGGTAGCAAAGTGGGTGAAGTGTCTGGCTCATAGACACAACGGCAGTGATAACGTTGGCGGAAGTTGCATTGTTTTACGAACCCTCAACTTCTTCTGGATCAGTTGAGCCCATTATATTTGAAATCCAAGCATTTTGGGTTATGAGCTCCGTCATATAATTAAAGTTGTAAGCCAAAGTAACACTGTGCTATCAAAAACACAATTAGTTGCAACATATCATCGCAAGGATGCTCGTGGGTTGCTATTGGTCACTTCACAATTGTGTCAGCTCACTTATATGGATCTAAAATTCTAGATCTGGCTACTGTACATCAAATGTCGCCTTATTTGTGCGTGTCAAAGCATTGAAACATGTTTTTGAAATGTGGAAACATGTCTCAGCGGAAAATATTGTGATTCAAATAATCTCAGAGTAATAATACAAACTCTTAACTTACCTTAAAATTCCATTCACCCAACTCTGTCTTGTTGAAAAATTGGGATGTTGTCTTTCCCGCATCAAGAATATTTTGTGGTGGTAGTCCACGGACACCAATCATGCATTCCAGCTAAACAGATATCATTAACATAATGATGATAATAATAATATGATCATATTTGTAAAAGATTATAAAAAATATTTGCTAAAAGCAAGGAAAATAAACAAGCTTTCCAAACATTAACCTTCAAGAAAAAACATGGGTCCTGTAAAACTGGGCAAGTCCTGTGTCAAAAATTCAATAAATAAACCTTAAACATTGTTTTCCTCCAAGCGAAATAAATTGATACAACTTGGAGGTTGTGATGACCTTCACTTTTGATTTTAGGTTACCACTGTGTCTCACAGTTAATGTCATTTTACTACTGACGGGACACTAACTGGAATTATAGCTCCCGGAAAAGACACAGATATATTGATTAACGATTGATTCCTTTGTTTGGATGCTGCTCATGTTGATTTATTCTGAAAATACTCCAAGTATGAAATTAATTTATAATGTAAACAATTACTGATTTTGTTTTGGTTGAGTTTTTTCTTGCCCTCGAGCGATATCTGAGCCAAGGATGTTGTTGTGGCTTGTGCAGCCCTCTGATACATTTTGGATTTAGGGTTATATAAATAAACTTTGATTGATTGAGTTTTGTTAATTATTTATTAAGATATATTTTTATGCTCAGCAGATTGCTACAAAACAAAGACCATTTAAATTAGATTGTACATATTTTTGTTACATTTCCATAAATACAGTGAAAAAACACATGAACGAAACTTTAAATAATTGAATTAGGGAAAAGTAAAAAACTAAAATAAATGTATATATTTTGCTAATCTTTACCAAATATTGGTAAAGAAGTGCCCCAGCTTTTTTTACTGCAGCTAAATATATATATATATATATATATATATATATATATATATATATATATATATATATATATATATATATATATATATATAAACATATATATGTAAACATATATATATATATATATATATATATATATATATATATATAGAAACATTTATGGTTTGGACCAGAGCACCCAACCTATCAAGTGAGAAGGTAGCCTAAAAGTAACGTACTAGAGTAACATACTTGCTAAGTAACGTACTAGAGTAACATACTTACTAATTCATAGTCTGTGCTTCTCATAAAAGGATAAATTCCAAGCACCATCCTTACTACCACAACGGCCAGTGACCAGATGTCGATAGCCTCACAGTAGCGAAGTCCAAAAATTATTTCTGGAGCCCTGTTTAAAAAATAAAAACTTGTTTGTACGGAATAACTACACAGACAATTTAATACCAACAACCGTTACGGTAGAGCCGACCTGAAATAAGGAACCTGTCTAGTTTTGATCTTCTTAGCTTCATGTCTACACAGAGCCACACTGAAGTCAATCAGCTTCACTGTGAATGGCTGCTGTCCATGATCCACCAGCATTATGTTATCTGGTTTTACATCACCATGGATCACTCCCACAGTTTTGAGTGCATCAAAAGCAGTAGCTAGCTAAACAGAACCATGACGGAAAATATTGGTGGTACAAACAAGAAGAACAAATGTGAGAAATAAAATATGAATTATCCAACCTTGCCAGAGAGTGTACCTGCTGAATGATGGGTCTGATGTCCCGAAGTAGGATACGACCATTTGCCTCAAAGTATTGAGACAGGCTAATATCCAACATTTCAAAGACTAAATACTTGTCACCAGAAGAGTCTCCATAAAACTTTACAATATTTTCCCGGTCCAGTCTGATGTCCATTAACATCTGTAGTATGGATGCCTGGAAATACACAATTTCAAACTTTGTAACTGGATCATAGTAAACTATAGAGAGTTTAGTTAGATTTTGTACTGTGCTTATAAACTGAAATATATATTTTACGATTAGGTTTGTGTTGGACATAAGTGAGCAATATCAACTTTTGTCAATATATTTATTCATATAATGTTTCTCTGGCAGTTTTGCTTATTGATTTAATGAAAACTCATATTTCCAAATTACTGGTTGAGGACTGATGAGCCTTGAAACTTTGATTGATTGATTGATTGAAACTGAACAAAGGCTGGGAGTTTGGGCAGCAGCAGTCCGGCGCTTGATTGAAACTGTTAAAACAGGAAGACAGCTATACTTAGCCCGCTCATTAATCCCACAGATCGGCTGGAACTATGACAACAAAACATGTTCCAAAACCATGTTGGTTGCTTGATAACAAACAACTAGGGGTGTAACGGTACGTGTATTTGTATTGAACCGTTTCGGTACGGGGGTTCCGGTTCGGTGTGGAGGAGTACCGAACGAGTTCCACACGAACATATGAAGTAGCCGCTTATGCTAAAGTCTTAATAAGCTGCTCCGCTCCGTTCTGCCTCTGTCTGTACACAGCACCCTGCATTGTCCCTCCCACACAACAATCTGATTGGTTACAACCGTAGCGGTAACAAGCCAATCAGCAGTGAGTATTCAGAGCGCATGTCGTCAGCGCTTCAGCGTCAAGCAACGGACTCTCCCTAAATTATACTAAACACTTCCATGTCAACTATTTCTGAACATCACTATGAGCCCGTTGACCTTCTAGAAACAAACTGCAGCTCAGCTCACTCGCAGTCCTGGTTTGAGGTGAAGGCTAGTTAGATTTTAGCGTAACGGTAGCTCATTGTGCGGTGTGTGCGCGCGCGCGTGTGTGTGTGTGTGTGTGTGTGTGTGTGTGTGTGTGTGTTACGGACAGTGTTGATTGAGGTGTGTTGGAGCAGAAAAAAAGGACATTATATTAAATGAACAGTTTCTGTCTCTGATAGTGTACATAATAATGTAAGTGCATCATAAAGCCTACATGAACTCCATGGTGGTCAGGGATGAATAGTCTCTCCTATTGCTATTGTACTATTTTTTTCAGCTATATTAATCATTAGTAATATAGCAGCCTAATTTTGAATGGCAGGGTCCCTGATATCACATGTTGATACAAATATAACATTTAAATAATAAAAATCAATTACAGGCTTCCCAAATCCTGTAATAAATCAAGCATAATGAGTTGACTTGAAACTGTTTAATGTTGCACTTTTTATATGTAGAAGAAAAGTTGTGTCATTTTATTTAATCCAAGCAACAACTTGAGGCAGTTTAATGTGGATTAACGTGGGCAGAATTATTATGTTGTTCCCAATTTTAAAAGGATCAAACCATTGTTTACAAATTTGTTAAATAAATAACCAAAACATTTTTATTTTGTTGTTTTCCTACTGTACCGAAAATGAACCGAACCGTGACCTCTAAACCGAGGTACGTGCCGAACCAAAATTTTTGTGTATCGTTACACCCCTACAAACAACTGAACAAAAAAGTAGCGATTACACAATGAAAACCAGTGATAGCACACAGAAAAAATCCTAAAGATGTCTGAATGGTCGAAGAAAGACAAAGTCCAGGTCCAGGTGAGAAGATCCGCAGTCATAAGGGGAGTTCAATGACAACATGTGTTGTGTGGATCTCTATGACCACAAACTGAACTTTTTGTGTTTTTATTTTATTTTATTTTTTTTTTGCTGCCTTCACAAATTCCTGAATGTACACATTTCTGACAGCATGTGTTTAACCAAACGTTAATGGACTTCAAAGAGTTGAACTACAGTTTGTACATTGAGGCTGACCACACTGGCAAGGAGCGAAGAAGAGTGACAGCCTTGTTAAGAAAATATGTATACAGTATATATGTATATGAATATGTACAGTATATACAGTAGATTCCATCCATGCACAGAAGTGCCAAAACCATAACTCGCAAGGTCAGAACATACAGTTTCAAGATATTCCTCTGCATTACAAAGAAGATAAACTGAAATAGGTCAGCTGAATAGTTTGCACATCACTGAACTGTGTTCAAGGATGGCACAAAGCCTTTCTTAACACGTTTTAAACACAGTACCAACACAGATCGGCGCTATAGTACCACGGATCTTCCTGAAAGTTTTTGTGTTCACTACGTGAAAGTCCAAGAGGAAAATGTGACAGGTGGAGTATGTCGGTGTTATCACAGTACTATGTAGGATTGTGGGGTGCAATCACGGGGGCTGCCGTTCTTTACACGGCCAAAAAACGTTTTGAACAGGGCCCATATCAAACTGCCAATACTGCCATGAAAATATTTAAATAATTTTTTTGATTTTTGGGGGCAAATCCCCGAGAACCGCGGGTATATGCACCCCAAAAATCAACCATGTTACATTTCTAACCCTAACCCTAAGAAGTGATACTACAGAGGACAGACATGCTATCAAATATAAAATATTTCCACTCAATTTCTAAATTGTTAAGTAACTTTTTATTGCCAAGAAAGCCGGAAATCCCAAAAACAAATTAAAATAAAACATACAACTTTAACGCCAGTATTCGATTCCGACAGTAAATTGCACACACTTAATGCCCCCATTCTGCTTGGAAAGTCATTTAACTCCAGGATTGTGAACACAACAAACACCTGAAGTTGGGAGTTGTAGAATTACCGTATACAAAATAAAAATGTTCAGTTTAATTGTATAACTACAGAACAGACCATAACCACATTATTTATTGTGATCAACCACTGAAATGTATAAAACATATACAAGTGAAAGTTCACTGGAGTTATCTTTAAACACTTTTATATATTTTGTTTTTTGGCTAAAAACAAAATGGGTAAATATTGTTAGCAACCCTAATTATTTTTCATTTTTCTTTTAACCTAGACCCATTCTTTATTTTTCAGTTTTCAAGTGATGTAAAGATGAGCATACAGAAGCAATAACACACCTCTCGTTGGACGTTCTTGCCTGGCCTGGCGATCTTAATCGCCATGTTTTCTTTTGATTCCCGGTCCAAACACTTGATAACAACTCCATAGCTGCCTTTTCCCAAGATTTTTAGTGTCTTATATCTATGAGGAAGGATTTCTGGGGAAAAATAGAAAAAGTTAAGACAATTCCGCTCTATTTTTGATAGTTTCAATAGTTGTATCGAATTAAAAGAAGGGTTGGTACCATAACGTGTGTACCTTTCAAATTTAAAGTCACTGGGGTCTTTTGGGTCATTCTGATCTTATTGGTCAATTCATTTTAGTACCATTTTTAATAAAAAAAATATTGATTCTACATTTCATAACATAACATGTCTATGTATGGAATCATGCATGTTTAAACTCATGACAGTAAACCTGGATATCTAACCTTTAGGTGACTTTAATTTCAAAGTTATGTAATGATGTCATCAATCATGATGTTCATGGCTTTAGGAGAACGATGCCTTGTTTGTGAGTGATCGGGTTCAAAGTCACTAGAGGTCTGGTTTCGTTAAATGTTTAGGAATAGATAATATAATATCGTGATTATTGAGTAATACAACTATCTTCACCAAGCTCTTCTCTCAGCAAACAACAAAGATAGTAAGTTGCCAAACCAGCAAACAAACCCGTGTGCAAAGTCTCGTGTTCTTTTGCATAAAACAATGATATTTAAACACCCCCTGGATTTGATTTTTATAAATAAAAGTATTCACTATTTTTGTTCTTGGGAAACAATCTTGAAGAGATAAGCACTCCTGAGTAAAAAAAAATATTGCCTATTGAGGAATTAGATATACAGTAACAATATTGCTGATTTGTACACAACATTATTAATATTTAATTAAAATTTCAACAATTAAGATCACATTTGAATTAGTTGGTGACAATATGATAACAGGATTGTGACTTTTCCAGTACATTAGTGCAATTAGTAGAAAATGTCAAATGAAATACATTTCACAATATACGATATGACTTCAATGCTTATTTTTAGTACATCTGAAAGGTATACTGTAGATGAATACGATTTTTGATTTTAAAACATTCAAGCTAAAGTGTGAAAATACATAAGGAATTATGACTGTTTCCATATTCCATGCAAAATAATGCAATGGTAACTTGTCATTTAGGTATATCGTTTAACCACCAGATGTCAGAAATAGATCACAAATAAGAAACAATGTACATTTTTGTGGACTGATATCCTTTCATTTCCACTCATATCCAGACAGGGATTTGGGGATGTGGTTTGTCTTTCCACCACATATTCCAGTTCAGGGTAGTTTATATAAATCAGGCTTTTATGACAGATGGTACAGTACATGTCTATGCTAATGCCATGTCAATAAACAGACACTAATATTTCATATTTATTTTACTCAGTGTAAGTAAATAAATACAAAGCAATCAAAATGATTTAAAAACAAAGTGAACTAAATATTACATTAAAAAAATCAGGGTTTTGTCCACAGTGTCCGTGAGTCAGAAATGTGTCCCCTCAGTAAATGATGCATTATGAGGGACAGGCGATTCCTTTTGGGTAATTTCAGTTGTAAATAATAGTAATATATTTACAAAAAATGTCAGTGTTTATCTTACTGTGACAACAGAAACACATCAGATAAAGCGTTAGCCTTTAGTTGTTAGGGATGAGTCTAATAACTACACAGGTGGCGTGTGTGTGGCTACTGTTACAGCATGAGACAAAGTCACTAAAATATTATTTCATGTGATTTACCTTCATTCCTCTCGTTTAATGCCTCCTTTAATTCACATTCAGCCCCAAACAACGAATCCTCAAAGCCCCACCGAGAAGCTTACTTCGCCGCTTAGATGTCCGGCGGAATACTGAATATTCCTCTGTTTATTCACTATATTGCGAAAAGTATTCGGCCACCCATACAAATAATCAGAATCAGGTGTCCTAATCACTTTGATGAATTATGGTGTAGTGTTGTTTTTCAGGAGTTGAGCTTGGTCCCTTAGTTCTAGTTAAATTAACTTTAAATGCCCCAGAATACCAAACTATTTTGGACAATTCCATGCTCCCAACCTTGTGGGAACAGTTTGGAGTGGCCCCCTTCCTCTTTCAACATGACTGTGCACCAGTGCACAAAGCAAGGTCCATAAAGACATGGATGGCAGAGTCTGGTATGGATGAACTTGAGTCCTGACCTGATCCCGACGTAACACCTTTGGGATGAATTAGAATGGAAACTGAGAGCCAGGCCTTCTCGACCAACGTCAGTGTGTGACCTCACCAATGCGCTTTTGGAAGAATAGTCGAAAATTCTTATAAAAAAAACTCCCCAACCTTGTGTAAAGCTTTCCCAGAAGAGTTGAAGCTGTAATAACCGCAAAAGGTGGCCCGGCATTATATTGAACCCTGTGGGTTAGGAATGGGATGGCACTTCAAGTTCATATGTGAGTCAAGGCAGGTGGCCAAATACTTTTGGCAATATAGTGTACGTTAAAAAGAGTGGTGGTGATGCAGTGTTCAGTGATCACAGTCCTGTTATGTTTAATTTAACGGTTTGAACCTGATGTAAAACCGCTTGCCGTGGGTTATGGGCGTGTTATTAGGTCTGACACTGCAGCCGCCGTTTTTCCTTTGTTCACTGAGTCCATGCAGAGTTTAGCACACTCTGCAGACACTGAACAATTAATGTGCTCTTTTCTTTCGACATGTTCTGAAATTCTGGATAGTATAGCGCCCCTCAGAGCTATACGTCCAAAACCAAAATAGGAACCTTGGCTCAATGAAACCACACACACAGCTCGGCATGAGTGGCGAAGGGCGGAGCGCAAGTGAAAGGGGATCACTTGGAAGTCTTCTATCAAATTTTAAAAGAAAACTGTCGAAATGATCAAAGTGTGGTTAAAGCTGAGAAAACAAAATATTTTTCAGACTTAATACTATTAGTTTTGTTCTTAATCCGAATTCAGCCATTTCACTGGAGATGACAAGTGAAACTTGTGAAAAATTTCTCTCCTTTTTTAGCGACAAGGTTGTTTCTATTCGGGCAAATCTTTCTCGTTCTCCATTGAGTTTCAATGTGGCCACTCAGTGCTCGGCTATGTTTTGTCACTTTGAGTCCATGCCTGAGCTTACAGGAATAGTCGACAAGCTAAAACCCTCGTCCTGTCCCACAGAACCAGTCCCCCCTCGCTTTTTTAAAGAAATCTGGGACACTATTGACTTGAGTCTTAGGGACATCATCAACAGCAGCTTGATTTATTGCTGTGTCCCCTCTTTTTCTAAAAGAGCTGTTGAGCCTTTGATTAAAAAAACAAGTCTTGATCCGACAAATTTGTCAAATTACCGTTTGTGTCAAAAAGTTTGGAGAAATGTGTTTTGGCACAACTGCAGCCTTTTTTAGATGAAAAAAAAACACTTAGATCCATTTCAGTCTGGATACAAATCTTTGCACAGTACTGAATCTGCACTTTTAAAGGTTTTTAATGACTTGTTTTTAATGTCTGATTCTGGCAGCTCTGCCATTTTAGTGATGCCTTTGACACAGTTGACCACACAATTATTTTAGACCGCCTGAGAGACTGTGGGCATTAGGGGGACTGCATTACAGTGGTTCAGATCCTACCTGTCTGAGAGGTCCTTCTCTGTCAGGCTGGGAGACGCCACCTCTTCTTCTGCCCCGCTTTACTGTGGTGTCCCCCAGGGATCTATTTTAAGCCCCATCCTGTTCGCTCTTGATCTCCTCCCTCTTGGAGAGATTTTTAAGAAACATGGAGTGTTTTATCACTTTTATGCAGATGACTGCCAAATTTATATGCAAATTTCAAAAGGACCCCTGACCCCCCTTCTCAACTGTCTATGCGACGTTAAGGCTTGGTTAGCCCAGAATGTTTTAATAATGAATGAGGGAAAAACAGAAATTTCAGTTTTTGGTCCGGCCCTTACTGACTTGGGACCATTGCAAAATTATGTGCGTCCCAAAGTCACCAGCCTTGGCGTCACTATAGACAGCGATTTTAAACTTGACAAACAAGTCAATGGCGTTTTAAAATCGTGTTTTTATCACCTTCGTCTTTTAGTAAAGGTTAAACCGTTTGTATCTTTTAACCTTTTTGAACAAGTCGTGCATGCTTTTATTTCAAGTCGCCTGCACTACTGCGATGCACTTTATGCTGGCATTAGCCAAAAAGCTCTCTCCCGGTTGCAGTTAGTCCAGAACGCGGCAGCACAACTTTTAATAGGAGCCAGGAAACGCCAGCATATAACCCCAATTCTTCAGAGTTTGCACTGGCTCCCTGTTCATTTTAGAATTGATTTTAAAACATTGCTGTTTGTTTTTAAATCTTTACATGGACTGGTACCTCAGTATATCTTGGACCTCATCCAAATTTATACTCCTGCGCGCGCTCTGATGTACGAGAGCCAGCTCCAGCTCGTGGTGCCCAAGACCAGACTTAAAACCAGGGGAGACTGGGCTTTCTCTGTGGTCGGCCCTAAGCTCTGGAACACTCTGTCCCTCCATGTTCAAACTGCTTCCACAGTGGAGTGTTTTAAGTCTCGTCTTAAGACCCACTTTTATTCTTTGGCTTTTAACACTACATGAGTTGTGTGGTCCTCTGTTCTCTGTTGTCCTCTGTGTTTTTACACTTTTTGATTTCCATTTTACTGTTTTAATTGATTTTACCCTTTAAAATTGTTTTTAAATCATATTTATTTTTATATTGTTTTTATATTTATTTTTTGTTTTTATTCAGTCATTGGTGGAGCACAATATTGTTTTTTAATATTGTTTGTGCAGCACTTTGGAAACATTGTTGTTGTTTAAATGTGCTATATAAATAAAATGGATTGGATTGTATTGGGTCTACTTGTCATAGCTTCGCGAATTGAAATAAAGTTTCTAAAAAATAATAAATTGCAGACTCGTTTAAACACTATTGCTATGTAAAAAAAACGCCCCAGCAGATTAGTTACTGTCCTAATCTGTTTTCTGCAGCACATGGCCCACAATAACTTCCTGTAATTTAAACATTCCTTTCATTGTTTGTTCTCTCTGTTCTCAGGTACAAAGTAATAGAAATGCACAAGAAATAAGCAAATAAAGAAGTTGACTCGCATAATGTAACAGTGGTCGTTGTTTTTTAGGAACGCCTCCACTATGTTCAACCAATCAGTGTTTAACGGCACATTTTAGAAAGTCTTACCTCACTGGCAGGAACTAAAAGGGTTTCCTGTTGAACCAAATTTACCTTGGTAGTTTTTGGCGAAAACGCAGGGGAGTATTTATTTTACCCAAGTAAATGGGAAGGTTCCTGCGGTGGATAAAGGCCTAATAGCCTGTATACATAATAATATGTTCCAGTATTTATCTCCCGGCGACAACATGAACACATCAGATTTAGTGTTAGCCTGTTAGCACAAGCATTCGGTTCACTTCGGTTAAGGCTAAAAACTACACAAATGGCATACTGTAACTCTACAACATGTTGACAAACTAAATAGTTAATATTTGATATGATTAATTTTTGTTTCATTCACTTACTGCCTCCTCCATTTCTTAAATATCCTAAAACTGCAAGGTCATGCCGAGTCCAGTGTCATTTAAGAACTATGCTCTCTTGTTGTCATAATAATTATATCTTACCTGCGAAACACTAGTTGTGTGTCCAAGTTGTTTATTGGACATAAACACAATGTGTCCAGTTTATGACACTGAATTTATAAATATGTTGGGGAAAAAAATGATATCTTATTTTAACCAGACTGTGAACGGGTTAAATTCTGACCAAATTACCCGAGTAAATCTTTGCAATTCAGGAATGGGACAGAGCCAAATGATTTTTGTTCTTGCATGTAAAATACTGACTTTTTATATAGCAATCTTTGCCATTTGGTAGTGTGCAATATTATTTAATGTGAGGGTGTATTGTTTTTATTGTAATTATTATTTATTTATTTTCACTTCCTGTGAGGAAGGATGGTATTGGTAAGAGCTGTATAGTGTTTCAAGGGTTTTGCACAATTTTTGTACTTTCTCGGACCAATTCATTCTATGAGAAGTGAAGCCTATGTAATACAAAACGTCACCTTTGAGAAACGCTGCACTGGTTAAAGCACAAAAAAAAGAATATGTATACAAGCAGAACGCAGATGTCAAAAAAATAAACTCCAGGTATATTCCATCTACCCATTTTCTACCGCTTATTCCCCTTTGGGGTCGCGGGTGGCGCTGGTGCCTATCTCAGCTACAATCGCGCGGAAGGCGGTGTACACCCTGGACAAGTCGCCAACTCATCGCAGGGCTCCATGTATATTGTAACACCAAAATCAAGAATGCAAGGGAATAAGTTTTCAGATAATATCCATAGAAACAGCAGTAAACACCTGCACACTTTTCTGTAGTGGACAGACTGACAAACACCACATCGTCAGTCCCTCCTGAACTGCTGTCTAACGAGTCAGGCAGGGACTTTGCAGCCTATTTGACGGAGAAAATATTACAGATAAGACAAGTATAGTATCAAAATCCAGCTCAGGAATGACAACACCGCTTGTACCTTCCCGTCCCCTAGTTAATCTAGGACATTTCAGCCTCCTAGATTATAAAGCACTATCTATCCATCTATAAGACTCTAAAGCAGGGGTCGGCAACCTTTACCACTCAAAGAGCCATTTTGACCCGTTTCACAAATTAAAGAAAACAATCGGAGCCACAAAACTCTTTTGAAATTTAAAATGAAATAACACTGTCTAATCCCCCTCTTATCCCCACAATTTACCCCTCTGTCTTCCTTTTTCCTCTTTCTATCCCCTCCTGCTGCACCAAATGATAATATAAATAAACTTAAAGGCCTACTGAAACCAACTACTACCAACCACGCAGTCTGATAGTTTATATATCAATGATGAAATATTAACATTGCAACACATGCCAATACGGCCTTTTTAGTTTACTAATTTGAAATTTTAAATTTCCTGCGAGTTTCTTGTTGAAAACATCGCGGAATGATGAAGGTGACGTCACTGACTGTCAGGAAATATTAGCGCTGCACCACTAGCGGCTAAAAGTCGTTGGAAAAACTCTGTAGAAAAAAGGTATTTTTCTGCAGAACTGTTTGCATCGTCACTTTACTAAAGGTGGTTGATCTTAACAATTTAGTAAAAATCTGTAAAATTTCGATATTTTTCCGAAAAACCTTTAATGAACATTTCTGTAAATATAATGTTTTTGATCAGTATTTGGTTTACAGTGTTTTACTTTAATTTTATGGTTTTCGTTTGGCAGCCGTAGCTGCCAGTAAATTACCGTTTTTTTTACAGAATTTTGTTTTTAAAGTGTGCTTTTACTGCTGGTGGCTCCCATTATAAACAATGTGAATTTGTGTGGAGCCCTGCAACTCGTGACGTCACGCGCACATACTTCCAGTACAGGCAGGGCTTTTCTATTAGCGACCAAAAGTTGCGAACTTTATCATCGATGTTCTCTACTAAATCCTTTCAGCAAAAATATGGCAATATTGCGAAATGATCAAGTATGACACATAGAAGGGACCTGCTATTCCCATTTAAATAAGAAAATCTAATTTCAGTAGGCCTTTAATAAAGTCAAATTTAAATAAGGCAACAAGAGAAGTATCCTACACTTCTCTTTTATAAAATAAATCTGAACAGCCGATATGGGCATCTACATCAACTATATGATTTGCCTGAGAAGCTGGACAGGACAAAAAAAATGAAAATAAATAAAAAATATAAAATAAAATAAAACATAAAAAAATTTTAAAAATAAAATGAAATAACACTGCATATAAAGTTTTTTTTTTCCTTTGTGCTATGTATAAACAAACGTGTTACTCCCTCCGAGGTCTTAATCGAGGCTCAAGTTGTTTGTTTTTCTTAAACACATTTATTTCATCCACGCCTTCTTCTCCTCCAAAATAATGCCAAACAAATGCCGAAAAATGCCGTCAGAACTAACGAATAAAAAAGAAAAACAGAACTTACAATTAGTCTGACATCAAATAAAACAAAACACATTGATTTCACATGCGATATTACAAAGAATCATACCTCATTGGCCTAACAAACTCCGAGGGAATAAAGTTTATTTCCAAGCCGAGACTCCATTAACATCTTTCATCAAACGTTTGCTGTCTCATGCTACTTCCCTTATTCCGTCACATATTAATTGTCCCCCCAACAATGTGACCAAACCGGAAACAAAATATGTTCCTGTCCAATTTACATGGGTTTTGTAACAAAAATAAAGTTAACATATACTTGCATGAAATTACCAAATAAAATACATTTTTAATCACATTATATGTAAATATGAACTTAATATTTATACACTGTATTTATTTAATATAACCAACTATGAAATTATATAACATATATACAATGTGCTTCTGTCAGCAGCTACAAAACTATTATGGGTTACATTTATGAAATCAATGACCGACTGCAAAGAAAATGAAATACAATTTTTTCATGCTACAAAACGTTTTTAACCCCAAAAAAGACGTCGGGTTGAAGGTTAAGTAAAATACCTAATGTCTGTTTAAGTAGGATGACCATATTCTGAAATCCCAAAAAGAGGACACATATAGGCGTGCCAAGGCCGGGACTCGGTGGAAATTTGCCAATGATACTCGAACTTGCTTTATAAATAATATATTCATTTAAATAAAGCATTTTTTCTCCTATGTTGACAGCAGTGTTGGCGCTAGGAACTTTTAAAAATGGGGTCCCAGTGACCCCATCAAGTCATAAAAATGGGGTCCCTTAGTACATTTTTAGGGTACCACTTTTTTGTAAGTGTTTTGAAAAATAAAAAGATAAACGTAAGCATTATCCTGTTATATCTAACATTACATGTTGTGTTTCGGAAAAAGGTTGTCATAAACGTTATTTCATCCATTAAAAAAATAATTAAAAAAAGAAAACAAATGTGTATGCATATGTAAATGTATTCAGTTATAAACATTCATTCACTTTCTTCTTTTCTTCATGGATCTGAACTTTACCGCGGCTGGTAGTTTTTTCTGTTTTTATTTAATAAGTTGTAGGTGTATTTATTTCAGGTTAAAAGTGTAAAAAATGTTTTGCTTGGGTCATAAAAATATGATAATGGTGTGCCAGGGCATACATACATTTTATATTTAACACTAAAATCTCTGGAGTCTACATCAACTTCTTATCTATCCCTCATTTCAAAATGTTTTAGTTCTTTTTATGTTGTTTGTTTACCGCCCTTTTTTTGTCAAACAAAACTATATTTTTATTAGCAAACATGATATGCAAAATCTTCCACCAAAAATATTTTTCAAAGTGAAATATTTGATGTTATGTAAGGGGAACATTTGATAGGTCAATAATTCATAATAACATTGATTTTGATTCAATATTATGTTTTGAGCAATGATATCAGTCAACATTGCAACTTTTTCTAAATTACATTTCACCTTTAAGCTTTTTTTAATTTTTGTTATGTTTGTTCATTATAATAGTATTTTTAGAATGTGCCATGGGCCTTTAAAACATTAGCTGCGGGCCGCAAATGGCCTCCGGGGCACACTTTGACACCCCTAATTCTGATAAATCTATAATAAAAAGCAGAGTCTGGCGACGCATGCGCGTTTATCATAACTCTCTTGCTCTCTCTGTCCCTCCCTCACGAATGCTGCTGCGTGCGCACACACCTTCACAATTTGTTTTGTTTTTAACCCCTTCTTAACATTCATACATCGGAAATACCGTACACGCAACCCTAACTCAAAATACCGGACTTTTGAGGCATTTAAGAAATTCCGCCCGGACAGCCCCCACAAAAGAGGACATGTACGGGGAAAAGAGGACGTATGGTCAGTCTGTTTAAGTCCTCCTTGTAGTAATGAAAAAACAAAACGGCAAACTTATATCCACTGGCAGAGGACCAAAAATGCCGTCGTTTCTCTCTGTGCTGTCCAGGGGCGTCGCCAGACATATTTCACTGGGGCACGTGCCCCACTGTTGATCTGCAGTGCCCCAGTAAAAATTTCACCAATAAAAAAAAAACGCTTCAGAGTTCTAAGTCTACATAACATAGACAACAGCGCACATACTACTTAGTATGGTAATTGATTGCTACTGTATTCACTCCACGAAACAATGAGCACATGGCTAATTAATATGGTAATTTATTCACGTGTGGATTGAGACTTCGGTTGAGAGAGAGAGAGAGAGAGAGAGAGAGGATGAGAATCACTGCGTGAGGTAGGTAACGTTAGCCAACAACAATTTGTTAATTACATTATTTTGATTTTGATTTGACTCAAACTATAACTCCTAGATGGATTTAAGAAAATTATTCGCCCGCAGCAGAGAAGAAGAAGCAGGAATGAGAGATGTAAGTGAAGTCCTAGCTAGCACGGCAACATCATTGTCTTAAGTTGATGCTAAGTTAGATAACGTTATTCCTTGTATCAAGACAAACATATTCATTTGCTGTACGAGCTGTCGGGGCAATTTCCAATGAACATGAAACATAATGTTGGTTATTGTCTGCTGGTTATGCATCAATGATGATTTGGAGTAAGCATGTGTGAGTTGACTTTTTTTTTCCATGCACACATCTGACTGCGACACACTGAAAATGACACACAATCCACTTTTATGTCACGACCCAGCAGTTGGGAACCACTGGTCAACTGTATAACAGTTACTGTAATATTTCCATGTCTGTCCAGAGTGATTGACCACTTTGCAAAAATGAAAACGAGACGTTACAGTTTACTTCTCAGAAAATGATTCCCTGAACAGACACACAACAGTTGTTCATTTATTCTACTACTGTGGCTTTATTGTTTTGTTTATATTTTATAGTTCTGTGCATCTGAAATAGGATTAACCACATTGCCATAAATGGAAATTAAATAATATAAAATAACCCAGAGATGTAGAGGTGCTTTATTTTTTGTTTTACTTTTGTAGATGTTAAATTTGCAGATGATTACTGCAATATATATTTAAAAAAGATTCATTGCTCTTCCTTTTTGCTTTTACCAGTAGCAGTTTAGAAGTCTGGAGTAAAAAGTGCACAAGTAGGTCAAATGCATTAGTTAATTTCAGGTGGTTAATCAAAGATCCATACAACATAATCTGATATGATTTCATAGTTTAAAGCACTATTTATGTATTTTTTATGATAAATAAGTGCTAAAAATGTTTTTGCTTGCGCGCTTTGCACGCTCGCATGAATTATTTGTGCCCCAGGTGTGCCCCAGTACAGTATTAGGTCTAGTGACGCCCCTGGTGCCGTCATCCTTTTACTGGCGCCGTGCAGTCAGCTGCCAACCTCAATAATAAAATGTCTATTTCACTGAATAATTAAAAAATGTAAATATATACAAAATTATAGGAAATTTAAATATTTATCATACTTGGTCAAGCTGATTTCTGCTCCTGAGCCGCAGCGTACAGCGTCTCCACATCGGGGCTGTATGACGTCACCTTTATCTTCACACAGGATTGTAAGCTCTCATCTGTGAGGCGTGTGCCATGTTTGTTTTTAATAAAGTTCATGTTGGAGAACACCTGCTCACTTGCATGTGTGGATCCAAAGATCGACAGGACTCCAAGGGCATACTTTTTCATGTTCACATAAAAATCGGTGATAGCGTTCCAAGTTTCGAACATAAGTTTGTCTGGTTTGGGTAGGTTTTCAATATCACACCATTGGTGATTCTGAGCAAGAACGACCTTCTGGCATGAAACATCTTCAAGGTGCGCTGTCAGGCGCTTTAACTTGGACACCTACATGTCTTTGTCGCATGGCGCGTCCCTTGATGTGCGCGGCCGTGAGCGTGTCCCGAGGTTTGACAAGCAGAGCGCAAGGATGAGGGTGCATTCCAATGCGCTCTGGCCATGACAAGCTGAGCCGCATCAGAGTGATCAAAGAGTCGCATGCGGCTCCGGAGCCGTGGGTTGCTGACCCCTGCTCTAAAGGAAACAGTTTCACAATGAAAGCCCACAACATGTTGCCTTGATATTCTGCCTTCAATTTAAAAAACATATTTAACTGTATAGCTACAAATGTACTGCATATAATAAATATTTCAAGCAAGAGTTTCCCCAAGTGCAAACTGTAGAAATAAAACCTCTTATAAAAATAAAAAAAAGCCTGGATTGTTAGGACTTCGCATGGCTGCAGTTGTGTGACCTCAAGTATGCAAGAATCCAGGAGAGCAGAAAGCAGGTAAGATGATTTTAATTTCATCAAAGTAAAAGATATAAACAGAAAGCAGTCTTGCATGGAGATGTTCCCAACATAGTTTTAACTTCGAGCACTGAGGAGTGCTCGAGTGAAACATAAATAGACCTATGTTGACTGACAGCAGCTGAGGACCGCTGCCAATCAACGGCGAGTGTGACAAAAACAGTGCTCAGCGGAGTAAACAGGAAGTATAACAAAATAAGAGCACTGAACAGGAAATAAAGTACAAAACACGAAAAACTATCAGAAAGTAAGTGACGGATTGTTACATGGATGCTACAATTAGTAACTATAGACCGATATCAAATCTGCCACTTTTTCAATGGAATATCTTGAAAGTGTTGTCCATCCATCCATTTTCTACCGCGTATTCCCTTTTGGGGTCGCTGGCGCCTATCTCAGCTACAATCGAGCGGAAGGCGGGGTACACCCTGGACAAGTCGGCCTCTCATCGCAGGGCCAACAGAGATAGATAGACAACATTCACACTCACATTCAAACACTAGGGCCAATTTAGTGTTGCCAATTAACCTATCCCCAGGTGCATGTCTTTGGAAGTGGGAGGAAGCCGGAGTACCCGGAGGGAACCCACGCATTCACGGGGAGAACGTGCAAACTCCACACAGAAAGATCCCGAGCCTGGATTTGAACCCAGGACTGCAGGACCTTCGTATTGTGAGGCAGACGCACTAACCCCTCTGCCACCGTGAAGCCCTGAAAGTGTTGTTTTGTAGCAAAATCACGCTTTTATGATGCAAAACAATCTTTTTTTTAAACACATTTCAATCCGGATTCCATCCACACCACAGTTCTTATCCAAGTATTAAAGGCCTACTGAAATGAGATTTTCTTATTTAAACGGGGATATCAGGTCTATTCTATGTGTCATACTTGATCATTTCGCAATATTGCCCTATTTTTGCTGAAAGGATTTATAGAGAACATCGACCATAAAGTTCGCAACTTTTGGTCGCCAATAGAAAAGCCCTGCTTTTACCGGAAGTCGCAGACGATGACGTCACCCGAGTGAGGGCTCCTCACATCCTCACATTGTTTTTAATGGGAGCCTCCAACAAAAACAGCTATTCAGACCGAGAAAACGACAATTTTCCCATTAATTTGAGCGAGGATGAAAGATTTGTGTTTGAGGATATTGATAGCGAAGGACTAGAAAAGGCGATTGCATTCAGATGTTTTTAGACACATTTACTAGGATAATTCTGGGAAATCCCTTATCTTTCTATTGTGTTGCTAGTGTTTTAGTGGGTTTAATAGTACCTGATAGTCAGAGGGGTTTGTCCACGGTGTCTTGAGGCCAGTGTCTGAGGGAAATCGACGGCAGCTGTATGGACGGCACAAGCTCAGCTGATCTCCGGTAAGTGGCGACTTTTTACCACAATTTTCTCACCGAAAACTGCTGGTTGACATTTGGTCGGGATCCATGTTCGCTTGAATGCTCTGATCCATAAAAAAACTTAATCTCCAGGAATTCTAAATGAGGAATCACCGTGTGTTTGTGTGGCTAAAGGCTAAAGCTTCCCAACTCCATATTTCTACTTTGACTTCTCCATTATTAATTGAACAAATTGCAAAAAGATTCAGCAACACAAATGTCCAAAATACTGTGTAATTATGCGGTTAAAGCAGACGACTTTTAGCTGTGTGTCTGTGCATAGCTAATATTTCCTTACAGTCCGTGACGTCACGCGTACACGTCATCATTCCGCGACGTTTACAACAAGAAACTCCCGGGAAATTTAAAATTGCAATTTAGTAAACTAAAAAGGCTGTATTGGCATGTGTTGCAATGTTAATATTTCATCATTGATGTATAAACTATCAGACTGTGTGTTCGGTAGTAGTGGGTTTCAGTAGGCCTTTAAATGATATTCATCTGAACAATGATGCATGCAAATCATCTGTACTGGTATTACTGGGTTTGACCCAGTTGATCATAATATATTACTCAGCAGATTGAAAAAGTGGGTGGGACTCACCAACCTCGTGCTTCAAATCTTACTGACATGATAGGGACTTTTTTGTGTACATTTTTTCTCAACAAAAGAGGAGAAAAAAGGCTTCTATCGCAACAAATGCAGAGGCAGAGAATGTGGAAACATCACAGAAATATTTAAAACATCTAAGCATTATGCTACTTTATATTTATGATATTTATACAATACATAAACGGGGAATTGTCATTTAGACATGAAATGTAATTGGGAAACATTTATTGGTCTCCCAATCTGATGTTGATCAATGGCTCTCAAGCTTTTTTCACCAAGTTCCACCCCAGAAAAAACTTGGGTCTTCAAGTACAACCATAATGATCAACATTAAAATATAGCAGCATAGTACATCCAAGTATTCATTAAAAACAAGGCAGAGGTTGTATTTAGCAAGTATATTTATCATGTTTGGCTACTGTAACATTACACACATTTTTGAACACTATCACTGTTTGAATGA
The DNA here is from genome assembly GCF_033978795.1 of Nerophis ophidion. Taxonomy (NCBI): domain Eukaryota; kingdom Metazoa; phylum Chordata; class Actinopteri; order Syngnathiformes; family Syngnathidae; genus Nerophis; species Nerophis ophidion. The sequence goes on along the minus strand of NC_084615.1, from coordinate 60,439,585 downwards.
AAGAAAATAAAACACTACTTTAATCATGTGATTCTTTGGTTTCCCACTAGATGCAGCCCGTGTACCACTACAGTTTGAGAATGACTGATGTCGCCTCTTACTGACACTTTTTGCCGAGAGGATGTTGCTACACTTGATTAGTTTTTGGCACTTCCTGGTGTAAAGATTTGAGAAAGTCACATTTGGTGGAAATGAGAAAAAGACAAGTTGTATTTTTTCTTACAAGCTTTGGAAAAGTAAGCGTTCTGAAAGACATTTATTAAAAACCTATTTTTGTGCACGGTTTTAATAAATGTTTTGATGGCATAAAGTGGCTGCTAATTATATATTTTCACCATCGGTATTTGTTTTTATGCTACTATTTGCATACTCATGTAAAGGTAAGATTTACAGTTACATTACAGTATGTGTTTTTATGTAATTGTGTGCATTTTGGTCAAACAAGAAAAAACAGATAATCAAAGCACAATCAACAAAGAGTCTAAACGGAATCTTCTGCTTTTGGAACTGAATTGCTTGCTGTATAATAACCTCAATGCCGTGGGGACAGAAGAGTAAAAAGACTAACAGCACAGCGGGCTTCTCAACATCCAATGGTAAAGCATTCAAAAGTTAAGTGACAAATAAAAGAAGTTCAAACTTGCCACACTCATCACGCTAAAGTCAGATGACGTCAGTCAGCACTGCTGCTGCAAAAGTATGTGTTAAAGAAGAAGGAGCAAGTGTCAAACTTTGTTGTGCAAAAAGAAGCAGAAATGCTGAAACAGCAAGCGTTTCTAACCAATAGGCCACCTACTCAGTGGCCTGGTTAGAGTGTTCGCCCTGAGATCGGTAGGTTGGGAGTTTAAACCCCGGCCGAGTCATACCAAAGACTATAAAAAAATGGGACTCATTGCCTCCCTGCTTGGCACTCAGCATCAAGGGTTGGAATTGGGGGTTAAATCACCATAAATGATTCTCGGGTGCGGCACCTTTGCTGCCCACTGCTCCCCTCACTTCCTAGGGGGTGATCAAGGGGATGAGTCAAATACAGAAGACACATTTCACCACACCAAGTGTGTGTGTGACAATCATTGGTACTTTCTTTTTCTTTTCTTTTCTTTTCTTAGTTTATTTCGAACATGGCATACATACAACATTATACATCAGTTAAATTCATCATTTCGCAATACACAATACATCATGTCCGAAAAGGAGTAGGAAGAAGCAAAGCTTATTTAATCCTACCCCTTTTCTACTTCAGAGCGCCCACAATATATACATTCATTCACTGACCTTCTTTACAGCAAAATATCAAAATAACAAAATGACATCTATGAGTGATTAACACAGCAGTTTTCTAACATGTACTTAATTGTTTCAGTCATTATTAACATACTAAGATGAAGAATATCTTATTTTCAATAAGTTTAAAAGTGTTTCTCATAATACTTCTTCTTTGTACTTTGTAAGCTAAACTGCTGTTAGAATCAACGGGAGTCGCTGAAACAGCAGCAGCTGAATCGCAGGTTTTGGTAAAAACAAGCCAAAATGGAAGCGATATCAAAAGCTGCCGAACTGACATAAATATCCTGCTCCTTAGCCCAGTAGAACACACCGAAGAGTATGTATTGAAACTGTCAGGCTTCACAAGGCCAACACACACTCCATCCTTTAAATCTGCCAATACTGACCTCTTTCTCAGTGTGCCAGCAGACAATGAACAACAATGAAGATGTTAAAATCCACACAGTGCCTAATAAACAAGTGATGGATGATGTAAAGTACCATGTACCCAATCACTTCCCTGTCCAGCACCACAAACAACCTAATCAGAGAGACATGGGGACTCCACCACTTAAAGGGGAACATTATCACCAAACCTATGCAAGCGTCAATATATACCTTGATGTTGCAGAAAAAAGACCATGTATTTTTTTAACCGATTTCCGAACTCTAAATGGGGGAATTTTGGCAAATTAAACGCCTTTCTGTTTATCGGTCTTTTAGTGATGACGTCAGAACGTGACGTCACCGAGGTAATACACCCGCCATTTTCATTTTCACATTATAAACACCGGGTCTCAGCTCTGTTATTTTCAGTTTTTTCAACTGTTTTTTGGAACCTTGGAGACATCATGCCTCGTCGGTGTGTTGTCGGAGGGTGTAACAACACTAACAGGGAGGGATTCAAGTTGCACCACTGGCAAGAAATCTGCCGCCAGAACCCCATTGAATTTGCCAGAGTGTCTGCACATTTTACCGGCGATGCTAAGACAGACATGGCACAGAGATGTATGGATAACCTGCAGATGCATTTGCAACGATTAAGTCAACAAAATCACAAAAGTGAGTTTTGTTGATGTTGTTGACTTATGTGCTAATCAGACATATTTGGTCACGGCATGACTGCTAGCTAATCGATGCTAACATGCTATGCTAATCGATGCTAACATGCTATTTACACTAGCTGTATGTACATTTGAAACTAGATACCCACATTTAATGCGAAACAAACACTTACCAACCGACGGATTTTAGTTGCTCCAGTGTCACAAGATGCGAAAGTCCTGATCGTTTGGTCCGCACATTTTACCGGCGATGCTAATAAGGCAGCCATGCTATGGGCCACTTCATTAGGTACACAATGCTATGGCCGAATACCGTCAATAGCTATTCGCTCAATAGCTTCAATTTTTCTTCAATTTCATTTTCGCAATCTGCCTCCATACTCCGACCATGTGTTTCAATACATGTTGAATCGCTTAAGCCGCTGAAATCCGAGTCTGAATCCGAGCTAATGTCACTAGTGTATATCTTGCTGTGTTAACCGCCATTTTGTTTGTATTGGCAGCCCTGTATGACGTCATAGGGGAATGAACAGTCGCATCGCAAATAGGGAAAATCAAGAACTTTAAAGCTTTTTTTAGGTATATTCCGGGAGGTGTAAAATTTTGAAAAAAACTTCGAAAAATAAAACAAGCCACTGGGAACAGATTTTTATTGTTTTTAACCCATGTGAAATTGTGATAATGTTCCCCTTTAATATTATACAAGTCCGTCAAGCAACACCATCACAAGGAATAATGCAGCACAAAAGATAAATTATTCTAATGAAAAATTATTCCGCCAATCCCAGCCGTGTCATTTCTCGACACCAGGAGCCACTTCCTTTGACATTGATGGTGCATCTGACCTGGCTAAATACTGTACCTAATGCGTAAAGAAATGGTTAGGTCTGGTCTTCTAAAGTTTGATGACCAACCACAAAATTACTGGGCCTGGAAGGCATCATTCATTAGCTCCATAAGACATCTGTATCTCAGTGCAACGAGAATAATTGGATTTTCAGGCTAAATGGCTTGGACCTCAGTCAGCAGAACAAGCAAAGAGAACAAGAGCTGCATACATACAGTATATAAGCAGCAGCAATGGTCGAACTGGTGTGGCAGAGTCTAGAAGAGTGATGTGGAGCACCGGAAATCATTGAGCATGCTTTGCTGAAAAAAACTTGAGAACTTCTCGAACATCTCAAACACAGACAACAAAATAAAAGTTTGGGGTCCTTCTTGAGTAGGGGGCAGCAAAGTCAAATGAACTTTTACCTTGTCTTTTTCATTTTGACACGCCTCACGTCATGGCATTAGTCCCCATTCTAATAAAACTACAATATTGTTTCCAAAAATAATGGGTCAACGGATTAGTGCAGACTCAGCATACCAAAAAGAACAAAAGGTGAAATTAATTTGTGAAGAAGCCAGCATCAGCAATTATCCCAGCTTTGTTTGCATCAGAAGTGGTATCGTAAAACATGCTAAACAAGAACAACTTCAACAAAATTACAGAAGCCCAGTGCCTGTAAAGACAACTGAAGTTGTGACAGTACCTGAAGCTAAATACAATTTCCCAGAAAATACATTTAAAGGCCTACTGAAACCCACTACTACCGACCACGCAGTCTGATAGTTTATATATCAATGCTGAGATAGGCGCCAGCGCCCCCCGCGACCTCGAAAGGGAATAAGCGGTAGGAAATGGATGGATGGATGGATGGAATTCTTAACATTGCAACACATGCCAATACGGCCTTTCTAGTTGACTAAATTGCAATTTAAAATTTCCCGCAAAGTATCCTGTTGAAAACGTTGCGGAATGATGACGCTTATGTTAACGCGTGCTTGTGACGTTATTGGTTTGAGCTGAAATTTCAGCCCAGCAACACTCACGGCTAAAAGTCGTCACTTTTCTGTGTTGCTGAATCTTTTGCAATTTGTGATGGAGACTATAAAGAACAATGCTGTTGGTGGAAAGCGGTGGATTGCAGCTGCCTTTAGCAACCGAAACACAGCCGGTGTTTCTTTGTTTGTTGTGAAGCTTTAACACAGAGCGGTGAAGCGAACATGTTTCTCTACCACATGTCAACCAATTGTGATATTAAGTCGGCTCTTACCGGAGACTTCAGCGGAATATGCGACCTCCTCCTGCAGCTGTCAAAAAGACAGGTGTGATCGTGGCTCCTCCATTGGCTTCTCTCAGAGACACTGGCGTTCACCGCAGCCCTCCGACTTTTAGGCATGACTTTATAATCTCACTAAAACACTATTAACACAATAAGCAGATAGGGGATTTTCCAGAATTATCCTAGTAAATGTGTCTTATAACATCTGAATCGCTCCCACTGCCGCCGCCTGGCTCCGTCGCCTTTTTTTTTTAATATTATTATTATTATATTTTTTTAAGTGCTTCACTATAAATTTCCTCATCCCCGAATCTTTCATCCTTGCTCAAATTAATGGGGAAATTGTCGCTTTCTTGGTCGAAATTTCTCTCACTGCTGGTGGTTTTGATTGTAAACAATGTGAGGATGTGAGAAGCCCTCACACCCGTGACGTCACGCGCACATCGTCTGCTACTTCCGGTACAGGCAAGGTTTTTTCATTAGCGACCAAAAGTTGCAAACTTTATCGTCGATGTTTTCTACTAAATCCTTTCAGCAAAAATATGGCAATGTCGCAAAATGATCAAGTATGACACATAGAATGAACCTGCTATCCCCGTTTAAATAAGAAAATCTCATTTCAATAGGCCTTTAAAGACCCCGATGGTATTTCCAATACACAATACAACCTACCCTCTACATAAATGATGTGGCTTCCGAAAGATCAGTTATAGATGTGCATTTACTAGAAATATGGCAAAGGATTGTGACAAACCCATGCAATTTAAGGATTGTAAGGCACATCACAGCGCTTCACCCTAGTCCACCATCAATAACAGATATTTACCCAGCAAAGAAAGACCAAGGTGGGGAGATTAATGAATATCTCCTTCCATCAGTGACATCAAAGTGTGCTGAGATCTGTGGCAATTCAGCTACTTCTAGATCCTGTTCCAAAATGTGTTTAGTCAAAGTATATCCCGATGACCAATGAAAGAAATCTGTCAAAATGTATGCAGTCCTGGATTAGCAAACCAACCGGTCCCATGCTAAAACAGATTTTTTCAGGGGGTTGAACACAGATGGAAGACGTATATTTAACTTCTATAAAGAGTCATTTGCTATGCAAACCAGAGTATCTCTCCCACACTTAGAGTGCGACATGATGCCTGATGACAGGTTCAAGATTCCATCACCAGAGGTTATTCAGCATATTTCTCATCTCGCCATTGGCAGGAGAGATACCAGCACTTGATCCTAATGCAGATATTTTGATTGTATTCTGCAGAGATATTATCCTGTTCAGATTTACTTTACAAAAGAGAAGTGTAGGATACTTCTCTTGTTGCCTTATTTGAATCTGACTTTATTAAATGTATTTATATTATCATTTGGTGCAGCCGGGCCGGGGCAGGAGGGGATAGAAAGAAAAAAAAAGGAAGACAGAGGAGGAAATTGTGGGGATAAGAGGGGGATTAGACAGAGAGACAAAAACAACAATAACAACAAAAACAACAATAGAACAACACCAGCACATACGATATGTACAAATATGATCGTAAAAGTGATAGCAAATAAACAGTTAGTGAAATAAATAAAAATATAGAAATGACAATGAGCACTTTTACACTACAACTGGAACCATACAAATACCAATAGAAAAAGCGCTTTTGATCATGAACAATACCAATAGTTTACCTCTATTGTCAACAATACAGTTGTTCAAATGCAACAATACGTATACATAATGATAGCTAGAAAGATCATTTAAAAAAAAGAAATAATAAAAAAAAAAGGAATACCGAAAGATGGAGGGAAAGAGAGAGAGGCAACCTATATTAATCTTGTAGATTGTTATAGTAACAATGGGTTAAGCTTTGTCAATATGCCATGTGTTACCCAGTTTACCCTCTCTTATTCTTTTTAATTCCACTGTTATTTTGAAGTTAACCAAAAATAAATGAAATACTTCTTACCATAAATGTGACTTCTTGAACAGGTGTGGTAGAAACCGGAAGGATGGATTAAAATGCATGAGAATGTTTTATATTTTGAACGTTATTTTTGACACTGTGATTACCAGCGGAATAATTCATTACTTATCGTGTTAAGCAATGTCAGCTAAGATTTATCTGAGAGCCAGATGCAGTCATCAAAAGAACCACATCTGGTTCTAGAGCCATCGGTTCCCTACCCCTGACCTACGGTGTGTCGTAGGTGAAGAATGTCTTGGAGGTGATCATAAGCCAGCAAATGTCAGTGTATTCAGGAATAATGTGCTGAACAATGGGAGAGAGCTATTTCTAGGTCCATATTTGTTTGTATTATACCTAAAACAGAACAATAATTTAGGTTAGCGTCAAATTGAATAAAAAAACAAAAACAAACCAAAAAAAAAGAATTTATATTGGCAAGCCAGTTTGGGACACTTTACAATGGAAACGGAACAAGCCAAGAAAGAACAAAGGTCTTATTTATTCCAATATTTTTATCATAATGTGGGTAATATAAGAATTAAAACAATTTAACACTTCCTAAGATACTGTGTCTGTCAACTCAGCAATGATAAATGAACTTTTAGGGGATATATGCTCTACTGCAGGGCACTCCATGAATTCAATTGTTTTTGTCATTCATTTCCCTTGCGGTAAAAGTAAGTATCGATCCATGTGACTACACTGAAGTTTCTTTTTGAGGGGTAACAATAGATTTAAGGGTCACAACGGTAATACGGCAGAAAAGAGTAAGGGAGACGCGATGTGGCGAAAGAGAAACTCAAAAGAAGGAAGAAGAAAGAGATTTATGGTCGATGCATTGATAAGTAACATGACACAAAGTCAATACACTTAAAACACATGAAGCAAATTAAAGCAGTTCACTTACAGCACAGACCTCTACCAAGGCCACGTTGTGATCAAAAACATTTATTGGCATCCACAATAGATATAATGAGTTCTCTCATGTACTCTAACCAAAGCATGCTCCTGCTAACACAACACTCAAACATGTACATGTAGAGTTGTCAGTTAAATAAATGAAGGGTTATCCGGTCCCGATTTTTCCTCATTTCTCCTACATAATAATCTCACTCCTGGAACTCCATTGGGGACTGCTTTAAAGGGTAACTGCAATTTTTGTCATTTACAATCTGTATGTGTTGTAAGACAAGGAAGTTTCTGTTTTTATTTTTTTATGCATTACAATTTCTAAACTACAGCAAATATGAGTTGGCTAACAATGCAGCTCATGGGAGTACTTTATGGCACCCATTAAGCAATTTTAGAAAACATCCAACAACCGCTAACAATACTCCATTTACATATTGTAAACTGAATATTAACCGAGTATAAGCAATATTGTTAACAGGGACAGACTACTTTGAGTGATGCCTTGATCACAGAAAGCTAACTAGTTTATGCTGCTAGAGTGTTGACATACTGAGCCGCGGTGGAAAGTTGTAGTTATCTGTTGGATCGGGAGCTTGAAAGTTACTAGCCCTAACTAATTAGCATGTAGCATTTACATTTTTGCATATCTAGACAAGCTGAAATTACTACAATGGCCCCCTAGTGTAGAAGTGGCACATTGCGTATGGCCAACATTCATCATCATCATCATCATCATCATCATCATCATCATCATCATCATCATCATCATCATTTATTTTTATTCCTTTCATGAAAATGCATTTTTACAAGCCACGTACAATTGACACTTTCATTGTTTTTTTTTTTTTTTTGTTTGTTATACATTTCCATGATCAGAAAGGAGCAGATGGAAGAATAATATTCTTATATTTATCTGCCCCTTTTTTAACACAAATTACAGTATTTTAGATGACTTTATAACTGTTCCCTCCACCAGCACCCAAACTCCAACATACTTTTCCATTTTCCTTTAAGCATTTTCACAATGACACGTCCAATCTAAATCAAAACTCAGTTTGATATAATTCCAGTTTTCTCTTTTTAGAACTCTTTTTAAATACAAATATATTCTTACAGCTTTTCAAGTCTTTGTTTAGAGAATTCCATGCTTTCACACCAACAACAGACAAGCACATTTGTTTCAAATTTGTTCGCGCTCTTGGATGTTTAGTCATACGGCCTTCTGTGGTTCTCATCTTCAGATGTGAACACAACAGTCACATTAGAGATACGATTATAACAACTACAACTTCACATGTAGCTGTGAAAATAGATTAAACTGAATTATTATATATATATATATATATATATATATATATATATATATATATATACTTACAGATTGTATATAAAACGGTAATGGAGGTTTTGATTTTTTAGAGCTCATTATCAATCAATCGATCAATCAAGGTTTATTTATATAGCCATAAATCACAAGTGTCTCAAAGGGCCAATGGGGGAATCGAGCAAATCCCACTTATGCCATTGTTGGCTTACTCTTGCTAGTGTTTGTTTACGAGTTAAAATGCATAAAAATGGGAAAAATGCATATCTGTTCTGGTTTTAAAATAAGGATTAGGAATTATAGGAACAATTCCCCCAAAAAGTGCAATTCTCCATTAAGGTCATTTTAAGCCAAAGATATTATTTTTTAATGAGCATTTTTACAGCAACCTTTCTGACGTAGTAAAACATACGATATTGTAGTAGAAAAGATTTTTAAAAACTAGGATTTACAAAAAATAATAAATTGATTTCTACCACACTGTGTTGAGGGTTAGTGCATCAGCTAAAATAACCCATTGGATTTAGATAAACCTCTAAATAGAAAGGTGAAGATAAATATCAATTGGCATCAATAAAACACAGAAACTAACACAAGTGCAACATCTATTTTTTCTGGTGTCTTGAAGGTCACCACTGAGTGAAACTATAGAAGTTCATGGCCATAATATTGCTAAAAAACAATAAATCTAATGACCCCCCCCCTCAAATCACATTGTTGTTGTTTAAGTTTATTTCAAACATGCAAACAGGTACAATATGATACACATATTTCATACATTTTCATTTTCTCATTGCAACATGTCCGAAAAGGATTATTATAGAAAGAAGCTGAGTATATTTAATCCTACCCTGTTTCCACTTCATAACAATTACTAACACATACATTTCCTGTTCTCAATGTGGAACACAATTTAAATCAATGAAGAATGCAGTATAAGGTAAAAGGCCAGCTTGAAAGATTAAATGAGCAGCGATCAGGTAGAAAAATATGCTTTAATTAGCAGCTTGAGAAAAGCTCAGACCACTGAGTGTGTTTGTGTGTACGTGTGTTTGATGGCTTTAATTAGCCTCGGAGTAAGATTAGTCAGGGAATTCCACAAAGTGGCATTCTGAGAAAAGGTTACCAACAACTGCCTTTCTTTTTTCCCTTGTCTTCATTTCTTATCCTTTTTCACAACAGAGAATGTGTCAGTGGTGATAATCATATCCATAGTTTACAGCAGGGGTCCCCAAACTGGATCCCTCCTGCCAGTGTCCACAATCTGACCTGCGGGACATCCCGAGTTAATATCAATAATACTAATAATCCATCCATCCATTTTCTACCGCGTATTCCCTTTGGGGCTACGGGGGGCGCCGGTGCCTATCTCAGTTACAATCGGGCGGTAGGCGTCGTACACCCTGGACAAGTCGCCACCTCATCGCAGGGCCAACACAGATAGACGTGCCACCGTGCTGCCCAATAGTACTAATAATAATAATAATAAAAAAACAAAACAAAACAAAACAAAAAAAAATATATATATATAATGAATATATATATATATATATATATATATATATATATATATATATATATATATATATATATATATATATACAGCATATACATACACTTTTATTCTATGCAATGAGCCAACAAACAAAATGCCATGCCGCAAAAGCACAGGCAAAGCTGAGAGTGTTTAACAAATTCAAAATGTCGAGAATTAGGCTGGACATAAAAGAAGCATGTGTAAGCAGTTAGCGATCTTGGATCTAAAGGTTCCTGTAGAAGTGTGTGGTTTGTGTTTCCACCACTTTTCACAGTTCAGGGAAGTTTATACAAATCAGGCTGATGACGTATGGAGGAGTGGTTTACTATATTTCTACACTGATACTGTGTAAATAAAAGGAGAATATTAGTTCAGTTATTTTACTAAAAAGTAAAGAAATGAAATACAAACCAATCATATACAAAATGAGATTATGTATGCAATATGGAGTACCGAATTGTTTATAAAAAGCCAGTGTTTTGTCCGCAATGTCCAACAATCAGAACGTTGTTGTCTCAGTAAATGATCAATTCATTAGGGTCGGGCGATTCCTTGTTGTCAATTTCAGCTATAAATAACAATATATACATAATATTTATTGGGGTTTATCTCGACAACACATATATATCGGCTTTAGCATTAGCTTGTCAGCATTAGCATTCTGTTCACTCTGGTTGAGGCTAATAACTACACAAATGGAGTGTCACTGACTACTATTACATGTATTAAATAAAATATTTTATGTAACAAAATTACCGTATTTCCTTGAATTGCTGCCGGGGCGCTAATTAATTTAAAACCTCTTCTTACTCTTGCGCTTACCAAAGGGATGCGGTAAAAGTAAGCATGCACTAATTATTTTAAAACCTCTTCTCACTCTGGCACTTACCAAAGGTATGCAGTAAAAATTTGAGTGTGACGTAAGCTTGGACCTGAAATCCTACTGAATAGCTCTTAATCTTCTTCCCTTTATGCGATTTCAAATTACCGGTATTGAAATCAGCTTCCTCCATTTGAAAATGATGACATGACGTTACGAGTTTGACCAGGCAGTAATATTAAGCATGCGCTAATTATTTTGGGAATCGAGTTTGACCCAGCAGTAATTCAAGGCAGGCGCACATTATATGCCCTGCGGCAATTCAAGGAAATACGGTAAGTTTGTAAAAATAATAAACAACAAAAAATGCATATACAAACCCCAAAACCAGTGAAGTTGGCATGTTGTGTAAATCGTAAATAAAAACAGAATACAATGATTTGCAAATGTTTTTCCAACCTATATTCAATTGAATAGACTGCAGAGACAAGATTCTTAACGTTCAAACTGAAAAACTTTATTTTTTGCAAATATTAGCTCATTTGGAATTTGATGCCTGCAACATGTTTTAAAAAAAGCTGGCACAAATGGCAAAGAAGACTGAGAAAGTAGAGGGATGCTCATTAAACATGTATTTGGAACATACCAAAGGTGAACAGGTTATTTAGAAACATGTGGGTGCCATGATTGGGTATAAAAAAAAAACTTCCATGAAATGTTCAGTCATTCACAAACAAGGATGGGGCGAGGGTCATCACTTTGTGAACAAATGTGTGAGCAAATTATCCAACAGTTTAAGAACCACATTTCTCAAAGAGCTATTGAATTTAGGGATTTTACCATCTACAGTCCATAATACATTCAAAAGGTTCAGAGAATCTATTTGCAAAATAAAAATGTTTCACAGTTCCATAAATGACTTGTCTTTGTAGTGTATTCAATTGTATATAAGTTGAAAAAGGATTTACAAATCATTGTATTGTGTTTTTATTTACAAATTGCACAACATGCCAACTTCACTGCAGTGGTTTTGGGTTTTGTAGTTTAAAGACTTCAACTGAGTAAAAACACTGCAAGATAGTTTCACTGATCCGCGTTCTTCAGCACAAGCATGCTCCACAAAAGTTCATGCATTTTGAAAGCTCCTTTAAAATTGTTGTAATACAAACCCCGTTTCCATATGAGTTGGGAAATTGTGTTAGATGTAAATATAAACAGAATAAGTTGATTTGCAAATATTTTTCAACCCATATTCAGTTGAATATGCTACAAAGACAACATATTTGATGTTCAAACTGATAAACATTTTTTTTTGTGCAAATAATCATTAACTTTAGAATTTGATGCCAGCAACACGTGACAAAGAAGTTGGGAAAAGTGGCAATAAATACTGATAAAGTTGAGGAATACTCATCAAACATTGATTTGGAACATCCCACAGGTGTGCAAACTAATTGGGAACAGGTGGGTGCCATGATTGGTTATAAAAACAGCTCCCAAAAAAGGATGGGGCAAGGTACACCCCTTTGTCCACAACTGCGTGAGCAAATAGTCAAACAGTTTAAGAACAACGTTTCTCAAAGTGCAATTGCAAGAAATTTAGGGATTCCAACATCTACGGTCCATAATATCATCAAAAGGTTCAGAGAATCTGGAGAAATCAATCCACGCAAGCGGCATGGCCGGAAACCAACATTGAATGACCGTGACCTTCGATCCCTCAGACGGCACTGTATCAAAAACCATCAATCTCCAAAGGATCTCATCACATGGGCTCAGGAACATTTCAGAAAACCACTGTCACTAAATACAGTTTGTCGCTACATCTGTAAGTGCAAGTTAAAGCTCTACTATGCAAAGCGAAAGCCATTTATCAACAACATCCAGAAACGCCGCCGGCTCCTCTGGGCCCGAGATCATCTAAGATGGACTGATGCAAAGTGGAAAAGTGTTCTGTGGTCTGACGAGTCCACATTTCAAATTGTTTTTGGAAATATTCGACATTGTGTCATCCGGACCAAAGGGGAAGTGGACCATCCAGACTGTTATCGACGCAAAGTTCAAAAGCCATCATCTGTGTTGGTATGGGGGTGCATTAGTGCCCAAGGCATGGGTAACTTACACATCTGTGAAGGCACCATTAATGCTGAAAGGTACATACAGGTCTTGAAACAACATATGCTGCAATCTAAATGCCTTGTTTTTAATAGACGCCCCTGCTTATTTCAGCAAGACAATGCCAATGTCACACTCAAAACGCATTGTGATGCGCGGGGATATCACCTCAGGATGCAGTGGGACCAGACAGGCAGGATTGCGGGTAAGAATCTGATTTATTATACAAAAAAATAAAAGAACACTTGTACAAACAGCAAAGTAAAGGCGTGCCGGAGCGCACGAAACGCTAAAGCTAATAGCTAGCACTAGAGTCCAAATAAGTGTCACAGAAGCATGTGTCAAGCGCACAGAAACTAAGGCGTAACTTAGCACAGAACAGACAAGGCAGAGAAAACCAAACGTGACAGTTGCGCATAGAAAACCATGAGCCAAGACCGAACTGAGGTAGAAAGCAGTCGAAAAACATAGCAGGTGGAACAAATGAGAAACCATGGCAACGGGATAAAACAGGAAGTGCAAAACTCAGAACAGGAAAAGTCTAAAATTAATAATCAAAACACAAACAAGAACTTGAATATAGACAAAAGATGTGATCCGGGAATCGGATCACAACAGCCAAGACACATTCAGCACGTGTTACAACAGTGTGGCTTCATAGTAAAAGAGTGCGGGTACTTTCCTGCCCCGTCTGCAGTCCAGACCTGTCTCCCAACGAAATTGTGTGGCGCATTATGAAACGAAAAATACGACAGGGGAGACCCCGGACTGTTGAACGACTGAAGCTCTACATAAAACAAGAATGGGAAAGAGCTCCACTTTCAAAGCTTCAACAATTAGTTTCCTCAGTTCTCAAACATTTATTGAGTGTTGTGAAAAGAAAAGGTGATGTAACACAGTGGTGAACATGCCCTTTCCCAACTACTTTGGCACAAGTTGCAGCCATAAAATTCTAAGTTAATTATTATTCGCAAAAAAAAAATGAAGTTTATGAGTTTGAACATCAAATATCTTGTCTTTGTAGTGCATTCAATTGAATATGGGTTGAAAAGGATTTACAAATACTTGTATTCTGTTTTTATTTACCTCTAACACAATTTCCCAACTCATATGGAACATGGGATTTGTAGAAATACACAAGAAATTTAGAAATAAATAAGTGACTGTTTGTATTCCATTGGCGGTCGTGGATTTGAAAGATAAGTTTCAGGAACGCGCCCATCTATAATTTAACCAATAAGCGTTCCACAGTGGAGCCCGCTTGCGAAAAGGTTACCGGTCTCTTGGGAAAGTCCCACCGAGGTAGGAGGAACTCCGAAAAGTTCCTATAAAAACAAAATCCACCTTGTTAGTCCTTGGTGGAAACACAGGGAGAACTTTATTGACCCTGTTAAGTTCCTGTGGGGAAAAAGGGCCTATTGATTCAGTGTTACTGATCTTCCCTCAGTGAGAACCTTCATATTTTACGCAAACTTTTTGTTTGTAGTCATTGGATTGTTTTTTGTGTATGCAGTCCTGAAGAATGTATTGCTAGTTGTCATTCAACAAGTTGTATGTCGATGTATCACCCTAAAAGTTATGAAAATATTTTATGAAGGATAAAGAGTTTTTAAGTGCTGCTTTAAGACATTAATATTGCTTTTACTGAATTTTACAGTTAAAAATACGATATTTTAACCCAGTGGACAAAATTATTGTTGTCACAAATTAATCTAGGATAGCAATTCTACAGAGGCAATATAGAGAGCCTACTGACCAACTCCATCTCTATCTGGACTGGAGCCTGCAGTGCCTCAGACTGGAAGTCACTGCAGAGAGTGTTGAGGACAGCGGAAAAGATCATCAGGACTCCTCTTCCTCCTAGCCAGGAGATCCCAAAAATGCCGCTGCCTGACCAGGGCTCAGAAAATCGGCAGAGACTCCTCCCGCCCCCACCAAGGACTGTTTTCACTGCTGGACTCTAGAAAGAGGTTCAGCAGCCTCTGTAGCAGAACCTCCAGGTTCTGTTTCAGCTTCGTCCCTCAACGCATCATTATAATCCCCTCAATTCTCCCCCAAAAACGGATTAACTCGCTGGAAAAGAAAGACAATATAACATGGATGCATATGAAAAAGTGCAATATATTTATTTGTACACTAATCTATTTAAAACTACACCTTATTGCTCTTCCTGCACTATCATGAAAATGCAACAAAATGTCATTCTTATCTGTATTGTAAAGTTCAAAGTTAAATGACAATACATAAAAAAGGAATTCAAATTATTTATTTGAAAACACAATAAAAACAGTAAGTAAAACAGCAGTTTTTAGTTTTTGTGTTAAAAAGCATTGGTTCTAAAAAGACAATTAAAAGTAACTATGCTGTGTGAAATCCGTCATCATTTGATGACGGATTTCACACAGATCATTTCATCTGTCAAATGTGTCGGCATGTGTGTTTGCATGTTGTGAGTTGATGAATGTCCCAGAAGTGACCAGAGGATGTTTACAGCTCAGCATTTTGACCCTTGTCTGTTGACATCAGCATTAGATTGGTAATTAAGTCACGCTTCTCTGAGACTGACAAACACACTGACAGCTTGTCGCCTGATATAGAAGTGTGTTTGCGTGAGTAGTGGTAGATGTCTACAATATACACTGCAGCTACTACGTTGCTGTATATTAACATTTGTTAACATTACTTAAAGTCCTTCAAATTCCTCAGTGTCCATATCTCTGCAGACCTTCCCTGGACAACCAACACTACAGTGTTGGTCAAGAAGGCCGGCAGCGGTTACACTTCCTAAGGGTGCTCAGGGTGGTACGATTAGACACCCAGCTGATTGCCACCTACCGTTGACAGGGAGAGATTGCAGAGGGTGGCATACATTGCACAAAAAATCCTCGGCTGCTCCCTGCCTTAACTGACATATACAAACCCCATTGTCTCAGCAGGAATAGAACTACAAACCCCGTTTTCATATGAGTTGGGAAATTGTGTTAGATGTAAATATAAACGCAATACAATGATTTGCAAATCATTTTCAACCCATATTTAGTTGAATATGCTACAAAGACAACATATTTGATGTTCAAACTGATAAACATTTTTTTTGCCAGCAACACGAGACAAAGAAGTTGGGAAA
This sequence comes from Nerophis ophidion, assembly GCF_033978795.1. NCBI lineage: Eukaryota > Metazoa > Chordata > Actinopteri > Syngnathiformes > Syngnathidae > Nerophis > Nerophis ophidion. Next base: position 60,423,357 of record NC_084615.1, on the reverse strand, counting down.
AGTGGCAAGAAATACTAACAAAGTTGATGAATCCTCATCAACCACTTATATGGGACATCCCACAGGTGTACAGGCTAATTGGGAACAGTTGGGTGCCATGATTGGGTATAAAGGCAGCTTCCATGAAATGCTAAGTAATCCACAAACAAGGATGGGGCGAGGGTCAGCACTTTGTAAGCAAATTGTCGAACGGCTTTAGAACAACATTTCTTAACGAGATATTGCAAGGAATTTAGGGATTTTAACATCTATGGTCTGTGAAATCATCAAAAGGTTCAGCGAAACTGGAGATATAACTGCACGTAAGCCATGATATTACGGACCTTTGATCCCTCAGGCGGTACTGCATGAAAAACCGACATCAGTGTGTAAAGGATATCACCACATGTGCTCAAGAACACTTCACAAAACCACTGTCAGTAACTACAGTTGGTCGCTACATCTCTAAGTGCAAGTTAAAACTCTACTACGCAAAGCCAAACCCATTTATCAACAACACCCTGAAATGCCCCCGGCTTCGCTGGGCCCGAGCTCATCTAAGATGGAATGATGCAAAGTGGAAAAGTGTTCTGTGGTCTGACGAGTCCACATTTCAAATTATATTTGGAAACAGAGGACGTTGTGTCCTCCAGAACAAAGAGTAAAATAACCATTTGGATTATTATAGGCGCAAACTTCAAAAGCCAGCATATGTCAATCAATCAATCAATGTTTACTTATATAGCCCTAAATCACTAGTGTCTCAAAGGGCTGCACAAACCACCACGACATCCTCGGTAGGCCCACATAAGGGCAAGGAAAACTCACACCCAGTGGGACGTCGGTGACAATAATGACTATGAGAACCTTAGAGAGGAGGAAAGCAATGGATGTCGAGCGGGTCTAACATGATACTGTGAAAGTTCAATCCACAATGGATCCAACACATGTGGTATGGGTAACTTACACATCTGTGAAGGCACCATTAATGCTGAAAGGTCCATACAGGTTTTGGCGCAACATACTGTATGTTGCCATCCAAGCGACATTATCATGGAGGCCTCTGCTTATTTCAGAAAGACAATGCCAAGCCATGTGTTACAACAGCGTGGCTTCGTAGTTAAAGAGTGCGGGTACTTTCCTGGCCCGCCTGCAGTCCAGACCTGTATGGCGCATTATGAAGCGTAAAATACGACAGCGGAGACCCCGGACTGTTGAACGACTGAAGCTCTACATAAAACAAGAATGGGAAAGAATTCCACTTTCAAAGCTCCAACAATTAGTTTCCTCAATTCCCAAACGTTTATTGAGTGTTGTTAAAAGAAAAGGTGATGTAACACAGTGGTAAACATGTCCTTTTCCAACTACTTTGGCGCGTGTTGCAGCCATGAAATTGTAAGTTAATTATTATTTAAGAAAAAAAAAAACAAAGTTTGTGAGTTTGAACATCAAATATCTTGTCTATGAAGTGCATTCCATTAAATATGGGTTGGAAAGGATTTGCAAATCATTGTATTCCATTTATCAGTAGAAGCATAAGCATTTAAGTCTCACCTTAAAACTCATTTGTATACTCTAGCCTTTAAATAGACTCCCTTTTTAGACCAGTTGATCTGCCGTTTCATTTCTTTTTCTTCTATGTCCCACTCTCCCTTGTGGAGGGGGTCCGATCCGATCCGGTGGCCATGTACTGCTTGCCTGTGTATCGGCTGGGGACATCTCTGCGCTGCTAATCCGCCTCCGCTTGGGATGGTTTCCTGCTGGCTCCGCTATGAACGGGACTCTTGCTGCTGTGTTGGATCCGCTTTGGACTGGACTCTCGCGACTGTGTTGGATCCATTATGGATTGAACTTTCACAGTATCATGTTAGACGCGCTCGACATCCATTGCTTTTCTCCTCTCCAAGGTTCTCATAGTCATTATTGTCACTGATGTCCCACTGGGTGTGAGTTTTCCTTGCCCTTATGTGGGCCTACCGAGGATGTCGTAGTGGTTTGTGCAGCCCTTTGAGACACTAGTGATTTAGGGCTATATAAGTAAACATTGATTGATTGATTGATATTAATATGTAACACAATTTCACAACTCATATGGAAACGGGGTTTGTATCTCCAAGGACACCACCCGGCTCCCACCTTTTCAACTTGTTGTCCTCTGTTAGACGCTTCAAGTCCATAAAAGCCAAAACAGAATCAGGGACAGCTTTTTGCCCAAAGCTGTCACTATACTCAATGCTCATTTTTAATGATGGAAACTGTTTAATTGATCCTTGAGACTCGAACTAAAAACCCCGTTTACATATGAGTTGGGAAATTGTGTTAGATGTAAATATAAACGGAATACAATGATTTGCAAATCCTTTTTAACTCATATTCAATTGAATGCACTACATAGACAAGATATTTGATGTTCAAACTCATAGACTATATATATTTTTTTAATTAGAATTTCATGGCTGCAACATGTGCCAAAGTAGTTGGAAAAGGGCATATTCACCACTGTGTTACATCACCTTTTCTTTTAACAACACACAATAAAAGTTTGGGAACTAAGGAAACTAATTGTTGAAGCTTTGAAAGTGGATTTATTTCCCATTCCGGTTTTATGTAGAGCTTCAGTCGTTCAACAGTCCGTGGTCTCCGCTGTCGTATTTTTCGCTTCATAATGTGCCACAAATTTTTGATGGGAGACAGGTCTGGACTGCAGGCGGGCCAGGAAAGTACCCGCCCTCTTTTACTACAAAGCCACGCTGTTGTAACACATGGCTTGGCATTGTCTTGCTGAAATAAGCAGGGGCATCCATGATAACGTTGCTTGGATGACAACATATGTTGCTTGAAAACCTGTATGGCCCTTTCAGCATTAGTGGTGCCTTCACAGATGTGTAAGTTACCCATGCCTTGGGCACTAATACACCCCCATACCATCACAGATGCTGGCTTTTGAACTTTGCGCCTATATTAATCCGAATGGTTATTTTCCTCTTTGTTCTGGAGGACACCACGTCCTCTGTTTCCGAATATAATTTGAAATGTGGATTCGTCAGACCACAGAACACCTTTCCACTTTGCATCAGTCCATCTTAGGAGAGCTCGGGCCCAGCCAAGCCGGCGCCGTTTCAGGGTGTTGTTGAAAAATGGGTTTGGTTTTGCATAGTAGTTTTAACTTGCACTTACAGATGTAACGACCAACTGTAGTTACTGACAGTGGTTTTATGAAGTTTTCCTGAGCCAATGTGATGATATCCTTTAAACACTGATGTCGGTTTTTGATGCAGTACCACCTGAAGGATAAAAGGTCCGTAATATCATGGCTTACGTGCAGTGATTTTTCCAGATTCTCTGAACCTTTTGATGATTTTACGGACCGTAGATGGTAAAATCCCTAAATTCCTTGCAATAGCACGTTGAGAAATGTTGTTCTAAAACTGTTCCACAATTTGCTTACAAAGTGGTGACCCTCACCCCATCATTGTTTGTGAAATACTTAGCATTTCATGGAAGCTGCTTTTATACCCAATCATGGCACCCACCTGTTCCCAATTAGCCTGCACACCTGTGGGATGTCCCATATAAGTGTTTGATGAGCATTCAAGCATTCATCAACTTTATCAGTATTTATTGCCACCTTTCCCAACTTCTTTGTCACGTGCTGCTAGCATACAATTCTAAAGTTAATGATTATTTGCAAAAAAAAAAAGTGTTTATCATTTTGAACATCAAATATGTTGTTTTTGTAGCATATACAACTGAATATGGGTTGAAAATGATTTGCAAATCATTATATTCCGTTTACATATATGTAATGCTCCCGAGGGGTAAAATTATTAAAATCTAATGCAGTTATTGCTTAAAACCAATAAAAATTGTTAATATACATATTAAGAACCCAATGTAGTGAGAGCAGCTGTCCAAAATAAGGAAAGATGATTAACCGGTTCACAATTTATTAAAATACAATAAAACAGTCACGTTGGTGATGCTAAAATACCAGATGGTACAAAGGTGATGGGCGAGGGGCCAACAGGCGTGTGGGTATCTTGGCTCCGCCCCTTCCACGGCGTCCTCACACAAGGCAGGGTTTCCCCTGCTGTTGCTGTAGTTCCGCGTCAAAGTGTTGGGGCACGCCCACTCTCCTCGCCAGTCTCAGTCACTAGCGGGACCTACGTGGCCGCACCCGTCCCGCTCCTCCTCTTGGTCGCTCCGTGGGTCTCCGCAGGTCTCTGGGTCCAAATGGCCCCCCTGTCCACAGAACCACACAGCCAGCGTACGACGCACGAGCCCACAAGCCCACAGCCAAAGGCAGTTGGGTGTCCCCACAGATCCACAACAGTACGGCACTTACTTGGGCGACAGAGTTTCCTCTGCCCCTGCCTGTTGTGGACGTCTTGGGGTTCGTTCCGGTAGCCTGCGGGGTCTACTGCGTGGTCCGGGGGTTCCTTCCAGCCTGCGTGCGTTCACTCGGTCGCCCTTGGAAAAGCCTGTTGACTCCTCTCCGTTCCGGCCAGAACCTGCCGAATCCTGCTGTCCTCTTTCTCCTGTCGTCCAAACCTGTTGTTTCCCTCTGTCGATCCTTCCTCCTCTCGCCCCTGCCTCTGCCTGACACACTCCTTCTCTTGTTGCTCCTTTTAAACGTGCAGTCCTAATGCTCCTCAGGTGCGTCCAATTTCCCCTGCCTTTGCTGTTTGATTGGGCACTTTGGTTGTTAGGGGAAACCAACTAAAGGGGAAATGTCTTAAAATACCAGCAAAGTCCACAAGGAGTAAAAACATGCAATTGAAAATACAATCAACTTCTAAAATGTAAAAACGTGCAATTCAAAATACAATCAACTTGTAAAATGTAAAAACGTTCAATGCAAAATACAAATTCTAAAATATAAAAACATGCAATTCAAAATATAATCACATCTTAAAATATAAAAACATGCAATTTAAAATCCACAGCAATAAAATACTACAAAACTTGCATGGCAATGAAAAAAATAAAATCCCCTACTTGTGTCCCATCACATATACATGTAACACAATTTACTTTACGATGCAGTGAAAACCATCTACGGCCCAAGAAACTGCGCTGTCTCCCCGATAAAGTCTAAAGATGGTACAATCCTCATAAAAGACCAGAAGCTCATCACCAAAAGATGGGCAGACCATTTTGAAACTCTGCTAAATCAGCCCGCCCCAACATACCCCTCAGTCCTGGAGGAACTACCTGACTACCCAACCATCCATGACCTTGACCTTCCACCGACCTTTGGAGAGGTTAAGAGTGCAATAAGGTCTCTGAAAGACAACAAGATCCATGGTCCTGACAGCATCCCTGCAGAGATCTTCAAGCATGGAGGCTACCTTTCCATCCGTGCCCTTATCCTTGTCATCAGCAACGTGTTGAAGCATGAAACTCTCCCTCAGCAGTGGAGAGATGCCAATATTATCGCCATCTACAAAGGCAAGGGGGACAACTCCCTCTGTGGCAACAGTGGTGGAATTTCACTTCTGGCTGTTGCTGGTAAAGTCCTAGCTAAAGTCATGCTACACAGGCTGGTGAACAACATCACAGAAGACCTGTTGCCGGAGTCCTAATGTGGTTTTAGAATGAACAGGAGCACTGTGGACATGGTGTTCACAACACGGCAGCTTCAGGAGAAGTGTATGGAGCAGCACCAAGACCTCTTTCTTGCCTTCTTTGATCTGTCAAAGGCTTTTGACACTGTCAACAGGGAGCTTCTCTGGAATATCCTCCTGACGTTTGGCTGCCCACAGAAGTTTGTCAACATCCTAAGGCAATTCCATGAAGGGATGATGTCACGTGTGACTATTGGCAGCCAGGAATAAGAACCCTTTAAGGTGTGCACCGGTGTACAACAGGGATGTGTCCTTGCTCCAGTCTTGTTTAATATCTTCCTCCTGTGTGTGACGCTGCTGCTCCATGAGAGGATCAAGAAGGGTAGTGGCGTTACCGTCGACTTCCGACTTGACGGGAACCTGTTTAACATCTGGAGGCAGTCAAAAAAGTCACACCAGTGCAAGTCATCGAACTCCAATACGCAGATGAGTGCGCAGTTGAGGCCCACACACCAGAAGCGCTGCAAGCTACCCTCTCAGCCACTGAAAGTGCTTATAGCAGATCGGGCCTCTCTGCCAACGTGGTAAAAATCAAGGTAATATGCCAGTGGGCATCCACTCCTCCACCAACCTTCACCAACTTTCACCTTGACAATAAACCACTTGCAGTAGTGGACTCTTTCAAATACCTTGGCAGCTTTCTCTCTGATGATTCCAATATCGACAGGGATGTTCAAAACCGGATCAAGCAGGCGTCAGCATCTTTCGGCAGACTCAGGGGAAGGGTCTTCCAGAACAAAGACCTTAAGTTATATACCAAGGTAGCAGTTTATTTAGCTGTGGTCATGACGACACTCCTCTATAGCTATGAAGCGTGGACCCTGTACAAGCGCCACCTCAGGATGCTGGAGGCCTTCCACATCAGGTGCTTACAATGCATCCTGGGGATATCCTGGAACGACAGAGTCCCCGAAACTGAAATACTCTGCAAGACCAACTGCACCAGTGTGGAGGCTACAGTCACCCAGCACCAACTTCGCTGGCTGGGCCACGTTATCAGGAAGCCAGAAGAGCGCTTACCACGCAAGGTGCTTTATGGTCAGGTTCATCTTGGTCACCGCATGGCAGGAGGCCCAATAAAGCGTTATAAAGATCAAACGAAGACTGGCCTGAAGAAATGTGGCCTGAACCAGACCCAGCTGGAGGACACTGCAGCCCAACGTTCCACCTGGCCGCGACTCCTCCAACAAGGAGTTCATAAGCTTGAGGAGGACCGAAGTGGTCAACGAGCCAGGAAGCGTCGAAGAAGGGATGAAGCCATTGCCACACCCGCACCCCCAGTCAGTGCCTTCACCTGCTCTGTTTCGACAAATCATGTGGATCACGGATTGGACTATTCAGCCACTTAAGGACTCACAAAACAGAGAAATTAATTGTTGTCATTGGATACGATGGACAACCTAGAGAGTGCATGTGTGTTTGCGTGGTTGTGTGTGTGTGTGTGTGTGTGTGTGATGAGGGGAAAGGTTGACCGGCTTCTGATGTCATCAAGTGACATTTAGTTGACAGAGGCCATGCAACAGATGGGCCACCAGGATGAGAAAGTTGCTGTCTTTTACCCCATTGGCTACTATTGTGTGTGCGTGCATGTGTGTGTGCGTTTGTGTCTGTGTGTGTGTGTGTCTGCTAGAGTACAGGGACACCTTTAGTATCAGAAGTGATGTGACGCTAATTGGTCCAAAAGGTCCAAAGTTCAAGTGACACATTCATCATGTGGCCTGTAATCACAGTCACACCTTTCAGTCTTCATCTGCTTATTTTTTTTACTGGACTGCCCTTGAGTGTTACTCCTTTTGAATAATAGGAAAGATGAACTTGGAGGACACAACACATATGCAGAGAATATAAAATATCTGATGACTACATCAGTAATTATCAAGCGGGTTTTGGCTATATCTAGTTATCAAATGGTATATGCCAATGAAGTCTGTAAATATAAGTATTGTCTATGGAGTATCTGTGTTAATGATGCCTGTGCTTTGTGTGTAATGTTACAGTGGCCACAAATAATACAAATACTTATTAAATAAAACATCTGCCTAGTTTTAAATTTGAATAATTACGCTTACTATACACTTTTTTATTTTAATGTTGGTCAATATGCTGGTACTTGGAGGGACAATATTTTATTTCTCCACATCTTCACGTTTCACACTTTGAAAAATGTAATGAAATGACAACAAACCAACCTGATGGAGCTTGAGAGAACATGAGGAATGGCTGAAACTGCCCAAATAGAGGTCTGCCAAGCTTGTGGCATTGTATTCAAAAAGACTTGAGGCTGTAATTGCTGTCAAAGATGCATCCTAAAAGTATTGAACAGAGTGAATATGTAATTTATTGGGTATTGGGTGTGGAATTTTGAGGACAAAAACAAGCTTATTTCATATTACATTATGGCTGTAATATGAGAAAATGTGGAAAGAGAGAAGTGTTGTGACTACTTTTTGGATGCACCATAGGATTACAAGAGCTGTTAGATTTCTGTATGCTTTTTATTTCACAGTGTTAAAAAAAAACTTGAAATCTAGTTGTTTTATACAACAACATATTCATATACTTACATTTCTGACACATTTTTTAAACTCTATGTTCTATGTTCACCTTTCCACTCCAGCAACACTAATCAGAGTTATACCATTTTCAAACCTGCTGGGATGCTTTTTAAATGGTGGAACTGACAAGCTGGAGATAGGAATTTTGTTCTGCACTTGTTTCTGGCTGGTCCGGTTGAAAGAACATGTCAGAGACTTACAGTTTAATCTGGGTTGCCCTGGAGAGTTCGGTCTGTCCATATATAATTATTATTAGCTTTTGCTGCTTATATGTCTCACAGCATTTGCTGCAGGGACATTGTGGTAGGCACAGTCAGAACATTTACAATTACCGAGGGAAGCCTCTCTAATCTTGTGAGCTTTAAGAAGTGCAGAAGAAAATTCATTATCTTGACCTTGATTAGACTTCTGTGAGAATGAGCACTGCTTGTCCTAATGGCGACGAGAGCTTACTGCAGCATAAACATGTTTTGTATTGTATCCGTCAATGTTTCTTATTTACAGTAGAGCCTGAATTTACGAACTGCTCGACATACAAACTTTTCAATTTACGAACCACAGACCAAATACAAATAATAATAATAATTGATGTACAAGCGTTATCTTTGTGTACAAACGTTTCATCCACCAATTGTGTGCCTCGCACCATGGCCATTTTGTGTCCGGCAGCACATCCATTGTCGGCGGGCTGATCGATCGATGCTACTCATTCAGTCAGCGCAGCAGTGCTGTCGTTAGCTTCTGTAATTTTTTAGTCTTTTAACAGTATTTGTCCAGTTTTTTTTAACTTGATATGAGGCCAAAGAAAGCAATGAACAACTGAGGTTCGCAATATTTAAGAAATATTCACAGCGTTGTGGACACTGCTTCTTCCCCATCCCTTCTGATGCACACAAATAAGATTAACCAGTCAGGCAAAGTGGATTTTATTCTGTATTTCTAATCATGTTTACGACTTGGCTTTTTAAAGTTAAGGAGTTGTGTGATTTCAAACTGAGTATACCACAAGCTTAGTGACTGTGTGACATTGTGTGTGTGTGTGTGTGTGTGTGTGTGTGTGTGTGTGTGTGTGTGTGTGTGTTTGTGTGTTTCGGCAGGTCAGCTAAAATTAGGACAGTTTAGCTAGTTGTTTGTTATTAAAAGTTAATCCATCACCCCCTTGTGATTTTTATTTGATATACAGCACCGTACAACAGTTGTTCTCAAATGGGGGTACGCGTACCCCTGGAGCTGCTTGAAGGCAAGTGTAAGCAAGGCAAGGGGTACGTGAGATTTTTTTTTAAATATTCTAAAAAAAAAACACAATTAAAAAATCCTTAATAAATATATTTATTGAATAATACTTAAACAAAATATAAATATAAGTTCATAAACTGTTAAAAAAAAATTCAACAATGCAATATTCAGTGTTGACAGCTACAATTTTTGTGGACATGTTCCATAAATATTGATGTTAAAGATTTCTTTTTTTGTGGAGAAATGTTTAGAATTAAGTTCCTGAATCCAGATGGATCTCTGTTACAATCCACAAAGAGGGCACTTTAAGTTGATGATCACTTCTATGTGTAGAAATCTGTATTTATAATTGAATCACTTGTTTATTTTTCAACAAGTTTTTAGTGATTTTTATATATATTTTTTTAAATAGTTCAAGAAAGACCACTACAAATTAGCAATATTTTCCGCAGTTATAGAAACTGATGACATAGTGCTGTATTTTACTTCTTTATCTCTTTTTTTCAACCAAAAATGCTTTGCTCTGATTAGGAGGTACTTGAATTAAAAAAAATTTCACGGAGGTACATTACTGGAAAAAAGGTTGAGAACCACTGCCGTACAGCACTTTTAATTGTGTTTAAAGTGTACATACTTTTACTAACATACGGACTGTCTGGAATCCATTAATTATGGATAAATTTGTTTCAGCATACAAACTTTACTGTTTACAAACTCTGTTCAAGAACCTATTACTTTTGTATGTCCTGTGTTTAAGCAAATGCTTTTGTAGAGTACAACTGCATTGCATTCATTTCAATATTTTTTGGTTACATATAAAGTAGTTCAATTAATCATTAATTAGCATCCCTAATTATCCAGAACAATATGTAATCGTGCTTTACAATAAGTCAAGAAATCTGAATAAAATAATAAAAGAAAGCAGAACTTTCTCTATTAATGTTTACTGTACTTTGTTCTGAAGCAGCATGTCTTGAAATGTTCTATGGTTTCCACAAACTTCTCTGTCCATGGTACCAAACAGTGAGGCAAAGTATTTTTTCTTTGTGAGGCCTGATTAATTTTCCTCAAAGAAAACACACTTTTCTTCCCTGTGGTTTACAACTTGCTTCCAAGATTTATCTGCATAACAAATGGTATATTTATGTTTAGTCATTTTAAAATATGGCACCCCAGATACCTTAAACATAAAGCCCGGGAAACATGAAGCGCCCGGTGTCTGTTTATAAAACCTTTAAAATGACTTGCAGAGATGAATCACTGCACAAATTACAGCTCCACTGTCACCCCACACAGGACGTGCAGGGCAAAACAATCAAGTCATTAACAAAGTCATTACGTTCTTCATTGGAGTCAGTACTTAGCTTCCGCTGTGTTCGGAACAACTTTTGTAATAACTTTCTTCATCATCTATTTCTTTTCTGGGCAGGCCAGTGGGACAATGTCTTTGTGGAGGGACGGAGCCGACGAGCCGACGGCCGGATAGGACAGACGGCGGTTCTATCTGAGATGGCGGCCAGGAGGCGGAGCATGCAGCGGAGCGGAGAGGCGGGGCGCATTTGGAGCGACGCTGCAGCAATCCGAGTCAGGTGCGTAAACGACACATCTGCTCTCAATCCCTGCATCTTCTGCTGCAGAATAAAAGGGGAGAGGGAGGACCAATCGTGGCAGAAGTGGGAGAGGAAACACCCGACGGCGAAGACGACGAGAGCGACTAGGAGGAAGATGAGCCCCCGCGGAAGAAGCAGCCACCGGCCACCGAAAGGCGCGCCGAGAAGAGCTGAAAGAGAGGTCGCGCTAGAAATTGGCACGATCGACTGGAACGAAAACTTGGTTGTTGAAATAATAAACAAGAGTCAAACCTGCTACCATGCAACCCACACGATGACGGCTGGAGACCTGTCACAGTCTTACACTGCCATACGATCCAATGTTTGAAACTTGTTTTAATATGGAACCTCTATACGTCTACACTGAGCCGGATAACCCCTTAAACGATTAATTATTTAGCCTAAACCGTTTCAACCACATTAAACTACCGTTTAAGGTCCCCCTCCTCAGACAATTTTTTACACGGGTAAGTGCGCCGTGTATTTATTGAATCTCTGGCTCTTAACTCGGTATGGACTCATTGAGCGTTTACAAACTGAGTTCGGAGAGAAAGTGATGCCAGGATGACCGCGCCCCACACAGGAAGTGACGTCAGAGAGCACACGTCACAGCCAGCTTCAATATAAAGCGGTTTCGTAACTCGGAGCTAACCACTGGAAATATGAAGGGTAGTCATCCAGACATGCCCGTGTTTCTCATTCTTCTACATGTACAGACGCTTGTGGAAATCACACATGAATACTTTAAGAGAAAGCGATTGCAGATATTTCGGACACAACACAACTCAGACGGCAAGAGAACATTCAAATGTCCAGGTCAGCTGTGATTCTACTTAGCCAAAAACGTTGTCCATTTGTCGAAGGAGAGACAACGAGAAAGCGCGCTTCCATGGATGTGATAAAAAAGGTAGCGTATGCTTTGTATTACCTGGCTGTCGGGGGAAAACTACAGAAAACAGCAAATACATTTGGACTGGCAAAGCAGACTCTATCAGTTATTGTCCGCCACTCAACATCTAGGTCCACAGTATATAAGGTAATCAAAAACGAATGGGCAATGAAGATGAAAACAAAAGAGTGAAGAGTGTCCTGACTAAACATCTAAATCCCTTGTTTGATTGATTTAAAATGTTATTTATCACATTGAGTATTTGTCTAATAAAGATTTGATTAATTTATGATGGCACAGGTGTGATTCCCTACAATAGGGCCCCGCAGCACCGTTAATTGAAATGTAACAACACTGGATATTGTTCAGATAAGTTACTTTTAAGAACTTGTACACAAAGCAACACTGGAGGTGACTATGACGTGGAATTGTTGTGTGTGGACACGGATTAGGTTAGGTTGGATTTACCCTGGATAACTTTATCCGGTTTATTGTAAACGGGGCCTAAACATGTTGGGTTCACTTCTCCTGTTTTTATCCAAAACTCCAAAAACATGCATGATTTTACTGATGGTCTCCAATCCAGGGTGTACTCCACTCTCACTCCAAGACAACAGCTTGGAATAGATGAACTTTTTCGGTCAATTGAATGTAATATTGTGTTGCGTTAAAGAAGTCATATTAGGATTTTTTACCCCCTACATTTCAAACACTTTATTGTGGTATATACAACATGTAATAGTGGTTCAGTGATCAAAAATGTTCATAAATTACAATGTGTTTTACAGGCCATCTTATTTAAAAGTGCATCCCTTTTTTGTGAAGGCCAAAGATGCTTTGTGTTTTGACGAAAGACGAGACTGCCGTCTTTTCTTGACATTGAGCCTACATTAGATAAACGGTCATCTTACAACACTTTTTGTCACACTTGTGAACTATTGAACTTTAGAAGATGACTGCTTATGTCTTGTTAAGACCAACAATCACATTTTAAAAAGAGCATCAGTGTGACGAGATGCCGTGTTACTTGATCGGACATGATTGGTTTATGGTTTGATTTTATTTCGCATATAGATAGATAGATAGTACTTTATTGATTCTTTCAGGAGAGTTCCTTCAGGAAAATTAAAATTCCAGCAGCTGTGTACAGAGTTGAGATCATTTAAAAAAAAAAAAGTAAAAAGTAAATAACGGGGGTTTAAATGGAAACAAAATAGAGAAATATTACAATAAGAATAAAAAATAAAAAGCAACAATGGGAATAAAAATACAACAGTAAAATAAGACTATAACAAGAGAAAGTAGGCAGTACCATGTCATGAAAACGCACTGCATTGTTATTGTTTTGCATCCCCTGTCATCCTTGTACCCCCCCGCCCCAGAGAGGAGTTGTACAGTCTAATGGCGTGTGGGAAAAATTAGTTTTTTTAGTCTATTAGTCCTGCACTTGGGATGAAGCAGTCTAGCACTGAACAGGCTCCTCTGGTTACTGATATTGCTATGCAGAGGGCGCATAGCATAGCATATATGCATACAATTCAACATGATACATAAAAAAAATCAGTTTCTCTTTTCCACATATTTGAAAAGGAGTAGAAGGAAGCTAACCTTATTCATCCTACATATTTTCCTTTAAATACTAATTGATAAAACTTTCATTCACTTCCTGTTCTCAGTAAATTAATGAATAAATAATGAAAAGTGAAGTAAGTTTTTTTTTCACAAAGATGATCCAATTTTCAATACGTTCAAAATGTTTATCGTTATTCTTCTTCTTTGTACTTTGGAAACACTTTGAATTAGAACAGTGTCCTGAACAGCATCATTTTAGTACATTGTTGGACTTCTTTACTTCATCCATTCCATAATTCAATTTCCCATACTGATATACTAAAGTTTTTCAGTTTTGTAAGTGTTTACAAATGTTTTAAGTTGCATTGCAGCTGAGATAGGCTCCAGCGCTCCCCGCAACCCCGAAGGGAATAAGCGGTAGAAAATGGATGGATGGATGTTCTCTAAGGTTTGATCTATTCTCTTCAGCTGAGAAGAATCAATGCACATTTTTGAGTAGAAGGTTCCAGTTTGCTTTGTGCATCATTGTTGGCTGTTTACAAAATAGCTATTTTGTTAAATTTCAATATTTTGATTCAATATAGGACATTATCAACTGTATCAACTCGGCATCCATTTCACGTGTGGGGGGTTCCGTTCCAAGGTTTGTCATTGTCTCTCAACCTCGGTTCGAGTTCCCAGCAAAAAAGTAAAGAGGGACTGAACCAGGCGGGTTTGTGTTGTGCCATGACTCAGATGAGAATGAGGTTCAGGGGGGTGATTATAACAGAGGCCATCCAGTGATGCTGGGCCATGTGTACGTTGGTAAACCTCACTCACTGACAATGTCAGGAGCAAGGCTGGTTTCTTGAGTTGATAGTTCTGGCTTTTAGTTCGGTAGAGAGTACGCTCGTCTCTCATGCCGGACAACCCAGGTTCAAGTCCCAGGCGGAACAGAAGGCAGAGACTGAACGAGGCGACTTTCATAAGCTGTCTTCCAGGCGGAAGGCATTGAGACATTTATATTTTACCCATTACTATCAGTCTAGCCCTGAGAGAGGGTTTACAAGCGCATATACAGTGAGTGCTTACCAAGAGCTAGTAAACAGAGCTAGCCATAGCGGCGGAGTCAAGCTGCCGGTCAGCTTTACTGCTTTACAAATACATCAATACTTACTCTCCTCCACACTTTTACCAATGTTAAAAAACATTTTCAGGCCTGGACAGCAGCGCCCAAAAGCATGTTGTAATATGTGTCGCCACGAAAGGTGCTCTGCATGCATTACTTTTACTCAGTTAAAAAGTAAGACACATTTGTTGGCCACATTTGAAGAGCTCTTTTTTACAACCTTTTCACAGCACAATGACGTCAACCGAAATAATTAGCTTTCCCTCTTCAATATCCAAGAAATAATTATTTTTTTGTATTTACCCAATATAGCATATTCAATTATCTACTCATCCACATGCATAATGTGCAATTAAATGTGTATTTTTGTTTGCATCATTGAGCAAACAGACTTCTAGTACTTAGTACTCAGACACGTATGATTTGTGCACTCAAGTAATATTTCACTTGTCAGCCCCCAAACTGCACACCCGCTTTTATCCTAAGCTGCCAAGTTTCAATTACAGCGGTAACATCAGCCCGAGGTGCAGAAACACTGTCGTGATTGTGAGTCATTCACTAAGATGAAGACGAATGGTGACAACACGTCAGCAGTCAATGCAGTGACATGTAGATCAGCCGCGATTCCTTGACCACTTTGGCACCTGTCACTTTCTTTTTTTGCTGCTTTCTCATTCATGCATTCCTCCTTGTCTGTATTGTTTTTCTCAATTTACATGAAGTCTTTATTTCTCCTGCAAGCTTCTTCTTTCGTTAGCCACCTATCGTGAAAACTCCTTTCAGACTTCTAAACACGCTTTCAAAGATTTGTCAACGCATTCGTGTGCATGTGTGTTGAGGCAAAGTGTATCCATTTTCCTTAAAGCATGTGTGTTCATGTTTGTCCTTTCATATCAGCCATCCTGTCAGTAGTGAGTCATGTGTAAGCCAAAGAAATAGCTTGCTTGTGCAGGACCTGCAGGCTACTGAGCTCATCAGTATATCAGAGTTTCCTAGTGTGTAGGATTGACAGAAGGTTGCATTTCTCCTAGCACTTTTGGGATTAGACTCATATCAGTAAGACCCTCTTTTCAGTCGAATTGAGTTAGAGTTTATATGAAACCGTGGCAGTGTGATTATCAGAACTTATAACATATTTCAACCGAAATATACTTCATCATACTTACCGTATTTTTCGGACTATAAGTCACAGTTTTTTTCATAGTTTGGCCGGTGGTGCGACATACCGTATACTCTGGAGAGTCATATGTGTGAAATTTGTAACACACTACCGTAAAATATCAAATAATATTATTTATGTCATTCGCGAAAGAGACGAAGAAAATGTCAGCAATCGTCACATACACGTCAACCAATAAGAATTCGGCGGGGGAGGGTTATGGCAGAAGTGCATTGTGGGTCATGGAATGCTAACTGCTACATGCTATATGCTACTGCCGTAGCTATTCAAATGGATCATTTCATCGTTGGCGGTAACTTATAAAAACTGAGAAGGGCTGAACAAAAATTAGACCGAAAAGGAAAACATGTACTGCAGAATACAAGCTGGACGTAGTGAAATATGCAGCAGAAAACGACAAGAGGAAGCGGCACATACCTTTGGAGTTGGCAGAGTTGTTTAGAAGCGACATCGAGGAAGAAGATTTCATCGGATTTATCAATTAGGAGTGACAGATTGTTTGGTAAACGTATAGCATGTTCTATATGTTAAAGTTATTTGAATGACTCACCATAATATGTTACGTTAACATACCAGACATGTTCTCAGTTGGTTATTTATGCATCATATAATGTACACTTATTCAGCCTGTTGTTCACTATTCTTTATTCATCTTAAATTGCCTTTCAAATGTCTATTCTTGGTGTTGGATTTTGTCAAATAAATTTCCCCCAAACATGCGACTTATACTCCAGTGCGACTTATATATGTTTTTTTCCTTCTTTATTATGTATTTTTGGCCGGTGCGACATACACTCCGGAGTGACTTATAATCTGAAAAATAGGGTTTTCAAAATGTTCTCTTTGGCACTTCTGCCGTATTTGCGAAGTCTTTTTCTAGAGAGCATGGAAATGGAAGCACATAAAATATTGCAATTTCAGGCTTTATTATTTTCACTGAATCTGTAGCTACATTTGTAGATTGCTATTTTTTATTTTAATGCTTAATTGGGTTGCAGGGTTATGTGCATACTGTAATCATATGTCCAGAGAAAGAACCCATCAGTCTGTGGTAAAAAAAACAGATACAAATGCTGACGGACAAAAGTTTTTATTTTTTCACATTTGAGTCACAATTGAATTTTTCCTCTCAGACCACAAAGCATCGGTCTATTACTTTTCACTTTCAATTCATTTTGTTCCCATGTCATCCAACATCAACGTAAACATGGGCTGCTCATTAACAAATGGACAGACCAACAAAAACAAAAAAACAAGGTTTTATTTTTTTTAATCCTCTTGACAGGAAAAAAAAAATGTAATCACTCAAACTGAACACTCAATCATCTCTGTCTGGAAATATTTAGAACACCAAAAAGTACAACCCCACCTGCAATAATGATAACATCTCTGATCATGAAGGCTCTTGAAAGTTATGTCCTCCACTTTCTTCAAAGTGATATTAGCACACATGCTGACCCAGTACAGTTTCTCACAAGGAGCACAATAGTGTCGATGTTGTGCTGACACTTCTACATCGAGCCTGCACCCACCTTGGGAAGCCAGGGTCTCTTATACAGCTGATGTTTGTGGATTTCTCCAGCACATTTAACACGGTGCCAACTAATTGTATGGGACATAAACTGCTTCAGATAGATGTTTACCCACACCTGATTATTTGGGTTCTATCTCTTTTAACAAGGATAGGGAAAAGGGTTAGGGTCAATGGCCTTCTCAGCACATTTGTATTATCTCTACAAGATTCTCACAAGGATCAGCCATCTCTCCATTGCTGTACAATTACACATCAATGAATGCAGAAGCACTAGTCCTGGAGTCACCTGCATTACACCAAATATTCAGATGACACAGTTATTTTACACGATATTAACACTGAAGGACAGTTACAAGTAGAAATGAACGTAACTGCCTTGATCTTAATATATCCGAAAACAAATGAACTGGTTATGGATTTTAGAAAGGAACAAGACACCATAACACTACACATTGACACACACGCAATGGAGCAAGTCAAGTCTTACAAATAATTTGGAACTACAATTGACCACAAATTTACAATACAAGTCAACAGCGAGAACATTTTTACTAAATGTCAGCAACATCTACATTTTCTGAGAAAGCTGCAAATTTTAAGTTGATGAATCGGTGTTGTCTGCCTTCTACATATACTGTATGTCATTGAGTCAGTTTTAAGATTCAACAGACCAGCTGCATGTGTTTGGTCACTTAGCACCATTCACCAGAACCCACTCAAAAGTATCATCAAGCTTAGCAGTAAAAGTATTGATCAAAAACAGGATCCACTTTCACACATCTACAACAGAAGAGTCAGATATATCCATCCATCCATCCATTGCCTACCGCTTATTCCTGTTAGGGTTGCGGGGGGCGCTGGTGCCTATCTCATCTACAATCGGGAGGAAGGCGGCGTACACCCTGGACAAGTCGCCACCTCATCGCAGGAGTGAGATATAAAGATTTGCAATTAGCTTCTGACAGTGCTCTCAATATATTCCATAAACTGCTGGTATTTTAGCCATACAGACTTATTGCATTTTACTGATAAGGATTCAACTCTCAAATTATTGACGTTTAAGTTTTAGGTATCCACCAGTTTTATTGTATACAATTAAATGTCATTGGTTCTCTGTTGCCTAATGTTTTTGAGTTTGTTATTGTGCCTTATTTATATGCACATTAAACAGACAACTTTACAACTGAAGTTCCTAAAGGATAAATAAAGTATTTGAATTAAACTGAATCTCTTTACAATTGATTCAGATTTTTCCATATTCACATAAGCTGGTGTCCTCTTCAGTGGATTAGAATCAACATCGGAAATACTTAAATAATCTCCATACCAGACGTTATTATTAGTGTTCTCCCTTTTAGTAGGGAGATTATGTAGTTCTAAGGCTGTTTAACATGATGACAAGAGACTAGAGCTGGAGTTTAACAATTTATACTATGAAATAGGAATTACTACAAACAACAGAGAGAGGTACAAGGAGTGGAGAGCGAATCAGCTATTAAGAATCTGACCTTAACTTTGGCTTGCAGGTACTTCATGTGAGTCTTGAAGGGATAAGAGCCGTCCAACCAGGGGCCCAAGTATTTGAAGGAGCTGACAAAATATAATTTTGAGCTGTCAGCACAAGTCATTCTGGTTGGACAAATGACATTGTTTTCCGCTCAAATACCATGCATTTGGTCTTCTTGGATTTGAGACAAAGGTGAAGGCCATGAAAATATTCCTTTACAGAACTGAAGCTAAACTGAAAAGTGCACAATGCAGCAGAGGTGAGTAGATGGCCATATCGTCAGCATAAAGATGTACTTTATGCTTATGTACACCTATTCAACTTTTTTAAAAGTTGAATAGGCTTGAACTTTGGAGCACACCTTTAGAAATCTTTAGCAGATCTGATAAAACATTTTCAGACTTTTCAGACACGGTTATTGAGGTAGCTGTTACGATCCACTATGTGGATCGTTTGTTGTTTGCTTTTGTGTCTGTTTTGATCATGTGTTGGACTCTGCCGATCCCGTTGCTTGTGCATTTCCTTGTTTACATCCGTTACCATGGTTTTCATCATCTGTTTCACCTGCTCTTACATTTGGACGCAGACCGGGTTTTGATTGTTGTGTTATTATTTAAGTCTGCCTTCTACATGAGTTAATTCTGGACGTTTTGCTTGCTTAATGCAACAGTTACGTTGTGTATACTCTAGCCCTCTTGTTTGTTCCTCGCTAAGTTTAACTTAGCCTCCGCGCGCTCGGCTCACGCTTCTTTGGACTCTGAACTATGCCTTTTGCTAACAGTAGCATTTAGCTTGCCGTGCTAAGGCACGTCTTTATTTTACCATTTTGTCAGCCTGTTCCTACCTTCATCCTGCTCGCTCCGAGTCATTTGGCATCGAGAGGTGACACTCCTCGCGCATCCACGATGCGACCACATCGTAACAGTAGCTGGCAAAAAAATCATCTGGTTTGAGCCAAGTTTTCCTGAGACCCATGACGTTAAGATTGTTGTCTCTAATGACATCAGTAACTAATAACCTTTTGGGAGATAATGATTTGACGTTTAAAAAGCCCATAATATAGGTAGTGGGTTGTTTTGAGGATTTTTTGTTAATGGTATACATAGTAGTGATATTGATAACGTTACGTTTATTTTGTTTAGTGTACCTTAAATAATTGCGATCATATCTAGGAATTGATATGATGGGGATCTTCAGATTGTTTGCTTGGTGCTGTGATAGATTGAATGCATCAGTGTTTGCCACCTCAGTAGAATGCATGGCACAGTCACTACAGAAAAAAACCTTACGTGAGTTATGTATTATTCTATGAGAAATGCTATGTGCGCAGAAATTTTCCAGCCTGGCGCTGGTTAGTTCTAGTTTAACTGACTCTTCACCCGGACTATCAGATGCATCAATTGCCTGTGTCCGACCTTGCTCTAGTGTAGTTAGTCAAGTCTGACTCATTCAGTAATCTATGTTTCTATATACAGTGATGGCGCTTTCCCGGTTAGCGTGAAGGCCGTCCCTTATCAGCAAGCCCGGTTTGCCCCAGAAAGAGAGCCAATTATCAATAAACATTAGTCCCGGTTCTATACAAAAACTAGCCAGCTACTTGTTAAGCGAGACTAATTTGCTATACCTCTTATCATTGCCTCTCGTAGGCAGGGGGCCAGAGAGAATTACTCGATGACTGGACATATTTATAGCGAGATTACAAATCCTAGCTATGTTAAATGATAAATGATAAATGGGTTGTACTTGTATAGCGCTTTTCTACCTTCAAGGTACTCAAAGCGCTTTGACACTACTTCCACATTTACCCATTCACACACACATTCACACACTGATGGAGGGAGCTGCCATGCAAGGCGCCAACCAGCACCCATCAGGAGCAAGGGTGAAGTGTCTTGCTCAGGACACAACGGACGTGACGAGGTTGGTACTAGGTGGGATTTGAACCAGGGACCCTCGGGTTGCGGACGGCCACTCTCCCACTGCGCCACGCCGTCCCTCTTTTTAATCTCTGACTGTCTCATCCTAGTGTCATTGAAGCCAACGTGTACAATTATGTTAGCGTTGCTAGTGGTGCAATTAGCCTGTCAGACGTGTTTAATAGGCCTGTTGCGAGTTAGCTCCCTAAGATTAGCTTCAATGTCTGGTGCTCTGGCCCGGTGAATACACTTAATTATGACTGGTTTACTAAACTGTATGTTTCGGGTGATGGAGTCCGCTATGACTCAAGTGTGGTGCCCAGCAGACTGAGGTGTAGGACTAGCGAAAGAGCTAAATCTATTACGCGTTTCAACCGCTTCACCGTTGTTTGTAGGCCCAATAGGGCTGCTACAAACTTGGCTAGTCAGCTCGCTACATCTAATGCTAGTAGATGTGTCCGCAGCGTCTATAGTTAGGAAATGACTCTGCTTTAGTTGGCGGACACGGTCCTCTAGTAGAGCCAACCTATCCATAAGAACGGTGCACGAAGAGTAGGGAGCCATACTCACGTTGTTTGTTTCACCGAGTCAAGTTCTTGCTGTCTTCGGCAAAGTGGTTGCAACATGTGGGAGCAGATTCCTTCAGACCGTCGCCTCCTTCGCCGCGCTAAGCTTCATTGGCGTAGAAGCGGGGCGGGGAGGCAGAGAGTGGGTGGTTTGCAAGAAAGAAAGTTGTAAAACAACTACAAGCACACAGATAGAAAAATAATACTTAGCTTTTTTTGTAGCAACAGTGAGTAGTCACAGCAAGCAGTCCAAGGATGTTGTGATCTATTGAATCAAAAGCCTTGGCCAAATGTTAGATGTTCAACTATGCAGACACATTTATTGTTTATGTAAGTGATGACATCATCAAGGACCTTAAGGGTAGCGGTGTTGCATTCGTGGCCAGTTCTAAACCCCGAATGCAAATCTGACAGGATATGATTAGGTTTCCAAAAATGCATCAACGGATCACAAGCAAACTGAGCTCGCTTTTCACTTAGTTAAAGCAAAGACAAGACACAACCCTCTAATAAGCATCAAGTTATGTCATGGCAAAGAGACTCTCGAAAGGAAACTCTTTAATAATACATATGCGCTCCAGAGATTTTCTGCATTAAAAAGTAATGTTATGGTATGAATTTACAGTATTTTCCAATTGTTTCAAATCAATTTTAGTGTCCCAATAAAGACAACATCACAATAATTAATTGTCAAGAAACCTCTGGAGTTAAATGTATTTAACAGCCTCCAAAGTCCTTGGTTCATTTACATTTTATTCTGAATTATGAGGAATCATGGTCTCAGTAGTTAATTAAACCCCTCAACATGTTTTCCCTTGCACTGCTCATTGACCTACAAAAATAATAACGTTGTTGAGGATGTTAATAGTGTGGTTGTTGGATTTACAGCCTTGACATTTGACTAAAGTTTTGAACATAACCTCTCCAAAACTCTTCTGAATTTGAATGGGGATGTGGCATATGGATAATATTAACCCGGGTGGTTCTTTCAGTGGAGAGATGGACTGTGACTTCTACTACTTTCTATTGCAGGTGACGATGCGAGTGTTTGCCACTATGTGTGTCAGTGATCGATGGATTGCAGATGGTTTGGCCTCTACCTAATTATGCTGTGACACCGGAATACGCCCCGCTCTGAGGTCACCCAGGACAGATTCACACACACATGCACACACTAACACAGGGTTGCAAATATTTTGTATCTTTTCTTAAAGGGGAACAGTTTAGTTTTTTTACTGTATTATAAATATTAGAAAAATTTGATCAAAAGTCTGCTTACAATGATGAGCCGTGTAATTCTGCTTATATAGCCCCTACAAAACATACAAACACTTCCATTAAAGGCCTACTGAAATGAGATTTTCTTATTTAAACTGGGATATGTGTCATACTTGATCATTTCGCGATATTGCCATATTTTTGCTGAAATGATTTAGTAGAGAACATCCACGATAAAGTTCGCAACTGTCGGTGTTAAGAGAAAAGCCCTGCCTCTACCGGAAGTCGCAGACGATGACGTCACATGTTGAGGGCTCCTCACATATTCACATTGTTTACAACGGGAGCCTCCAACAAAAGGTGCTATTCGGACCGAGAAAACGACAATTTCTCCATTAATTTGAGCGAGGATGAAAGATTCGTGTTTGAGGATATTGATAGCGACGGACTAGAAAAAAAAAAAGCATTGGGACGGATTCCGATGTTTTTAAACACATTTACTAGGATAATTCTGGGAAATCCCTTATCTTTCTATTGTGTTGCTAGTGTTCTAGTGAGTTTAATAGTACCTGATAGTCGGAAGGGTGTCTCCACGGGTGTGTTGACGCCAATGTTTCAGGGAAGTCGACGGCAGCTTCATGGACGGCCCAAGCTCAGCTGATCTCCGGTAAGAAGCGACTTTTTAACCACAATTTTCTCACTGAAACCTGCTGGTTGACATTTGGTCTGGATTCATGTTCGCTTGACCGCACTCTGATCCATAGTACATTTTCACCTCCGGGAATTTTAAACAAGGAATCACCGTGTGTTTGTATAGCTAAAGGCTAAAGCTTCCCAACTCCATTGTTCTACATTGACTTTTCCAAAATGAACTGAACAATTTGCAAAAGATTCAGCAACACAGATGTCCAAAATACTGTGTAATTATGCCGTTAAAGCAGACGACATTTAGCTGTGTGTGTGCGTAGCGTTAATACTTCCTAAAAACGCGTGACGTCTTGCATACACTTCATTATTACACAACTTTTTCAAGACGAAACTCCCGGGAAATTTAAAATTGTAATTTAGTAAACTAAAAAGTCCGTATTGGCATGTGTTGCAAAGTTAATATTTCATTATTGATGTCAGACTGCGTGGTGGGTAGTAGTGGGTTTCAGTAGGCCTTTAAGGATTCATGTACATGATGTAAGTATAATGTAATATAGTAACGTTTGTTGACGATTTTAAACATAATTTTCAATAACGCATCACGTTTTCTTTTTTTTTCCTTACTCACTGCTGACTTTATGAGAGCCAACAAACATGAGAAAAAAATTACTTACAGTACAAGGTCTGCTGTCATTGCGATGCTGACGGCTGTGGTGTTCATATATTCCAATTTAGATGAATAATGTCTCATAATCCTTGCAAAGAAACAAGCGCTTTTCGTGTCGTCCTCGCCAGTTCCAGGTCCTACATGGCGGTCAAAGTGTCCCAACTTGTCATATTATATTCTCAGCCATATACTTTCCAGGTGAGAGGCATGGTTTATGATCTACAATAAATTTACAGGGAGCAGGGAAATATGGAAGCAGCAGACCACTCGATGATGTAAACATAGGGACAAGCGGGACTGAGGGTTCTACCAGACCTGACACATTTTGTGAGGGCCGGCTTTTTGGTTGATGGTGTGTTGTTTGCTAAAACTCTGCACCTCTCCAGGACCTCAGCTAGCTTGGCCAGGACATCATTGTGGCGCCACCTGAAGCCAAGTGGCGGTTGATTTTCCGCAACCGCATTTCCAACTACTTTGTCAAATTCCATGGGCTTATGACATAGGTTGCCCCGATCAGCGAGGGATTTTAATCTACTAAAAATAAAATAATAGTTTGTACTTTTCAAACTCTTACTGTTGCACTGTGTCTATAGCTGCACCAAAAATAGCATTAAATCAGCTGCCTTTTTCTGCTTGTTTTTTAATGGCCTGCAGCATATTCTAGGCAATACTTCATTATTACTGATCTATTCTTAGATATTACTCTAAATTAGTTTGTCTAACTTATAACATAGCATATTGAACTAGATCTACCCATATTTAATGGACACGGTGAATCAAAGTGGACTTTGCATTCTTCCTTTTTTTCTGCATGCTATAGCTGAAATATTTTTTTTCATCTGAGAATTGTATTGTCACGCCGAGACATGGATTGGTTTTGCTCCTTCGATGCAGAGATGATTTAGGACGAGTCAGGCGTGGATGTGAATACATATTTAATTTCTTTACACACTAAATACAAAAAGGTAAACAAATAGCTCGCTTGAGGGCGGAAGTACAAAAAACTAGGCTGTGAAACAAAAGACTAGCATAAATGCTGCAAACTACAAACATGAAAAGAAGACACTTGCACTGTGGCATAAACAAACAAAACTTACGTGGCATGCGCAGAAGGGAGAAACAGCATGGGTAGGGTGTGTGGCAATAGCAGAATGCAAAGTTCCCAGGACGAGGACATAAACATAATGGTATAAATAGCTATGATAATTAGAAACAGGTGTGGGACTGAGAGCAGGGCGTGACTTGGAGACCAGGTGGCAACTAATGGATTACTATGGAAACCAAAATAAAACCAGGAAGTGCAAAACGTGAGACAAGAGTCCAAAAAACAAAACAAAACATGATCAAACATAAAACTGATAGCCAGGCATGACATGTATTTGATCTTGTAATGTGATCTTAATCTCCTACCTACATACCTGTGTCTTTTTCATACACTTTTTTTGTCTTGTTCTGTTTTGCTCCATATGGTTCATTGGTGGGCGATTGGGACTTCTGTTGGGTAATAATGACTGATTTACATCTTCAAGATCAAACACATCCTCCACACGTCTTTTAATCCTTTTGATTTAAAAAGGCAGCACCGTCTCATGCTCAGCAATTCCCCTGGCAAATTTTGGCTCCTCAGATTCTCTGCTGACAAATGTGATAATGAGCCCATAGTGCCGTCTTTATGCACCATGCACCTCAAGACAAGCTCACGTATCTGAGGCGTGTATGTCTGTGCGTGTGCGTGCGTGTGTAAAATAATACTTGAACATTTACAACATAATAGCCTTGTATTTCTACCTTGATTAGTTTGTACAGACCCACACAGCATGTACCTGCAGATGGATTTGGCTCTATATTATCCAGAGTTAGTGTATAGGTATAGAGAAAATATAATTTATGCAAGGACGTATTTAATTTATTGCCTTTCATTAAGCATTTGAGATTTATGAATGAGTTATTTTAGTGAATAATCAACTGATTTGCAGTTGCAAGTCGGAAGCCTAACTTACACAGCACATGCACAATGCCGATGTTGCCTAAATGTGTCACCGCCTGTGTGCCCCGTGAGTCTGAGTTATCCACGTCACCTTCAGGTGAACGACTCATGACATGACCGAGTTAGAGTTGTCCACGGCTCGCTCCATTCACGTGAACACAAGTAACTTTTGGGAGGATACAGTCGTGGTCAAAAGTTTACATACACTTGTAAAGAACATAATGTCATGACTGTCTTGAGTTTCCAATAAATTCTACAACTCTTATTTTGTTTGTGATAGAAAAATTGGAACACATACTTGTTGGTCACAGAAAACATTCATGAAGTTTGGTTCTTTTGTGGATTTACTGTATTAGGGGTCTACTGAAAATGTGACTAAATATGCTGGGTCAAAAGTACACATTTAGCAATGTTAATATTTGGTTACATGTCACTTGGCAAGTTTCACTGCAATAAGGCGATTTTGGTAGCCATCCACAAGCTTCTGGTTGAATGTTTGACCACT
Organism: Nerophis ophidion; assembly: GCF_033978795.1. NCBI lineage: Eukaryota > Metazoa > Chordata > Actinopteri > Syngnathiformes > Syngnathidae > Nerophis > Nerophis ophidion. Next base: position 60,397,053 of record NC_084615.1, on the reverse strand, counting down.
CCTCGTGACAACATTGGTGCAGTTCAGCTAAATTTGTTGTTTTTCTTACATGGACTTGTTTCTTCAGCAGGACTTTGGGAAGGCCATTCTAAAACCTTAATTCTAGCCTGATTTAGCCATTCCTTTACCACACATAGGAGCATTTAAATGCACTTTTCTGGTTTATTGTTCTGATGTGAATCCGAGTCAAGGAGTTGAGTTCTGCTTGAGAGCTGTCCCTTAGCTAATTATTACGCTTTAAGTTGCAAGCACAATTTTGGGTTACGAGCATCCAAGACTTTTGTTGGCATAGCAAATGTCACAGTAAACCCTATAAGATTTATCCAAAGCACCTGGGCCCTCATATAACAAGAGTTACTGTAGGCCCTTTTTCACGGCAAATTTGAGACTGATCAAGACTGACGTTGATTTTAATGTGTACATTTCTACATGCTGTGGATATTTTAGCGACACACAAGAGGTGGTGGGATCGGGCTTTGCCAAGATTTGATTCATTAAATATATAAAAGGGCAAGGACACAAAATGCACTTTATCGCCAATGCGTTTAATGACTCATATTTATATGCATATTTGCGAGGACGGCTATTATTTATGTCGGCAATCATTTCTGCCAATCTTAGCTGTCACAATATGTTTCTATGACTCACTGGCCATGCTGCACGTTTGAATTAAAACAGCGGTGTCCAACTCATTTTAGCTCAGGGGTCACATGGAGGAAAATCTATTCCAAAGTGGGCAGAACTGGTTAAAATCTTGGCATGATATTTTAAAAATAAAGACAACTTCAGATTGTTTTCTTCGTGTAAAAATAGACCATGTACATTCTAAAAATGTACGGATCATAATTTTTTTTTTTTTTTTTACAATTTTAAGTTGCAGTTAATAATATTCTATCTTCATTTGTATTTATTTCTTCTTTCTTAATAAATAAGGCAATAATGTTTGTCTGTCAAATAGGTGGAATTGAGTCTGGCAGAGTTTTAAAATGCTCCCTTTGATGTTATTGTGTAATCTGTCAGAATATCAAATTAATATTTATATCAACATCAAATTACAGGATGTTATTAATGTACTTTACAAATTTTTCTCAACTGATCAACCTATGTAGCATCATCTACAGCAAAGCTTTTGAATATGAATTAATTTCATTAATCACACATGAACTAAGAAGAGGATGCATATTATTTCAGCATATTCATGCTTCACCAAGAAAATGTGTCTCCAGTCATAAATACAACGGGAAATGTACAGATTATCGAAATCATCTTTATTTGGCTAGAACTGTCACATGATTCCTTACCAACATCTTTGACGATCAAGGCATTAACGTAACAACTCACATTCTGTACACTATAACCAATAAGCAGCGTAACTACGTAGTGACCTCAATCTTAGCTACACCCCCTCTGAAGTAATGCACGCTCTTGTTGTAATTGCTAAAGAGACATCCAGTGAACACATTTAGAACAGCAGTTTCTTTAATTCAAAAGTTTCAGCCCATTTTTATACTTAGCAAACTTATCTCACAGGCTGTATAGAACCTGTTTGCGGTCCTAACCCTGGCCGTACAATTAGATGTGTCATTGAAGCGACTATCTTTTTAAACATGGTGCAGTATTACTTTATCTCTGGCCCCCTTGTCTTTTCGGCCAAGCACATTTATCTTCTTCTTAACCTTCCTGACCCGACCATTTCTTTTTTAGTTCAGCATGCGTTCAGTTCAAAGCAAAGACAGCTGGCCTTCAATCTCACTTCTCTGTCGTTAGCTGAAAACACAAGAAACAAGCAGCCCATATACTGAGTCCTTTTTGATCCGAGCTTGCAGTGCTCAGCCATACATGGCTACATAAAATATAATTTGCTTAATTATTAGGGGGGAGGGGGCTGGGCGTGCAAAGCCACGCACATGTTGGTGGTCAATTTCAAATTGTTTGCGATGTAAAAAAGAAACTTGCCTTGAACACTTTAATACATCTGTATTTTTACTTGCATATGTGGTTTGTCTCTTTAAGAAGGGGAACCGGAGGGTGTGTTCCAACTATTGTGGGATCACACTCCTCAGCCTTCCCAGTAAGGTCCATTCAGGTGTACCAGAGAGGAGGCTACGCTGCATAGTAGAACCTCGGATTCAGTAGGAACATTGTGGTTTTCGTCCTGGTCATGGAACTTTGGATCAGCTCTATAATCTCGGCAGGGTCCTTGAGGGTTTATGGGAGTTTGCCCAACCAGGCTACATGTGCTTTGTGGACTTGGAGAAAACATTCAATTGTGTCCCTCAGGAAGTCCTGTGGGGAGTGCTCAGAGAGTATGGGGTATCGGACTGTCTGATTGTGGCGGTTCGCTCCCTGTACAATCAGTGTCAGAGCTTGGTCCGCATTGCCAGCAGCAAGTCGGACATGTTTCCAGTGAGGGTTGGACTTCGCCAAGGCTGCCCATTGTCACAGATTCTGTCCATACCTTTTTTTTCTGGAAATAATTTCCAGGCGCAGTCAGGGCGTTGAGGGGATACGGTTTGGTGGCTGCAGGAATAGGTCTCTGCTTTTTGCATATGATGTGGTCCTGATGGCCTTATCTGGCCAGGATCTTCAGCTCTCACTGGATCGGTTCACAGGCAAGTGTGAAGCGACTGGGATGAGAATCAGCACCTGGTTCTCAAAAAGGGTGGAGTGCCATCACTGGGTTAGGGAGGAGATCCTGCCCCAATGGAGGAGTTCAAGTACCTCAAAATTTTGTTCAAGAGTGAGTGAAGAGTGGAATGTGAGATTGACAGGCGGATTGGTGCGATGTCTTCAGTTATGCGGACGCTGTAACCATCCGCTATGGCGAAGAAAGAGCTGAGCCGGAAGGAAAAGTTTTCAATTTACCGGTCGAACTACATTCCCATCCTCACCCATGGTCATGAGCTTTTTGGTTATGACCGAAGGCACAAAATCACAGGTACAAGCGGCTGAAATTAGTTGGGCCCTCCCTTAGAGATAGGGTGAGAAGCTGTGCCATCCGCAAGGAGTTCAAAGTAAAGCAGCTGCTCCTCCACATCGAGAAGAGCCAAATGAGGTGGTTAGGGCATCTGGTCAGCATGCCACCCAAATGTCTCCCTAGGGAGGTGCTTAGGGCAAGTCCAACTGGGCGGTCAACACCCCCCACCTGCTGGGACAAAACCACTCCCAACCCTGTGTCCATCTGCAAACAGAACGGGAGGGAAAAATCAGGCATGTGCAGGACCGGCTCCTCGCAGAGGGCCTTCTTAACCCTCTCAAACACCTGCTGGCACAGCTCCGTCCACTGGACCAGTTCTGGATCACCTATTCGGGTGAGGTCAGTTAGTGGGCTGGTCAGGTCCGCAAACTGGGGAATGAACCCCCGGTAGTAACCTGCCACCCCCAAAAACTGCCTCACCTCTTTACCTCCCTCAGGCCAACCGCGCACTTCGCCGGGTTGACGGTGAGCCCCGCCCGCCTCAGGGAGTCAAGCACTACCCCCACCCTCTGCATATTCTCCGCCCAGCTGCCTCTCTGGATTATGACATCATCCAGGTAGGCGGCAGCATTTGCAGCTTGGGGCCGCAGTACCCGGTCCATGAGGCGCTAGATTGAGGCGGGCGCACTTAACAAGCCAAACGGAAGTGTCACAAATTGGTATAACACTTCCGGAGTGGAGTACGCCGGAGACAAGGGAATCTGTCAGTAGCCCTTGGTCAAATCCAGTGTCGTGCAGTGCCCTGCCGATCCAGGAGCTCTTCGACCTAGGGCATTGGGTAGGCGTCAAAACGTGACACTTTATTTACCTTGCGGTAATCCTTACAGACCGCACAGACGCATCTTTCTTCCCTACCAGAACTATGGGGCTGCACCAAGCACTGTGTGGCTCTTTTATTACTCCCCATTCCAGCATGTTTTTTAATTCCTCCAGAACCACTTCGCACTTGTGTTCGGGCAGCCTGTATGGTCAAGACCGCATTTTCACACCCTGGCTGGTCTCAATGTGATGTTGGATGATGTTCCTGCAGCTGGGCCGGTGGGAGAACACATCAGAAAAGCTCTACCGCAGCCTGACAACATCTGCTTTCTGTAACGGTGTAAGCTGATTATCACAGACGAGGGGGCAGGGCTGGACGGAGCGCGGAACCTCCAGCCCGAGCTCCTCCCTCTCCTCAACTGTCATCATCATAGAAACAGGATCCGTCTCTCTCTATGCTTTCAGGAGGTTCAAGTCATAAATTTGGGTGCCTCCGCCCCAGTCCGAACGCCGGACCTGCCTGGTTGTCCACATCACCTACTCGTCGTGGGACCACAAAGGGTCCTTGCCACTTGGTGAGTAATTTAGAGCTGGGCATCAGGAGTAATACACGCACTCTTTCTCCCGATGAAAATTTTCTTAGCTGCGTCCACCTGTTATACAGGCGCTGCTGACATTCCTGGGCCCAGAGGAAATTCTCACATGATAAGTGACCCAACATTTGGAATTTTGTTCTCAGGTCCATAATGTATTGTATTTATTTTTTGCTGGGGATTGGGCCTTCTTCCCAGCTTTCCTTAACTATGTCCAAAAACCTGCGCGGCTTCTTGCCGAACAACAATTTAAAGGGTGAAAACCCTGTGGAGGCCTGAGGCACCTCCGGCACTGCAAACAGCAGGGGATCCAACCATTTATCCCAATTAGGTTTGTCCTCACGCATAAACTTGCGGCTCGTGGATTTCAGTGTCTTATTCAGCCGCTCCAACAGCCCATCCGTCTGCGAGTGGTAGACGCTGGTCCGAATAGCCTTAATTCCCAATAGTCTGTATAGTTCCTTTACCGTGCGTGACACAAAGGACGTGCCCTGGTCAGTCAGAATCTTTTTCAGGATTCCGACTCGGGAGATGACCTGGAACCCTGGATTTAGTAGCTGTCAGTCCAGGCAGGCCTTGCACCAGGGAAGCACATCTGTCCGGATGCCCGGCCAATGGAACCGGACCATTACCCGGTCTGAGGCTGGTCCTTACATACCCTGCTCCGCGGCAGACCAGCAGACCACGCCCCCCACCACAGTTGCATGGATTACAATTTACTGACCATCTTCAAGCCGCATTCTGACAGTCACTTGAGGATGTGGGTCGTCTTATTTACGTGGCTCTACTTCGAGAGCGTTCTTTCCCCATCATCTTTGTTGTACTGGTGTAGCGTGCAAGGACAGGAGTGGAAGAAGTGTCAAAAGATGGTGGTAACTGAGAGTTTTAATGAGATTCAGACTTAACTTAAATCAATACCGGCAGTATACCCTCATCCGTGGCTCTCAAGTGCAACAAAAACACCAAAAATGTGTCCTTTGAAAAAACCTCCAACCAGAACTCTCGAATAACTAACTTTCTGGGGGTGGATTATGTAGACCCACTACACAGGTAGTTCTAAGCGCTTCTTTAGCAAATCTACTGACAGATATAAGAGAATTAGAACTGTATGCTATTTTATATTCGGAATGGCAACAGCGGAAGAATTCCCCATAACAAGACGATGGAGAAAAAAGGGAGCTTATGGACTAAGGTGTTGTCACAGACTACAATGGCGGAGGCATGCACATTTTCAGGATTTACGCAGTTCCCAAATACCCAACAGCAGGTACCAGAAGGTAAAAAAAGTTGGTTTTACATAATATTGCTAAACACAACGGCAGATAATATGTCTGCCAATAGGTGCCCGTTTGTGGTCTTTGAACACACAACATAATAATACTTATATGTTGAATCACAGTACATCTAACTACGGTAGCCGTACTGCGCCCACAATCCATCAGGCACTTCCTGTTTTCCCTAAATTTCATTTTGGCATTAAAGTCATGTTTTCCTGCAAAACGCTTGCCATCTCTGCATCTTGGGGTTTGTCATTAGTAGTTCCTGACAATTACAGACTGATATAAACATGTTGACTGTGGAGGACACTGCTTGTCAGAAAGTAAACGTTGAAAGACAATAATGTGAACATTATTGTTATACACTGGATATTTATATTATATCTTTAAAGACATCAACAGTAAGTTACTCTTTTTAATAATTGCTTGAATAAGTGGATGTCCCTGTACAATTATTTGAACATAAACATTCATGTTTGTAGTAGTAAATATAATTAGAACATTTAGTTGTTATATGTAGGCAATATCTATCCATCCATTTTTCTACGGCTTATCCCCTTTGGGGTCGCTGGGGGCGCTGGTGCCTATCTCATCTACAATCGAGCAGAAGGCGGTGTACACCCTGGCCAAGTCGCCACCTCATTGCAGGGCCAACATAGATAGACAGACAATATTCACACTCACATTCACACACTAGGGCCAATTTAGTGTTGCCAATCAACCTATCCCCAGATGCATGTCTTTGGAAGTGGGAGGAAGCCGGAGTACCCGGAGGGAACCCACGCATTCACGGGGAGGACATGCAAACTCCACACAGAAAGATCCCAAGCCCGGGATTGAACCCTGACTACTCAGGACCTTCGTATTGTGCGGCAGACGCACTAACCCCTCTACCACTGTGAAGCATATTGGCAATATATTTGGGTTTAATTACAGTAAGTGTGTTTATCGTAAACATCTGTGGCATTTATTCCTGCACATGGATATACACCCCAATAATATCGTAGTGTGGCTTTAATGCCGTAAAATTTTCTACCGAGAGATTTGATACCGTTACATCACGAGTGGCTGGTGATTCCGAGTGTCGAAAAAAATAGTTAGCACGCAAATGACTGGCTGAAAGTCCATGATATAAAACCTTGATTTCATGTACATCAATCAAATAAAGGCCTATATTTGATTGCACCAAAGGACAAACAGGAGTATGAATACATTATTTATTTATTTCTGCATACAACTTTTCCTGATTTAAGATAATATTTAACAATATATTTCGAAGTGTTTATGTAAAATGTTATCAGAATCTGACCCTGAAAAATAAACTTTTTGGACAGGGAATTTTTATATGTTTTAGTTTGATGGCACGTGACACTTTTAAATGAACAATTTGATGTGATGTTCAATTATCACCGGCCAGGAGTGACCAATGTATCAATGTTTTATAGAATATAAAAGAGAATCGTAATGTAGTAGTTCTAAGAGAGTGTGAGTACAAACAGCAGCTTGAACTACTGTATCCATCCATCCATTTTCTACCGCTTATTCCCTTTTGGGGTCGCGGGGGGTGCTGGCGCCTATCTCAGCTACAATCGGGCGGAAGGCGGGGTACACCCTGGACAAGTCGCCACCTCATCGCAGGGCCTGAACTACTGTATATTACATCTAAAACAGGTAACACTAGAAGAGACTGAACTTTGGTGTGGTATATTTATTTCACATAAAAAACACAAGGCACTTACAGCAGTAGTTAAGATGTAATTACTCAACAGTAGGTCTGAATTAAAACCAATACCATTATAAACGACTTAAATTAAAAACAAATGTTCCTACCCTAAAAAAAAAAACCAAAACAAACAAAAAAAAAACACATCCTGCAAAAATAAGGGAATAGAATGCAAAATAAAGCCAAGCCTAAAAAAACAGCACCAGATAACAGATAACATTTTTGTACAAACCCAGTCATTGAGTTAAAGTGCCAAATGACTAAGTCAAAAATGGTTTGTAAAACGTTTTATGTTAAATGATTACAACAGTTAAAATAGTAGGATGAAACAACAGTGACAAGCAAAAATGGTGCACAGTCAAACACCCCTTCCATCAGGAAGATAATCAATTTAAACCGAGTGAATACAAAAATTTAAATGACAAACACATTGGTCAGTGTCAATTGTCAATCAACCCCTCCCGTAGTCCACCACAACATCCTTTACTTAAAAATGACACAAGTGTAAAAAAAAAAAATTGTACTTTAAAATTCTGTTGCCAACTTACATGCGTCGTAGCTCGGAAGTTTTGGCGTCCAACGCGCTGCAGTCAAGCCATGATTAAAAAGGGAAGGTGTCAGAGAGACGGGTAATCACACCCTGCCTTTTATCGGTGCGGCTAACCCTTAACTCTGACTGGTTTCCAAAGTCCTTCCTATTACACTGGCCCCTGTTTTGAAAGGTCAGGTGACAGTCACAGCCAAAGCTTAGACACTGGTGTTGAGGTTTGGTGCTCAATTACCAGCGGGACAACAGGACTGGTTTACCAACCTTGGAAGATGCTGTCCTGTGGTTGGTCTCTGAGAATGCTTTTGAGTAACGGCTAAATCGCAGGCGTTCTCGCTGAAACTACTCTGGTCGTCCAACCCAATTCTAGGCTGTGAAATACTGAGATTCTGAAGTAGGAGGGGAGAGGGCCGTGGAATTTATGTAAGGACAATAACAACTGCCTCCCCTTCACTTTTGTTATCGAATGACTCTGGTCACATTTGTTGAGGGTGGTCATTTGGCAATTCAGAGTCTGTTAAATGCTTGTTCCTCTCCATGTGGAGAGATGCATTGGGCAACACTTCAATCTTTCCTCTGTTGACATTTTTCTTTGCGCCTGCAGCATCTCTTAGACAGATCTGAGTTGATCTGCATTCAGGATCAATATTTTTAACTACAACTTACACTGTGGGGTCCCAGGTGTCCTGTATTTTGTAGGAGCCCAATGAATAGCACTTTTTGTTAACAAGCGTGCCAGGTGAAAGAACAGTAGTCAGATGCGGCTGGTAATCTTTCTGTAGCGTTATGCAATTTGTCTTTGGCCTGGATATGCACTAAATTAAGGGTGTTGTGTTCTTCAACTCAATCTTCCAGCAGTCGGCAACAAAATTTGGCAGCAAAATGTGCCCAACAGTTGGGGAGGATGGGGGGGACCTTAACTCACATGGAAAGAAGCCGGTGTACTGTTACTCTGTAATGTTGTATGCAGAGAGGACTTTTTGTGGGTGTTTTTTTTCTGGTGAGAGGGTGCGCAGCAAATCATGCAATGTCCTATACTTTTCAAATGTTCTTGTAATCAGACAATATTTTTGGTGTATTAGCAGAATTTTCACCTTAAAATTTCCATTTAATATTCTGAAATTATTGTCTGATTACATGAACATTTGAAAAGTATATGAATAAGAAGACATAATGAACCTTTTTAAGCATGCAATATCCTGTTGAATCTTTCACACTACCTATTGGCCTTTGGGTGATTGAATGTATTTCTGCTTTTCTCAATTCTATTCACATTGCATGCATCACAGGGGCCAAGTTTCCCGACAGCTGATAGTCAGGGCTCTCTCCCACTACTTGGCTGTGTAAGAGGGCTCGAGAGGTGGACAACCGATTGTGAGGCACACTATTAAGGTTCACCCTACAAAACCTGGCTATTTGACCAGGTGTACAGCAGCAAAAGCAGATTGGCTTACCGTCTGCCTGAAAGTAGGGCGGTTTTACGGAGCTCGACGACGCATTAATCAAATTACAAACCCCGTTTCCATATGAGTTGGGAAATTGTGTCAGATGTAAATATAAACGGGATAGGAAAAGGATTTGCAAATCCTTGTATTCCGTTTATATTTACATCTAACACAATTTCCCAACTCATACAGAAACGGGGTTTGTAGTTTGAAGGAGCCGCGTGGTGAGATATTACAATATCGCGTCAAGTTCAGACTGCTGTTTACAAAGACACACTTTAATTACAACCATTTCATTTGTTGGCCTATATGTGACTAAATTAGCCCTAGGTTTAACCACATTAGCACACTGGACGTCACAAGAGAGGGTCTGAGGACAACTTTTGCTGCAGGGTCTACTGGCTTCTCCCCAACTAATGGCAACCGTACGAAGGTCAATAAAGAATATGTTTGGAGTTTTAAGCCCACTGCTTTAATTCTTGACGCAGGTATCATCAAAGATATGTTCAATGAATTGATCGCCTAAGATGAAGTCATGGTTTGGAATACCATCTGGGGTTTTGCACACTGCTACAGCCATTAGTCATATAAGAGCATGGGACTAATCACATAGGGACTTTCCTTTACGTTGACTGTGCTTAAACTGTTTTAGTTATACAGCCCCATATGACTGTGTGCAACTATGATTTTCAGTCAAAGTAGCACAACATTTTTCAGGTCTAGCCCTGTAAGTTAGAAGGTGAATATTCACCTCAACTTTCACACTCCCGTCTAAATGGTCCCTAATAAATAATAATTGTTCCGATATTGGCATGTCTCACCTCCAAAAACCTATGCACTATTTCAAACAATTGTTCAATTGTCAGCATATCAACTGACATATTGCTAATAAAAGGTAAGAAATATATGTTCATTAGGCACATATACATAATGAATACCAACATTTTCACTGTAAAAACTTCTCGTGGACGCAGGAAATGCAGTAGAGGATCCCGGCTTTTTCTGTTGGGTAAATGTATTTGAGCTTCTAAATGAGCTTGTAATTGTTCATTAGAGCCCTTCAGCTGAATCAGTTGTACAGCTCGGTTGGTAGAGCGGCCGTGCCAGCAACTTGAGGGTTGCAGGTTCGATCCCCGCTTCCGCCTTCCTAGTCAATGCCGTTGTGTCCTTGGGCCAGACACTTTACCCACCTGCTCCCAGTGCCACCCACACTGGTTTAATTGTAACTTAGATATTGGGTTTCACTATGTAAAGCGCTTTGAGTCACTTGAGGAAAAAGCGCTATATAAATATAATTCACATATGTGCTTGCAAGTCTTCCATGGTGTTCGGTAGACCAGTGTGTGGAAGGTTGAAGCTGTGGGGTTGCAATCCCTCGACACCCCTACCTGTAACTGTTGTATCCCAATATCTCTCAAAGGCCAGAACATAAAACTAAACACAACGTAATCCTGCTTGTTACGCCAAGATATGTTGTAGTTCTAAGTGGGTGTGGGTACTAAAAAGAGCTATAACTACTGTATAATACTGTACAGCTCAAACAGATTGCCAGAATAAACTGGAGGAGGCTAAACTTTAGTTTGGTACATTTATTTGATTATTTATTTCAAATAATTTCACAGACCCAGCAATTGCATTAAATTGCCAAGTGCCCATCCATCCATTTTATACCGCTTATCCCTGTTTGCGTCACGGGGGGTGCTGGAGTCTATCCCAGCCGCAGTCGGGTGGAAGGCGGTGTACACGTTGGACAAGTCGCCACCTCATCACAGGGCCAACACAGATAGGCAGACAACAGTCACACTCATATTCACACATTAAGGCCCATTTAGTGTTGCCAATCAACCTATCTCCAGGTGCATGTCTTTGTAGCTGGGAAGAACATGCAAATTCCACACAGAAAGACCCCAAGATGATCAAACCCAGGACCTTCTTAATGTGAAGAACATGCACTAACCCGTGTAGTAGGTGAGCGGCCGTTCGCAACCCGAGGGTCCCTGGTTCAATCCACCCCCACCTAGTACCAACCTCGTCACGTCCGTTGTGTCCTGAGCAAGACACTTCACCCTTGCTGCTGATGGGTGCTGGTTAGTGCCTTGCATGGCAGCTCCCCCTTTCAGTGTGTGAATGTGTGTGTGAATGGGTAAATGTGGAAGTAGTATCGAAGCGCTTTGAGTACCTTGAAGGTAGAAAAGCGCTATACAAGTACAACCCATTTATCCATCCATCCATTTTCTACCGCCTATTCCCTTTTTTGGGGTCGCGGGGGGCGCTGAAGCCTATCTCAGCTACAATCGGGCGGAAGGCGGGGTACACCCTGGACAAGTCGCCAACTCATCACAGGGCCAACACAGATAGACAGACAACATTCACACTCACATTCACACACTAGGGCCAATTTAGTGTTGCCAATCAACCTATCCCCAGGTGCATGTCTTTGGAGGTGGGAGGAAGCCGGAGTACCCGGAGGGAACCCACGCATTCACGGAGAGAACATGCAAACTCCACACAGGAAGATCCCGAGCCTGGATTTGAACGCAGGACTGCAGGAACTTCGTATTGTGAGGCAGACGCACTAACCCCTCTGCCACCGTGAAGCCCAACCCATTTATCATTTATCATAATAACATTTCCATCCATCATTTTCTACCGCGTATTCCCTTTGGGGTCGCGGGGGTCGCTGGAGCCTATCTCAACTACAATCAGGCGGAGGGTAAGGTACACCCTGGACAAGTCGCAGCTTCATCGCAGGGCCAACACAGATAGACAGACAACAATCACACTCACATTCACACACTAGGGCCAATTTAGTGTTGCCAATCAACCTATATCCAGAAAAATCCCAAGATGATTAAACACAAGACGTTCTTAATGTGAAGAACATGCACTATCATCGTTTCTCAAAGTGTGGGGAATAGAGACATGACAGGTGGGGCGCGAGGAACGGGAGGGAATTTCACTTAAAAATTTTTTTTTTTTTTTCATTATATTCTTAGATTTTTTTTTTACAACCCCATTTTCTATACAAACTGTAAATCACTTTGTGATTCTGTCTGTGTATATACATGTATGTAAATTACTTATTTTTCCTGTGGTCTTTAAATTTCTAGGTAGGAGCGAAAGTTTGACGGACGCAACAGTAACCAATGGGGGCGGGGCTAAGCGGAACAAACTTTTGCGTGGATGGGTAGCAGGCTAATGTGTGGACCACAATTACACAAAATGGATAAATTGGCTGCATATAGAGTTGCATACAGAATTGCTCAATGCAAAAAAGGACACAATTGCTGAGCAGGTGATTCTCCCCGCTACAATAGACATGGTGTCAGTCATGCTTGACGAGACAAGCGCAGCAAAATTAAAAGCTGTCCCACTGTCAAACGAAAGTTGCGAGACGTATATGCGACATTGCAAGTGATCTTGAGGAACAACTCGTAGACGAATTAAAAGAATGTTGTTTTGCTTTACAAGTGGACGAAGCTATTGACAACATACGTCCGCTTTGTGAATGGCGAGTCACTGTGCGAGGATTTGCTGTTTTGCAAATTCATAAAAAAATAGAGCCAGTCCTGATGAGCTGTTAAAGATAATGGACAGTTTCCTCAAGGAACACAACCTTAAATGGGAAAACTGTGTGGGCTTTTGCTCTGATGGCGCACAGACCATGGCAGGGTCAAGAAACGGGCTGCAGGCTCCAATAAAGAGGGTTGCGCCAAATTCGCATTGGACACACTGCGTCATTCACCCGGAAGCACTCGCGTCAAGGCAACTCAGCCTTGAACTCAATGAAGTTTTAACAGATGTTGTGGGCGCGGTAAATTTTTATCAAAACACGAAAAAGTGGCACTTTTAGTTTATTTATTATTGAACTTGATGCAAGTTATTTGATTTATTATTGAACTTGATGCAAGTTATTTGATTTATTATTGAACTTGATGCAAGTTATAACACTTTTATTTGATTTATTATTGAAGTTGATGCAAGTTATAGCACTTTTGTTTTATTTGTTATTGAACTTGATGCAAGTTATTTGATTTATTATTGAACTTGATGTAAGTTGTACCACAGCTGCACAGTTATTTGATTTATTATTGAACTTGATGTTATTTTATGTTATTCAGTTTGAATGTATACAACTTGATGTTACTTGATGTTCAATAAATTTGAAAATGTTAAGTTTGGCATTAGCGATGGGGGCAGGTGGGGTTTGAAAACTCCCCCTTGTCCAAAGTAGGGGATGACAAAAAATGTTTGAGAACCACTGCACTAACCCCTTTGGTAGGTGATTAACTTAAAAAAGTAAGAATAACATTTGATGTTTAACAAATCTGCGACCCCCAAGGGAATAAGGGGTAGGAAATGGATGGAAATATAACAGATAAAATTGTGGGGTTGAAAAAAACTGACGAGTTATGAGACTATTTCTACAGAGTTTTACGAGGGATGAAGGGCCAACTTCACACCAGTACTAAAACCTAGTGAATACAAACATTACAATGACAAATTTAGTAGTTTCACAGTGAATAGTTTAGATTTTTAATCAATCTCTCCTCTAGTCCAATAATAAAAAATGTGACAATTATATTTATATAATGCTGATGGAACTGCAGTCAGGGAATAAATAATGAACTTGGATGATAGACAAGGAAACAAGGTAGTATAGAGTGTAAAATACAGTAATGTCAAGCAAGATGGAGTTGGAATTAAGAGAAAAAGCAACTGGAAGACAGGGCAAAATTCCCAGGAATAACAGCAATGATAAAGGTGAAAGATTATGTCTACATTATAAAATAAATAAACAGAAATACCAAATCCTATGGTGATGATGGAATTAAACACAAAGAAAGAAAGAAAGAACATAGAGACAAAGTATAACAGTAAATTGGGCTGCAATGTCTGGTAGGAAGGATACGTTTGGCAAAGTACCGAACCCTCCAAACTGCCCCTGCTAGTAGTGTGTGTGCACGATATCGCACGTGTTTGTGCATGAGCTCTAGGAATTGCATGTCAAGCATTGTAAGCCCATTTCCTGGAGCTGGGTTTCATATGCAAAATATCCATCAAATACAAGTATAGAAGGAGATTGGAGTCAAAATGAAAAGTAGAAAAATGTCAAGGCCAGTGTGCTGCAAGGCAGGAAAAGTATTTTGTCAGCCAAGATTGACATTTGACTTTTAGGAATTGTAGAATTCTAAATCATAAAATACACTACCAGTTATGTTCTCATTAGTTTTTAACTAATATTGTTTGTTTTAATAGACATATTTGTTGGCAAAATAAAATAATTGGGTTGATGGATGGATGGGTTCTAAATGGTCAATGGGTTATACTTGTATAGCGCTTTTCTACTTTCAAGGTACTCAAAGCGATTTGACAGTATTTTTCACATTCACACATCAATGGTCGGAGCTGCAAGGCAAGGCTCTAACCATGACCCATCAGGAGTAAGGGTAAAGTGTCTTGCTCAAGGACACAACAAATGTGACTAAGATGGCAGAAGCTGGAGATCGAATCAGGAACCCACAAGTTGTTGGCACGGTTGCTATACCAACCGAGCCAGACCACATAAATAAATCAATGGTTTCAGTAAAACATAAAAACATCATTGTTTGGTAAAGAGACATAATTTGTATTGAAAAATGAAAGACCTACATCTCACACAGCATATAGCAGTGCTTCTCAAATATTTCTATTGACCCCTGACCCCCCTGGAAAAAGAAAAATGTTTTCGCCTCCCCTCTCTTTACAGTGACTATAAATATTATAAATTGTCTATGAAATTGTCATAACTATAGCTCAATATAACATTTGAAGCTTATTAACATTAAAGTAAACAACAGACCTCGTCTCCCACCGTGGTACGGCCAAAAAAAGCATGTTCCCTGAGATCACAAATTACACTTGTACTGGGTTAAACTAACTCGTAATTGTTGATGGGTTATTTAGAAAATCCTGTGACCCATGTTGACTCAGTGTCACAATTTGCACTGTAGGTAATACTAAATGTAATGCCATTGTAACTCTTTTATTGTTAGTATAACTTTCCCCTATTTGTTGCTATGGTGGTAATATTATCTCAGCTAGGCCACGGCCTCGTTTATCAACCACATAGCTTGATGCAACAATGCTGAATATGCAATGTGCGTTCAGGGACATTCTGTAAAAAGATACTTTGATTTTTTTCTTTTTATTTTGCATATACAGAAATTGATTAATGCAGATTTATTTATAGCAATGTCAGGGTAGTGGAAAGTCCGAAACTGAACTGCAAACAAAGTGGTTTTAGTACAAAAGTTTTATTTACCCAATATCAAAAAGTACAGGTTGGATTAAATTGCCCATGCAAACAGAAATCGTCCCCCAGAGGATACAAAATCAAACGAAAACATGCAAATCATATCAAATGTTGGTCCACTGGCTTTTATATGATTCCCTCATGTGTCAAGGTATTTTTGTTTTACAACTGCTGGTTCCAAAAACAACGGTGGGTTTCTTAGTCATAACAAACAGTCATAACATTTAGTAAACTGGTTGGCGCGACCCCAAATTCAACTTTTCCGTACAATTGCTCTTCCAGTGATTCAGAAAAGGCTCTTTGATAGACTTTCTTTTTCGACTAAAATATAACTTAAATATGGTATACAGGACAGAAATTCCACTACATCAGTACATGTGAGACCAACTAGAATGTGGATATGATATGAGCTACTGTGAAGCTCTATTTTAAACAACTCAAAACAATCACAACCACATCTAAAACTTTTTCTGTTAAATAAAACTGTACTTTTATTATGTACGACATATCAGAGTTGTTAGGTTTTCCAAGGGAACATCCTGTCTCAAAATGTGCACTGTCTTGCAGGACACTATAATAAAAAGAATCTGTAATCCACCCGATGTAACGCTCTTAACACACACGCATTCTTTTCCCCCTTTGGCCATGCCTTAGCAGGGGAAACTTGGCTTCAGTTTTTTTCATAAGAAAATTGAATTCAATAGGAAGGAGATTAAAGACAACACATCCTAGCTACAACTGGGTTTTATTAACACAGATACGAATATATACACGATGGATATTGCCTTCCAAAATATTCTCTCTTTTTGATGAAATAACATTAGAGGAACTCCTACGGCATGTAACTGGGATACAACAAACAACATGTTTACTTGACCCACTACCTGGGAAACTTATCAAGGAACTGTTTGTAATATTAGGACCATCAGTGCTAAATATTATAAACGTATCACTTTCCTCTTGCACTGTTCCCCTAGCATTAAAAAAAGAGGTTATTCATCCTCAGCTCACAAGACCTAACCTCGATCCTGATATCATTGTAAACTAAGGGCCGGTGTCCCACCTTCTGTTTATCTCGAAACTCCTCAAAAAAATTGTTGCACAGTAGCTAAATGAACACTTAGCGTCTAACAACATCTTTGAACCTTTTCAATCCGGTTTTAGGGCAAATTACTCTACGGAGACAGCCCTAGCTAAAATTACTAATGATCTATTGCTAACGATGGATTCTAATTTGTCATTCATGTTGCTGCTTCTTGATCTTAGTGCATACCTGCCAACCTTGAGACCTCTGATTTCGCGAGGCGGGGAATGGGGGGCGTGGTCGGGGGTGGGGCAGAGGCGTGGTTTGGGGGCGTGGTTGGGGCGGGGGCGTGGTTAAGAGGGCAGGAGTATATTTAAAGCCAATTCACCAACTGACTTTCAGTGAATGTATGATATTGCGATCCAATTAACACTATTTGTCTACACAAAGACAAACATAAGCAAGTATTTTGGCCAAATGTGTTCACTTTCTAGTGTAGTTTCATGTTTAAGAGATGTTGAGTCTGTAAATAAGTAAATGGTATATAGTAAATACAATATACACATTTATACTAGTATTAATATTAGTAATAATGGTATTAGTATCACAGTAATACTAGAATATACTCGATTTTATTTTCATGATTAATTATAAATACTCTATATTGGATAATACAGTACATAACCTGAAAAGAAACACTGTTAAACAACACAGACACACCATAGAATAGTGTGGTGTGAGAGTTTCATAAAATTAATGTTGTTAAAAAAAAAGGTTTACTTCAAGTAACCCCTGACAATATTAGTTCTTGCACGTGTGTTTCTTATCGATTTAGACTCCAGGCTACAAACC
Source organism: Nerophis ophidion (assembly GCF_033978795.1). Lineage (NCBI taxonomy): Eukaryota > Metazoa > Chordata > Actinopteri > Syngnathiformes > Syngnathidae > Nerophis > Nerophis ophidion. Next base: position 60,379,561 of record NC_084615.1, on the reverse strand, counting down.
AGTCAGCTACGGTGCTTCTGAATAAAATAAATCCGGCCTTGGAGGCAAGGGCTCCTGACACAGAGCTGTCATATCCTCTTACTTTCTACCTCCCGTACACACCCAGAAGTATACACACACACGCAAACACACAAACCCGCCTTACACACGTGCATGCACACGCACTAACACACACACACACAGCGAGTATGAATAAACACAAAATGACGTACGTCCACTCATCAATGCAACAACTGCAGCATCTTTATGATAAATCACACCAATATGTGTTTGTGTTAGAAGACACCAGACGACCACATCTACATGAGAACGTGTTTTATTTTATCAGTTCATCACATGATCTGTTGCCTCCTTGACAGAAAGAAGGAAGATAACAAACGCACACGCAAGCCAACTTGCTGAAACGCTTCAGGCAAAACTGTCATTGAGGGAAAGTGTTACTCATCTTTTGGAAGGGAGACGTGCACTTAACACTGCCGTGAGCAATATTTGTTAACTTTGTCTCTGTAACAGGTATGTGCAACAGTCGGCCCATGGGTCGGATATGGTCTCTGGCTTCTGATTGATTTATAACATTTTCTAGAAAAAAATATTTTAATTTCTTCCGTCTACTAACAGGAGGAGCTCGTAACTTGCTTTTGTGTTGAGTAGCAGTAAGCTAAACCCCCTACCTCATCCATCTTCAAACTGTCCTGCATAGCGTGATTTACACATCCAAAAACGTGTAACCTTTATGTATCATGTATTGAGAATTTGCCAAAGCCCTGGAGCAGGTGTTTCAGCGCCATTCACTAGGTAGAGAAGAAGCTCGGTCCCTCCTCAAGTTACGTCAGGGCTAGCTCCAGGTCAGTGATTATGCCATTGAGTTACCTCTGAGAGTGACTGGAATGCCTCAGCGCCGATTGACACATTTTTTTGTGACTTTCCAATCAGATCAAGGAACAAATGATCCCACTGGACCTCCTTGAGAAACTTGAGGACTTGATAGCACTGACAGTCCGAATTGACAAGTACCGGCAAGACCATTACGAGGAGAAACGACGGCTGTAGGAGCGAGTGTCCACAGCCAATAGGAGGAAGGGTTCCAGCAATTCCCCTACACCTGGTGGACCACTGCCTATTGCCATGCCCTCTATTATGCTGCCATTGGATTGGATGTACCCATGCAATTAGGCCTGACACAGCTTAATTACGGGGTAATGCAAGGAGACACCCTCGCCCCCTTCCTTTTTGTCATAGTCTTGGACTACACGCTCAGGAAGGCCATCAATGGACGTGAGCAGGATCTTGGCCTTACCATTAGACCAAGGAGGTAAAGAAGACACCCGACAGTAGACCTAAACTAAGTGGCCGACATCAGCCTGCTCTCCAACTAGACGGAGCAGGCACAGGAGCTCTTGAGTGGAGTCAGAGTATACCAAGATTGGCTTTTGGCTGAATGCCAGGAAAGCTGAGGAGATCACCTATAACATCCAAGCGGAACACCCACCTCTCACAACAACAGGAGGCACTGCTCTGAAGGAAAGTCAATGACTTCAAGTACCTGGGCTCATGCGTCAGCTCAACAGAGCAGGATTTAAAAGTAAGGAAGACACTTGCATGGAGGGCCCTGAACGGCATGGCCAGTGTGTGGAACTAGAATCTCCCCCGAAAAATCAAACTCAGCTTCTTCTACCCGACTGTGGAACCTGTTCTCCTATATGGCAGTAAATGCTGGACCCTGAGGCCAACCTTGCAGAAGTATCTAGACGGGTGTGACACCAGAATGCTACGTGTAGTGCTCAACATCAGTAAGAGTACACATGTTACCAACAAGAATATGTAAGCTGGAATAGACAGGGTGCCAAAAACACCAAGAGCTGCCAGCCAGCAATATGGTACTGTGGGAGCCAACACATGGGCACCGGTCACGAGTACGTCCCACTTTAACATATGTGGATGTACTCAAGAATGATGCGGGAGCACAAAGCTCGGATGAGCTGGCCAGATGTATGGAGAACCGGGATGACTGGAAACAACAATGGAAGTCTCGTCTGAGGATGACCTAGAGAGAGGGCCCAGCCAGTGTGCGTGCGCCGTGTATTTGTCAGTAAACCTCACTCCCTGACAACTTCAAGAGTGGGTTGTGAGTTTGCCAGCCTGGGCTTTTAGCTTGATGGTCAGCAAACTCGCTTCAATCCAGCGACCAGGCTTTACGGCCCCGTGTGAAATTTGATAAAGGCGGAGGGCCAAACCAAATTGGTTACACTAGTCTAGAAAAGTTTGATCTGTAATTGTTTAATACATGGAAGATGTACTACAAAACATTATTGCCCCAGGAATATCATCTTGTTTGCATTTTCTGCATTACTGTTAACATAGCGCTTCCAAACAGGATACAGGTTTGCCAGCGGCATCAACTTGTGAATCTTTGGATTACATGAATATTTAATGTAACAATAGAACACAAACACAGAGATCAATTTGACTGGAAGGGATGTTTTTTATGAATGTAGGTTATGCCTACATATAGATAAATAACCTTTTTAAATTATTCTAATTTTACACTTTCTTACTTCTAAAACATAAACAAAAAATAAGACATGAAAACAAAAACATAGTTTACAAAAAAACAATAGTTGCCTTCATTAATTCAAATAAAACATACACTCAGACATTCGATCATTCTGACTAAACCTTTTCATATTAAACAAAATAACAGTTGATAAAAATACAACATGGTGGTCTAATGTGCTATCTGTGGATACTCTGGCAGCCCCCACATCCTAAAAATCATGCATGTGAGGTTAATTGGAGGCTCTATTATTTGGAATATGAGTGTGATTTGTTTTGTGTCTATATGTGTCCTGTTTTTGATCCGTGTGTGCCCTTCCTCTTGCCCAAAGTCAGCTGGAATAAGATCCAGAAAGCCTATTACCCAAATGTGGACAAGTAGTATTGAAAAATGTTGGATATTTGTCCCATGTTGTGTTCAGGCTGGTTAACATAAATGCAGCCTTGTGACGGTTAATCCATCAGGTAAAAACATCACTTGGGTTAACCTTTTACATGACAGCACGACAGGTGTGTGATTGCTTTGAAAGGGCTCTACTGAGGATGTCGTTGTGGTTTGTGTTGTGGTTTGTGCAGCCCCTTTGAGACACTAGTGATTTAGGAATATATAAATAAACATTGATTGATTAATTGATTGATTGAAATAGTCAACAAAATCATGAAAGAACAAGAAATGAATTGGTGGTTTAAAGTATGGCATTGTAGAGAAAGTTGGAAATTTTTTGCTAGCATGGAAGCTAGCAAAAACAAAAGGGCCTAGTGTGGAAGCTAGTGGGTAGCGAGCAGGAGAACAGAAGTTGTTACATGTAAAATGAAAACAAAACGGAAGCAGGGAACAAAAGACAGTACACTACTAACAGATACCGAAATATAGCTTACCGCTATGCTGCAAGGACACAACATGAAACGACATGACGGGAGCGACAATACCGAAGTGACATCGACAATTTTCCAGCACTGACTGGATGGGAAGACAGGTCTAAATACGTTTGTTGGAGTGGGCTGATTGACGCCAGGTGTGGCCAGGTGCCAATCAGCCACAGCTGAGGGGACACAGCACTCAGGGAGGAAGACAGGAAACCGACTAAATTAGAGCGCTGACAGGAACTAAAGACAAGAAATACTGCAAACACACAGGAAAAACTAAAACACAAACAAACTGTCAGGGGCAAGCCTGACAATTGCAGTGAAACTTGCCGAGGGACATTCAACCAAATATTAACCTTGCTGTATGTATACTTTTGACCCAGTATATAAATGGTAAATAAATGATAAATGGGTTGTACTTGTATAGCGCTTTTCTACCTTCAAGGTACTCAAAGCGCTTTGACACTACTTCCCCATTTACCCATTCACACACACATTCACACACTGATGGAGAGAGCTGCCATGCAAGGCGCCAACCAGCACCCATCAGGAGCAAGGGTGAAGTGTCTTGCTTAGGACACAACGGACGTGACGAAGTTGGTTCTAGGTGGGATTTGAACCAGTGACCCTCGGGTTGCGCACGGCCATTCTCCCACTGCGCCACATTTGGTCACGTTGTTAGTAGACTCATGATAAATTCATGAAAGAACCAAACTTCATGAATGTTTTTTGTGAACAAGTATGTGCTCCAATCACTCTATCACATAAAAATGAGAGTTGTAGAAATATTGGAAACACAAGATAGTCATGATAAATCTTGAGCCTGACTGTATATATATATATATATATATATATATATATATATATATATATATATATATATATATATATATATATATATATATATATATATATATATATATATATACATATATATATATATATATATATATATATATATATATATATATATATATATATATATATATATATATATATATATATATATATATAATCACCTTAAAACTCATTTGTATACTATTGCCTTTAAATAGACTCCCTTTTTAGACCAGTTGATGTGCCGTTTCTTTTCTTTTTCTCCTATGTTTCACTCTCCCTTCTGGAGGGGGTCCGGTCCGATCCGGTGGCCATGTACTGCTTGCCTGTGTATCGGCTGGGGACATCTCTGCACTCCTGATCCGCCTCCGCTTGGGATGGTTTCCTGCTGTCTCCGCTGTGAACGGGACTCTCGCTGCTGTGTTGGATCCGCTTTGGACTGGACTCTCACTACTGTGTTGGATCCATTATGGATTGAATTTTCACAGTATCATGTTAGACCCGCTCGACATCCATTGCTTTCGTCCTCTCCAAGGTTCTCATAGTCATCATTTTCACCGACGTCCCACTGGGTGTGAGTTTTCCTTGCCCTTATGTGGGCCTACAGAGGATGTTGTAGTGGTTTGTGTTGTGGTTTGTGCAGCCCTTTGAGACACCAGTGATTTAGGGCTATATAGGTAAACATTGATTGATTGATTGATTGATATATATATATAAACTAGCTTCTCGTGCCATCCGCACGTGTTCCTTTTTCCATATTTTTACCTTGTTATTTGAATAAATCATCCGTCTTACCTGCATGCTGCTTCCTGACATCCTTTTACCATCTTAGGGGACCGACCTTTGCAAAACCATGCGACCCCAAGGTGACATTTACACTGTTAATGTTCATTCTAAATGTCATAAGTTTTCATTTATAACTTTCTGTCTTTAAAAATATGATTATTTTTTTTTAACTTTTAATTTACCAGCAGATAGTTAATTGGGAGGGGGGTGAGGTTTGGGGGCGGGGCTTGGAAGGCATGAGACACACATCACGTTCTGAGCGGAGAGTAAAGCGACCTCTGTTGGCTAACGTTGGCTACTGTGTCGAACAGAAACAAATGGAATACTGTCTTGAAAGGCATTACTTAGAAAAAAGTACCAGTGGTAAAAAAGGAAACAACTAACATGTTAGAGCTATTATCTGTTAAATTTAAATGATTGCCCTCTCATTTAGATGAGCATGATGAGACACAGATTTTGACAGGCTCCGTCCGAGGCATCCAGCTTCAGTTCATGTCTGCCGCTAGACAAGTGCCACCGATCAGAAACTGCATTTGTGGTCAGAAGTTAGCATTTACGGTAGGTGAATGTTCAATTGTAGTCAGACAAAAGTTGCATGTTTTCCTGCAACTAAAAATAAGTGTTGTGATCCGGCTTCCGGATCACACATCTCTAGCATGTTTGTCTTTTTTGTATTGTCCTACTATGTTTTGATCATGTTTTGGACTCTACCGATCCCGTTTGTTAGCGCACTTCCTTGTTTTGTATTGTCACCATGGCAACCTAAGTATGCCTCCTGCACGGACTCATTACGCACACCTGTTTTGAATTATTTGTGTTGTATTTAAGACCACCTGCTACCTTAGTTCCTCCTGGCTGTTTTGTTTGCTACTTGCAACACGCACGTTGGTTCTTATTTTTGTAATCACTATTGCTAAGTCTCGCCTTAGCTTTGCGTGCGCTCTGCACCTCTATTCCTGTACTCTGCTCTCGTTGCTAATTATTAGCATAGCTCTCCGTGCATTCGGCACGCCTTTTCTTTGCATTTTGTACCAGTATTATTTTTGTTTTTGTATTAAATCTAATCTTACCTGCAACTCCTGCCTGTCCTGGTCCTCTTGCATCCCTGGGGTAGCAACACGCATCCATTATGCCTCGCCATCATGTCAGAAAACAGCCAGCACAACGCCGCCTCGCAGTGGACCACCAAAAGTCTTCCCTTCGCCAAGCCGCGAAGACTTTTTCCCCGGACAGCAGCGCGCAGACAACAGCCCAGTACTCTTCCCTGAGGTTTGGAAGTTTTGTTTTTTCTCCATATTCCAACCACTCTTCCGACTGGGCTGTCAGGCCAGGGCATACCTCCGGCCCACCGGTCCATCACGGTGACGTCATTTCGTCAACGCCCCCTGGTGACTCAATACCACCCCCTGTCGATGATATTTTTTCTGAGGATTTTTATATTGTTGAGTCTTATTCTCAACCTGTTTCAAATATTGACTATGATTTTTTGGACTCTATAGACACAACTAAGTTCTATACAGATGTTATTTCTAGATGCAAACTAAGGCAACATGAGCTACCTACTTTTCTTCCTCCACCTCTTAAGCCCCGTTCCCCGCCCAAGTCTGGGTTTTTTTCTCCTTTTTCAAAAGGACATGTTGGTCAACTTAAAGGGGAGGAGTCTGCCCACCTCCAAACCTCACACCACCCTCCCTTAAGGTCAGTCCCTGACCATAGGGAACGGGTCTGGGATCCCCGTCTGGAGGGAGGGGCTAAGGCCTATAGCTTTGGTGGGGAAGTAGCTCAGATGCTAACTGTCAAACCGCAGCCTCCTATGAGGCCACCTCCACCGATATTCCGCTTAGCTCCTCCTAGTAGACCTCCTCCACCTGTGTTTCCCCCGGTCAAGCCACTAAGGCCACCTAGACCTCCTCCACCGACTTTTCGACTCGCTAGTCCACTACCTCCAGTGCGCCCTCCACCACCGGTGTTCAAGCCTAGTCCCAGTCCTGGTCCGACTTCTGGCCAACATTGTAGATCAACTCGTAGACTGAGTCGTAGTCCGAGTCCTAGCCCAAGTCCTTGCTCAAGTCATTCTCTTAATGGTAGTCCAAGTCCCGGTCCCAGTTACGTACCTTCGTGTAGTCTTGATCGTAGTCCGTGTCCTAATTCCCCTCGTGGTCTTAGTCCTCACAGTAACCCTAGTCCTTGCCCAAATTCTTGTCCGAGCCCCAGTGTCACTGTAAGTCCTAGTCTTTGTCCAAGTCCTTGCCCGAGCACCAGTATGATTGTAAGTCCCAGTCCTTGCCCTAGGTTGACCTCAAGTCCTAGTTCCTGCCCAAGCCCTGGTTCGACTGTAAGTCCTGGTCCTTGCCCAAGTCCTTATAAAAGCACTAGTTTGATTGTAAGTACTGGTCCTCACACAAGTCCTTGCCCAAGTCCTAGTGTTAGTCTAAATCCTCATAGTAGTCCTAGTCCTCCTCTCTGCCAGTCTCTTAGTGCTCCTCGGCTGACGCCGACTCCTGCTCCTCGGCTGACGCCGACTCCTGCTCCTCGGCTGACGCCGACTCCTGCTCCTCGGCTGAAGCCGACTCCTGCTCCTCGGCTGAAGCCGACACCTGCTCCTCGGCTGAAGCCGACACCTGCTCCTCGGCTGAAGCCGACACCTGCTCCCAGTCTGGTTCTCACACCAGCTCCCAGTCTGGTTCTCACACCAGCTCCCAGTCTGGTTCTCACACCAGCTCCCAGTCTGGTTCTCACACCAGCTCCCAGTCTGGTTCTCACACCAGCTCCCAGTCTGGTTCTCACACCAGCTCCCAGTCTGGTTCTCACACCAGCTCCCAGTCTGGTTCTCACACCAGCTCCCAGTCTGGTTCTCACACCAGCACAAACTCCAAGGCTGGAGCCCACTCCGGTACCAGCACCACGACAGGTACCGGTGCCAGCTCCGTGCCGCCAAGCACCGGTGCCAGCTCCGTGCCGCCAAGCACCGCCGACGACGGGGCTGGAGCCCACACCAGCGCCGACGACGGGGCTGGAGCCCACACCAGCGCCGACGACGGGGCTGGAGCCCACACCAGCGCCGACGACGGGGCTGGAGCCCACACCAGCGCCGACGACGGGGCTGGAGCCCACACCAGCGCCGACGACGGGGCTGGAGCCCACACCAGCGCCGACGACGGGGCTGGAGCCCACACCAGCGCCGACGACGGGGCTGGAGCCCACACCAGCACCACCGACGACTCCTGCGGCTCCCAGGCCGCCTCCGACGACTCCTGCGGCTCCCAGGCCGCCTCCGACGACTCCTGCGGCTCCCAGGCCGCCTCCGACGACTCCTGCGGCTCCCAGGCCGCCTCCGACGACTCCTGCGGCTGCAGCACCCGCATCATCCTCGCCAGCTGCACTCGGGCCTGCTTTGGCTGCAGTCCCCGCACCCTCGTCTGCTGCTTCCAAGCCTGCTGGGATTTCGGTGCTGAGGCGTCGTCCACCACGTCGACCACGGGCGTGGCCTCTGCGAGGTCATCCTCCTCGCCAGATACTCCCTCCTCCATGTCGGCCACGGATGTGGCCGTGCCCGGGTCGTCCGCCTCGCCGGGCACCTCATCCTGCGAGGCGGCCACTAATGTGGCCTTTTCGAGGTCGCCCGCCAAAACTTTTTCGGCAGCAGCGTTCCACCCGCCGCCGCCACATGATGTGTCCTCGGTGGATTCGGGGACATGCGATCTGGCGACCCTCCACCGTGGACTCCTTCCGCCCTCCCTTCGTTTGTGAACTTTCTGGTTTTGGGAGGGGGTTCTCTTTATTGCAGTTTTTTGGGGGCATCTGGGATCTGCCCCTTAAGGGGGGGGGTAATGTTGTGATCCGGCTTCCGGATCACACATCTCTAGCATGTTTGTCTTTTTTGTATTGTCCTACTATGTTTTGATCATGTTTTGGACTCTACCGATCCCGTTTGTTAGCGCACTTCCTTGTTTTGTATTGTCACCATGGCAACCTAAGTATGCCTCCTGCACGGACTCATTACGCACACCTGTTTTGAATTATTTGTGTTGTATTTAAGACCACCTGCTACCTTAGTTCCTCCTGGCTGTTTTGTTTGCTACTTGCAACACGCACGTTGGTTCTTATTTTTGTAATCACTATTGCTAAGTCTCGCCTTAGCTTTGCGTGCGCTCTGCACCTCTATTCCTGTACTCTGCTCTCGTTGCTAATTATTAGCATAGCTCTCCGTGCATTCGGCACGCCTTTTCTTTGCATTTTGTACCAGTATTATTTTTGTTTTTGTATTAAATCTAATCTTACCTGCAACTCCTGCCTGTCCTGGTCCTCTTGCATCCCTGGGGTAGCAACACGCATCCATTATGCCTCGCCATCGTGTCAATAAGGATATTAGGCGACATCTTCTGCTCAGTCATCTCTTCATTTGATATATTGCTGATCCGGTCAAAGTTTACAGCTTACATTGAAACGCATACTGGTACTACACTTTGGACAAGTGCCACTCAATTGCACCACACGTCGTGCACACAAGTTACTGTATCTCTGTGAACCACCACACTACCAATTAACCACACTGAAAACTGATTTCATTAAAGGCCTACTGAAACCCACTAGTACCCACCACGCAGTCTGATAGTTTATATATCAATGATGAAATATTAACATTGCAACACATGCCAATACGGCCGGTTTAGTTTAATAAATTACAATTTTAAATTTCCCGCGGAGTTTCTTGTTGAAAACGTCGCGGAATGATGACGTGTGCGCGAGACGTCCCGGGTTGCAGGGGACATATTAGTGCAGGACCATTTGCGGCTAAAAGTCATCTCTTTTCATCGCGCAATTAAAAGGTATTCTGGACATCTGTGTTGCTGAATCTTTTGCAATTTGTTCAATTAAAAATGTAGAAGTCAAAGTACAAAGATGGAGGTGGGAAGCTTTAGCCTTTAGCCACACAAACGCACGGTGTTTCCTTGTTTAAAATTCCCGGAGGTGAAGCTTTACTATGGATCAGAGCGGTCAAGCGAACATGGTTCCTGACCACTTGTCAACCGGAAGGTTTCGGTGAGAAAATTGTGGTAAAATGTCGCCACTTACTGGAGATCAGCTGAGCTTTCACCATCCATGCAGCTGCCATCGACTTCCCTCAAAGACTGTCGTCAAGACATCCGTGGACACACCCCTCCGACTATCAGGTACTATTTAATCACACTAAAACACTAGCAACACAATAGAAAGAGAAGGGATTTCCCAGAATTATCCTAGTAAATGTGTCTAAAAACATCTGAATCCGTCCCAATGCAATCGCCCTTTTTTTTTTTTACTTTATATATATATTTTTTTTTTTTCTAGTCCTTTGCTATCAATATGATCATCCACAAATCTTTCATCCTCGCTCAAATTTTTGGGGAAATTGTCGTTTTCTCGGTCCGAATAGTTCTTGCTGCTGGAGGCTCCCATCATAAACAATGTGAGGACGTGAGGAGCCCTCACCCTTGTGACGTCATCGTCTGCGACTTCCGGTAAAGGCGAAGCTTTTTTATTAGCGACCTAAAGTTGCGAACTTTATCGTGGATGTTCTCTACTAAATCCTTTCAGCAAAAAATATGGCAATATCTCGAAATGATCAAGTATGACACATAGAATGGACCTGTTATCCCCGTTTGGATAAGAAAATCTCATTTCAGTAGGCCTTTAAAATATACTATTCATTGCAACTCATTGAAATTAGGTTGAAGCCTGACAAAAACTAAGAACTCAACAGTCTGTTTGACCTTTGACTTTTTCTACCCAAGCAATGTGGACCTGCTATTTTGTGTTGGGCTGATTCTTATGATTCACATCAAGAGGTTTTACATACTTGATCAGTTGCTGATTTATGTAAATCCACTTCATAAACTGATGTGTGCAAAGAGGTTTTACATGCATAATTAAATGCATGTTTCCTGTCATAAACGGGGACACGGACAGAAAGATGAAGAACTTTGATCATTCGGATTCCTCCAAAACTTCATAAATCGGCAAATAATTATAAGGAAACAAATACTATCACTCCAGTAGTCTTCACTATAAGTATGTTTTTTCTCCACCAACTCAACATTAAACAATTGGTTTGTTCAGCAATATTTAAAGTGTGAATATGCACATCCTAAATGTGTTTTCACGAAAGCACAACACTTGACTTGCTGTAGGCAAGTGGCTAGAGGGAGTATTTAACCTCAACTCATAATTATAGCAGCAGCTTGCTGTGTCATGCCCTGCTATCAAATAACCCAGCAGACCATCAGCAGACCAGATATTTACCTTTTTTATCGTCTGCGCTCAGATTTTATCAATATTTTACTTCAACGACTCTGCAGGCATCAAATAGGAAAATAAGCATTTTACACATTCAAATTACTTACACAAAGAATGGCATTGATTTATCAAAAAAAAGAAAACAACTTGCTTTAATATTTTAGACAAATAATATACTGTACTTGTCATGTCCCTCTCTCTGAATATGACCTTTAACCAAAGGTTTCAATAAATCACAATCTTTTTTATTAATTTTTTAATTGTATTATTATCATTATAACGAGACTAACCCCTTTCTCGTCCTGCTTTAAAGGAACTCACAATTGTTCTCAAAGAGGGGTCCTCAGACAGCAGAGGACTTTCTTTTTACTTTTCAATTTTTTTTTTTTTTTTAGTTTCTTTAATATTGTATTGCCAAATATCACAGTGAATATAAATCAGTCCAACAAAATAATATTGTAGCGAACAATTCTAATTCCAAACCAATCCCAGCCCTGCAACACTGAAACGGGACGGCGTGGCGCAGTGGAAGAGTGGCTGTGCGCAAACCGAGGGTCCCTGGTTCAATCCCCACCTACTACCAACCTCCTACTACACCCTTGCTCCTGATGGGTGCTGGTTAGCGCCTTGCATGGCAGCTCCCTCCATCAGTGTGTGAATGTGTGTGTGAATGGGTAAATGTGGAAGTAGTGTCAAAGCGCTTTGAGTACCTTGAAAGTAGAAAATTACAACCCATTTATCATTTAAACATTTCTAATGTTTCCAGATACACAGGACAAGATGTTAAAATCCAAAGTGCCACTTCCTACCTCCCGTGTTGAAGACTTAAAGACACTGACTTATTATCTTTGTTGCTGCAGGCTGGGGAGACGCATCATTAGGGTTTTTAAGTGGGCTCCTATTCTCATGGACATTTCGCTGACTGGGCCCACGATGCCTCAAGTAGGTTCAGCGGTGCATTGTGGCGTCCCAGAAGCACCCCCCTCTGCATCTGACCGGCCTCCGCATGAGTATTGATTTATTTTGGTGACCAGTTGAGGTCCTTCCTCCTTAGCCAGAGCCATTGGCCGCTCCGCTCTGCCACCCGCGATGTTTCCTTAATGGCCTGACGTAGAGCTTGACCGCCAACTCCCAGGTCCCTCATCAGCCTTATTGTTGATGTTGCCACAAAGCCCCGACATCCAACTTTTACATGGCAGACTCGTATTTTCCAGCCTCGCCGTTCAGCCTCTGCAGCGAGCTCTGCATACCGGAGCTTTTTCCGCTCAAAAGCTTCCTCCACCGCATCCTCCCAAGGGACTGTGAGTTCAACGAAGTACACGATGTGCTGGGAGTTGGACCACAGGATAAAATAATATTGTAGCGAACAATTCCAATTCCAAACTGTGACAGGTCTCCAGCCGTCTTCGTGTGGGTTGCAGTGACAATCGATACAGGACGCATCGTAACAGATTTGACTCTAGTTTATTGTTGCAATAAACATAGTTTATTGCCAGTCGGTCGCGCAAATATATAGCGCGCCGTTTCTTCCTGCTAATCACGGCGCACCTTTCAGTGGCCGGTGGCTGCGTCGTCCGAAGGGGCTCATCTCGCTCTGGGTCTCTCTCGTCGCGTTCATGGTCTTCCTTCTCGGGTGGTTCCTCTCCTACTTCTGCCCCGATTGTTCCTCCTTCTCCCCTTTTATGCTGCAGAAGAAGATGTAGGGATTGAGAGCAGGTGTGTGAACTACGCACCTGACTCTGATGGCTGCAGTGTCGCTCCAGGTGTGCCCCGCCTCTCTGCTCCGCTGCATGCTCCGCCTCCTTGCCGCCATCTTGGGCAGGACCACCATTTGTCCGAGCCTGCTGTCGGCTCGTCGGCTCCTTCCCTCCACACAAACCAATCCCAGCCCTGCAACACAGAAACATTTCTAATATCAACTTTCTAACAGAAATGACTAAAAACACAAACAAACATTGTATACTCACTCATTCATGCAATTAATGAAGACATGTAAAAAAAAAAAGGTCATGTGATTGTTTTTCTCGCAAACTGAAATAATGATAATATGTACTCCCTGCAGGCCATGGCAGCATAGCCAAATCGCTGTGGCAGGACAGGAGTAATAAGGGACGGAAACAGAAGGATACGTAGTTAGTGCTAGGCTTGTGCAGTACAAGTACTACAGAAGTGTTTATGTGTTACGCAGCTCATTCAATAGAATAAAATCAAATCATTGATGCATGTTCCAGCGAATTAGAATGTATTTTTTTTACAAGTTTTTGCACAGCCCTTAGACCTGATAAAAGCACAATATAATGTGTTAAAGCCATGTGTGACACTATTTATTAGCTTTCCTTCAGTCTACACTAAATGCATGTCGTTCTTACACCTTGATACTTTTGCTTAGCTTTTATATTTTCGCCATCACACCAAAGGCTGTGCAAATTAAAAAAGTGATACACCAACTTTCATGCTTTCATGTAACCAAACTATCCATCCATCCATCCATTTTCTACCGCTTATTCCCTTTTGGGGTCGCGGGGGGCGCTGGCGCCTATGTAACCAAACTTAAACATTCCAAACCAATGTCCACAATTCCCCGAAAGTGACTGTTTGCTATTTGCTCAAAGTTACAGTTTTAAAACCATCACAAGAACACCACCAGTTTGCTTATGTTTGTCGTTTGGTGAAAGCATGCTTTCTAAATTAAATATATCAAATACAAATTGTTCAACACCCCAAAGAAAAAGGCTGGTGACTCCAGAGTACGTGCAAATACACAAAAGCAGTCTTAGACAAGCAGGGCCAACCATTTCTATATGCAGATCACATGCTGTGGGGTCAGTTTTGTGTAAATTAGTGCATGTAAAATGTCAGTTAACGAACGGGTGCCCTTTTCAAAATTTTCTGCAGATGTATGCCCAGTCTCTTCCTGCTCCTACATTGACAAGAATACAACAGCAAATTTCTCCAGACATTAACAACGCCCCTCCATGGCGCACACTTTAGTGCTGGGTTTATAAAACGGAAGTAAAGGTAATGAATCTTGATCATATATTTGCCAGGACCATAAGTAAATTAATGTTTTCTTTATATTAAATGTGTTACTTTTCGCAAAAAAAATATTTTATTCATCATTAATTATGTATTGTACAAAACATGCTTTAATACAAGTTACCAAATGGGAGGGTCTAAAATGTAATTCTGCTTAGAACCCCAATTCAGTCAGGGACCGCCCTGCAGAGAAGAAACTACTATTTTGCAGTCATGTTGTTGTTATGACCGGATAAAAATTCAAAGATAGCTAACATTTTTAGCAAAAATGTGCCAATTCGCTTTCATGAGCTGACAACAATGATAAATGTTACGCGGGTCTTAGTTTGCGCGCTCAAAGCCGGAAGGGGGCGAAATATAATGCTCACAACACTTCCAAAAAATAGCGCTCTCCTGGTAGCTACAAAAGGGATGCAAACAGTCACTTAAATTGTAGAAATTATAGAATAATAATACAAAGTCATTTCATTTTTGTTTTTTAAATAAAATAAAAAAAGTCATTTCATAAGTACATCTTTATCGCACATGATATGACATTGATTTTATTGCAGATAAATACTTGAAAGATGACAATACCTTTTAAATGTAAATTATTATGTTTTAGTGTTACATAAAATATGGGGAATCGTGAGTTTGGTAAGAAAAAACTATATGTCACTAACTATTCTATTTTCTTTTTCTTTTCTGAATTCTATATCTTCTGAACTCATGAGAAATGGTAGTAATAACCAGAAGAAAATATATTTATTATCAACTCACACAGTTTAGTTTTTGTGTTTAATTACATTACCTACAGAGAAAAGATTATTGTTTAGCAATTTCCCAACAGAGTTCATCTAAGTTTCTTCTCACTTTGCGTTAAACGCCTGTGGTTCAGCAAGGTAACATTCTTTGTGACCTGCTGTTCGTTCCTCAGTGACAGTTTTAGGCTGACAGCAGGGATGTCAAAGGTCTGTTAATGGCCTGACTTCCAGCTGCTGAAGTTTGTCCTCTACGTCATCTCCTTTTCACACAAAGTGAAGTATTAGTCATGGAAGAAAATGACTGATTTTCTTTTTGTAATCTGTCCTTCCAGCCACATGGGCAAATTGTATTGTTGATTAAGATGCCAGAGAAGTTTAGTATACTTCTTTTGTTGCAGTATTCATATCTAACTTTATTACGTTTTTGTATGTATATATATATATATATATATATATATATATATATATACAGTGGGGCAAAAAAGTATTTAGTCAGCCACCGATTGTTCAAGTTCTCCCACTTAAAATGATGACAGAGGTCTATAATTTTCATGATAGGTACACTTCAACTGTGAGAGACAGAATGTAAAAAAAAAATCCAGGAATTCACATTGTAGAAATTTTAAAGAATTTATTTGTAAATTATGGTGGAAAATAAGTATTTGGTCACTTCAAACAAGGAAGATTTCTGGCTCTCACAGACCTGTAATTTATTCTTTAAGAAGCTCTTCTGTCCTCCACTCATTACCTGTATTAATGGAACCTGTTTGAACTCATTATCTGTATAAAAGACACCTGTCCAGAGCCTCAAACAGTCAGAATCCAAACTCCACTATGGTCAAGACCAAAGAGCTGTCGAAGGACACCAGGAAAATAATTGTAGACCTGCACCAGACTGGGAAGAGTGAATCTACAATAGGCAAGCAGCTTGGTGTGAAAAAATCAACTGTGGGAGCAATTATCAGAAAATGGAAGACATACAAGACCACTGATAATCTCCCTCGATCTGGAGCTCCACGCAAGATCTCAACATGATCATGAGAACGGTGAGCAAAAATCCCAGAACCACACGGGGGGACCTGGTGAATGACCTGCAGAGAGCTGGGACCAAAGTAACAAAGGTTACCATCAGTAACACACTACTATTTTTATAAATGTTTAATGATAATGTCAATGAGGGATTTTTAATCACTGCTATGCTGAAATTATAACTAATATCGATACTGTTGATAATATTCATTTTTTTCACTATTTTTCGTTTGTTCTGTGTCGTGTTTGTGTCTCCTCTCAATTGCTGTTTATCGCAGTTCTGAGTGTTGCTGGGTCAGGTTTGGTTTTGGAATTGTATTGTATTGTTATGGTATTGCTGTGTATTGCAACAAGCAACAAACAAACAATCGGAAAATCCCCGTTACTGAGGTGGCTAACTCATGATGCGTGCAGTTTATCAAAGCAACAAACAAACAATCGGAAAATTCCTGTCGTATCAATTCCTAGATATGGTCGTAACTATACTAAATGCACTGGGCATAATAAACACAACATTATTAATATTGCTACTACGGATAATTTGATCAAAAACTCCCTAAAACAGCCCACTACCTATAATATAGGTTTTTTAAACATAAGATCATTGTCTCCCAAAACGTTATTAGTTAATGATATTATCAGAGACAACAATCTTAACGTCATCGGTCTCAGCGAAACCTGGCTTAAACCAAACGACTTTTTTGCGCTAAATGAGGCATGTCCTCCTAACTTTACACATGCGCATATTGCCCGTCCGCTCAAAAGGGGTGGGGGGGTCGCACTAATATACAACGAAAACTTTAACCTTAGTCCTAACATAAATAATAAATATAAATCGTTTGAGGTGCTTACTATGAAGTCTGTCACACCGCTGCCTCTACACCTGGCTGTTATCTACCGCCCCCCAGGGCCCTATTAGGACTTTATCAATGAATTCTCAGAGTTCGTTGCTGATCTTGTGACACACGCCGATAATATAATCATAATGGGGGACTTTGATATCCATATGAATACCCCATCGGACCCACCGTGCGTAGCGCTCCAGACTGTAATTGATAGCTGTGGTCTCACACAAATAATAAATGAACCCACGCATCGCAACGGTAATACGATAGACCTAGTGCTTGTCAGGGGTATCACCGTCTCCAAAGTTACGATACTCCCGTATACTAAAGTATTGTCCGATCATTACCTTATAAAATTCGAGGTTCAGACGCATGTTCGTCAAACTAATAATAATAATAACTGCTATAGCAGCCGCAACATTAATACGGCCACAACGACAACTCTTGCTGACCTACTGCCCTCGGTTATGGCACCATTCCCAAAGTATGTGGGCTCTATTGATAACCTCACTAACAACTTTAACGACACCCTGCGCGAAACCATTGATAACATAGCACCGCTAAAGTTAAAAAAGGCTCCAAAAAAGCGCACCCCGTGGTTTACAGAAGAAACTAGAGCTCAGAAATTATTATGCAGAAAGCTGGAACGCAAATGGCGCACGACTAAACTTGAGGTGCACCATCAAGCATGGAGTGATGGTTTAATAACTTATAAACGCATGCTTACCTCAGCTAAAGCTAAATATTACTCAAATCTCATCCACCGTAATAAAAACGATCCTAAATTTTTGTTTAGTACGGTAGCATCGCTAACCCAACAAGGGACCCCTTCCAGTAGCTCAACCCACTCAGCTGATGACTTTATGCAATTCTTTAGTAAGAAAATTGAAGTCATTAGAAAGGAGATTAAAGACAATGCGTCCCAGCTACAACGGGGTTCTATTAACACTGATACGATGGTATATACGGCGGATACTGCCCTCCAAAATAGTTTCTTTCGTTTTGAGGAAATAACATTAGAGGAATTGTTACAACGTGTAAATGGAATAAAACAGACAACATGCTTACTTGACCCTCTTCCTGGGAAACTGATCAAGGAGCTTTTTGTATTATTAGGTCCATCAGTGCTAAATATTATAAACTTATCACTCTCCTCGGGCACTGTTCCCCTAACATTCAAAAAAGCGGTTAATCATCCTCTTCTTAAAAGACCTAACCTCGATCCTGACCTCATGGTAAACTACCGACCGGTGTCTCACCTTCCCTTTATTTAAAAAATCCTTGAAAAAATTGTTGCGGAGCAGTTAAATGAACACTTAGCGTCTAACAATCTATGTGAAACCTTTCAATCCGGTTTCAGAGCAAATCACTCCACGGAGACAGCCCTCGCAAAAATGACTAATGATCTATTGCTAACGATGGATTCTGATGAGTCATCTATGTTGCTGCTCCTCGATCTTAGCGCTGCTTTCGATACCGTGGATCATAATATTTTATTAGAACGTATCAAAACACGAATTGGTATGTCAGACTTAGCCCTGTCTTGGTTTAACTCTTATCTTACTGATAGAATGCAGTGTGTCTCCCATAACAATGTGACCTCGGACTACGTTAAGGTAACGTGTGGAGTTCCCCAGGGTTCGGTCCTTGGCCCTGCACTCTTCAGCATCTAGATGCTGCCGCTAGGTGACATCATACGCAAATACGGTGTTAGCTTTCACTGTTATGCTGATGACACCCAACTCTACATGCCCCTAAAGCTGACCAACACGCCGGATTGTAGTCAGCTGGAGGCGTGTCTTAATGAAATTAAACAATGGATGTCCGCTAACTTTTTGCAACTCAACGCCAAAAAAACGGAAATGCTGATTATCGGTCCTGCTAGACACCGAACTCTATTTAATAATACAACTCTAACATTTGACAACCAAACAATTAAACAAGGCGACACGGTAAAGAATCTGGGTATTATCTTCGACCCAACGCTCTCCTTTGAGGCACACATTAAAAGCGTTACTAAAACGGCCTTCTTTCATCTCCGTAATATCGCTAAAATTCGCTCCATTCTGTCCACTAAAGACGCTGAGATCATTATCCATGCGTTTGTTACGTCTCGCCTCGACTACTGTAACGTATTATTTTCGGGTCTCCCCATGTCTAGCATTAAAAGATTACAGTTGGTACAAAATGCGGCTGCTAGACTTTTGACAAGAACAAGAAAGTTTGATCACTTTACGCCTGTACTGGCTCACCTGCACTGGCTTCCTGTGCATTTAAGATGTGACTTTAAGGTTTTACTACTTACGTATAAAATACTACACGGTCTAGCTCCATCCTATCTTGCCGATTGTATTGTACCATATGTCCCGGCAAGAAATCTGCGTTCAAAGGACTCCGGCTTATTAGTGATCCCCAAAGCCCAAAAAAAGTCTGCGGGCTATAGAGCGTTTTCCGTTCGGGCTCCAGTACTCTGGAATGCCCTCCCGGTAACAGTTCGAGATGCCACCTCAGTAGAAGCATTTAAGTCTCACCTTAAAACTCATTTGTATACTCTAGCCTTTAAATAGACTCCCTTTTTAGACCAGTTGATCTGCTGTTTCTTTTCTTTTTCTTCTATGTCCCACTCTCCCCTGTAGAGGGGGTCCGGTCCGATCCGGTGGCCATGTACTGCTTGCCTGTGTATCGGCTGGGGACATCTCTGCGCTGCTGATCCGCCTCCGCTTGGGATGGTTTCCTGCTGGCTCCGCTGTGAACGGGACTCTCGCTGCTGTGTTGGATCCGCTTTGGACTGGACTCTCGCGACTGTGTTGGATCCATTGTGGATTGAACTTTCACAGTATCATGTTAGACCCGCTCGACATCCATTGCTTTCCTCCTCTCTAAGGCTCTCATAGTCATTATTGTCACCGACGTCCCACTGGGTCATTATTGTCACCGATGTCCCACTGGGTGTGAGTTTTCCTTGCCCTTATGTGGGCCTACCGAGGATGTCGTGGTGGTTTGTGCAGCCCTTTGAGACACTAGTGATTTAGGGCTATATAAGTAAACATTGATTGATTGATTGATTGATTGTTTTGTTGGATTGATTAAAAAAAAAACATGAATTTTTAAAAATAAAAAATTGACCCGAGTGTGTGAATGTTGTCTATCTATTGTGATGGCCCTGCGATGAGGTGGGGACTTGTCCAGGGTGTACCCGGCCTTTTGCCCGGATGCAGTTGAGATAGGCTCGAGCTCCCGCCGCAACACCGAAAAGGACAAAGCGGTAGAAACTGGATGGATGGATGGACGTTCAACACTGAAAACTAGTACTTGGTTTCCCCCCCACAATATTAGCAATTCCAACACACTAACTTTATTTTTCTCCCTTTTGCAACTGCACGTTTTCGAGCTTTCCTCTTACATGCAGTACAGCATGAACTGAGATTACTCTACACGGGAACTTTGCAATAATGCTGACAGAGTAAATCCAACGCCATGCTGTTTTGCGTTTGTGCTCAAAATATATCTGCTCTGACAGAATTCAGCTCCTAGGTATGCATTTAGATAGCTTGTAATAAAATTGTCATTGTTTGAATGAGCATGTCGCCCACTTCTGCTGTTCAAAAAAGTGGAATATACTTATTTTTTCTCTTGATCCAGTCCACTGGCCTACCATCATCGGTCTCAGTGAGTCACACTTTTACTCAATTTTCAGCATGAAACAGCTGTGTGAAAGGTGCATGCGTCCTCACCTCCCATTAACATTGCAAAATGCAACGTCAGGCAGTTTCCTTCTCCTCATTTTGACATTTCCTGTGATTTTTCCTTTTTGATTTCACAGTTCCTGCACCTTGGCTAAAAATGTGTGTGACAAAACATTGATATTTTTGGGGTAATACGTAGGTCATGTATTGCATTCACTAAAACTACTGTATGTTGTGTAGTGCTTATATGATAGTGGTTATTAGGAATATTGTTGTCTGCTGTCTAATAATTGTACATGAGCACCAATACTGTATGTGAAAGATGCAACAACTAAAATCCTGTATCATCTGTCCTAGAAAATGTGTTAAACATTATTCTACATTGCGGTTATCCAACGTACTAAAAGTAAATAACTGTGTACACTCAGTAGTCATTTGATCTGGAATATAACACTTTCGAAAGCTCTCCATGTGCATTATTATTCATATTGCATTCTATTTATGGTATACAACATGTAACAAAGTGGCCATTCCTGTACAAGTCAAATGGTATCAAAAAAGTACTGTCAATGGGACATGTTGATTGTGTTAGTTCAAGGACGATTAGTAAAGGCTAACGTTTACATTTTAACCAATACAGTACCAATTTCTGGAACATCTGTGTCAGTACTCAATTACCAATTGATGTAATTTGACAACAAATCTCCCAAGTTAGCAGGCACTTGGCCAATAAGTACCGTGTAAGTAATAGCTGATATTTCGTATTGCATCCTGAAATTAACATATAGCCAGTGCAAGGATGCCAAAACCGGACTAATTTGACTGGATTTATGAGATCTGAAGAAGAGCCTATAGGCATCTTTCTGAGATAATTACAGGCAATCGATTGACCTTTATTTGAGACCGGTAAAGAATGAATTGCAATAGTCAAGCAGTGAGGACACAAGAAAAGTAATGATGATTCCTAGTTCGGTTTACGATACGATTGATCTAAGTTTGGAAATGTTTATGAAGTGGAAAAAACAAGAGCGGGTTATACTTTTGATGCTCTCATTAAAAACACAGTGTGGTTAAATGTTTTCCCAAGATTTCTCAGAGGCTGCTTGGGAATGAGCAGAACCTTTACCATACATTTACCAGCATCAGAGGCCGTAATGCAGTGTTCGTTATAACGGCGTTATTTACAAAGTAAACAATAACGAATGATCTAGTGAATTACTTTCAGGTCCATTACAACGCCGTTCGCGATATCTTGATGTAACGGGTATGCTATTTTTGATAAGTGCAGCAAGTTCACTGCAGGACGTATCTTTTTACTAGTGAAAGCAACAAGCAGGACCACGCTGAAATGAATTTGATATCAAATAGGAAGAGGCAACATCACAATGTGACACAGCAGACAATCACATAAGCACACATACACAATGGGTATAACGAACAACAAATCATCGATTGAAGTGACAAACTTACAATTCAAACAATACACCGTTTGTTGACAAAATGACATGACAGCCATCGAAGCACATTCAATGTCTTTATTAACCGGAGGTAATACAATCCGGTGAAAAGATTCATAAGAGCTAGCATCAGAGCTAACAAGCTGCCACTGCGAATCGCTGAAGCTAACAAACACAGCTCTGTTTGAACCCTCATTGACCTCATACGCCACTAGGGGACTGCGTGGCGAAGTTGGTAGAGTGGCTGTGCCAGCAATCTGAAGGTTGTTGGTTCAATCCCCACTTTTTACCGTCCTAGTCATGTCCGTTGTGTCCTTGGGCAAGACACTTCACCCTTGCTCCTGATGGGTCCTGGTGAGCGCCTTGCATGGCAGCTCCCGCCGTCAGTGTGTGAATGGGTGAATGTGGAAATACTGTCAAAGTGCTTTGGGCTCCCTTAAAAAGGGGTAGAAAAGCGCTATACAAGTACAACCCATTTACCACTATGTAACAGGCTTTGCCTTTTAAAAGCACACTGTGCTCTCATATGAAACGTCTCTCAACTGCATATACCAGATATTTGAAGGTTTTTTGGGTTTTTTTTTTAAGTAACATAATTACTTTACCTATAATTTGATAACATTTTTGAAAGAGTTTTTCCGTTAGTAAGTCCATTATTTTTGGGTAAAGAAACGAGAAACTAAAATTCATTACTTTTTTAAAGTATTTTTCAGAACACTGGTGGAAAGCAACTGGCGATAGAAAACCGGACTAATGATATTTATCATCAAATATATTGTGTTTGTTGAAAGCAGAGCCTAAGTGTCACACCTATGGTTCATGTTTTGTGTTGGTCATCCTATGTTTAGTTTTTTGGACATTTAGTTCCGTTTTGCATTTCCTTGTTTGTCTTGTTACCATGCCAACTGATTTAGTTTTCATCTGTCATGTCTGATCATGAATTTTGTATGGCCATTCTACCCTGAGCATCCCCAATTTCATCTGTTCTCAAAGCTAAGCAGTGTCTGCCTAGGAATACCAGGTCCTTTGGACTCTAAGTTCCTTTTTTTTTCACTCCCTGTTTTGTTACTATGACGACCAATCAGTTCACCTGTCTTGTCTCACACCTGTTTTCACATATCATGTTCATTATTTAAGCCACAGTTACCAGGTAGTCAGTCTGGCAACATCACCTCCTTCACGACCTTGATTATCTGCTTCATGCCTTGCTATGCTGTTCATTTTGTCCACGTAAGTTTTTGTCATTCATGCCATAGCACAAGTGTTTTGTTTCATGTTTATAGTTTATAGCCTTTGTGCTGGTCTTTTGTTTCATAGCCCAAGTTTTGTACCTCCATTGTGAGCGCTTTTTGTTTGTTCTTGTTTTTAGTTTATGAGTAAATAAATCAAATATGTACCTACCTTCACGCCGTTTCCACTCCATTCGCTTCGCACCTCGGGAAAACAACCCAAGACCAAGTCCAAGCCTGACACTAAGGGCCTAATTTATTGAAGGTTGATTTTACTAAAACACGTGTGGACTTGATAGCACACCCAAAGCTGATCTACTGACCGTGTGCAAAGTAAGAAAGTTCATAAAGTGAGCAGAATACGTTGTGCAATCCATTTTGCCTCTCTGCATATACAATACTGTGCAGCAATGTGACTTACCAACACTCATTACCTATATTGGGTGAACTATTTAGCGTCTTTTTTGCACCGCTGAAACAGATGTACATACTGACATACAGGGCTGCGGGCTGCAAAAACATACAACAAAGAGAAAATGTGTGTGGGTTTTTTTTGCATGGTCTGTCAGAAAAAAAAAAAAAATCAGCCATATCGTCTACACAGCAACACCCTTTTGTAAGAAAAATTCAATTTATGCATATTGGGGTCTGCTGGCAATTTTTTAATGGCATTGGTTTTTTTCATTTAAAATATACATTTTAAAACATATCTCCTCAAAAACTTCTTAAACTATGCATGTGTTGTGTCTCGAGGACAGCAAGTGCAGCCTTTCTTCCATGAGGGCAGCGCACAAAAATAAAAAACCCCATAATGAAACGTGGGTTTCATTGTGGATGCACTGGAGTGCTATTAAAATGCCTTTAAAAGTGGTGCATGTCTGCTGCTTGTTTGATATCAAAACACAACAGGTCGGAGCATGATACCATGAATAAGCAGAAAATGATCACGTGTTTTCATTGTGAAAGCTGCGTGACATGTGCAACAACCTCATTTAAAAAAGCCGATCTCACTAATAGCTCAAGCAATGTTAGTAGATCGTATGCAACACGCCAACCAACAGTACACACTTTTTCAGTGATTGCACACGCTGTTTAGCACGTGGTATTTTGATCTTAGTTAATCAGGCCCATGGTGGTTTACCATAACTTAGTCAAACATTTTGGTCACACAGGGCAGCTTGAACATGGGCGGATAGTTGCGAAAAACAGTTGGATCAAGGTTCTGCTTTTTAAGAAAAGGCTGAACATCTGCCTACTTGAAGTGGGATGGAAGGCAGCCAGAAACCAGTAAGCAATTAATTATGGAGAGCAGGGATGGACCAATACTGCTAAAACAGGGCTATTCAACTACATTGTTCTAGGGCACATTTCCAGAAAGCTAAGGACCTGGGGGCCAGACTTCTCCCTTCACAGTTATTCTTACTCTGAAAACTAGCATCTTCTGTAATGGACATTTGTGTTTGGTTTATATCTTTTTTTCAGTTACAAAAATCTTCTAATGCAAAATAAAAGTAAGAGTTTACTGCAGTGGACGCTTACCTTTAGGAGGTTAAACTGGCAATGCAAGGATCTGCAAATATTTAAACTGGTCCAAGTTCCTCGATTAAACAGGAGTGCAGTGGTTGTCAAACTGTTCTTACCAAGTACCACCTCATAAAAAAAAAAACTTGTCTCTCCAAGTACCACCATAATGACCAATATTACAGTAGAGTAATAGGCTTAAGTAGTCATTAAAAACAAGGTAGGGTTTTTATTCAATAGGTATATTTAGTATTTTTGGCCCTGTGACATTACAGTTTAAACAGTAACAATGTGTTTGGATATAGGAAATGAAAACACTTTAGTTTAAACATTCTAAGGATACCATACCACTAGTGATACACCTAAAACTGTTTGAGAATCCCTACTGTAGCGTTTTTAGAAATTTGCTGCAAAAATGTTAAAGTGTCTCCAAGTTATAAATTGAACTCAAAGGCCAGTGTGGTGTCCTTCCGGAGAATTATTTAGCATCCGGGGCGGCCAGTTAAATACCTTGACCTACAGGCAGTGCTCTAAAATTGTGCCTGTTGTCCTTTGCAGAGTCTGCACCCGAACGTGACTTTGAAAGTTATTACCGGTTGATTTTACGGAATCAGATAATAGGGACAGAATTTGGTTTGCACCTGTAAAAGTACAACATTTGGCACACATCCTGAGGAAAGGAATAAAGTTTAAACAACACCAATGTCCATTAAGAAATATAAGGGTAAAGGTGTGGCGCAGTTGGGAGCGTGGCTGTGTATGCAACCTTAGGGTTTCCAGTTCCATCCCCACTTTCTACCATCCTAGTCACGTCCGTTGTATCCTTGAGCAAGACACTTCACCCTTGCTCCTGATGGTCCTGGTTAGCGCCTTGCATGGCAGCTCCCGCCATCAGTGTGTGAATGAATGGGTGAATATAGAAATAGTAGAAAAGGTACAAAAAGCGCTATACAAGAATAACCCATTTACCATTTACCCATAACAAAAGCATGGTTTTGGCACCGTCTACCACATATAACGACTGATTGCCTTGGTAAATGAGGTTTAACCAACATGTTATCACAAATCCCGCTCACTGCATCTGTTACACACTCATAAGATTGTTGTATTCTTTTGTTGCGACAGGTAAAGTAAAAAAAATGAAATAAATAAACCATTTTTGAATGTTCATAAGCTGTGTTATGTTTTGTGGCTCAAGTGTTGAGATCCGCTTTTTGGATCCTCCACATATTGTTTATTGTTCCATTTTTATTTTCACTCTCCGTCTGATCCTCTTATTTCCTGTTTAGTCGGTCACCATGGTAGCTTATCTGTTTCACCTGCTACTCACGGCCCTGCACAACTGTCCTCACTAATTACCTGCCTTATATAAGCCTGCATCTTTTGTTGTTCAGTCTGGGATCCAAATGTGTTCATACACAGCGGTACGTCTGCTTTGCGCTTTTGCTTACATGAAAAGTTCTGTATTATCTTCGCCAGCTCTCACGCTGCGCAATTTTATTCAACCTTAGCTCTCACGCTAAATGTTTTGTTTTCCCCTTTGTGTGCCTATGTGCCAGTTTAGTTTACTATTTGTTTATCCTAGCTTTCATGCTAGCGTCTTTTGTTTGCCTTTTCTTAGCTCCAGTATTTTTGTTCTCTAGCACCTTTTGTTAAATAAATCATTAGTTCATACCTTTTACTGTGTTCAATTTTCGACGCATCCTCGAGGGAATCACAATGCCGAACAGGCGTAACATCAGGACTATTTATCTTTAGTTGAAAGAGGGTAAAATGGCTCTTTTGATAATAAAGGTTACTGAACCCTTGTATTGGAACATATATTTATTGTTGATATATTGTCTCAATATGTATGTAAAAACCTTAGCTCGGCTGGTCTATGAAAAGCAGCTAAACTCATATTGTTTACAGTTAGAAAACATGTTCACCTGCTACTCTGACCTATGAGAGACGATTAATTAATGATGTTAAAAAACCCAAATGGATTCACACTCACATAATTGCGTAGGTTCAGAAATAACTATTTTAGTTATCCAAACATCTGAGCAAAAATACCGATTACATTTTTCTTTTCTCATAAAGGTCGTATTTTCTGACCTGTCAGTTATTTAAGCCAAAATTATCCCTCAGCTAATAGAGAACTGTTGCTAAAACTTTGAAAGCCAAATATAAGAAGACTAAAGCAGGACAGACAATAGTCACTTGCAGGTCACATTGCTTTACTTTGACCTTCACAGAACTCGTCAAGCTGTAATAGACTGTGAACTGTGACTGATTTTTCTGCTGCCTTCGTGTGATCATACAAATTAGGAATTGCTGCATAACCCCATTTGTTTAAACATGTGATAACAGTGGTAAGTCATACGATTTTTGTTTTGCCTCAGAGGGGAAACTGATAAATTGTATCGGCCTACAAAAATACATAAAACCCCATTAAAAAAAAAAAATTTAAACAAAAACAGATGACCTCACATTGGGGGAGCAGATTGGCTATAATGCGAGAATTACCACAGGAAGCAATGACAAAGAGTTTAGTTTTCATGACGACTTGACCATCTTTTTAAGATGAATAATTTCTCATTTACCAGTGTCAGTATTTAATTATTTATATTCGTACCATGAAGATATTTTAACGTGGTTTACTCAAAAACTGAAAAAAAGTTTTATAATACCAACTGCACCACCTGTTACCTTGATTTCCTGATTGTTATTGGTTCTGTGACTATGCTCTTAACTTAAAATACTACTGACTCAAATCTTTGTTCAAATTCATTGTAATTCAATTATTCACTTCCAAACACATGTACCTGGGGATAGGTTGATTGGCAAAACTAAATTGGCCCTAGTGTGTGAATGTGAGTGTGAATGTTGTGTGTCTATCTGTGTTGGTCCTGCGGTGAGATGGCGACTTGTACAGGGTGTACCCCGCCTTCCGCCCGATTGTAGCTGAGATAGGCGCCAGCGCCCCCCGCGACCCCGGAAGGGAATAAGCGGTAGAAAATGGATGGATGGATGGATATTCTGTTGTGGGCCACCACAAACTCTACAATATGTAACATGTTTTTTAATAGCTACAGCAAAAACAAAGAGTACTCATGGTCCTTGATGAATGAAAAAATACAAAGAACAAAGACAGCTGTTCAGCAGATACTAAAGCATATTTTTAATAAGAGAACAATAATGATAATATTGTATCAAATAGATATCATACTGTATAGTGTACTTCTGCATTTCTTTGAATCCGTTTCAATGGGTCCGTTGAAAATCTAGTCCTAGTAAAACGCCCCAAAAATTTCTTCATGTTCTCCCCATGACTGCATGGGTTTCCTCTGGATACTTCGGCTTCTTTCCACTTCCAAAGATATGCCCATGGGGATAGGTTGATTGTCAACACTAAAGTGTCCCAAGTGTGTGAATGTGAGTAAAAAAATCCCCTGAAGAGCAGGAAAACCTACGAAAAAAAAAAAAAAAAGGTGACCAGAAGAGGCATGTCATCTTACTTTCCTCCATATTTGATGGGAATCGTCATTAAATAAACATGTCCATCAGATCTAAAACAGACAGAAGAAAGAAAAAACTATACATTATTCACAGTGGACAACAACACAAGAACATTTTTTAGTTTTGACTCCTCTCTTCTGCTTTATCTCACATTTTCATCCTACTTACTCGATCCACTCCATCTCTGTGGTACCTGATAAACAATCAAAAATGTTTTCATTTGTGAGGGATAACATTTGAAAAGTTGAATGAGATGGAGGAACAGATGGACATAGATTTTGGGAAGAAGTGAACAGTAATCTACATAACCCACATTGTTGTGGAGAGATGTTCAAATTTTAGTATCATTAAAGGGGAACTGCACTTTTTTGAGGATTTTGAATATCATTTCCAATTAGTATGAGAGACAAGGATACATACTTTTTTTTTTCGCTTTCTGGAATAAATGAATTGTCTCGTTCTTGGTGGCTGGCAATGCAGCTCATGGGAACAATCAACTCTACCTCTAAATCACTTTGTATTCAAAAACCACCAACAATACTTAATTTACGTTCCATAACCTGTATAATAACCAAACTGTAGAGTCATTGTTACTGTAAGAGTGAACCCTGAGGAACTATTTTTCTAGTTAAGTAACACATTGGCGTGCTTCTTTATCAGCCGTAAAAGATAACTACGGAAAGAGATAAATAGCTTAAACATCAACACTAAACGCCTTTCAGTTTGCAATGCACAACACAATGCGATAAGACACCAAACTGTACTGACTAAAAAACATGAAAAATCATATTGCAGTAGCTGTAAAGTATTAGCCCACATTTTGTGTTTTGTTTGTAGCCAGACAGCGTATGTACTGTAGTTGTACTAACATGGATGACGGGCTGTGTGTATCATGATCAATATAAAGTGCAACTCACTCGATGGAATTGTCCGGTCCAGCTGGCCGGGGACGTTTTGTCTGGTTAAATATGGGTAAGCACTCTATTTATGTCAACCTAGCATGGCTTCAAATTCCAAATTTTTCAGCTTCCATTCACTTTCACCTCACTCTCTCGGCTTGCGTCTGCTTCAACGACTCACTCTTCCTTCTCGAAGCGGTAGTTCATCCTCTATAAATTCAGATTAAAAAGTATATGGTTATCAATCGGGCAGCACAGTGAGGGGTTAGTGCATCTGCCTCACAATACAAAGGTCCTGAGTAGTCCTGGGTTCAATCCCGGGTTCGAGACCTTTCTGTGTATAGTTTGCATGTCCTCCCCGTGACTGTTTGGGTTCCCTCCGGGTACTCCGGCTTCCTCCCACCTCCAAAGACATGCACCTGGGGATAGGTTGATTGGCAACACTAAATTGGCCTAAGTGTGTGAATGTGAGTGTGAATGTTGTCTGTCTATCTGTGTTGGCCCTGCGATGAGGTGACGACTTGTCCAGGGTGTAAACCACCTTCCGCCCGATTGTAGCTGAGATAGGCACCAGCGCCCCCCGCGACCCCAAAAGGGAATAAGCGGTAGAACATGGATGGATGGATGGTTGTCAATCCTCATTTGTCCAAAAACAGTCGTTTTCGTTGTTATTTACCAAGCCTGCCATGATTAGAACACACAAAAGCGTTTTTTATCCAGAAGATATTGTTGCCAAAAGTCAGATGTGTGCTGCTATGGAAACGAAAATAAATCCGCCGAATAATTAGTTCCGGCAATGATTAAAATGACCATTATACGGAAAATATTATACATATTACTTATTGTTGTGAACGCGTCTGTTATATACAGACTTGCAGTGTGTGTACAAAACGACAAAACATTGATGGAGAGTTAGATGTTGTTTTTAATGCCATGGCTTGTGCTGCCCTTTGAGACAATTGTGATTAAGGGCTATATAAGTCAACTTTGATTGATTGATCGATTGATTGATTCTTTTACAGAGTTTTGAAGGCTACAACGGTGACTCCCATTAGCCACATCTTCCAAGTGTTTTTTTTAATCATCTTTAAAATTTCCTCTCCTCAAAATAGACGTGTGTTCTTGTCCCTCATAATAATTGTTAACGAGAGGCAAAATAAAAAAAATAAAAAAAGTTCAGTTCCCCTTCAACAACACAATAATCCATTTCAGATATTCAGTTGAAGTTTTTCACAACCATAGATGTTTCTCTGCCAGCACCTGTGCGGAAATGTTCATGGTACAACTACAACATTTAATAGCCTAATGCCTATCCTACAATAAATTCCGATAAAGTTTGCTTTAATGGGTAATTTCCAGTATTCAAAGCTTGAGGTTTGCTGAATACCGGTAATGGACTTTTGATGCCCAGAATGATCCTTCAGCTGTGTGTGAAATTGGATCAGTTTGCGCGTTCTTTCCAAACGTGCGACAAAAAATGCAAAATGGTGCTGATAAATCTCATTGCGTGTGCAAAATAACTGTATGTGCATCTGCACCTCACAGTATTTTGAGCGTTTTCATTGCATTTTGCAATCCAAACAGATTGGACACCTTACTCTGCTCACTTTACAGGTACAATCCACTTTGCACACGTTTAGTAGATCATCTGTGCGTGTGTTATCAGGTTTGCACATGTTTTAATACACGCTAACTTTTAGTAAATCAGGCCTTTAGGGTGTGAGGAGATCTTGCAAGATTAAATCGTGATGATATTTGTCGCTTAGAGAAAAGAACAAACGCAACGAGCCTCGGGCACTTTTCTTTATTTGAGATTTACAGCAAATACACGTGTTTATGGTCAAGCAAGCTAAGCTGTCAATTATGAACGGCAAGACGTGAAAAAGCTACAAAGACACACTGGATTACTTCCCCCAGATGCAAGTCAACACTACAACAGCCCGGAGATAAAACGATACAGCTGACTCAATAATACGCTTGACAAATGCAATATCGGAGATGTAGAAGACCCCGCCCGCAAAGCTCCTAAAAAAATACATTTGTAGCTATTAAGTGTCACTTTTAAAATACTTTAAAGTGCATCTGCTTTGTTTTGTGACCCAGCCAAATCAATACAAGTTTCCTTGTCCAGTCATATAATTTGTCATAGTATTTTTCATGAAAGTATCACAACTGGGCTTGGATTAAAGTTGTTTCTTCGACGCAGATAATGATTTGCACGGGCGAGACGTGACTGTGAGTACATTTTTTATTAATTCAACAGGGAAAACAAAAACACTTGCTCGATGGCATGAAAGACAATTAACTATCAACTTAAACAGCACGATGGCATGACTATATACAAACGAAACAAAATACACTAGCTGTGGCATAAACAAAACAATACTAGCACTGAGGCTTAAATACAAAAACGTACTTGGCGCAAAACAAGGGGCATGAATAACGAGGTGTTCGAGGGCATGAAGGTAGCGCAGCATGGGTAGGGTGCGTGCGTGTGTGAAGATCCCAGAATGAAGACAAGAAAAAGAGTGACTTAAGTAGCAATGATAATTAGTGAAAACAGGTGTGAAGCTGAGGACAGGGACGTGATATGACAGGTGAAAACTAATGAGTTGGCATGGGGACGAAAACAAACCAGGAACTGCCAAGACAGAACTTAAATGTCCAAAAAACTAAACATGACCTGACCAAAACCAAAACATAAACTTACAGGCGTGACAGAAAGAAGGGGCACTGTCAGGTATTCTAGGTTCCCAAGAACACCTGCCAATCAGCAGCCTTTAAAATTCTACAAAATCTACCACCTGACACTCTTATTAAAAATTAATTTTACAATCTGTCTACATATAGTGAACCTAATATTGTGCATATTTTCATTAAGTAAAATGAGTGTATGGTGTAACTATTATACATACACATGCATACTTTTGTCATGCTATATCAGTTAAATCCCAGATGACATTGCCTTCTTATAACACTGATTGACAAGACACACACAACACACTCAATTTATTTATTTGTTCTGGCAGGGATGCAGACCGCCCTTTATCAATGCCGCTTTGTGTGCTCGTACATAATGCATATGCAAAAACCGTTACAGCCTCCAGCCTCACGCTCAATCCAATTTGTCCCTGCATTGCACTCTTACATCCTTACACCTCTTGTTAACATAGACAGAGATGTTGACTAAAATCATAATTTAATTCAAAAATAATCTTCTTGTTTTTTCTCATCATGCTTGCAGCGCCCTGGACAATTGCCCCTGCGGCCCTTACCTAAATCCGCCACTGCTTTGAATCTCATTCTTAAGTGTGCTGCACATGTTTGATTCCAGCATGTAAATGATGTAAACCATGAATTTGTCACAGAACAAGTCAGAAGTTACGTACAAATATATATTTAAAAGAGGCGGTTGAGAATGAGAATCTGAATACGGTAAGGAAGTAAAGCTAGTAAGCCAAAGGCATTGTCACGTAATGAACATAAACGTTGTAGTATACCGACAATAGACATTTTATTTACAACGGATTGGTTCTACTATGTTGTATTCAGAGGTTGGTATTAACACGCTATTACTGCATTCCATTTACTTAAGATACTTTTTGGATAAATTGTACTGTATTATTGCCATAATTTCAACCACTATTGATAAGATGGCGGCGCCCGGACGGGCTGCAGCATCGCGGAGCTCTTGCTAAAGATGAAACATTTGGCAGAAATACCGGACAATTCTGCAAACTTCATGGCTGGCTCACATCGTGGTCACTCCGTGATCACGTACGACCGCCAGACACTTCTGGATGTGGACAGATCGGGCCGTTTTGGACTGATAGACGCGTGCTTGCTAGACCTGCTAACTAGCACGGGAATAGTTCGGCGGCTACATCCAGCGGCCTGTGAAGCAGGGGAGTATAGTAGCAGCGGGGGCCGTCTATGGAGCAGACGCCAGCAGTGTGATCGGAAACGCGGATGCTGAGCGGGGCTAAAAACAAAGCAGAAGGCTAATCCCCACAGAACACCACTTCCCTCCATCCTGAAGCCGGATTTAAATGGAAGATGCGAGACCACTGGTCTGGGTAAGGAGTCAGTTAAATTAGAACAAGTTTTTTCTGCTTTGATTGTTTCAGAGTTGGACATGTGTTCACAATTAAACAAGGCGACACGGTAAAGAATCTGGGTATTATCTTCGACCCAACTCTCTCCTTTGAGGCACACATTAAAAGCGTTACTAAAACGGCCTTCTTTCATCTCCGTAATATCGCTAAAATTCGCTCCATTCTGTCCACTAATGACGCTGAGATCATTATCCATGCGTTTGTTACGTCTCGCCTCGACTACTGTAACGTATTATTTTCGGGTCTCCCCATGTCTAGCATTAAAAGATTACAGTTGGTACAAAATGCGGCTGCTAGACTTTTGACAAGAACAAGAAAGTTTGATCACATTATGCCTGTACTGGCTCACCTGGACTGGCTTCCTGTGCACTTAAGATGTGACTTTAAGGTTTTACTACTTTCGTATAAAATACTACACGATCTAGCTCCATCCTATCTTGCCGATTGCATTGTACCATATGTCCCGGCAAGAAATCTGCGTTCAAAGGACTCCGGCTTATTAGTGCTTCCCAAAGCCCAAAGAAAGTCTGCGGGCTATAGAGCATTTTCATTTCGGGCTCCAGTACTCTGGAATGCCCTCCCGGGAACAGTTTGAGATGCCACCTCAGTAGAAGCATTTAAGTCTCACCTTAAAACTCATTTGTATACTCTAGCCTTTAAATAGACTCCCTTTTTAGACCAGTTGACCTGCCGTTTCTTTTCTTTTTCTTCTATGTCCCACGCTTTGGACTGGACTCTCGCGACTGTGTTGGATCCATTGTGGATTGAACTTTCACAGTATCATGTTAGACCCGCTCGACATCCATTGCTTTCCTCCTCTCTAAGGTTCTCATAGTCATCATTGTCACTGACGTCCCACTGGGTCATTATTGTCACCGATGTCCCACTGGGTGTGAGTTTTCTTTGCCTTTATGTTGGCCTACCGAGGATGTCGTGGTGGTCTGTGCAGCCCTTTGAGACACTAGTGATTTAGGGCTATATAAGTAAACATTGATTGATTGATTGAACTATGATGCGTTCAGTTTATCAAAGGAACAAACAAACAATCGGAAAATTCCCGTCGTATCAATTCCTAGATATGGTCGTAATTATACTAAATGCACTGGGCATAATAAACACAACATTATTAATATTGCTACTACGGATAATTTGATCAAAAAATCCCTAAAACAGCCCACTACCTATAATATAGGTTTTTTAAACATAAGATCATTGTCTCCCAAAACGTTGTTAGTTAATGATATCATCAGAGACAACAATCTTGACGTCATCGGTCCCAGCCAAACCTGGCTTAAACCAAACGACTTTTTAGCGCTAAATGAGGCATGTCCTCCTAACCTTACACATGCGCATATTGCCCGTCCCCTTAAAAGGGGTGGGGGGGTCGCACTAATATACAACGAAAACTTTAACCTTAGTCCTAACATAAATAATAAATATAAATCATTTGAGGTGCTTACTATGAGGTCTGTCACACCGCTGCCTCTATACCTGGCTGTTATCTACCGCCCCCCAGGGCCCTATTCCGACTTTATCAATGAATTTTCAGAGTTCGTTGCTGATCTAGTGATGCACGCCGATAAAATAATCATAATGGGGGACTTTAATATCCATATGAATACCCCATCGGACCCACCGTGCGTAGCGCTCCAGACATTAATTGATAGCTGTGGTCTCACACAAATAATAAATGAACCCACGCATCGCAACGGTAATACGATAGACCTAGTGCGAAACCTTTCAATCCGGTTTCAGGGAAAATCACTCTACGGAGACAGCCCTCGCAAAAATGACTAATGATCTATTGCTAACGATGCATTCTGATGCGTCATCTATGTTGCTGCTCCTGGATCTTAGCGCTGCTTTCGATACCGTCGATCATAATATTTTATTAGAACGTATCAAAACACGAATTGGTATGTCAGACTTAGCCCTGTCTTGGTTTAACTCTTATCTTACGGATAGGATGCAGTGCGTCTCCCATAACAATGTTACCTCGGACTACGTTAAGGTAATGTGTGGAGTTCCCCAGGGTTCGGTCCTTGGCCCTGCACTCTTCAGCATCTACATGCTGCCGCGACATTATACGCAAATACGGTGTTAGCTTTCACTGTTATGCTGATGACACCCAACTCTACATGCCCCTAAAGCTGACCAACATGCCGGATTGTAGTCAGCTGGAGCCGTGTCTTAATGAAATTAAACAATGTATGTCCGCTAACTTTTTGCAACTCAACACCAAAAAAACGTAAATGCTGATTATCGGTCCTGCTAGACACCGACCTCTATTTAATAATACAACTCTAACATTTGACAACCAAACAATTAAACAAGGCGACACGGTAAAGAATCTGGGTATTATCTTCGACCCAACCCTCTCCTTTGAGTCACACATTAAAAGCGTTACTAAAACGGCCTTCTTTCATCTTTCATCTCCGTAATATCGCTAAAATTCGCTCCATTCTGTCCACTAAAGACGCTGAGATCATTATCCATGCGTTTGTTACGTCTCGTCTCGACTACTGTAACGTATTATTTTCGGGTCTCCCCATGTCTAGCATTAAAAGATTACAGTTGGTACAAAATGCGGCTGCTAGACTTTTGACAAGAACAAGAACGTTTGATCATATTACGCCTATACTGGCTCACCTGCACTGGCTTCCTGTGCACTTAAGATGTGACTTTAAGGTTTTACTACTTACGTATAAAATACTACACGGTCAAGCTCCATCCTATCTTGCCGATTGTATTGTGCCATATGTCCCGGCAAGAAATCTGCGTTCAAAGGACTCCGGCTTATTAGTGATTCCCAAAGCCCAAAAAAAGTCTGCGGGCTATAGAGCGTTTTCATTTCGGGCTCCAGTACTCTGGAATGCCCTCCCGGGAACAGTTTGAGATGCCACCTCAGTAGAAGCATTTAAGTCTCACCTTAAAACTCATTTGTATACTCTAGCCTTTAAATAGACTCCCTTTTTAGACCAGTTCATCTGCCGTTTCTTTTCTTTTTCTCCTATGTCCCACTCTTGTGGAGGGGGTCCGGTCCGATCCGGTGGCCATGTACTGCTTGCCTGTGTATCGGCTGGGGACATCTCTGCGCTGCTGATCCGCCTCCGCTTGGGATGGTTTCCTGCTGGCTCCGTTGTGAGCGGGACTCTCGCTGCTGTGTTGGATCCGCTTTAGACTGGACTCTCGCGACTGTGTTGGATCCAATCTAGATTGAAGTTTCACAGTATCACGTTAGACCCGCTCGACATCAATTGCTTTCGTCCTCTCCAAGGTTCTCATAGTCATCATTGTCACTGACATCCCACTGGGTGTGAGTTTTTCTTGCCCTTATGTGGGCCTACCGAGGATGTCGTAGTGGTTTGTGTTGTGGTTTGTGCAGCCCTTTGAGACACTAGTGATTTAGGGCTATATAAGTAAACATTGATTGATTGATGGATTCCGTCATTGCAATGAATGACACACAGGG
This sequence comes from Nerophis ophidion, assembly GCF_033978795.1. NCBI lineage: Eukaryota > Metazoa > Chordata > Actinopteri > Syngnathiformes > Syngnathidae > Nerophis > Nerophis ophidion. The sequence goes on along the minus strand of NC_084615.1, from coordinate 60,342,709 downwards.
GGCGCCACAGACTCCCATAATTTATTAAATGTTGATTTTTTTTTAAAACGGGGGACATATACAGGTATACTAATCACACTATGTGGGCTAACAAAAAGTATACTTTTAAATTGACACTAATTTTAATTGACTTACTGTATGATGTAAACAGAGTTGCAAAAAAGATAGATTTCGGTAACACTTTAGTATGGGGAACACATATTCACGATTAATTAGTTGATTATTAACATGCAGATTAACAATTTATCGGCTCTTAATAAGTCATTATTAGGTCTTATTAATGCATTATTTTGCATGGCCTAGTTATACAACCAGTAAGCCATTAACTAAGAGTCTTCCCTAAATAACCTCAGAATTATTGCTTATTAGTAACCCTAACCGTAACCCTATGGTACTTGGTGAAAAAGTTTGAGAACCACTGCCTTAGTGTCCAAAAAACTCTGAATTAAGTTTTTGTTACATTAATAAGCAACCAATTGATAGTGAATATGTTCCCAATACTAAAATGTTATATAGATGTATTTGCCATTTAAGGCTGCTGAGCACATCATTTGGGTTTTTGTACAAGTTTTTATAGTTTCAAAGTTAAATTTTTATGGTATTGAGATAAAGATTACAAAAAACAGAAAAGTTTTACATGTCTTTTTTTTGTGTGCAATATCTACTGGCAATGTTGCTCCCCTGGCGAAAGCAACCGAGCACAGCTCTTTGAAATCAACACGCCCTATCTAGTTTGAACACTCACGCCTTTTGGCGAGGCATAGTTCCAAATTACTCCACCACATTGTGTCTTCGCCTCCTCCAAACTCCCGTTTGAGTCATCCCGCTAAGTTTTCTCCACTTTAGTCTTGTTGTGAGTTTAGGTTTGTGCTTGAACCATGAATTGATTAACGTGGACCCCGACTTAAACAAGTTCAAAAACGTATTCGGGTGTTACCATTTAGTGGTCAATTGTACGGAATATGTACTGTACTGTGCAATCTACTAATAAAAGTATCAATCAATCAAAAGCTTTATGCTCAATACCCCTGTCTTCCCTTAAAAACCCACCTTATGTTATTTTTGTCAGTTTGTTGGTGACGAACCCCAAGATGCAAAGAAGGAGGCAGGCATTTTGCAGGTAAACATGTTTTAATTAAAATACTAGAACAAGAACAAAAGGGGTACAACAAAAAGCGCGCACGAGGTGTATAACAAAACTAAAAGAGCTAGCATGGGAGCTAGAAAACAAATGGAGCTTAGCAAAAACAAAAGGGCCTAGCGTGCAAGCTAGCGGGTACCGAGCAAGAAAACAGAAGTTGTTACTTGTAGAAAGAAAACAAAACGGAAGCAGGGAACAAAAGACAGTAAGCTACAAACAGATACCGAAATAGAGCTTACCGCTACGCTGCAATGACACGACACGAAACGACACGACAGGAGGGACAATACGGAAGTGACATCGACAATAATCCAGCACAGACTGGATGGGAAGACTGGTCTAAATAGGATTGGGCTGATTGACATTACAGGTGTGGCCAGGTGCCAATCAGCCGCAGCTAAGGAGAAACAGCGCTCAAGGAGAAAGACAGGAAACCAACAAAATAAGAAAATAAGGAAATACTACGCACAGAGGAAAAAACTAAAACACATACAAACTGTCAGGGACAAGCCTGACAGAAGCCCCCCTTCCCATAACGGATCCCAGACGTTCTAGAAACCCTCCGCCCCTAAAATAAAAAACACTCCAAAGTCACGGGAGGATGGAGGAAGGATAAGGAGGTGGGCCGCCAGGCCAGGTGTCCCCGCACCTAGCGTGGAAGAGTCAGGTGGCGACAGCGAATAGAACGCCGCTGCAATTGGCGAGGCGGTCGCCCATGAAACGACCACATCTGTGGCCGACAGGAGGATGGTGGTGCCCCCTGCTGCTGGCTCACCAGAGAGGATGGTGGTGCCCCCTGCTGCTGGCTCACCAGAGAGGATGGTGGCGCCCCCTGCTGCTGGCCAACCAAAGAGGATGGTGTAGCCCCCTGCTGCTGGCCCACCGGAGAAGATGGTGGCGCCCCCTGCTGCTGGCCCACCGGACAGGATGGTGGTGGCGCCCCTTACTGCTGGCCCACCGGACAGGATGGTGGTGGCGCCCTTTGCTGCTGGCCCAACGGACAGGATGGCTGTGATGCCCCTTGCTGCTGGCCCACCGGACAGGAGGGTGGTGGCGCCCCCAGCTGCCAGCCTACCGGAGATGATGGCGCCGTAGGTTGCAGACCCCCGGAGATTATGGCGCCGTCTGTTCCCCCCCTCAAGGGACAGATCCAAGACGTCCCCCGAGAAGCCGACATAGGACAGGGATTGGTGGGTGGGATCACAAAATGAGGCAAAGTTTTTCCTCGATTTGGCCATTAATTTTAAAGCTAAATTAAGTCTCGCTGCTTTAGACATCTCTGCAGGGTTCAAATTTGGCTGGATTATTCTGTCAGAGTTTGTTGGTGACGAACCCCAAGATGCAAAGAAGGAGGCAGGCATTTTGCAGGTAAACATGTTTTAATTGAAATACCAGAACAAGAACAAAAGGGGTACAACAAAAAGCGCGCACGAGGCGCATAACAAAACTAAAAGAGCTAGCATGGGAGCTAGAAAACAAAAGGAGCTTAGCACGGAAGCAAGCAAAAACAAAAGGGCCTAGCGTGGAAGCTAGAGGGTAGCAAGCAGGAAAACAGATGTCCTTACTTGTAGAATGAAAACAAAACGGAAGCAGGGAACAAAAGACAGTAATCTAAAAACAGATACCAAAATAGAGCTTACCACTACGCTGCAATGACACGACACGAAACAACACGACAGGAGCGACAATACGGACGTGACATCAACAATAATCCAGCACAGACTGGTTGGGAAGACAGCTCTAAATAGGAGCGGGCTGATTGACACCAAGTGAGGGGAAACAGCTCTCAGGGAGAAAGACAGGAAACCAACAAAATAAGAGCGCTGACAGGAAATACTACACACAGAGGAAAAAAATAAAACACAAACAAACTGTCAGGGGGAAGCCTAACAATTTTTTCTTAGTTTGATAATGTTTTTTATGTCACTGGCTACCCCCCACTAGTGACATTGTCTGTTATTCTCCCTAATTTTTGTACTCGTTTCGCTAGTTTAATATCCTGTTTTTGTTTTGCTTATTGCTAGGATATTCTCATTTTTTTTTATATCACATGATTTCTGGATTAAAAATTACTTTTTTGCTCCCTACCTTTCTGGTGTTTTTTGGGATATCCGGGAGTAAATTGCTACAAAAACCACGTACGAACATATATGCCATAATACATGCATGGGTCGATCAGGTCTTCCAGTACTGATCGGGTAGTGACACTCAGGCCCTGTGTACATTAAGCCAGATAACTCCTTAAACAAATAATTATTTAGCCTAAGCCCGTGTTTCGCCTTCTTCAACATGTGCAGACGCTTGTGGAAATCACACAGGAATACGTTAAGAGAAGCAAACGCGCAATTGCAGCTATTTTGGATACAACACTCAGACGGCAACATAGCAATGTTGAGCAAAGGTTTTGGATAAGGCCTGGAAGAATTGCAAACTGGTGGAATATGTTTGTCAATGAGTGTGTTGTGCCAGAGGAATGTCCAGGTCAGCTGATTCTACTTACCGAAAGACTTTGTCCATTTGTCGAAGGAGAGACAACGAGAATGTGGGCTCCCGTGGATATGATGAACAAGGTAGAATGTGCTTTGTATTATCCGTCTGACTAGGGAAGACTATGGAAAACAGCGAATGCATTTGGACTGGAAAAGCATACTGTATCAGTTATTTTCCGCCATGTATGTCAACGTCTAGGTCCAGAGTATATAAAGTCACCAAAAATGAATGGACAATAAAGGTGAAGGCAAAAGAGTAAGACATGTACTGACCAGATATCTAAATTCCTGAATTGTTTGTTGTAAAATGTTCTTCATCACATTGTTTTCTTTCACAAATACATTAAAGGCCTACTGAAATGAGATTTTCTTATTTATACGGGAATAGCAGGTCCATTCTATGTGTCATACTTGATCATTTCGCGATATTGCCATATTTTTGCTGAAAGGATTTAGTAGAGAACATAGACGAGAAGGGTCGCAACTTTTGGTCGCTAACAGAAAAGCCCTGCCTTTACCGGAAGTCACAGACGATGACGTCACCCGTTGATGGCTCCTCACATCCTCACATTGTTTTTAATGGGTGCCTCCAACAAAAAGAGCTATTCGGACCGAGAAAACGACAATTTCCCCATTAATTTAAACGAGGATGAAAGATTCGTATTTGAGGATATTGATAGCGACGGACTAGAAAAAAAACAAAACGCTATTGCATTGGGACGGATTCAGATGTTTTTAGACATATTTACTAAGATAATTCTGGGAAATCCCTTATCTTTCTATTGTGTTGCTAGTGTATTAGTGAAATTAATAATACCTGATAGTCGGAGGGGTGTGTCCACGGGTGTTTGACGCCAGTGTCTCAGGGAAGTCAACGGTAGCTTTATAGACGGAGCAAGCTCAGCTGATCTCCGATAAGAAGCGACTTTTTACCACAATTTTCTCACCGAAACCTGCTGGTTGACATTCGGTCGGAATCCATATTCACTTGACCGCTCTGATCCATAATAAAGTTTCACCTTCGGGAATTTTAACAAGGAATCACTGTGTGTTTGTGTGGCTAATGGCTAAAGCTTCCCAACTCCATCTTTCTACTTTGACTCCTCCAATATTAATTGAACAAATTGCAAAAAATTCAGCAACACAGATCTCCAAAATACTGTGTAATTATGCGGTTAAAGCAGACGACTTTTAGCTGTGTGTGTGTGCAGCGCTCATATTTCCTAACAGTCCGTGACGTCACGCGTACACGTCATCATTACACAACGTTTTCAAGAAGAAACTCCCGGGAAATTTAAAATTGCAATTTAGTAAACTAAAAAAGCCGTATTGGTATGTGTTGCAATGTTAATATTTCCATCCATCCATCCATCCATCATCTTCCGCTTATCCGAGGTCGGGTCGCGGGGGCAGCAGCCTAAACAGGGAAGCCCAGACTTCCCTCTCTCCAGCCACTTCGTCTAGCTCTTCCCGGGGGATCCCGAGGCGTTCCCAGGCCAGCCGGGAGACATAGTCTTCCCAACGTGTCCTGGGTCTTCCCCGTGGCCTCCTACCAGCTGGACGTGCCCTAAACACCTCCCTAGGGAGGCGTTCGGGTGGCATCCTGACCAGATGCCCGAACCACCTCATCTGGCTCCTCTCGATGTGGAGGAGCAGCGGATTTACGTTGAGCCCCTCCCGGATGGCAGAGCTTCTCACCCTATCTCTAAGGGAGAGCCCCGCCACACGGCGGAGGAAACTAATTTCGGCCGCTTGTACCCATGATCTTATCCTTTCGGTCATGACCCAAAGCTCATGACCATAGGTGAGGATGGGAACGTAGATCGGCCGGTAAATTGAGAGCTTTGCCTTCCGGCTCAGCTTCTTCTTCACCACAACGGATCGATACAACGTCCACATTACTGAAGACACCGCACCGACCCGCCTGTCGATCTCACGATTCACTCTTCCCCCACTCGTGAACAAGACTCCTAGGTACTTGAACTCCTCCACTTGGGGCAGGGTCTCTTCCCCAACCCGGAGATGGCACTCCACCCTTTTCCGGGCGAGAACCATGGACTCGGACTTGGAGGTGCTGATTCTCATTCCGGTCGCTTTACACTCGGCTGCGAACCGATCCAGTGAGAGCTGAAGATCCCGGCCAGATGAAGCCATCAGGACTACATCATCTGCAAAAAGCAGAGACCTAATCCCGTGGCCACCAAACCGGATCCCCTCAACGCCTTGGCTGCACCTAGAAATTCTGTCTGTTAATATTTCAGACTGCGTGGTGGGTTGTAGTGGGTTTCAGTAGGCCTTTAAAGATTGTATTATTTTAACACCACTGCATATTGTTCAGAGAAGTAAAATTATGATATTAATCATTTGACGCGCATGCATACAAGGTCGTGCTGTGCTGGCGGACGGACGGGGGAGGGGTTCTTAAATGATGGCATTGTGTGTATGTGGACAGGGATAAGTTTAGGTGGGATATACCCGGATGATGAAAGACTGGCTTGTAGTTTGATTCTATTTTTAAAAAACATCTATACATACCATAAACCCTCATATCTGTATTCTCAGCTCTTGCTTGCCAGTGACAGTCACAACTACGGTACCAGGCTAGCCCAAAGAGGTGCTTTCACCCGTCTTAAACCCAAAAGTGATGTTTTGAAAAAGACTGTAATGTATCGGGCAATCACTTACTGGAACAGACTTCCACAATATCTGCTATCAATCACCAGCATAGTGGGCTTTAAGAATAAACTAAAAGGAGAAGTATTGCGTAAAGAGATTATTTTAGATTGTACCTAATGTCATGACTGTTTTTATTGACTATTGAGTATTTTATTGATTATGGGATAAGCAGCAGAAAATGGATGGATGATACTTTTTCGTCACTTATTGTTTGTCTTTGGTACACTAATGTGTTTTAGGCCACTGGTTCTTTGTTTTATTTTTGCAAAAATATATACAGTATATCTATTTTTATATTGCTATTTTTATCTTTGGTATGAAAATTATTAAGTAACAACATCTATCAGTATTTTTTGGTTCTTTGTTGTTGCTATTTTTGTATTATGACAATTTATTATTGGATCATGTTGTACTGCATTTTAATCGTTTGTTCTGTGGTTGTGTGATGTTTTTTGCCTGGACCCCAGGAAGAATTGTCTCCACTGCGGTGTAGACTAATGGGGATCCTTAATAAACTAAATAAATAAAATAACCTTAGTTGGCGTAGTGTAGAAGCAGCCTCAGTCTTGAAATAAATATTTTGTTAAGGTTTCTTTTCGGCAGTTGCAGGGTAGGAGGTTAATATAAGCAGCTTCAAACAAAATACAGCTTGAGCAAGAGTATGGCCAAGTGCCAAGTCACTCACAGTAAGTAATCAGCAGCATCCTGTCTCCCTCTCACCATGGTTATCACTTTTTAATTGACTCATTAAATACTGAAGTGACAACTAACATCTTCCCGTGTGGATCAGTAAGAGTCTGCACATGCAGGTACTGGAGCTAAATGCAGATACCTCTTTGGCAGAGAAAAAAACAAGATACTATAAGGGTTTTAGGAATAAAAAGTAGGTTGAATATCAATGCTCCAAGCAAAAAATGCTACAGACTGGTTAGACAAGAGAACTGTTCATAAGTTGTATTGTAAGAAAAAAAAAAACGTTGGATCAAAAGACAAAATTTAATTTTCTTCTGTCTCAGATCAGTGGTTTTGTGTGGGGTTTATTCACACACAGGAAACCAGTGTGGGCTTTAAACACTCTGGGCTATTCCGGCTTTCCTCTTGTGTGTACGCGTGTGTGTGAGTGTGTGGGTGTGTGCAGTGCTTTGTAAGAGAGAGTTTTCGTTGTGGTGTGGGTGTGTGGCAGAGAGAGGAGATGTGAACAGGTCTTTTGGAAATGAGAAGGATACATGCTCAGAAAAGGGCTTGTCAGAGAAAAAGATGCCCTCTGCTTTCCCTTCCCACTATTTTCGACCTACTGTAGTCCTGTGTGAACGTTATCCCCTCATTGTTACGACCCCTCGTCCTTCCATGAGCATACATTCCCTAGTTGGACTGATGTACATGTTTATATTTACTGTGTAATAAATATCCATCCACACCAATAACTTAAGAAATTGGACAAGCTGTGTAGTTCAGCTCTTTGTCGCACTATAAAGATTGCCGTGCATATCCATTCAGAGGATTCAAATTTTACTCAGTGTTCAATGGAGTCTAACTGGCCCATATACAACTCTGGAGCAAGGGCAACACATATCTATAAAACTGAAATTGTAAAAAGTACAAAATATAGTTCTACAAAATGTGTCTCTTCTCCAAGCAGACCTACTGGTTGCATGAAGTCACAGTTGATATTGCCTGCTAGTTTATGTGACTGATCCAGTTGCATTCTTGACTTACGTTAAATGGTTCACAAATTCCCCAATTCACAATTTTGTGGTCACAGCCTTCAGTTTGGTAGGGTCTCCTATAATTTTGTTTTTTAAACATCCATCCATCCATCCATGTTCTACCGCTTGTCCCTGTTGGGGTTGCGGGGGGTGCTGGAGCCTACCTCAGCTGCATTCGGGCGGAAGGCGGTGTACACCCTGGACAAGTCGCCACCTTATCACGGGGCCAACACAGATAGACAGACAACATTCACACTCACATTCACACACTAGGTCCAGTTTAGTGTTGCCAATCAACCTATCCCCAGGGGCATGTCTTTGGAGGTGGGAGGAAGCCGAAGTAGCCGGAGGGAGTCCACGCAGTCACGGGGAGGACATGCAAACTCCACACAGAAAGATTCCGAGCCTGGGATTGAACCCAGGACTACTCAGGACCTTCATATTCCAAGAATACCATTTAGCACTATAATTCACTTTTTTCAGATCAATTAAGTCATGTTTAATAGGGATGTAAAGATTAACACTGATCATGATAACTTTGGTAAAACTCCTGACCATCAGGTTAACATTACCGTTTTGAAATAAAATTATCGAAAAATCGAGATTGATAACTGCCCCTTGAAAAACTCACAGTGACTGGTGCCAACCCCCTAGCATAGATGCTAACATGAATACAAGAGACATTAACATACACCCCCATTAAGAAATGTAATACCCCAAATTAAACTGATACAAACACAATGCTGTCTTAATAACTAAGATTTTAAATTGTTCACATTATACCCACAAACTGTGCTCTCTGACTTCTTTCTGCTTACTTACTCAGAGGAACAGAGGCAGGTGTTTTTTACGGTGCCAGAGTAGGACACCATAATTGACAGAAATCATGGACTTTATTTGTCACAAACTTTCCCTTTAAAAAAAATCTTAAAGTGCTACAATACAAACCCATATTTAAAACAATAAAACCTTAGCCATTAAAACAGAAACAATGCCAAGACTAAAACATTATCAGTGAAGCATTAGAAACACAAAACATGCAAAAAGGTGTTTTTCTATTTATTTTTGTCAGTAAAAAAAAAAACATTTGTCAAAAGATTTTAATGTGTTTAAGTACTTTTTGGGCACATTCCATAATATTGCGATAGTAATGATAACCGTGATAGTATTATTCACAATAACCATGCAATGAAATTTGAATATTGTTACAAAGTACCTAATGTATAGTTACAGAGCTGCCAACTTTTGGTGTTTGCAATCCAGTAAATGTCCTTCATGCATTTTTGTCTGAGATCAATTACTTTATTATAGTCATTCTTATGTTCAGTGGTGTTGAGATTCTCAGGATGGATTGCAGATGTTCATCTGTGAGACGACTGCTCTGCGCTAATTTTAATGATAACATACACACGATTACACATTTCATTATAGCGTGAGATAGGCTCCAGTGTTATTAAATGGATGGATGGATGATTAACAGAGGTGTTACGTGCCAGTCATCTGTGGTTGTTTTTTCTGGCTGGAACAAAATGTGCATTAAAGCCGGAGATATGTGTTTTTATGTGAAAAAAAGCATTTTGTTAATACTCCACTTGTGTAGATGGATCACCCATAGCAAAGCAAAATTGAAGATGAGCTCTCCTGTATGTCTTATATATATCTCTTAGACATAAAAGAGCACTAATCGAGATCAAAGTAGTTTTTTCATTCTTCTCAAATGTATCTCCTGAGAAATAGGGCTCGCAGTGAGCACGGTGAGGAATCTCAAAGTTGTCTAACAGTTATCCTTTTTCCCGATTTCAACTAAGACCAAAATGAGAGATGAATGAGCTGGTCTCCAATATGTCTCAATTATGACTCAGGGAGAGATACACAAGGTTTTGTTTCTCACTTCTCACTGTTTGAGTTCTCAGATGTCTCTTTTCTATTTTGGCAAAATGAAAATTGATGAGTATATAGGTTTCAATATGTCTCAATGATGTCTCAGTGAGAGATATACTTGATTTTGTCTCTTACCGCTCACTATTTGAGTTATTAGATATGCCTGTTTTCTGTCTAAAAAAAAGTGTTTCAAAAATGTATTTTAATTGGCACAATTTAATTATACCTCAATTATACTCCAGTTTATCTCATGCCAACATTTGGAGAAAATAATTCATTCTGGCAATATGGATATATGGTCTGTAATCTAAAATATGTATTTACATGTTCTATTTAATGTGTTGATTTCTTATACACTAGAGATGCGCGGTTTGCGGTATCATCCGCGGATTCCGCGAGTAAACCGCGGGTCGGGCGGTTGACATGACGAAAAAAAATATTTTAATTAGATTCGGGCAGGTGGCGGTTGAACCATCCGGAGACATTTGATTTACATGGTTCTGGGATCGGTATCCTTTGCTATTTAAAGAGCCATCTAAGACCCGTGTAATAAAGCGATGAAGTCAACAGGAGACGCTACCATTCTCTTGAAAGACTGCCGGCAGTCACCCAGACGTGGAATATTAGTTCGTGATATGAAGTCAATGGCTTAGTCGCCTTCTACATCATTCACGATCGGCTTATCAGTCCAGCATCATGTTGTGTGTAGCTTCCGCAGCGACGCGCAAACGACTGCAAGGCATACTGCGTGACACAGAGTACACTAATGGTTGTGATTAAACAATTTTAACACTCTTAGTAATATGCGCCACGTTTCGAAGCCACACCAATTAAGAACGACAAACACATTTCGGGAGAACATCCTCGCAGTAACACAACATAAACGCAACACAACTAATACCCATAATCCTTTGTATTCATGACACTACCTGAATATATTTTACACCTCCGCGCCCCCAACCCGCCCACCTTACCGACGCACGGAGGGGGGTGTAAAATATATTCAGGAAGTGTCATGAATACGAAGGATTATGGGTATTAGTTGTGTTGCGTTTATGTTGTGTTACTGTGAGGATGTTCTCCAGAAATGTGTTTGTCGTTCTTAATTGGTGTGGCTTCAAAACGTGGCGCATATTAGTAAGTGTTAAAGTTGTTTATATCACAACCATCAGTGTACTCTGTGTCACCCAGTATCCCTTTCAATCTCATATGTGTGATTACAGAAGCTGCACACAAAATGTTTCTAGACCAATAGCCGGTCCGCACATGTTGTTGAAGGTGTCTAAGGCAATGGCTACGCAGCGCACTCACATACTTGTCATCAGGTTGAATGCTATTGAATAGCCGTTAACTGTCATTAGGTTGAATGCTATTCAATAGTCGCGAGAACGTTAGTGGCACTGAATGATTACCTTACTCCGTGAAGCAGTTTTAAATAGCTATGTGAGTGGTAAAGGTGGCCAACCTGTGATGTACTCCAGCGGGCGGTTGGCGGGCGGGTACGGCCCCGATAAAATGTTGGTTCGGGTGGACAGCGGGTGGATGACATAATTGCCTATCCGCGCATCTCTATTATACACATACCATGTACAGCAGAGGCGCTCACACTTTTTCTGCATGTGAGCTACTTTTCAATTGACCAAGTCGAGGAGATCTACCTCATTCCTATTTATAATTTATATTTATTTATTTACGAAAGAGACATTTTTGTTAACAAGTTAATGGTGTTTAATGATAATACAAGCATGTTTAATGCACATAGATTCCTTTCTTTCATGAAGACAAGAACATAAGTTGGTGTATTTGATTCTGATGACTTGCATTGATTGGAATTAGACAGTGGTGCTGATAACGTCCGCATTTTCAAATGGAGGAAAAAAAAGTCCTCCTTTCTGTCCAATACCACATGAAAGTGGTTGGATTTGGCATCTCATTTGTCCAACTTGCATACTCGTTTTTAAACACTTTGTTATGAGAGTAGCATATGTGTGTGGCCCTTTAATGTCTGGCAGCAGGTGAGTGAGGTCAGTGAGTGTGCGGGTGGGCAAGCAAGTGAGAAAGCGGTCGCTGAGGGCGGGGGAGAAATACATTGGCATCAAACTCCGTAGCTTGCTAGCTTGTGCACGCTAGCTTTCTGAGACTCTTATTTTGTTAGCACAGGCAGGATGAAACAGGTCTTTTATGGTGAAGACAGGAACTGTGCAGTCGGTCTTTAGAGTTTTGACAGTAGGTACGGAGTCTCTAGAAATAAAATGTGTTTCTCTGCGTCCGCCCTGCTAGTGATTTTTTTCTTAAATATGAGCTTGCGGCAGCCAGCGTCATCTCACAAGATCCTCGGGTGCCGAGAATGTCAAACAACTGACGAAAGTGAAGTCTTGGTATGATTGATGATTGCTCATTTTTATGTCTATTTTTTAATGCCTGGCTTAAGATCGACTGACAAACCCTCCGAGATCGACCAGTCGATCGCGATCGACGTAATGCCCACCCCTGATGTACAATAACTCAGTGACTACAATTGTGAGATTTAAAACTGAACCCAAACAATACTGATATGATCACAAGACACTTTGTAAGACCTTTTAACATTTGTGAACCTTCTAGAGCAGTGGTTCTCAAACTGTTTTAACAAAGTACCACTTCAGAAGATATTTGGTTCTCCAACCACCATCTTAAGGACTAATATTAAAATACAGTAGCATAGTAGGCCAAAGTATTCATTTAAAAAGACAGTGGTTTTATTTGACAAGTAAATTTAATATATTGGCCACTGAAATATTACACACAATGCAAAAATGTAACCAACAATGATACTTCATATACAGTACATATTTACAGACTTTTACAGCATCCACAGCAACATCACATCAGTGTGTATTTTCAGAGCATGTATAACAATGATCAAAGATTTGATTCGTGGCTTCTTATGCCAGTTCAGTCCTTAATTATTTAAACAATTTCAAGTGTGTTTGGAAAATGAACTGCAAACACAATGCCGGGCATAGATGTGAAGTCAAGGAAAACAACTTTACCCAATATGTCATCCAAAGATACTACTGTACTGGCAGAGGTTTCCAATAGGGGAATAACATGACTGCATGTCTCATATGATACACTATCTTGCAGCAAAGAAAAATCTGCATGTTTGTGCTATGGTAAAGAAGAAATGAATTTGTCCATACTTTATAAAAAGGATGAGAATCATTCTTCTGACACACTGGTCCCACAAAACAGGCATTTTATTTGTTTACTTTCTAATGGCCCAAAACAATTACTGGAGGATTTAAGTAATATAATAGGTGATGATGCAGAGCGGGATACAGAAAAGTTTTTGAATTTCTGCACACGGTTTAATTAAGCAGTCTGTGTTCAGACTGTTGGGACAAAGCAACTTGAACATTTTGAGCATATGGGTTAGGGCCTTATCAGTGACTTTATGACAGTTTACATAACCCATGATGATCAAAAGGCACTCTGCCACGGTTTCTGATGCATTGTCATGTATTGGTTTGTCTGTTGTGTCCTTAAAATTTGACTCTTCTGCACACTCCTCACTCAAACTATCTTCAAATCCTTCATTAAATCTATATCCGTCATTGTACACCCAATCCCCTATATCAGGGAGAGCTTCCTCAAATGTTTGAGATGGATCATACTCAGCATCGACATGTAGTTCAGTTGTTAGGCCACCAGGAGGATCTACGAGGGCTGATCTGGAAAATGGTTTTCCATTGTCTTTGATAGAGTGAAAAGTAAAAAATATTTTCAAATGCCATCCATCCATCCATTTTCTACCGCTTATTCCCTGTCGGGGTCACGGGGGGCGCTCGCGCCTATCTCAGCTACAATCGGGCGGAAGGCAGGGTACACCCTGGACAAGTCGCCACCTCATCGCAGGGCCAACACAGATAGACAGACAACATTCACACTCACATTCACACACTAGGGCCAATTTAGTGTTGCCAATCAACCCATCCCCAGGTGCATGTCTTTGGAAATGCTGAAATTAAAATAAAATACAAATCATGAAAGGTTTTTTTATAACATTTTGTCACAAGGCAAAATGTATAACATCTCAGCATATAGCTCACATTCTTACACTCAAAAGTTTGTCATATTTTAGCAGAATTTGCTTCGTGACAAAATTCACAACAAAACATTAGTCAGACACAGAAGATGGTGGGTGTACCTGGAATGTAGGGAGAGGCTTGATGTTCCAGAGTGGTACATCCTGCATGGACACCTGAAGGTTGGATGTGTTCCATTTTAAGAGCAGTGTTTTGGGCTCCTCCTGCTGCTACCCCCTGACACAAAGAAGAGGAACCAAAAAACTCAAAAGATTAAATAATAATTAAAAAAATAAAAAGACAAAAACATGCAAAACAAGAATCCAGTTGATATAAATTGAACACATCATACAAATCTAGCTAATGGAATGCATTTACTTTTTTCCCCACATCTTGATCGCATTGTAGTTCATGTTTACATATCTTCTGTGTTTGTGGTAGCACACAATCCACAGTATTAAATGTAACTCATCACAATACAACACACCCTATAAAAAGACAGTTCTGGATGCCAATGCCAATCATTAGTACAAACCCCGTTTCCATATGAGTTGGGAAATTGTGTTGGTTGTAAATATAAACGGAATACAATGATTTGAAAATCCTTTTCAACCCATATTCAGTTAAATGCACTACAAAGACAAGATATTTGATGTTCAAACTCATAAACTTTATTTTTTTTTGCAAATAATAATTAATTTAGAATTTCATGGCTGCAACATGTGCCAAAGTAGTTGGGAAAGGGCATGTTCACCACTGTGTTACATCACTTTTTCCTTTAACAACACTCAATAAACGTTTGGGAACTGAGGAAACTAATTGTTGAAGCTTTGAAAGTGGAATTCTTTCTCATTCTTGTTTTATGTAGAGTTTCAGTCGTTCAACAGTCCGGGGTCTCCGCTGTTGTATTTTACGCTTCATAATGCGCCACAGATTTTCGATGGGAGACAGGTCTGGACTGCAGGCGGGCCAGGAAAGTACCCGCACTCTTTTACTATGAAGCCACGCTGTTGTAACACGTGGCTTGGCATTGTCTTGCTGAAATCAGTAGGAGCGTCCATGATAATGTTGCTTGGATGACAACATATGTTGCTCCAAAACCTGTATGGACCATTCAGCATTAATGGTGCCTTCACAGATCTGTAAGTTACCCATGCCTTGGGCACTAATACACCCCCATACCATCACAGATGCCGGCTTTTCAACTTTGCGCCTTTTATAATTCAGATGGTTATTTTCCTCTTTGTTCTGGAGGACACCACATCCACAGTTCCCAAATATAATTTGAAATGTGGACTCGTCAGACCACAGAAGACTTTTCCACTTTGCATCAGTCCATCTTAGATGAGCTCGGGCCCAGCAAAGCCAGCGGCGTTCATTGGTGTTGTTGATAAATGGGTTTTGCTTTGAATAGTAGCGTTTTAACTTGCACTTAAAGATGTAGCAACCAACTGTAGTTACCGTTAGTGGTTTTCTGAAGTTTTCCTGAGCCCATGTGCTGATATCCTTTAGATAGATAGATAGATAGATAGTACTTTATTGATTCCTTCAGGAAAATTAAAATTCCAGCAGCAGTGTACAGATTTGAGATCAATTTAAAGAAAAAAGTAAAAAGTAAATAATGGGGGTTTAAAAGGAAACAAAATAGAGAAATATTACAAAAAGAATAAAAACAATGGGAATAACAATATAACAGTAAAATAAGAATATAACAAGACAAAGTAGGCAGTAGTGACCATGTTATGAAAACGTACTGCACTGTTAATGTTTTGCATCCCCTGTAATCCTAATACCCCCTGTCCCCCGTCCCAGAGAGGACTTGTACAGTCTAATGGCGTGTGGGACAAAGGAGTTCTTGAGTCTATTAGTCCTGCACTTGGGATAAAGCAGTCTAGCACTGAACAGGCTCCTCTGGCTACTGATAACACTGATGTCGGTTTTTGATGCAGTACCGCCTGAGGGATCAAAGGTCCGTAATATCATCGCTTACGTGCAGTGATTTCTCCACATTCTCTGAACCTTTTGATGATTTTACATACCGTAGATGGTAAAATCCCTAAATTCCTTGCAATAGCTCTTTGAGAAATGTTCTAAAACTGTTCGACAATTTGCTTACAAATTGGTGACCCTGGCCCCATCCTTGATTGTGAATTACTTAGCATTTCATGGAAGCCGCTTTTATACCCAATCATGGCACCCACCTGTTCCCAATTACCCTGCACACCCGTGGGATGTTCCAAATAAGAGTTTGATGAAAATTCCTCAACTTTTTCAGTATTTATTGCCACCTTTCCCAACTTCTTTGTCACGTGTTGCTGGAATCAAATTCTAAAGTTAATGATTATTTGCAAAAAAAAAAAAAAGTATAAGTTTGAACATCAAATATGTTGTCTTTGTAGCATATTCAACTGAATATGGGTTGAAAAGGATTTGAAAATCATTGTATTCAGTTTATATTTACATCTAACACAATTTCCCAACTCATATGGAAACAGGGTTTGTATATTTCTTGTTTTATTGGCCCAGTGCAATGTAGTATTGATTCTTACATTTTTTGGGGGGGCTTACTACGTGCATATTGAAATCTTCCTTTTTTTTGTGAAAGTTCCTCTTTTTTTTTGTCAAAGGTTGCTCACATGCCTCTAATTCCTGTTTGAAAGAAAGCGGGATCGAGCTGAAATCTTGATAAGCATTAGTTTAAAAAAACATATTTAAACCAAATAAGTTCTGGTATGATAGTTTATATTTAATTGTACATTTCATAAATAATCCTGAGATATGGTGATAGTCAATGTTTTGTACAACTTAATATTGTAAAATCTGTCATAATCTGCTAGTTAGTATTGTTGACTAAGTGAGTTGTCTATTTCCTTTCAGTCAAGATGATTTTGTCTTCAGTATTGGTTCCTTTGTCCTTTATTTGAAATGTTTTTGTTTAGAAGTACTGTAAAGAATGGTTATAGATATGGTCAATTATGGTCACGGTACATTTACTTCATTATTGGTATCGTCCATAATAGAGTGAGGAGAACAAATAGTTTATACACTGCTGATTTTGTAGTTCGAGGTCTGTTATATTATCATTATAGGCACACTTCAATTGTAAGTGATAGAATCCAAAACAAAAATCCGTAAAATCACATTGTATGGATTCTTTAAAAGTAATTAATGTGCATCTTATTGCATGAAATCCATATTTGATACTTCAGAGAAGTAGAGGTTACTAGGTGACCAATTCCATGGGAAAACATGCAAAGGACCAGAAAACCATACAATGTAAATTTTGTTTCTTTTATATTTTACAGAATCGCCAGTCTATTAAAGGCCTACTGAAACCCACTACTACCGACCACGCAGTCTGATAGTTTATATATCAATGATGAAATATTAACATTGCAACACATGCCAATACGTCCTTTCTAGTTTACTAAATTGCAATTTTGAATTTCCCACGAGTTTCTTGTTGAAAACGTCGCGGAATGATGACGCGTGACGTCACGTCTTGGAGGGGACATATTAGCGCAGCGCCAAACACAGCTAAAAGTCATCTCTGTTCATGGAGTAATTACACAGCATTTTGGACATCTGTGTTGCTGAATCTTTTGCAATTTTTTCTTTTAATAATGGAGACTATAAATAAAAATGCTCTTCGTGGAAAGCGGTGGATTGCAGCTGTCTTTAGCACCGAAACACAGCCGGTGTTTCTTTGTTTGTTGTGAGCGGTCAAGCGAACATGTTTTCTCTACGTCAACCAGCATGTCTTTGGATGGGAAAATTGTGATATTAAGTCTTACCGGACAAATCATTGGATTATGGGACTTCTTCCTGTAGTAGCTGTCAAAAAAGGCAGCTGTGAACTTGGCTCCTCGGCTTCTCTTTCAGACACTGCGTGTTCACCGCAGCCATCCAACCTCGAGGTATGGCTTTAGAATTTCACTAAAACACTATTAAAACAACAAGCAGATAAGGGATCTTCCAGAATTATCCTAGTAAATGTGTCTAATTACATCTAAAACGCTCACACTGCCGCCGCCCGGAGCCGTCGCTTTTTTTTTTTTTTTCTAGTCCTTCACTATCAATATCCTAATTCAGGAATCTTTCATCCTCGCTCAAATTAATGGGGAAATTTTCGCTTTCTGCGCCGAATTGCTCTTACTGCTGGTGGCTCCCATCATAAACAACGTGAATATGTGTGGAGCCCTGCAACTCGTGACGTCACGCGCACATACTTCCGGTAAAGGCGGGGCTTTTCTATTAGCGACCAAAAGTTGCGAACTTTATCGTGGATGTTCTCTACTAAATCCTTTCAGCAAAAAGATGGCAATATCGCGAAATGATTAAGTATGACACATAGAATGGACCTGCTATCCCTGTTTGAATAAGAAATTCTCATTTCAGTGGGCCTTTAAATACTTGTTCTCCTCACTGTACATAGACTTGGGTCCACTTTGGCTGCTGGAGGTTAAAATGCGGGTCATTTCAGTAATCTTTTTTGTAGTTCAGTATTTCTAATCTCTTTTGATATTGTGTGTGGATATATATATATAAATATATATATATATCAATCAATCAATCAATCAATGTTTACTTATATAGCCCTAAATCACTAGTGTCTCAAAGGGCTGCACAAACCACCACGACATCCTCGGTAGGCCCACATATATATATATATATATATATATATATATATATGTATATATATATATATATATATGAGGAGAAATTGTTTTTATAGAATGGTAATCTACGGTCCAATGAAATTTCATGATAGGTTTACCAAACAGGGAACCATTGGTCCATCACCCAACAGCGGCAATACAGCCATCCCATCACCGTATGTCCTCAACATCAAAGGCCATGCATCCTGCCCATCATCCTATGGCCTCACCACAAACGGTTGATCTGCTTGATCACTCTATGGAGGTTGTGCACCCAGCCAATCACTGCAGGACTTCAACACCGTTGGCCCATCACCAAATGTCTACAACAGCTCTGGTCTTTCACCCGGTGTACCCTAGCTTGTTAGCTGGCGGGGTGAATCCACCCGACAATAAGAACACAGCTTTGCTGGCACTGGACAGGAGAGATGCAGGCAACCCATCTGCCGAGGACACTATCTCATATCAGCCGCGGAAAGAAAAATCATGGACGCCATGTGATAGATGTGGAGAGGAGTTCGAAAAAAATCCTGCGAGAAAAGCAACGAATCGAAGAAGTCCTCTTGAAAATAGGCGAGTAATTCATGCTAATTGTTTCATGATGGCTTCACGGTGGCAGAAGGGTTAGTGCGTCTGCCTCACAATACGAAGGTCCTGCAGTCCTGGGTTCAAATCCAGGCTCGGGATCTTTCTTTGTGGAGTTTGCATGTTCTCCCCGTGAATGCGTGGGTTCCCTCCGGGTACTCCGGCTTCCTCCCACTTCCAAAGACATGCACCTGGGGATAAGTTGATTGGGAACACTAAATTGTGAATGTGAGTGTGAATGTTGTCTGTCTATCTGTGTTGACCCTGTGATGAGGTGGTGATTTGTCCAGGGTGTACCCCGCCTTCCGCCCGATTGTAGCTGAGATAGGCGCCAGCGCCCCCCGCCACCCCAAAAGGGAATAAGCGGTAGAAAATGGATGGATGGATGTTTCATGATGTAATTGTTTTGCTTACTTAAATTTGTGATTGGGTCTTGAACACATTCTTTTCTCATTGTGGTATTGTTTGTGCTATTTTTTTCCTTTTCAGATCCGGGCCAGACAGAGTAATTGAAACTCTCTGCAACCTCGTTGGAGACAAATACAGCGACGACCGTCCTCAACAATCAGACCAGCAGGAGCGGCGTATTCATATCATGGTTCCGCCTTGCTGCCATGAGTCATGCTTCAAGGACCAATTGTATGCGTTTATTCCACGCACTTTTTGAGCACTTTTTTACAGTTGGTCGCCCTGGAAACAAACCTGCAGGAACAGGAAAGGAATCCTAAGTAAGTTTTCCCATACTGAGGGTTTTTTTCAGGCCAAAATTGTGTTACAATAATTAAATAGAAGTTTATACGAGAAAGTTTTTATCCCTTATCGATTACAGCACACTAGAAACATAACTGAATGTTGCATAATTACAGTTTGTGATTGGCCAAAAAACTAGCATTGTGATAAGCAATATAGTGTTCTGTCTATCTACTTGAAGTGTGGTTGTGTGTATTAATGTACTGTATGTGCAGGGTTTCCGCAAGGCATTAAATCATTACATGGATTTTGCATAAATTAAGGCCTTAAAAAGCATTAAATGCGTTGTCCAGAGGCATTCAAAAAATGTAATATAATTGTAGGACATGGCCGATAGTCAATATGTCAAACGGTAGATGAAAATTAATTTAAGAATGTTACGCTCATCAAAATTGCTACATCCGTCTGTGTTTCTCTTTTTAGCTGGACCTGTCAAACTGCATACCAGAGGTATTGTAAGGTGGGAACGCGACAAAATAATTGCCTTAATACGGCAAAATGAAACTGCTCTGGAGGCCTAAACTTTTCCATTCTTTGATCAAAAAGCGTCTTCCGTTCGGGCTCCAGTACTCCGGAATGCCCGCCCGTTAACAGTTCGAGATGCTACCTTAGTAGAAACATTTAAGTCTCATCTTAAAACTTATTTTTATACTCTAGCCTTTAAATAGACCCCCTTTTTAGACCAGTTGATCTGCCATTTCTTTTCTTTTTCTCCTATGTCCTTCCCCTTCCTTATGAAGGGGGTCCTGTTTGGTGGCCATGGATGAAGTACTGGCTTTCCAAAATCGGGACACAGAATGGACCGCTCGTCTAGAGTCGGGACCTAAGATGGACCGCTCGCCTGTATATCGGTTGGGGACATCTCTGCGCTGCTGATCCGCCTCCGCTTGGGATGGTTTCCTGCTGGCTCCACTTTGGCTGGGACTCTCGCTACTATAGTGGATCCACTTTGGACTTGATTGTCACGGTTACAATAGATCTACTATGGATTGGACTTTCACAATATCATGTTAGATCTGCTCGACATCCATTGCTTTCGGTCCCCTGCGGGGGGGGGGGGGTCCTCTCCAAGGTTTCTCCTAGTCATCATGGTCGACGTCCCACTGGGGTGAGTTTTTCCTTGCCCTTTTGTGGGCCCTACCGAGGATGTTGTTGTGATTTAGGGCTACAGTATATAAATAAACATTGATTGAATGATTGATTGATTGATCATTGTAGGCGTGTAGTCCTTAACTGTGACACCATGTCAGGATAATGGAGAATCTGAGCTTTTTTCATACTTGACTCTTTTATTTCAATCACCTCCACTTCAACACATATGAGCTAACTTGGCTAGCATCAGCAACTGTCGGGACGCGGGCGCCTTAAGTGATCTACGCTGGTCTTAATTGGACAATCAAGGCAAGTTTCACAGCAGACCACAACTCTTTTATTCTTTGACATTCTCACAATAAATTAATACAAGTTCCTTGAGCTGCTGGACACTTGATACATAGCTTGCCATTTACTGTAAACATTTTAAACAGAAAGGGTGTAAAATACAATATCTTTAATTGACATAGCTTTTTTTTAATGCATCTTTTTGGCCATTTTACAAATATCGTTCTGTATTTTTATAAAATGTTTAAATCAATCATCCATTTTCCAAACACATGCTTAGCACATGTATATTTAACTTGTGTAATGCTTACAACTGTGTGGATACCAATAATTGTAAGCTTTTGACTCTGTATAATACCTATAGGCAATACATTTTTTAAGTACCAAAAAATGGCATTAAAAACCATTAAATTAGATTTGCATTATTATTATTATTGCAACCCCAAAAGGGACTAAGCGGTAGAAAATGGATGGATGGATTATTATTGCATTGCATAAATTTGATACCTGTAGAAACAAATGCATGATTTTTTTATGTTCTTGCCTTACAGCCAATGTCCTGAGATGCGGTACTCTTCCTGCTTGGGACATTACTGAGGAGGCAAAGCTCAAAAAATCTTTGGTGAACAAATGTCGGGCCAGAGCAGGTTTTAAGTAGGTCCTTGTACCTGCCAAGTTCATCCTGGGGTAGGATGTTTTCTTTGTAAATATGTTAATATTTTGGTTTAGGGTAATGCAGTGTATATTGTATGAAATTGCCCTATGATATAGCTTTTAGTACCACGTTATACTGTGACAATGTATATTGAGCTGTGCTGTGTCTAGCAAATTTGGCACTGATGCTACCTCAGTAACATGTTAGCGGCTAATATCTCTTCACAGTGCAAAGCTGTTTCCAAATAGAAAAATAATGCAACTGGAAATGCTTACATAATCGGGAATATTAGTTTTCAATAATCATTTATGTACCAAATGTTATATTGTTATCGCAAGAGGCTGCTCTATTGTTTACAACAGTGTTTCTTAATCATAGGGCTGTGGCCCACTCTTTGGCTGCAAGTACCCCTTGGGGGCCGCCAATAAATATATCAATCAATCAATCAATCAATCAATCAATCAATCAATGTTTACTTATATAGCCCTAAATCACTATCAATCAATCAATCAATCAATGTTTACTTATATAGCCCTAAATCACTAGTGTCTCAAAGGGCTGCACAAACCACTACGACATCCTCGGTAGGCCCACATAAGGGCAAGGAAAACTCACACCCAGTGGGACATCGGTGACAATAATGACCCAGTGGGACGTCGGTGACAATGATGACTATGAGAACCTTGGAGAGGAGGAAAGCAATGGATGTCGAGCGGGTCTAACATGATACTGTGAAAGTTCAATCCATAATGGATCTAACACAGTCGCGAGAGTCCAGTCCAAAGCGGATCCAACACAGCAGCGAGAGTCCCGTTCACAGCAGAGCCAGCAGGAAACCATCCCAAGTGGAGGCGGATCAGCACTGCAGAGATGTCCCCAGCCGATACACAGGCAAGCAGTACATGGCCACCGGATCGGACCGGACCCCCTCCACAAGGGAGAGCGGGACATAGAAGAAAAAGAAAAGAAACGGCAGATCAACTGGTCTAAAAAGGGAGTCTATTTAAAGGCTAGAGTATACAAATGAGTTCTAAGGTGAGACTTAAATGCTTCTACTGAGGTGGCATCTCGAACTGTTACCGGGAGGGCATTCCAGAGGACTGGAGCCCGAATGGAAAACGCTCTATAGCCCGCAGACTTTTTTTGGGCTTTGGGAATCACTAATAAGCCGGAGTCCTTTGAACGCAGATTTCTTGCCGGGACATATGGTACAATACAATCGGCAAGATAGGATGGAGCTAGACCGTGTAGTATTTTATACGTAAGTAGTAAAACCTTAAAGTCACATCTTAAGTGCACAGGAAGCCAGTGCAGGTGAGCCAGTACAGGCGTAATGTGATCAAACTTTCTTGTTCTTGTCAAAAGTCTAGGAGCCGCATTTTGTACCAACTGTAATCTTTTAATCGTAGACATGGGGAGACCCGAAAATAATACGTTACAGTAATCGAGGCGAGATGTAACAAACGCATGGATAATGATCTCAGCGTCTTTAGTGGACAGAATGGGGCGAATTTTAGCGATATTACGGAGATGAAAGAAGGCTGTTTTAGTAACGCTTTTAATGTGTGCCTCAAAGGAGAGAGTTGGGTCGAAGATAATACCCAGATTCTTTACCGTGTCGCATTGTTTAATTGTTTGGTTGTCATATAGATATTAAATAGAGTTCGGTGTCTAGCAGGACCGATAATCAGCATTTCCGTTTTTTTGGGGTTGAGTTGCAAAAAGTTAGCGGACATCCATTGTTTCATTTCATTAAGACACGCCTCCAGCTGACTACAATCCGGCGTGTTGGTCAGCTTTAGGGGCATGTAGAGTTGGGTGTCATCAGCATGACAGTGAAAGCTAACCCCGTATTTGCGTATGACGTCACCTAGCGGCAGCATGTAGATGCTGAAGAGTGCAGGGCCAAGGACCGAACCCTGGGGAACTCCACACGTTACCGTAACGTAGTCCGAGGTCACATTGTTATGGGAGACACACTGCATCCTATCAGTAAGATAAGAGTTAAACCAAGACAGGGCTAAGTCTGACATACCAATTCGTGTTTTGATACGTTCTAATAAAATATTATGATCGACAGTATCGAAAGCAGCGCTAAGATCGAGGAGCAGCAACATAGATGACGCATCAGAATTCATCGTTAGCAATAGATCATTAGTCATTTTTGCGAGGGCTGTCTCCGTGGAGTGATTTGCCCTGAAACCGGATTGAAAGGTTTCACATATTTTGTTAGACGCTAAGTGTTCATTTAACTGCTCCGCAACAATTTTTTTGAAGATTTTTGAAATAAAGGGAAGGTGAGACACCGGTCGGTAGTTTACCATGAGGTCAGGATCGAGGTTAGGTCTTTTAAGAAGAGGATGAATAACCGCTTTTTTGAATGCTAGGGGAACAGTGCCCGAGGAAAGTGATAAGTTTATAATATTTAGCACTGATGGACCTAATAATACAAAGAGCTCCTTGATCAGTTTCCCAGGAAGAGGGTCAAGTAAACATGTTGTTTGTTTCATTCCATTTACACGTTGTAACAATTCCTCTAATGTTATTTCCTCAAAACGAGAGAAACTATTTTGGAGGGCTGTATCCGCCGTATATACCATCGTATCAGTGTTAATAGATCCCCGTTGTAGCTGGGACGCATTGTCTTTAATCTCCTTTCTAATTACTTCAATTTTCTTACTAAAGAATTGCATAAAGTCATCTGCTGAGTGGGTGGAGCTACTGGAAGGGGTCCCTTGTTGGGTTAACGATGCTACCGTACTAAACAAAAATTTAGGATCGTTTTTATTACGGTGGATGAGATTTGAGTAATATTTAGCTTTAGCTGAGGTAAGCATGCGTTTATAAGTTATTAAACTATCACTCCATGCTTGATGGTGCACCTCAAGTTTAGTCGTGCGCCATTTGCGTTCCAGCTTTCTACATAATAATTTCTGAGCTCTAGTTTCTTCTGTAAACCACGGGGTGCGCTTTTTTGGAGCCTTTTTTAACTTTAGCGGTGCTATGTTATCAATGGTTTCGCGCAGGGCGTCGTTAAAGTTGTTAGTGAGGTTATCAATAGAACCCACATATTTTGGGAATGGTGCCATTACCGAGGGCAGTAGGTCAGCAAGAGTTGTCGTTGTGGCTGTATTAATGTTGCGGCTGCTAAAGCAGTTATTATTATTATTATTAGTGTGACGAACATGCGTCTGAACCTCGAATTTTATAAGGTAATGATCGGACAATACTTTAGTATACGGGAGTATCGTAACTTTGGAAACGGTGATACCCCTGACAAGCACTAGGTCTATCGTATTACCGTTGCGATGCTTGGGTTCATTTATTATTTGTGTGAGACCACAGCTATCAATTATAGTCTGGAGCGCTACGCACGGTGGGTCCGATGGGGTATTCATATGGATATTAAAGTCCCCCATTATGATTATATTATCGGCGTGTGTCACTAGATCAGCAACGAACTCTGAGAATTGTCCGAATTGGGCCCTGGGGGGCGGTAGATAACAGCCAGGTGTAGAGGCAGCGGTGTGACAGACCTCATAGTAAGCACCTCAAACGATTTATATTTATTATTTATGTAAGGACTAAGGTTAAAGTTTTCGTTGTATATTAGTGCGACCCCCCCACCCTTTTTAAGCGGACGGGCAATATGCGCATGTGTAAAGTTAGGAGGACATGCCTCATTTAGCGCAAAAAAGTCGTTTGGTTTAAGCGAGGTTTTGCTGAGACCGATGACGTTAAGATTGTTGTCTCTGATAATATCATTAACTAACAACGTTTTGGGAGACAATGATCGTATGTTTAAAAAACCTATATTATAGGTAGTGGGCTGTTTTAGGGAATTTTTGATCAAATTATCCGTAGTAGCAATATTAATAATGTTGTGTTTATTATGCCCAGTGCATTTAGTATAATTACGACTATATTTAGGAATTGATACGACGGGAATTTTCCGATTGTTTGATTGTTGCTTTGTTAAACTGCACGTATCCTGGTTAGCCACCTCAGTAACGGGGATTTTCCGATTGTTTGTTTGTTGCTTTGATAAACTGCACGCATCATAGTTAGCCACCTCAGTAAAACACATGTCCAACTCTGAAACACTCAAAGCCGAAAAAACTTGTTCTAATTTAACTGACTCCTTACCCAGACCAGTAGTCTCGCATCTTCCATTTAAATCCGGCTTCAGGATGGAGGGAAGTGGTGTTCTGTGGGGATTAGCCTTCTGCTTTGTTTTTAGCCCCGCTCGGCATCCGCGTTTCCGATCACACCGCTGGCGTCTGCTCTGTAGACGGCCCCTGCTGCTACTATACCCCCCTGCTTCACAGGCCGCTGGATGTAGCCGCCGGATTATTCCCATGCTAGTTAGTAAGTCTAGCAAGCACGCGTCTATCAGTCCAAAACGGCCCGATATGTCCACATCCAGAAGTGTCTGGCGGCCGTACGTGATCACGGAGTGACCACGATGTGAGCCAGCCATAAAGTTTGTAGAATTGTCCGGTATTTCTGCCAAATGTTTCATCTTTAGCAGGAGCTCCGCGATGTCGCAGCCCGTCCGGGCGCCGCCATCTTAGGTGTCATCAAAGGGCTGCACAAACCACTACGACATCCTCGGTAGGCCCACATAAGGGCAAGGAAAACTCACACCGAGTGGGATGTCGGAGACAATGATGACTATGAGAACCTTGGAGAGGAGGAAAGCAATGGATGTCGAGCGGGTCTAACATGATACTGTAAAAGTTCAATCCACAATGGATCCAACGCAGTCGCAAGAGTCCAGTCCAAAGCGGATCCAACACAGCAGCGAGAGTCCCGTTCACAGCGGAGCCAGCAGGAAAACATCCCAAGCGGAGGCGGATCAGCAATGCAGAGATGTCCCCAGCCGATACACAGGCGAGCAGTATATGGCCACCGGATCGGACCGGACCCCCTCCACAAGGGAGAGTGGGACATAGGAGAAAAAGAAAAGAAACGGCAGATCAACTGGTCGAAAAAGGGAGTCTTTTTAAAGGCTAGAGTATACAAATGAGTTTTAAGGTGAGACTTAAATGCTTCTACTGAGGTGGCATCTCGAACTTTTACTGGGAGGGCATTCCAGAGTACTGGAGCCCGAAATGAAAAACGCTCTATAGCCCACAGAATTTTTTTGGGCTTTGGGAATCACTAATAAGCCCGAATCCTTTGAACGCAGATTTCTTGCTGGGACATATGGTACAATACAATCGGCAAGATAGGATGGAGCTAGACCGTGTAGTATTTTATACGTAAGTAGTAAAACCTTAAAGTCACATCTTAAGTGCACAGGAAGCCAGTGCAGGTGAGCCAGTATAGGCGTAATGTGATTCTTAGCTGTGGTCTGTCCATATGGGCCGCAATGGTACTCAGTTGTAATACACTATAGTGTAAGATGACTAATTCAGTGTTTGTATTTGAGTAACCCCCAGACCCCTCTGTAGTGGAAAAGTTGATCGGATCCCGGGGTAAAAAATGTTAAGTATCCCTGGTTTTCAATGTGTGATTATTTTTTGTATGTAAACCAGTTCGAAACAGCACGGTTACAAATTTATAAATGTATTTCGTTTTTTGGGGGGGAATATTTCAAAAATGGAAATTTAATCATTTACTCACCCTCTTACTGAGGTCAAATAAGGTGGGTTTTTTTAACTACGGTACATAGTTTGCTCAACAAGGAGTTAAAAAACTACACCTGACTTTTTCACAACAACAAAGTGAGTACTTAGGGTTAAATTCATTTATTTTTGTATTTGTTTTATTTTTTGCATCTTGTTTTCTATATTTTAATTATTTTGAATGACAATATGTACAATATGTATGAACTAATTAACTACATTTAAATTGTTGTATTAATCTATTTTTATCTTATATTTTGTATTTTTGTATAGCCAAATAAAATGATACACCTTTTAATATTTGAGGTTTTTTTTGTGTTATTTTTAATTAAGTTAGATAATGAACACTCTCAATTTGTTCTCATTATTCTCAAATTTGAGATATGATGGCTTTGTTGAGACATTTAAGAGAAATAATAAAGACATGGAAGAGCGTCCCTGGTTCAATCCCCACCTAGTACTAACTTCATCACGTCCGTTGTGTCCTGAGCAAGACATTTCACCCTCTCTCCTGATGGGTGCTGGTTAGCGCCTTGCATGGCAGCTCCCTCCATCAGTGTGTGAATGTGTGTGTGAATGGGTAAATGTGGAAGTAGTGTCAAAGCGCTTTGAGTACCTTGAAGGTAGAAAAGCGCTATACAAGTACAACCCATTTATCATTTATTTATCATGTATTGCTCATACATCTCATTTCTTTCTCTTTATTTCTCCTTCAAAATAAATGCGACATAATTGAGATCAGTGGCATACATATAAGAGCTCTCAGTGTATCCCACTTCTCAAATATTGCTCAAATGGTTGTCTCTACTCAACCTCCTTTGTCTCAGTGATGTCTTGTCTCTTTTTAGCTTATTTATTTCTCCTAAGGGTCCGTTAGGAGCAATACGAGAGAAACAATTGATCACATAATTAGATATGAGAAGGTCATAATGTTCTCAAGATACGAGATCAAGCAACAGATGAGCAAGCACATGTTTGGTATGGGCATTTTTAACACTGGTTTGGGGGAAATGTGAAAACTGTTCACCAATGCTTTTTCGACAGTTTGAGAGTCATTGAATATGTCTGACTGGTGATTGGATGAGTGTAGGGAAGATGAGGGGCAGACTTGGATTTACTATTATTCACAGGTGTAGATGCTCTTTTGGCGTGGTTGTTTGATTCATCAGTGTTACTAACTCCTCAATTAGAAAAGTTATCTATCAGCCACTGGATGTATTAATAGTGTCACGCTTGGTGATCCTCTAAAAGGCTAGTGCATCCCAAAGATGCACAATTCAGGCAGGAGTAGAACAAAAAGTTACTTTTTGTTCATGACTGGGGGAAAGAGCTACACCCAAAATAGATACAAAACTATGGTGCCAAAGAAGAACAAAAGATAACACTGAGAAAAATACAGCAACCAGTAGAAATCTAATAAACAAGAAGAGCTAAGCCAGAAGGATGACTACACAGGGCAGGAAGGCAGAAGGTCTTACTGAAAAAACAGGAATCGGAGAGAAGATTCCTGAGCACAAACTCGAAGTACTGTATCCATGGAGAGTAATCAGCCAGTGCCTTCCTGCCCACACTTGTGTGGTAAAATAGGCCAGTTAATGATACACACCTACAACAATTATGACCGGCTCAGGGACTGGTTGAGTCTGGAACAGAAACAAAGGGGCGGTAACGAAGAAAAAAACACAAGACACCAAGGAAAAACAATTGACTGCTCCAACACATTGAACACCAGTATGGTCTTACAGCCCAAATTTATAGGTGACAAGTGGAATGAAACTTGATGTCACAATAGTATGTGACAAATAGACTGCAAATGAACTTACCTCTGTTGATTCTTAGTTTTTTTTTTCAATAAAATTGAAATACATTTTGTTCTGCATTGTTAAATGTTACAGTAACAAATTTGATCTAAAAGACTGTAGGGTTGTGACATTATTACCATCTATTGATTGGCTTGACGGAACAATGGGATCGGAATGGTGCGGTAATTTATTTTAGCTTGACAGTGAAAAAACATTTGACTCTAAAGCAAGTTTTGCACATGCGTGTTTCATTTGTAGTTTGGACTCATAGACCTTTGGGTCTCTTCTCTGCTCTAACTGCAGCTGGGACTGCTGCGCAAGGCTAGTGTGAACTTAAAGGGGAACATTATCACAATTTCAAAAGGGTTAAAAACAATAAAAATCAGTTCCCAGTGGCTTGTTGTATTTTTGGAATTTTTTTTCAAAATTTTACCGGTCCCGGAATATCCCTAAGTAAAGCTTTAAAGTGCCTTATTTTCGCTATCTTCGAAACCACTATCCATTTCCCTGTGACGTCATACAGGGCTGCCAATACAAACAACATGGCGGTTACCACAGCAAGATATAGCGACATTAGCTCGGATTCAGACTCGGATTTCAGCGGTTTAAGCGATTCAACAGATTACGCATGTATTGAAACAGATGGTCGGAGTATGGAGGCAGATAGCGAAAAGGAAATTGAAGAAGAAATTGAAGCTATTGAGCGAATAGCTATTGACGCTATTCGGCCATAGCCTGGGTGTACCTAATGAAGTGGCCCATAGGATGGCTGCCTTATTAGCATCGCCGGTAAAATGTGCAGACCAAACGATCAGGACTTTTGAATCTTGTGACACTGGAGCAACTTAAATCCGTCGATTGGTAAGTGTTTGTTTCGCATTAAATGTGGGTATCTAGTTTCAAATGTACATACAGCTAGCGTAAATAGCATGTTAGCATTGATTAGTGTAGCATGTTAGCATCGAGTAGCTGGCAGTCATGTCGTGACCAAATGTGTCTGATTAGCACATAAGTCAACAACATCAACAAAACTCACCTTTGTGATTTCGTTGACTTAATCGTTGCAAATGCATCTGCAGGTTATCCATGCATCTCTGTGCCATGTCTGTCTTAGCATCGCCGGTCAAATGTGAAGACACTTTGGTACATTCAATGGGGGTCTGGCGGCAGATTTCTTGCCAGTGGTGCAACTTGAATCCCTCCCTGATTGTGTTGTTACACCCTCCGACAACACACCGACGAGGCATGATGTCTCCAAAGTTCCAAAAAATAGTCGAAAAAACGGAAAATAACAGAGCTGAGACCCGGTGTTTGTAATGTGAAAATGAATATGGCGGGTGTGTTACCTCAGTGACGTCACGTTCTGACGTCATCGCTAAAAGATCGATGAACAGAAAGGCGTTTAATTTGCCAAAATTCACCCATTTAGAGTTCGGAAAACGGTTAAAAAAATACATGGTCTTTTTTCTGCAACATCAAGGTATATTTTGACGCTTGCATTGGTTTGGTGATAATGTTCCCCTTTAACTATCTGTGAATGCCTTGCAATGGCAAAAGGCCTCATTGCAGTAACATTGCTCGTGTGTCTTCTTAATGTTATTCTATTGTTTTCATTAGTTTTTTGCCTTTTGTATTGGGCCCTTTTGAGACTGTCTAATAAGGGATACCTTTTTTATGACTTTTGCTAGGGGGGGTTATAGTGGGCATTTGACTCTGCCTTGGGGGAGCCCTGTTTGCCCAGGAGACCAGCTGCTGACTCTCTGCTACACTAGAGGCCGTATGGAGTGATCGAAGGAAGATGCAGGACAGATGAGCTGGCGTTGAGCGATAGACAAGTTTCCCAGAGCTCCGGCTGGATGAGCATGTATCAGACACTTTGGTCTTCCTGGAAGGAATCTCACTCATCCATACGTACTGTTTGTTCTATTTTGTTGTTTTTCTATGAATGATGCTCAATGCATTTATTGCAATTTTAATTTTTTTGTTGTATTTTACTTTTGTATATGTATATAGGATAGGCTGATTAGCAACACAAAATTGGCCCTATGGTGTGACTGCTTGTCTATCTTGGTTGGCCCGGCGATGAGGTGACGACTTGTCCAGAATTTACCCTGCCTTCTGCCTGAAGACAGCTCTCCCGTCCAAAGGCAAAACCCAGTAACTAAATGTTGGTTAAAACTGAGCTGATAATAATTTTCGAGTTCCTAGGTGATATGTTTTACATTAGTGTATGCGATTTTGTAATTTGTTCCGTAAGTAAGCTGTTACGCGCATGGCAGGACCTAGCAACTACCACATAACCGCGTAGATACAACAGAAAAAACCTAGTATCTCAAGGGACCAATCGTAGATTCTTTGTCAGTCGCCTTATTGTCTTTAATGAGACATTTGCACGAATGGGGGCCGACGGTCAACCTGATTATGTAATATTATGGCACGAGGGGATATTTGGAAGATTGGCCCAGGACGTTGCAAGCACCTTCATTAAATGTATTGTTCTTGATTCTTCCCCTTGCATACTCTTTTGGGCAGATAACTGTGGAGGTCAAAATAAAAACTGGACGCTGTACACAGCTCTTGCCCAATGTGCAAACGCAGAATGGGGCCCACCCGAGATTGTTATCAAATATCTGGAGAAAGGGCACACGTTCATGAGAGCAGATTCAATCCATGGCTCAATCGGCAGGAAAATGAAAGCTCAAGAAAACATCTACATGTTTGATGTCTTTGAAAATCTTTGTAAGACAGCATCAAGATAGATTGGTTTTCCTTTGTTTTCTCAAAATCAGCTAGAAGTGAGTTACTAGGTTTTGCCTTTGGACGGGAGAGCTGTGATAGGCTCCAGCCTTACCACGACCCCGATAGGGACAAATGGTAGAACATTGATGGCGAGATATATAAATGGCGCCGTGGAAGTCGTAGCTGGTTGGAGTTTTGAGAGTTTTAATTATTTT
The DNA here is from genome assembly GCF_033978795.1 of Nerophis ophidion. Taxonomy (NCBI): domain Eukaryota; kingdom Metazoa; phylum Chordata; class Actinopteri; order Syngnathiformes; family Syngnathidae; genus Nerophis; species Nerophis ophidion. The sequence goes on along the minus strand of NC_084615.1, from coordinate 60,310,335 downwards.
TTAATTTCTTTGGTTCCCTCTTCTTTTCACCTTATTTTTTTGTGGACTTGACTCTGGACTTGAATCTGCACCGCAACATGTTTCCATTGTGAGATATATAAGTTCTATTCTACCTTAAGTTGGCAACACTGGTTTCAATAAAGTGGTGATTGTTGAAAGACCGGGCTTCACGGTGGGGGAGGGGTTAGTGCGTCTGCCTCACAATATGAAGGTCCGGAGTAGCCCTGGGTTCAATACCGGGCTCGGGATCTTTCTGTGTGTAGTTTGCATGTCCTCCCCGTGAATGCGTGGGTTCCCTCCGGGTACTCCGGCTTCCTCCCACTTCCAAAGACATGCACCTGGGGATAGGTTGATTAGCAACACTAAATTGGCCCTATTGTGTGAATGTGAGTGTGAATGTTATCTGTCTATCTGTGTTGGCCCTGCGATGAGGTGGCGGCTTGTCCAGGGTGTACCCGATTGTAGCTGAGATATGCACCAGCGCCCCCCGCGACCCCAAAGGGAATAAACTGTAGAAATGGATGGATGGATGTTGAAAGACCACCTCATCATCTGTTGAACATCCTAGGAAAGGTTACAGTATCCACACAAAAATATTACATTGTTGTTTCGACTGAATCTTCAGTCAGTAAACAAGGACAAAACATGACAGTCTTATGAAGAATCTGTAAGAGTTGACAGGTCTGCCAAACTTCTTTCATTCAGCAGACCACAATACCACATATACATTTATGAGACCAATTCCGAGCCTGATTCCAATTGAATATTTTAAGAAAGGTAAGAAAAATCACAGGAAATCGTCCAGCCTCTGTGAGGTACCTCTGTTACTCCTGAATGTTACATTTTTTTGTACGATTTAAAAGGTAACCAACACGATAAGTAAGGGGAAATTGGAGAGGTTTGCATGTTAAGATGCAAAATCATGTTACATTAGGCAGACAAGCACCGGGAGATTGCAATGAAATTGCAGGGGGAATGGAGGTGTTGAGAAGAGCAAAAGCTTTTAGAAGAGGCTTCAGTGACGTTCCAGATAGATCCCTGCTTAACAAAGCGGGATGCACAAGTGGGAGAAGAATTGCACTTCAAAGTACTAACTCATCGGAGAGCTTTCTGTTCGTGAAAATGTACAGCAGACTTGCAACCCGCTTTGTTGTTAGGTACAATAACTCTATGATGTAATCATATTCAACACATCAGCTCTGTTAACTTTCCTTTTAGTATGCTTATGATAGACCTGTCCATGTTCTATACTGCTTGTCCTAACTGCAATCAGTTGAGCTGGAGCCTATCCCAGCTGAATTCTATTGACGTGGGTAGATGAGTTTACCGTGCAGCCCCTATGGTATATTATTTTTATGACTTCCATACTGGTATTTACCATATAAAAAAACATCCATTTGTCAATCTACTGTATTCTACAGCAGTGGTTCTCAAATGGGGGTACGCATACCCCTTGGGGTACTTGAAGGTATGCCAAAGGGTATGTGAGATTAAAAAAAATGCATCTAAAAATAGCAACAATTCAAAAATCCTTTATAAATACAGTGGAGCAAAAAAGTATTTAGTCAGCGACCGACTGTGCAAGTTCTCCCACTTAAAATGATGACAGAGGTCTGTAATTTTCATCATAGGTACACTTCAACTGTGAGAGACAGAATGTGAAAATCCAGGAATTCACATTGTAGGAATTTTAAAGAATTTATTTGTAAATTATGGAGGAAAATAAGTATTTGGTCAACCATTCAAATCTCTCACATGATGGAAGGAGGTTTTAGCTCAAAATCTCACGATACATGGCTCCATTCATTCTTTCCTTAACACGGATCAATCGTCCTGTCCCCTTAGCAGAAAAACAGCCCCAAAGCATGATGTTTCCACCCCCATGCTTCACAGTAGGTATGGTGTTCTTGGGATGCAACTCAGTATTCTTCTTCCTCCAAACATGATGAGTTGAGTTTATACCAAAATGGATACATGGATGATACAACAGAGGATTGTGAGAATGTCAGCAGGTCAGATGAAACCAAAATAGAACTTTTCGGTGTAAGCTCAACTCGTTGTGTTTGGAGGAAGAAGAATACTGAGTTGTATCCCAAGAACACCATACCTACTGTGAAGCATGTAATTAATAAATCAGAAACTGATGACATAGTGCTGTATTTTACTTCTTTATCTCTTTTTTTCACCCAAAAATGCTTTGCTCTGATTAGGGGATACTTGAATTTGAATGAGACTGTGGAGAGACGCAGCCGACGGGCCGACAGCGGGCTGAGAGAGACAGCCTTGGACAAGAAGGAGGCCAGGAGGCGGGGCATGCGGCGGCGAGGAGAGGCGTGACGCATGCGGAGCGGCACGAGAGCGGCAATTTCAGTCAGGTGTGGACAACACACACCTGCTCACAATCTCTCCATCTGCTGCGAGATCATAAGAGAGGCGAAGGGGGCATGATCAGCAGGCAGTACGGAGGAGGAAACCCCGGCAACGACACGAGCGACGAGAGACCTAAGAAGACATGAGCCCCCGCGGAAGACGCAACACCCGGCCACCGAAAGGTGCGCAAAGACGAGCAGCCAAGGGCGCGCTATAAAGTGGCGCACCCGATTGGGACACAAAGATGACATTTTTGAAAGAATAAATGTATGTCAACCCTGCTACGAGGTGTCGTGCGTCCATGGTCCTGGCAACCCACACGGTAATGGCGGGAAGTCTGTCACAGAGACCTACTCAGTGGTTTAGTGTCCGCCCTGAGATCGGTGGGTTGTGAGTTCAAACCCCGGCCGAGTCATACCAAAGACTATAAAAATGGGACCCATTGCCTCCCTGCTTGGCACTCAGCATCAAGGGTTGGAATTGGGGGCTAAATCACGATAAATGATTCCCGGGCGCGGCACCGCTGCTGCCCACAGCTCCCCTCACTTCCTAGGCGGTGATCAAGGGGATGGGTCAAATGCAGAGGACAAATTTCACCACACCTAGTGTGTTTTTGTGACAATCATTGGTACTTTGACTTTAACTTTAATTAAAAAAATGTTCACAGGGGGTACATCACTGAAAAAAGGTTGAGAACCACTGTTCGACAGCATATCCTATCCAAGGTTACGGGGACCCAGGGCTTATTTTAACTAATTGGCCACCAGTCGATCACAGGGCACATAGAAAGAAAAAACCTTTCTTACGGTCACTGTGTGGAAATTGAACCAATGTTGGCTTCAAGGAACACAAGTGAATGAACCAAATCATACAATTCAAAACCAGTGATTCTGATATAGTTTTTTGACAAGTAAGACTGCCCAGTGATGTGGGACATGAGGGACTAAACTGAGATACCCAATATCCAACATAATACTAAATAGTAAAACTAAAGAACACACAAGTTTGTAAACATAGGCAGATATACTGTTTCTAAAAAATAATAAAAAGTATATTTACAAGTTTATTAAGACCAAAAGTCAAGTAAAAAAGTGGCAAATATTAAGAGTACAAATTCAATTAAAACCTTGCCGCCTCTGGACCAAAACCAAACAGAATCTTTAAAAAATAAATAAAAGATGATTAGAGCATAACCAAACAAGGAGGAAGGTAGCCACTCCCCAAACAAAACCGAATGTGCTACCCACAGACACACACTAAATAACAATACCCCAAGTGCAAAACAAAAATACGGACCAACCATCCCTCCCAGGGACAGCCAAGGAAAGCTAAATCTAAAGACCAAAGACCCAAGGACCACAAAACATTACTGTCATAATCCGTGGTCCGGATCATGTTTTGAATAGTTATGTTCTGTTAGTTTTGGACTCCCTTAGTTCCTGTTTTGAGCACTTTTGGTGTTTGTTTTGGTTACCATGGGTGTTAATTGGTTTTACCTGCCTCTGATCAGTGCTCAGCAAGTTCAACTGCTGTTGAGCACTAATCAGAGAGAGATTTATTCACGTTGCTCGCCACAGTCGGTGTAGTTTCATTGTTTGCATTATGCAACTGTTATTGATTGATTGATACTTTTATTAGTAGATTGCACAGTTCAGTACATATTCCGTACAATTGACCACTAAATGGTAACACCCAAATAAGTTTTTCAACTTGTTTAAGTCGGGGTCCACGTTAATCAATTCATGGTTACCATTTGATGTTCCTGATTTTTGTTCTTATGTTTCCTGTGCTAGGTTTTGCCTTAGCTTCCTTTTTGCTTGTTTTTGTTTGGTTATGATTAATGAAAAATAAATCATCTCCTACCTCACGCTGTCGTCCGGAGCTGTCCGTTCTGCATTCCGAGAGAACAAACTTCGCAGTAAGCTGCACCCCTGATCGTGATGCATTACTGTTTTAACACTGGAATAAGGTCTCTAAAATCTATAAAAAAAAAACCATTACAAAATAAACTCCACTTTAAACAAAATGAAATCTAAAAACAAATCCTAAACACAACAAGAGCAGGCTAAAATATTCAAATACAAAGGAACCAGACGTTAAAACGTATAAACAAAATATTAAAAAGTCTCTCCCACCCAGCAGCAGGGAGAAAATAGATGCCACCGTAGTCCTGAGAAATTTTTTAAATCGAAATTACATGTTAAACAGATTGACGTGCTAAAATCAAGGGATGGGTTAAAACAGACCTGTCATGAGTTAGCAGCAGTCCAGACTGATCGCCAGACTCAGGGGATATTGAAATTGGCCATTCCCGCCACAAGCCAGAAAGCAATTTACATAATTATTTAGGAATGGAGCCCTCTACTGTCTGCTACATATGCATAACCTGTGATTTAAAAGCTGGCTAATTGCAGTCAGAGACTTTGCAAGGGTGCTCCTTGAACAGAAACACAATTTGTGTTTGAATGGATGATACATACAGACTTAAAGGGAACAATTTTGAAAAACTGACTTTTAATTGCTTATGAACACATTTTGATTCCTGGAGGGCCTGCCCAAGCATCAAGTGTGAAATTACACAACCAAGTAATTTTCATTTTTTATTGAGTGAGCCATTTAATTGTGAGCTATAGTTGATTTATTTAATGAACAATTGTTAGCCGTTCCTGTCGGGGGCCCTGATCCTGTGGGAGCTTTGGTTGCATCTTCGAGGCTGAGGTCTGTAATGTCTGACTGAGTTTAGGGTTAGTCCCATTCTTTTCCTTTGGACTTGTATGAAAACTTGATTATGTTGGTGCATCATTTAGGCTATCCAAATTATTTATTCATCTGTCACTCAAGTATCCCACAGAACCTGACAAGGTAAGTACAATTAAACATCTTCTTTTTATGGCCCATTTTACTGAATACTGTAGGTCCAATTTGTATCTTCAGGAAATATATTGTATACATGTAAATAAACAATGCAATGTATTGCAATTTATATGTATTTTTAATGCAAAGTTTCCTGCACATTGATTTTAATGGTAATTTAATAAATACAATTAAAAAAGTGCACTCAAATTAACTTGAACATTGGAAAAATGGTGTCTGTTGTCCGAGCAGCCCATCTTCCTAAAATTAGAATTTACCATTACATATAATTTTTACTACTTATCTAAACTATGCTTATAGTTTATTTTCTTTAAAAGTTAAAGTTCACCCTAAGTCGTGTCCCTGGGTTTTCACTCAAATGAGCAAAATGAAATTTACCTTGTAGCTAAAGGGACAAAACAGAACCCAATATTTGATAAATATGTAAAATAAAAAGTTAATTATACCTGCATTAACATGCACGGCTCTGGACAACAGTTAGGAAACCTATCATCAAAAAAACTGCTTACACATAGCAAATGTATCAATAGTTGTACAAAAATTGTTAACACCCCTGAACAGTTTGATATCTGAACATTGGAAAATAACTAGATGTGATGTAAACTGGCAAAGTATTGACGATAAAGCTGTTCAGATGCACTTCCTGGTGGACGACAAGGAAGATGAATATGAAGAGGAGAATACCTAACTGGATGTTCCTGGTTTTTTTCCAGACTCATATGACTCAGAATAATGACAACGACATTTTTATACTCTGAGTGTAAGCATATTTTTCATGAATGTGATCCTGCAACTGAAAATTGAAAGAAGTGGTTGTTTCACGGTGATGTGAGAATTTGAATAAAAATGCGATAAACAGGAAGGAAATGTTGGATTAATTGTAAAAAGTTATCTCATTTTATTCAAATATGATTGTTTGCTAATGCATTGTGTAGACAAGCTGAAGAGAAATGAAACTTGGCGCTAGTTTGAAATTAGCTTGACCAACCAACTTCAAAGAGGAATTGGCAGATGGCACAGAGCAACGCAGTAAGTTGCTGTATCCTCTGTATTTGCATGTGTTACGTTCTCACCACAGGTGTTAGGTTTCCAACACAGCTGCAAATAACCCCTCCTCCCTTAGTGCAGCTGTGTGTGTGCTTGTAATGTAGGGCTTTCCCAAATTAATTAAAAGGCGAGGAGAGTGGAGATAGTTTTCAGAGTGAAGCGGGAGTTTGTTACTGACGACTTGCTCCAGGTTACTCTCCTCGTACGAGAAAAACAATCACTGGTTTGTCTTCTATTCTCTGTTTCTGTGTCTTTATAATGTCTCATGGTATTTGACCCTGACAATCAGACATACACATTTTGAGTGGTTCAACACGTGTATTATTATATTTAGAGTTTCTAAAAACAGATAAAAGACAATATCAGGGCAATGGTCCTTAATTTTGCTTTTAATTTGACATTATTTTTTTTGCCAAATCACACTTCAAGTATCGTGGCTTCACTACGTACTACATTGCAGATTGTATTGTATTTTTTAAACGTTTTTAAGGATACAGCAACTTACTGCATTGCTCTGTGCCATGTGGCCTAAATTAAGTGATAAATTAAGTCTTATTCGTGTTTTAAATATGTTATATTATTGTGGTACTTTTGAATTATTGTGTTTTTTTTTTTGTTTGTTATGTTGTGGCGATCAATTAAGATAGTCAGTAAGCAGAATATAAGTTTCCATGTTAAGGGTGACAATACAAACATGCAAACAAATGCTGTCCTCATGTCCCCATCAAGTTGACCAACTTTAAGTGGAACAACTTTTTGATGGACTGATCTTGAATTCCTGCCACATCAAAAACATATCTCTACACTGGTGTGCCATGAGCGAGGTCAAAAGCAACAGTCGGTCGTCCCATCGAAGTCCGTGTGGAGCTATGGTAATAAGATAGCTATCAGCTATAAACAACTATCCGGACAAAGCGGCGATGAACTGTTATTTCACTAAGCACTTTATCTTTGATTTCAATAACACATCTTTGACGTGAGCTATGTGGAAAGACAACGCAGGACAGCGGTGAATGCTACTGTATTGGGTGACACAAGTTTAAAGCTGGCTATATAGGCAGGGTTATTCTCTAATAACGGCGTGGCGCAGTGGTTGAGTGGCCGTGCGCAACCTGAGGGTCCCTGGTTCAATCCCCACGTAGTACCAACCACGTCACGTCCGTTGTGTCCTAAGCAAGACAGTTCACCCTTGCTCCTGATGGGTGCTGGTTAGCGCCTTGCATGGCAGCTCCCTCCATCAGTGTGTGAATGTGTGGGTGAATGGGTGAATGTGGAAGTAGTGTCAAAGCGCTTTGAGTACCTTGAAGGTAGAAAAGCGCTATACAAGTACAACCCATTTACCATTTACCAATGTATGTATGTGGTGCGCCGCCATCTCATTTTCATTACCGCCACACCTTAAAAAAATGTATTTTTTTTACTTGAAAACAAATTAAATTAACATAATATATTGTAGCCTCAAAAATCACACAAAGCCTGATGCAATTTTTAACAGTTATTACCAACCTTATGAAAACAAACTGTCACGCGTTCGGCGCACTTGTTGCGCGGAGTTGTCACTTCGTGGATGCACACACTACCAGTCAGCAGGATTGCAGGTAAGAATACGTTTTAATATAATAAAACAAAAGAACACTGGTGCAAAAAAGGGGAAAAACAAAGCGCGTGCCAATGCACGGAAAGCTAATGCTAAAAACGTAGCAGGAAACAGAAAACATTAAACGACGTGCCACACGCACGTGAAGCTAAGGTGGAACTTAGCACAAAATAATCGAGGGCTCAAGGATACAAAACGTGACGTGTTGCGAAAAGCAAGTAATGGACCGAGGACGAACTAAGGAACCAGGTGGGCTTAAATACACAAATAATTATTAGAAACAGGTGTGTGACAGGAGCCCGTGAGGAGGAACACAATACGTTGCCATGGTGACTAACACAAACAAGGAAGTGCTCAAACAAGGATCGGCAGAGTCCAGAAACAAAACATGAACAAAGACATAAATAGGGCAAAACCATTAACGATCCGAGTCACGGATCGTGACACTACCCCCCCCCCCAAGGGGCAGATCCCAGATGCCCCAAAAACCCCAAAGAACAAAGAACCCCCCCCCCCCCCCCCCCCACAACAAGACAGTCCAAAAGAGAATGGAGGGCGGAGGGAGGACCCGGTGGAGGGTTGGAAAGTCCCGTGTCCCGAATCCACCGAGGACACCACAGGCGGCGGCGGCGGGTGGGACGCCGCGGCCACAAAAGTCTAGGCGGGCGGGCCCGCAGAGGCCACATCCGTGGCTGACGAGGGCCAGGGCGCGTCCTGCGGGGAGGATGCCCTGGGAAGGGCCACCACCGTGGCCGGCGTGGGGGTGGAAGCACCCGCTGAGGAGGACGCCCGGGGTACGGCCACACCCCTGGAGGTGGAAGCGCCCTGCGAGGAGGACGACCTGGGCACGGCCACACCCACATCCGACGCGATTCCGGACCTGACGCTCGGCGTGGACCCGGGCGCCGACGTCGACTCGGGTGTCGTTTTGGACGTCGGCTCGGAGGCCGGCTTGGAGGCCGGCTTGGACTTTGACTTTGACTCGGACTCGGAGGCCGGCTTGGACTTTGACTTTGATTCGGACTCGGAGGCCGGCTTGGACTTTGACTTTGACTCGGACTCGGAGGCCGGCTTGGACTTTGACTTTGACTCGGACTCGGAGGCCGGCTTGGACTCTGACTTTGACTCGGACTCGGAGGCCGGCTTGGACTCTGACTTTGACTTGGACTCGGAGGCCGGCTTGGACTCTGACTTTGACTCGGACTCGGAGGCCGGCTTGGACTTTGACTTTGACTCGGACTCGGAGGCCGGCTTGGACTCTGACTTTGACTCGGACTCGGAGGCCGGCTTGGACTTGGACTCGGACTCGGAGGCCGGCTTGGACTTGGACTCGGACTCGGAGGCCGGCTTGGACTTGGACTCGGACTCAGAGGCCGGCTCGGACTTGGACTCGGAGGCCGGCTTGGACTTTGACTCGGAGGCCGGCTTGGACTTTGACTCGGAGGCCGGCTTGGACTTTGACTCGGAGGCCGGGTTGCACTTGGACTCGGAGGCCGGCTTGGACTTGGACTCGGACTCGGAGGCCGGCTTGCACCTGGACTCGGACTCGGAGGCCGGCTTGCACCTGGACTCGGACTCGGAGGCCGGCTTGCACCTGGAATCGGACTCGGAGGCCGGCTTGCACTTGGACTTGGACTCGGAGGCCGGCTTGCATCCAGACTTGGACTCGGAGGCCGGCTTGCATCTAGACTTTGAGGTCGAGTCCGGCGTGGTGCTGGCGTGGGAGGTTGGCGTGGTGCCGGCGTGGGAGGTTGGCGTGGTGCCGGTACTGGGATTAGCCTTAGCCGTGGACTTGGCGTTGGAGGTTGACGTGGTGCTGGCACTGGGGCAGGTGGCTTGTCTGTTGACGCGGGCGGAGCCAGCGGTAAGGCAGGCAGCAACCTCAATGGACGGAGGTCCGCCTGTGCCACTGACACGCCATCAGCCTTGCCCCCCCCCCCCTCAGGAAGCAGATTCCAGATGCCAGATGGAGTTGGTGGGGGGGGGGTTTGTGCGAGCTTGGAGGCAGTCGAGGGCATGGGAGGGTGGGCGCTTGGAAGCCTGGGAGCTGGCCTTGTGCGTGTGCGCCGCACGCGTCCCTCAGGCAGATTTACAGCAGGTGCCGGGGAAGAAAAGCCACATGGAAAGCACCTGGCAGTCGCTGCTGAGGGGAAAGTCCTGCACTCCTTTTGTGCACGACCCTGCGCGGCGCCTGGCCGCCGCTGGAGTGCTCTCCTCCTGGGTGGTGTGACGTCACCGCGCGGCGTGCAGCGCGCTGAGGGGAATGTCGGGGTGGCTTGAGACTGGGAGCGAAAGCGTTCCTCCGCGTCCGCTATCCTCGCCATGAATAGCTCCCAGGCCACCACTGCTTCGGCCGGGAGATCCTCTTCCGGCAGCTCAATGTCGTCCTCGCTCTCCCATGGACAAGAGTCTGCTCGGAGCTCCCGGAAGATCTCCGATTTTTCCTCATCGGAGAGGAACACCTGTTCTTGCTGGGGCTGGAGGAGTGCGAAGTGGCTTTTAGCTCGGTCCATTCTGTCACGCGTTCGGCGCACTTGTTGCGCGGAGTTGCCACTTCGTGGATGCACACACTACCAGTCAGCAGGATTGCAGGTAAGAATACGTTTTAATATAATAAAACAAAAGAACACTGGTGCAAAAAAGGGGAAAAACAAAGCGCGTGCCAATGCACGGAAAGCTAATGCTAAAAACGTAGCAGGAAACAGAAAACATTAAACGACGTGCCACACGCACGTGAAGCTAAGGTGGAACTTAGAACAAAATAATCGAGGGCTCAAGGATACAAAACGTGACGTGTTGCGAAAAGCAAGTAATGGACCGAGGACGAACTAAGGAACCAGGTGGGCTTAAATACACAAATAATTATTAGAAACAGGTGTGTGACAGGAGCCCGTGAGGAGGAACACAATACGTTGCCATGGTGACTAACACAAACAAGGAAGTGCTCAAACAAGGATCGGCAGAGTCCAGAAACAAAACATGAACAAAGACATAAATAGGGCAAAACCATTAACGATCCGAGTCACGGATCGTGACACAAACGGCACAATTTCCAGAGGATTTACCTCCTGTGCAAAGACTTTGCTCTTCCCCAGACACAAAACAACACATTCTCATTCTCCACCAATCACCTTTCTGGCACCGACGATGTTTTTTGCAAACATGGGAAAATCTGACATCAAATTCAAACCATCCAACATATTAACACCAGTTGGTTGTTACAGTATGATTTGATATATATAGCCTAATATTTGCACACTATTGACAAGTGATTTACCGAAAACTCGACCCATCTACAAAATGTTGAGAAGACGATGGCGGCATTTAAAGAGGGAAAGTCCAACTGGAGCAACTACATGAAGCAAGTGTGACATCATGTCCGCTGCATCTCGCCTCTTTCGCCATGAAGTAAATTAACTAACCCAAATTATGTTCTATGTACGTTGAATGTTTACATTCATCTTGGAGAAAGCAAACCATCAAATTTAAATAAACAGTGGTATTTCAGTTTGAGCGCATAATAAGATAAGGCCCCTTGGTTTGATATTCGCAGGTGGATTGGATCACTTCTCGTAGGAAAGAGGCCCTAATTGGGACTACGGAATACAAAAGTGATAACCATATCATTGAGAAAAGACTACCTATCTAGCCAACATTGAAGTTATGACTTAAAGCACTTTTTCCCAGACTCTTACACACAAACATCTCCTTTTATGGTCAGGTTGTGCTGACCATAAAACTCACTGTGGTGAGTTTTCCTTGCTCTTATGTGGGCTCTACCGAGGATGTCATTGTGGTCTGTGCAGCCCTTTGAGACACTGGTGATTGAGGGCTTTATAAATAAACATTGATTGATTGATTGATAGTGACTTAGCACACACCCAGACAGCGAAAGAAGGAATATACAACTGATGGTTTGGCTTCTCCTTAATTTGTTGACATAGGCTCCTCAGGTACTGCAGACCTGATTAATGACGCTCGCTTGTAATAAAGCAACTTTTTGTTCAGCAAAGCGTCTCCGATGTCTCTTTTGATCCAGCCGCACTACCGTGTTGCCCTCCTGCCCGGAAGGGGGTGACAAGACCAGAAATACACTTCAGTTAGGGACAATGAGGGACAAAAGTAGTCTCAACTACGGTCTACAATACCACCAGAAGAAGATGCTAGATTTTTTGCTAGTCATTTTTGATAGAAAAAATTTCATTAAAATGGAACTGCACTTTTTGGGGGAATTTTGTTTACGATCATTATGAAAGCCCTGACGACGGATGGATTTAAAAAAAATGCATTCTAAATATTAAACAAATGTAAATAAAAATCTGCTTACAGCAGAGCTCATGGAAGCTCCACTATTCCATCATAAAATCTGCTAACCATTCAAAGAGCGCCAACAATACAAAATTTACATTTTGTGACTTGAATATTGACACAGTATCGGTGATACTGTTAGCATATGCGCTAACACAGACAAACAATTTTTAGTGCATGCCAATGTTTACATAATCGAGATGTTTGCTGTTTCCTCTCTTCCCTGCTCCCTGTAAATGTATTTTAGAACATAAATTATGAATCTCACCTAGACATGAGACGTCTGAGTAGGTATTCCGACAAGTCAGTACACTTTGAAAGCCAATTTAGACCTGGAACTGATGAGGATGACACAATAAGTGCTTGTTCCTCCCCGCCCAGTTTCTTTGCAAGGACCATGAGACATTTTTCATTTAAATGGGAATATATGGACATCCTGGCAGTCGGCATCCCTAACGACAGCAAACCTGGCACAGTAAGTGATGTTTTATTATTTTTTTGGCTTTCATAAGCAGAAATCGGTGATGATTTAAAAAAAAAGCAAACATGATGCATTTTTGTAATTATTGCACCGCATATGCATAAAATGATCAATATGAGTAAATATTAAATGTTATTATAAATGTGCCTGTTACTACATTACATATATACTTACATCATGTATATAGAAACGTAATGGAGGTGTATAGAAGTGTTTTAGGTGCTCTATAGGCAGAATCGAATGACTCCCTTAAGCTCCATTGTCAGCGGACTTTTGAACTAATGTATTTAATATTTAGAATGCATTAAACAATTATATCCATCATCGTGTCTTTTATAATGATTTTAAACGACGAATCCCCCAAAATTGCAGTTCCCCTTCAAAGGTCTCTAGACACCTGAGCAAATATCAACAAAGTACATTGTACAATAAGCAGTAATAATTACAAATATGGAAACACCTCAAAACATACTATATGTTCGTTAAGCTTTTTTTCTGAGCCTTTTTAAAGAAATATAATACACTATCGTAGCAATATGTGCAAATTATTCGATTACACCATGATATAAATGGCCATAACCACACCACCACTACCACAACAGTTATCTTAAAGGGGAACATTATCACAATTTCAAAAGGGTTAAAAAGGAATAAAAAATAGTTCCCAGTGGCTTGTTGTATTTTTTGAAGTTTTTTTCAAAATTTTACTGGTCCCGGAATATCCCTAAATAAAGCTTTAAAGTGCCTTATTTTCGCTATCTTCGAAACCACTATCCATTTCCCTGTGACATCATACAGGGCTGCCAATACAAACAACATGGCGGTTACCACGGCAAGATATAGCGACATTAGCTCGGATTCAGACTCGGATTTCAGCGGCTTAAGCGATTCAACAGATTACGCATGTATTGAAACAGATGGTCGGAGTATGGAGGCAGATAGCGAAAACGAAATTGAAGAAAAAATTGAAGCTATTGAGCGACCAGCTATTGATGCTATTCTGCCATAGCCTGGGTGTACCTAATGATGTGGCCCATAGCATGGCTGCCTTATTAGCATCGCCGGTAAAATGTGCAGACCAAACGATCAGGACTTTTGCATCTTGTGACACTGGAGCAACTTAAATCCGTCGGTTGGTAAGTGTTTGTTTCGCATTAAATGTGGGTATCTAATTTTAAATGTCCATACAGCTAGCGTAAATAGCTTGTTAGCATCGATTAGCGTAGCATGTTAGCATCGATTAGCTGGCAGTCATGCCGTGACCAAATATGTCTGATTAGCACATAAGTCAACAACATCAACAAAACTCACCTTTGTGATTTCGTTGACTTAATCGTTGCAAATGCATCTGCAGGTTATCCATACATCTCTGTGCTATGTCTGTCTTAGCATCGCCGGTCAAATGTGAAGACACTTTGGTACATTCAATGGGGCCTGGCGGCAGATTTCTTGCCAGTGGTGCAAATTGAATCCCTCCCTGTTAGTGTTGTTACACCCTCCGACAACACACCGACGAGGCATGATGTCTCCAAGGTTCCAAAAAATAGTCGAAAAAACGGAAAATAACAGAGCTGAGACCCGGTGTTTGTAATGTGGAAATGAATATGGCGGGTCTGTTACCTCGGTGACGTCACATTCTGACGTCATCGCTAAATGACCGATAAACAGAAAGGCGTTTGATTTGCTAAAATTCACCCATTTAGAGTTCAGAAATCGGTTAAAAAAATACATGGTCTTTTTTCTGCAACATCAAGGTATATATTGACGCTTGCATAGGTTTGGTGATAATGTTCCCCTTTAACAGTCTCGGTTAAACCCTGATAGGTGTTGTCTGGATGGCTCTAATAATGATAAAAACTGATTTAGAAGGTCATAGAGAGTGTTTATGCTCAATGAAAATATTACAATTATTATTAATAACCCTACTTTGCAGAACATTGTTTACCATGATCTGGTCTGGAACCAAACAAGGGACAACTGCATGACGGAAATTGTGTCACAATGTGTTATTTATAGCAAATGTTCTATTTGATCTGTTGTATGTTAAAATTCATCATGAAATCCTCCCAAAAAGTGATTGTAAGACTTCGTATATTTTCATTCCAGCCGAGTGTCCTTGAACTGTGAGTCACTTAAAACATGAAGTCTCTTAGCTGTCGTTTCGATAATAAGTAGGTGTTCATTTGTGATCAAAGCTACAAAAAGTCTGCGTGGGTGCAGAACTACAGGCAGAGAGCAACTCCATGAGAAAATTCCCTTTACTTTTCCTAACTTGATACCTAAATGCATCATTAAATAATTTTTTTTTTTACTCTCAAGTTAGCAAGTCCCCCAGAATGATCATATAAGTACATGTTGCCAGTCTCAAGCCGAATTACGGGTCATCTGAGTCACTTCTGAATCAGAGATCATTTTTGCTCAGGTTCTGAATTGGGGAAAACAAAGACGGATACATGAATGCGGCAGAAATTTGGTAAACCTATAAGGTAATTTTCCTGTGTTTAATGCAACGTTATGATATAATCTTTATCTCAAATCTCTTTGCCTTTTCCTTTCACTTTGTCTGTATAAGTGGATGAACAGTGGGAGTGTGAAATAGGGGTCAGAACGACATCATTCACATTTTTTTGGACACTCACTAAATGGAAGTCTGTGAGGTATGCTGATGATGGTCTGAATTGTTATGTTTTGTATGGCTTCAAAATGGTGTATTTTTCAGTAAGATTTTTGTAAATTTACAAAAAATATAAGTCAGATTTTGGACTTTTGCACTGCAACTATTTAATTATTTTGACAATGTTGTCAGCCTTGTGTTCTCTTTGCCTTGGCTATACTTTGCAAGTGAAGACTAACAAGGATAACCATGATTATTTGTTCCAGGCTCACTGGTGACAGGGGAGGTCAGTTTCACAAAGTCAAGCATGGCTGCAATGTCTGCTTGAGTTGCCGGTTGTTCTTCTTTGGCATCGACACTGTTGCAGGGTTTCCTTCCTTTCCCTTTTTCTCAAGGCATCTCTTTCAAGCGTCCTCATGTGAGAAGATGGATTGGTTTATTTTGTGTCGCCAGGCCTCTTGATTTGAGTCCAAGAAGGACCATTGAGATTGACTGATGCGCCAGACACTAAGCCAGTTTTTGTATCTTTTCTTTGGTGCTTTTCTGTCCTACTACCCAAGGGAGAGCTTACCATACAGCAAAATATTTGGCAGGCTATGATCCTCCATCTTGTACACACCACTAACCTGTAGTCATTGCTTCAAAGCTGGGAATTTCTGATTGATTTTGGACTTCAACGCTGTTTATTTATTCACTTTATAGAATGTCAAAATAGTTCGGAAACATGCTAGCTTGGACACTTGCAACTTCAGACACATATTAAGAAATATGCTCTAAAAGTTGAATGTGATTATCGTCGAAAAATATCCAAGGCAAGGCAACTTATTTTTACAGTTGAGCACAATTCATACATACGGCAATTCAAAGTGCACTACGGACAACTGTAAGAGAGCAAAACTAAAAATAAATGATTAAAAAAGTAATCAAAATTCATGTTAAAAACATAACATACAATCATTATAACATTATTTAATTAAAATAAAAAATAAAAAATGTTGATAAAATACTTTTAGTTCTTATATACAAAATTAAATAAAGGTGTTTTTCACCTGAATTTGAACAAAGCCAATGCTGAGGACTGTCTCAGAGCTTTAGGAATACTATTCCAGATTTTAGGAGCATAAAACTAATACGCAGACTCGCCATGTTTGGTTCTGACTCCAGGCACCAGAAGGAGACCACTCTCTGGGGTTCTCAGAGTACAAGATGGTTCATATGCCCCTAACATGTCAGTGAAGTACTTTGGCACAAAACCATGACAATGCTTGCACACAAGCAGAAATTTTTTAATGTCTATTCTCTGATGGACAGGAAGCCTGTACAGTGACCAAAGCACTGGACTAATGTGAGTTGGGAAATTATGTTAGATGTAAATATAAACAGAATACAATGATTTGCAAATCCTTTTCAACCCATATTCATTTAATACACTACAAAGACAAGATATTTGATGTTCAAACTCATAAACTTTATTTATTTTTTTGTAAATAATAATTCACTTATAATTTTATGGCTGCAACACGTGCCAAAGTAGTTGGGAAAGGGCATGTTCACCACTGTGTTACATCACCTTTTTTTAAACAACACTCAATAAACTTTGGGAACTGAGGAGACACATTTTTGAAGCTTAAGTTGTTCAATAGTCCGGGGTCTCCGTTGTGGTATTTTAGGCTTCATAATGCGTCACCCATTTTCAATGGGAGACAGGTCTGGACTACAGGCAAGCCAGTCTCGTACCCGCACTCTTTTACTATGAAGCCACGCTGTTGTAACAAGTGACTTAGCATTGTCTTGGTGAAATAAGCAAGGGCGTCCATGATAACGTTGCTTGGTTGGCAACATATGTTGCTCCAAAACCTGTATGGACCTTTCAGCATTAATGGTGCCTTCACAGATGTGTAAGTTAGCCATGTCTTGGGCACTAATACACCCCCATACCATCACAGATGCTAGCTTTTCAACTTTGCACCTAGAAAAGTCCTGATGGTTATTTTCCTGTTTGGTCTGGAAGACACAACGTTCACCGTTTCCACCAAAAAATTTGAAATTTGGACTCGTCAGACCACAGAACACTTTTAAACTTTGCATCAGTCCATCTAAGATGAACTCGGGCCCAGCGAAGCCGGCGGCGTTTCTGGGTGTCGTTGATAAATGGCCTTGGCTTTGCAAAGTAGTTTTAAGTTGCACTTACAGATGTAGCGACACACTGTAGTTACTGACAGTGGTTTTCTCAAGTGTTCTTGAGCCCATGTGGTGATATCCTTTACACACTGATGTCGCTTTTTGATGCAGTACCGCCTGAGGGAACAAAGGTCTGTTATATCATCGCTTACGTGCGGTGATTTCTCCCGATTCTCTGAACCTTTTGATGGTATTACGGACCGTAGATGGTGAAATTCCTAAATTTCTTGCAATAGCCCATTGAGAAATGTTGTTCTAAAACTGTTTGACGATTTGCCCATGCATTTGTTCACAAAGTGGTGACCGTTTCCCAATCGTTGTTTCTGAATGACTGAGCATTTCACGGAAGCTTCTTTTATACCCAATCATGGCACCCACCTGTTCCCAATTAGCCTGCACACCTGTAGGATGTTCCAAATAAGTGTTTGATGAGAATTCCTCGACTTTATCAGTTTTTATTGTCACCATTCCCAACTTCTTTTTCACGTGTTGCTGGCATCAAATTCTAAAGTTAATGATTATTTGCAAAAAAAAAAAAAAGTGTTAATCGGTTTGAACATCTTATATGTTGTCTTTGTAGCATATTCAACTGAATATGGGTTGAAAATGATTTGCAAATCATTGTATTTTGTTTATATTTACATCTAACACAATTTCCCGACTCATATGGAAACAGGGTTTGTATTTCCTATTTCTAGTCGGGACTCGAGCAGCAGTATTCTAGAAGTACTGCAGCTACTTTACAGTTCTTTTAGAGAACACAGTAAGAAGGCTATTACAGTAGTTTAACCTGCTGGAGACAAAGGCATGGATTAAAGTTTCTAAGGCTGATTTATACATTATTTATATGATTGGCAATGTTTTTCAAGTGGTAAAAACCTACTGATCCTATTGAACTAATACGGCTGTTAAAGTTCATGTGTGAGTCCATTATTATCTCTGTAATTCGAACCTGATTGTTAGATTTCAGGGAGAGGATCTTAAGGTGAATTTTTATAGTTTATATTTGCTTCTATGCACCAAAGACATTGATTTCGATTTTTTCTGAGTTTAGCGGAAGAAAGCTTATTTGCATTTTAACACTACTCTGTTCCGTGAAGCGACAAAGTGAATAAACCGGCCGAAGCTTACCTGCTGTCAGTAACACTTAGATCTGAGTGTCATCTGCATAGTTGTAGTATGGGATACACTGAAGCTGCGTATTAGCTGGTGTGGTGGCAGCATGTTCAAGTTGAACATCCCGGACTATAAAATAATGCTTATTTTAGCTGTCATTCAGTAGATCTCCAGGTTCTCGTTGTATTGTTTGCCAAAGGCAGCGCTTGCCTTCCCCATTCAACTGTCTTGTTAATTGTCAGTTGCAAGGTGAAAAATTATAGAGCTGTTTTTACAACGCCGACTGAAAATGTGAAGTTGAGCTTTGTGTGGAGTAAAGAAATAGATTATTGGGGGAGATAAATCATTAGCAGCCTGAAAAGAAAGACATTTGTTAAAGCTGCATTTTATTTTTAAGTCTAATAAGAGTCTACGCTCCCTATTGTACGTGAATGTCACCGTGTGTGAATGTGTGTGTGTGTGTGTGTGTGTGTGCGTGTTTCAGACAGCAGCGTAGAGCTAGTGTGTATGTGTGGAAAAAATTGCTTGAGTCCCAGAATAATGATGCAAATTCCAAAGGCTTAAGCAAACAAATGTATTTTCTGCTCCAAATATAATAATGTCGAGCTGCAATTGCATGCGCTGTGAATGTGTTTTCTACTGAAGGATTTTTTTGGAGTGTGACACAAACTATTACTGTGATTTGTTCAGAGGTGGGTAGTAACACGCTACATTTACTCCGTTACATCTACTTGAGTAACTTTTGGGATAAATTGTACTTCCAAGAGCAGTTTTCATGCAACATACTTTTACTTTTACTTGAGAATATTTATAGAGAAGAAACACTACTTTTACTACGCTCCATTTATTTACATTCAGCTCGCTACTCGCTACTGGTTTGTATTGATCCGTTAATGTTTGTTTTGGTTTGTTAGACAGACCTTTAAAGTAGAATCTACGCATGCCTGCGTTTCACCAATCACATGTAGTCACTGGTGACGTTGGACCAATCAAACAGAGCCAGGCGGTCACATGACCGTCACACGTGGAACCCGACTTAAACAAGTTGAAAAACTTATTAGGGTGTTACCATTTAGTGGTCAATTGTACTGAATATGTACTGTACTGTGCAATCTACTAGTAACAGTTTCAATCAATCAATCAAAAGTTTAAAGGAAAAAATAAACTTTTTATTTCAACCGTACTTCCCGTCAAAAGCCTAAAGACTGATCGCACAGTTCCTGTCTTCATAATAAAAGTGCTGCTCCATCGAGCCTGCGCTAACAAAATAAAAGTCTCCGAAAGCCAGCGCAAACAAGCTAGCAAGCTACGGAGTTTGCCGCCAATGTATTTATTGTAAAATGTATTAAAACGAATATGGAAGCTGAACAAATAAAATGCCAAAAACCAACCACTTTCATGTGGTATTAGACAGAAAGGAGGAACTTTTTTTTCTCCTCCATTTGAAAATGTGGACGTTATCAGCACTATACTGTCTGATTCCAATCAATACAAGTCATCAGAATCAGGTAATACACCAACTTATATTCTTGTCTTCATGAAAGATAGTAATCTATATGTTAAACATGCATGTATATTCATTAAAACACCTTTAACATGTCAACAAAAACGGCAAAAAGAATAAATATAAATTATAAACTGTATATATAAATGCATATATATATATATATATATATATATATATATATGATATGTGTGTGTATGTATATGTATATATGAGGTAGATCACCTCGACTTGGCCATTTATTAAGTAATTGATTAACGTTGAAAAACTTATTGGGGTGTTACCATTTAGTGCTCAATTGTACTGAATATGTACTGTACTGTGCAATCTACTAAAACAAGTTTCAATCAATCAATCAATCAATCAATCAATCAATCAATCAATGCCTACTGAGCTTATAGTGCTGTTAAGTTATTGTGGCTCAATTTGCCTTAATTTTTTTATTTTAATGTATTATTATTTAATATATATTATTGTTTTAGTTGCTTAAGAGATATCTCTGGCTCTGAATTTGCTCATTGCTATTCTAATCATTAAACGAACAGGTTACTCATCGGTTACTCAGTACTTGGGTAGTTTTTTCCCAACAAACTTTTCACTTTTACTCAAGAAAATATTTGGGTGACTACTCCCTACTTTTACTTGAGTAATACATCTCTAATGTATCAGTACTCTTACTTTAGTACAATTTCTGGCTACTCTACCCACCTCTGGATTTGTTTTTACTTTTCTTCATGCATACAACAGAAGACTTACACATGGAGATACAGTTTTTAATTAAACATCTGGGTTTGTTACCTAGTCAAAAATAACATTTACAGTTGTACCTGAATTTACGAGCATAATTGGCTCTACAACCGAATGTGTAACTCAAAACATTATACACATTTCAAACCAACCTCACCCGTTTCATAGAATTGAAATCAAATTAATTGAACCCAAAACATCACCATTTTACCATGATGTATGCCTTTCAAAAGGAAAAACAGACAGATAATAAATATTTTTATAAAGGTTATATTGGTATTTTTAATACTCCATTTGTTGCGCAATCATGTTCTTTGACATCATCAATCAATCAATGTTTACTTATATAGCCCTAAATCACTAGTGTCTCAAAGGGCTGCACAAACCACCACGACATCCTCGGTAGGAAAACTCACACCCAGTGGGACATCGGTGACAATAATGACCCAGTGGGACGTCGGTGACAATGATGACTATGAGAACCTTAGAGAGGAGGAAAGCAATGGATGTCGAGCGGATCTAACATGATACTGTGAAAGTTCAATCCACAATGGATACAACACAGTCGCGAAAGTCCAGTCCAAAGAGGATCCAAGACACAGCAGCGAGAGTCCCGTTCACAGCGGAGCCAGCAGGAAACCATCCCAAGCGTAGGCGGACCAGCAGCGCAGAGATGTCCCCAGCCGATACACAGGCGAGCAGTACATGGCCACCGGATCGGACCGGACCCCCTCCACACGGGAGAGTGGGACATAGAAGAAAAAGAAAAGAAACGGCAGATCAACTGGTCTAAAAAGGGAGTCTATTTAAAGGCTAGAGTATACAAATGAGTTTTAAGGTGAGACTTAAATGCTTCTACTGCCATGTTATTACTATCTACTTCGCTAACTGTCATATTTGTACATATCGTATTTGCTGATGCTGTTCTGTTATTGTTGTTGTAGTCTTTCTTCCTTTATTTCTTCTTTCTATTGCCTCCTGCTCTGGCTATGCCCAACATTGATACAATCTATTTAATTAAGTCAAATACAAATAAGGCAACAACAGAAGTATCCCAAACTTCTATTATGTAAAGTAAATATCTACAGCTGATTTGGGCATCGACATCAACTCTATGATTTTCCTGAGGAGTTGAAGAGGCCAAAAAAAATAGAAACTTCTCTCTGACTTTTGTTGCAGACTTTTTTTGTTTGGTATTGTCATTACTGCCACTAGTGTATTACAACTGAGTAGTGATATGGCCGATACAGATTACAATTGAGGAACCAGATATTTTTTGATAGCCCTGTAGGGGAAGCTCGCGGCCCAACAATGGGCACGGCCCTATGCTTAAGAAACACCGGTTTAGAGGATGGTTGACAGACGGTACTGGCGGTCGTCAGTCAAGAACGTTCACTTTAAACTGACAGCAACTTTTCTGAGCGTGCGTGTCTTTGAACGACTTTTGAAGATGAAATATTGTTGTGTTACAAACTTGTGTTGCTTTCCTATTTGTGATTATTCCAAGCTATTTATCAACTACCCATGCCGTTTTAAATTTGCAGCAATGCCACTTGACTGAATGTGAGAGTGTGTCATTATTAAAATGGTAAACTGGATGAAAATAATACCGATATTTAAAAGTGTTCCTGGGCCGACCCAATTAGAAACCACTACCAACAAAGTTAGAATTATACGATACTTTTTATCACAAATGCAACAGCGAAAGATGCATGTGCATATACAAGCCATTTTGCCGCACAAGAGGATACAAAAATGAACTTATTGACCAAATGTTTAGGAGACAAACGATACAAAGAGTATGGAGGAGAAAGGCTGATTATAAAGGAAACCTTTTTTCATCCTGCTCGGACTAAAGGATGAGCTGGAGCATAACCCAGCTGTACTGTATATCTGAGCAGGAAGACCAGCATTAACACATGCAAGCATGGAAAAAAAAGAATGGCTTTGAAGTGGTTTTGCAAAGCACATTGGCATCATATTGCCCTCAAACTATTTACTTGACTCATATTTGCACATTTAAAATATGACTTAAACTAAACAATAAAGCATTACTAAGTCTGATGGTATGTCATGTACTGTATTATTCTAAAAAGATGTCAAAAAATACAATCAACCAATTTGACTTTGTTTGCAGTGTTTGTGTACGTCAACCAGTTGAAAATATTAAGATCAATTTTTAATGAGGGTTTGGTTTGAAATTCATATGGAAAGAGACATGAAAACATATTGTAGCGCCCTGGAAGAATTGGTGTTGCAAGGGATTCAGGGTGTTGGTTCTGTTGTGTTGGTTCTGTTGCGGTGCTGCTGATGTTCAACAATAACAAACACATGTTCTCCCGAAATGTGTTTGTTGTTCTTGTTTGGTGTGGGTTCACAGTGGGGTGCATGTTTGTGACAGTGTTGGTGTGGTTTATACGGCCACCATCGGTGTGACCTGTATGGCTGTTGACTAAGTGTGCAATGCCTTCACTTGTGTGGTGCGTTCAAACTCAACATGATCATTAATGCTGGTAATAATCGTACAGCGTGTTAGCATTTTTTGACATCTTTGAGTAAAGACATTTAATTAAACCCGTCCAACGCGACATTGGTGTCAGAAGTGGGATGGTTTTCTCAGAGAAATTCTGCTTGGACTCAAGCACCCTGCCAGAGAGGGAGATACTGGTGACAGTGGTAGCAGCCAGTCGCCATCAGGGGCGCGACGATGACGCCGGTTACCCCAGCACCTACGGGACTTTGTGATGAACGCATGGGCTGTTGTGTGTAAATACAGTAATACAGTTAGCCAGTGTTTTCAACCCCTGTGCCGTGGCACACTAGTGTGCCGTGAGATACAGTCTGGTATGCCATGGGAGATTATCTAATTTCACCTATTTGGGTTGAAACTATTTTTTGCAAACAAGTAATTATAGTCTGCAAATGATGTGTTGTTGTTGAGTGTCGATGCTGTCTAGAGCTCGGCAGAGTAACCGTGAAATACTTTTAAATATCACTAGGGGGCAGCCGGTAGCTAATTGCTTTGTAAATGTCGGAAACAGCGGGAGACATTGTGAAGGTAAAAAGGTGTCTAATGCTTAAACGAAAAATAAAGAAAAGGTGAGTGCCCCTAGGAAAAGGCATTGAAGCTCAGGAAAGGCTATGCAGAATGAAACTAAAACTGAAGTGGCTGCAAAATTAAAAAAAACAGAATGCTAGACGCCAGCAAAGAATTACTGTGGAGCAAAGACGGCATCCACAATGTACATCCGAACATGACATGTAAATCAACAATGTCCCTAGAAAGAAGGATAAAAAAACTGAAATATACTTGATTGCTAAATGAAAGTAAATGCAAAAAATATCACTCAAAGGAAGACTTGAAACCGCTACAAGAAAATACCCCTTTTCCCAAAAAAATGAAAGCCACCAAAATAGGAGCGCAAGACAAGAACTACACACAGGAAAACAGCAAACAACTCAAAATGAGTCACGGTGCGATGTGACAGGTTGTGACAGTACACCTACTTTGAGGCAAGAGCTATATTGATGCATGGTTGGTTATGGTTTAAAGTCATATCCAACAATGCGATAACAACTTTTTACTGTCAAATAAGTTTAGTTTTTAAATGATTTCTGCTGGTTTTGTGCCTTCAGATGTTTTCAACGCAAAAATTGTGCCTTTGCTCAAAAAAGGTTGAAAAACACTGCAGTAAGCAACACTACATTTTAAAATTGTTTTTGGCCTCTTCCTAATAAAAAAAAAGACATTTACCAGGAACAATCCATGCAATAATAATTGGTAAGAACTGCATCAGTGGTTATTTCGTATATTACAGCTTCTTTCTTTGTTCTGTCTATGTGTTGCCTCAGAATGATACCTCACCTGGCAGCCCAGCTATGCTTTTAGGGGTTTGCTGGAAGCCAATGCAGAGGCTTGATGAATATAAACCGAAAGCCAAATAGAAAATGGCTGACAAGGCAAGTGAACTAAAAGCTAAAACAGCAAGTCGCACTGCTAGACAGCTGAGCTTGTAAGGATAGACAAGGACAGCAATGGCGGAGAGGAGAAAAATTAAGACAGACCGAAGATACATTCAAAGTTAGTTGAGGTGAGAAAGACAAACAAGAAAACTGTTTTTTTTCTAAATCTTTTTTTATAGATGTTGAACCCACTGATCAGTTCATTGGCGTTGCGCTTTACAATATTCATTCCTTTATCAATACTATAACAAAAAAATTAAAAGGTTATGCTGGTGCTGGAAAATACTTCCTCTTAATTATTAGGATGTGCATAGAATCATCATTGAATGGTGACGTCATTGTTCAAAGACAGTTGAAGAAGGCAGTAGGAAATGCTTTTACAGAGTAATCAAGAGGTATTCAACAGGAGTCTGTTACCCCAAGGGCAGTTGTGCCCAACTTGTTTCACTAAGGGCCATATTGTAGCTATGGCTGCCCAGAAGAGCCGGAGACAGAGAATATATATGGATAGAAATGTGTAAAGAGTCCCCTCATAAAATAATGGAATTACCTATCCATTTGATTATTAAATTTTTTTTACGTACACTGTACAAAAATTGTTTTTATATTTAAATATATCCACTGTTCCAAGTGCCCATAAATGCAATGTGGCCTTCAATGAAAACAAGCTTGACACCCCTACTTGAGCCAACCCTCACCCTCAGGTTAGCAAGGTACTTTTCGGACTAGTTTACTTTGTTACACAGTTTTATACAAGATACATAAGTAGGTGGTTCACGCTCTATTTCTCCATCAACGTGTCCTGAATATAATCTTCCCCAGAGCGGCATACGGTCACCATGGTGACATATACAAAAAGAGAGGAACACACTTTGTATGACTGCAAATCTAGAGTTTGACTTCAGATAGTTCTGGATAATAAGAAAGCACAACAGAAGTAAATCTAGTAAAGTGATCACATGCAGCCTAAACCTAAGAATGGAAAGGTTGAATATATTTAAAAGGTACCGTATTTTCTTGATTAACCGCCGGGCATGTAATATGCGCCTGCCTTGAATTACTGCCAGGTAGAACTCGCTCCTCAAATTTATTAGCGCATGCTTACTTTTACCGCCGGGCAAGATTTGTGACGTCGCGAGTGACGCTTCCCTTACCGCCATTTTACAAGGGGTCTTGTTCCACAGCCATACAGATCACACTAATGGTTGTGATATAAAACAATTTCAACACTCTTACTATTATGCGCCACACTCTGTGAACCGTAACCAAACAAGAATAACAAACACATTTCTGGAGAACATTGGCTCTGTAACACATTATAAACGCAACATAAGAATTACCCAGAATTCCAATGCATCCATGACTCTTGGCTATGTTATACACCCGCTAGCACCAACCGTAAGTGTAAACGGTATGGCTGTTGACCAAGTTTGCATTGCAATCTCGTATAAGATGCAGCGAAATGCATGTCTCCTATCGGTACGCAGATAGCGTGGTGCAAAGGTGGGCGCGATGACATGTTGTAGAGGAGTGGTCCCCAACCACCCGGCCGCAGAATAATTTTTTATTAATTTTTTACTGCATGCCATTGGTAAGCGCAGGGGTAAGAAGAGATTTTAAAACAATTAGCGCCTGTTTACTTTTACCGCATGCCTTGAATAAGCGCAGGAGTGAGAAGATGTTTTAAATTAATAAGCGCCCCGGCGGCTACTCAAGGACATTTGGACTCCTCCTTTTAGTTGACATATGTACATCTCATAGCAGTGACTCAGTAGAAATGTAATCATTTAATTTTAATTTTGGTATGTAGAATTCGCTATAATGAAAAACTACTAAAACCAACTGTAAATACTCTGCCATATTTTTCAGACAATATGGCACTTAAAATATTTGACGTCAGCGGATTATACATACTGTATATGGTAAATGGTTACTCACAGAGCTGTGGTGCGTCCGCCATTGTAGTCCCATGGATGTAGTTAATCAGACCCTTTCTTTCCTCTATCCTCTTGTTGTAGGGCATTTACTCTTCGCTGTTGCCATTTGTGGTACAAAGGATCGTAAAGTTCTAACATCTGTCAGTAGCTTTGCTATGGAAGGCTAAACACTACCAGAACAACCCGGATGGCGAGGAGAAGACGCTGTCGAAATGGAGCCCCGTAGTTAAGACGGACAACAAAAAGGCGCAATAACGAAGAGACGGTCAAATCCATTGCCTTACCACTTTTAAAGTGTGTTTGGTGTCATTGTCCTGTTGAAACAACCAAATGCGCCCAAGACCCAACCTCCAGGCTAATGATTTAAGGTTGTCCTGAAGAATTTGGAGGTTATCCTCTTTTTTTCTTTGTCCCATTTACTCTCTGTAAAGCACCACTTCCATTGGCACCAACAGAGGCCCAGAGAATAGTACTACCACCACCATAATTGACGGTAGTAAGGTGTTCATTGGATTAAAGGCCTCATCTTTTCTCCTCCAAACATATTGATGGGTATTGTGGCCAAACACCTTAATTTTTGTTTCATCTGACCGCAGAACTTTCCTCCAGGAGGTCTTATCTTTGTCCATGTGATGTCCATCCATCCAGCCATTTCCTACCGCGTATTCCCTTTGGGGTCACGGGGAGCGCTGGTGCCTATCTCAGCTACAATCAGGCGGAGGGCGGGGTACACCCTGGAGAAGTGGCCACCTAATCGCAGGGCCAACACAGATAAACAGACAACATTCACACTCACATTCACACACTAGGGCCAATTTAGTGTTGCCAATCAACCTATCCCCAGGTGCATGTCTTTGGAGGTGGGAGGAAGCCGGAGTACCCGGAGGGAACCCACGCAGTCACGGGGAGGACATGCAAACTATACACAGAAAGATCCCGAGCCCCGGATTGAACCCCAGACTACTCAGGACCTTCGTATTGTGAGACAGACGCAATAACCCCTGCGCCACCGTGCTTCCTTGTCCATGTGATGTATTGCCAGAAAAAAAAAAATAATTTTGTTGATTGTCGTATAAATTGACTACAACACAATAACAATTGTTTATTCTGTTTTCAGTTACTTGGTTTATTCCAGGGTGCCAAGTTCTGATATCAGACAGTGGTTTTAACCAAATATGTATTTTTGTTTTTTAACCAATGTTTAAAATCTGTAGCATTTTCAAAGTTAGTTTTAGTGAGTGCTTATTTAAGATATTGATATATTTTGGGGTAAAATGGAAGCACAATTTCATCACATTGGGTAAGCAAGTGATGCAATGTTACATTCAAACTGGTAAATGAAGCACAATTATTAAATAACCTACCGGTGTGGGTACAATGTATGAAATTAACACAATAAAGGAAAATAAGACTTCCTACACACATCTGCCGGTTAACAAACTGTGAAATAGTTATTATAAACACGTTTATTATGCCATTAGTTGAAATTATTTTCACAGGCTCCCATTTACTGAAATCTATCTTACACACCTTTACTATCCATCATGCTACAGCTTCCTCCCGCCTACATGTTTCCCTTAAATGGTGGGTCATGATGGAGTCTTCAAAAATGCTCTGGTGCAGAAGAGTAAGCTGTGGCCATCAGAAGTAAGGAATCTACCGAGCACTTTGACACATGCCTAATGGCTGCTTCATCTCAATGACTGCACACTGATTGTAGCACGGATCAGTGAAGCGAGGCCCAGAGGAGAAGTATCCATGGTAAATTTGAATACTAGCCATCTATAAAACATTTGAAGAAGCCTTAAAGTCCACAGTCTTATTAACCCCTGGCATTAGCTATGTGCACATGGACACATAATCGGATTAAAAGCCTATCAGGAATAAAAATGCTTCATGTAAACACATCATTTGGAATACCATCACACGTGTAAGGAACAACATTTAATTCCAATTAAGAAAGGTGGTTGGAGCGCTTGTAAACACTTTCCCAATTTTGGGTCAAAATTATCCTTACAGTGCATTTTTTTCATGTCAGATATACTTCCATGAATATAAAACGTTAATGGAGGGTTTTGAAGTTGTTTTAGAGGGCTTTGAAAGCAACAACAGTGACTCCCATTAGCCGCATCTTTCAATAGTTTTTTTTTTTATCATTTATAAAATGCTAATATAAAAAAAAAATACAGGCGTGTACATGTCTCTCATAATGATTTTGAACAATACGTACAGTACAATCCAAAAAAAAGGGCAGCTCCCCTTTAAGATATGGTGTCATCCCACATTGAATCCTGCATTAAATAGTTAAAATTTTTACGCAACTTCAGAGATATGTTTTTAATTTGGAAAACTTACAGGCACTACACAGATGGATAGTAATTAGCACTCTCAGTCAGGAGACTAGGGCTGCATGGAATTGCTATTGAAAAACAGAGTTAATATGTTTACCCTGTGCTTGCCTGTGTATTCTCCTGGTTGTTCCTATGTTCCAAAAACTGCAGAATCTAAATAAAACTAAATGGATAATTAACATGGCATTTAGCTTAAGTTGCTTTGCAACAGGGTAACTGAAGAAGTTGGAAGGAGACGACACCACGAATGACTTAAGGTTACCAGGTTTATTGTAACCTTTGATGATTGTGTGAGATGTGTATGCTACTCTAAGTGTTGGTTGCAGGACTAGGTGTAAAGTTAACCATGTAAATAATTCAAGAGGATGTTGTACGTGCTTGATGAAATCTTCGTCTGACCAAGAGGGTAGGCACAAGGGAGATCCGGGGACAGGCAGGAGGTCTCGAGCAAGCGGCAAGCAACCATTTCCAACAATTTCCGAGTCCAGGCGAGTGATTGAGGTTCGAGGAAGGCAGTCAGATTTCTGGCAGGAGGTCGAGATCCAGCACTCGAGCACATGGAACAAGGCGGTTATAGGAGAGTTATTGACGTTCCGACGCAGGATCCAAGGAGTGACTGGATCTTATGCTGTCCCTTTGATTGCTGCCAGGTGCTCTGATGACAGGCAGCCTGCAGCTGCTGCAGAGCGTGGGTGTGGTGCGTTTGGCGCGTGCGGGGGCGTGTATTGGCTACTGCCAGAAAGAGTGTAGGAACCTGCTGCGGGAGAAGTTCGGGTTCGCATCCGCGCCATGACAGTACCCCCCTCCTTAGGCGAGGCACCCGACGAGCGTCTGAGGGCCCCCTGGTTGGCGCGGTAGAAATCCTCCAGAAGAGCGGGGTTGGCAAGGTAGGAGGCCGACGCCCATGATCTGTCCTCCGGTCCGTATATCTCCCGGTCGACCAGGTATACCAGCCCCCTACCTTGTGGACGGACCCTAAGGATCTTTCTTACCATCCAAACCGGGTCACCGTCATCCAGGAACCTTGGAGGGATGGGGGGACAGGGTAGGGGTAGGAGGAGATAGAACGCTCTCCACCACCGGCTTAATTTGAGACACACGGACCACAGGATGTCGCTTGACCGAGGGTGGGAGAGCCAATTTAACAGAAACTGGGTTGATTAAGGAAATGATGTGAAAAGGACCAACAAAACAGGGTGCTAATTTTTTAAACGGTACCTCGAGACTGAGGTCCTTAGCAAGTAACATGACCTTTTGGCCAGGCTGGTAGGAAGGGGCCGGGATGCGGTGTTTGTTTGCGCTGCGACGCATCCTCTCTGATGCCTTCACTAGGGCCCTACGAGCTGCTCTCCACACCCTCTGACACTTCTTAATGTGGGCCCTGGTAGAAGGTACCCGATCTCGAGTTCCTGCTGGGGAAACATAAGGGGTTGATAGCCCAAAGAACACTCAAAAGGAAACATACCGGTTGCGGAGCTCTTCATCGCATTGTAGGAGTATTCCAACTATGGGATAAACTTGCTCCAGGACGTGGGCTGACGTTGGGTAACGCAGCTTAGCATAGACTCCAGGCTTTGATTAGCCCTTTCGGACTGCCCTTACAAAATGCTTTCCATACCTTAAAGGTAAACTGGGGGGCCCGGCCGGAATCCCATGTTGTTTGACGACGTGCAATGTGAGGAGATCCGCCGTCTCGGAGGAGGAAGGCAGCTTGCAAAGGGTATGAAATGGGCTGCCTTCGAAAAACGGTCGACAATGGTGGGCGTAGAAGGCCAGCCGGGGGCTGGTGTGATGATTTACTGCGGGCACAAGTGGAGCAGGCAGTGATGAACTCACGAGTGTCGGCAGCCAAGGATGGCCACCAAAAACGTCTTTGGACAAAGGATAATGTTCGTTGGAACCCAGGATGGCAGAAGAACAGACTGGAGTAAGCCCAATCCAGAAACTGGGACCGAAGTTCACAGAGAACAAACAGCTTGACAGGTGGTCCACCCCCGGGTCCAAGATGAGCCTGTAGAGCCTTCTTCACTTGGTCCTCAATTTCCAGGTTACCATTCAATCAATCAATCAATCAATGTTTACTTATATAGCCCTAAATCACTAGTGTCTCAAAGGGCTGCACAAACCACCACGACATCCTCGGTAGGCCCACATAAGGGCAAGGAAAACTCACACCCAGTGGGACATCGGTGACAATAATGACCCAGTGGGACGTCGGTGACAATAATGACTATGAGAACCTTAGAGAGGAGGAAAGCAATGGATGTCGAGTGGGTCTAACATGATACTGTGAAAGTTCAATCCACAATGGATCCAACACAGTCGCGAGAGTCCAGTCCAAAGCGGATCCAACACAGCAGCGAGAGTCCCGTTCACAGCGGAGCCAGCAGGAAACCATCCCAAGCGGAGGCGGATCTGCAGCGCAGAGATGTCCCCAGCCGATACACAGGCAAGCAGTACATGGCCACCGGATCGGACCGGACCCCCTCCACAAGGGAGAGTGGGACATAGAAGAAAAAGAAAAGAAACGGCAGATCAACTGGTCTAAAAAGGGAGTCTATTTAAAGGCTAGAGTATACAAATGAGTTTTAAGGTGAGACTTAAATGCTTCTACTGAGGTGGCATCTCGAACTGTTACCGGGAGGGCATTCCAGAGTACTGGAGCCCGAACGGAAAACGCTCTATAGCCCGCAGACTTTTTTTGGGCTTTGGGAATCACTAACAAGCCAGAGTCCTTTGAACGCAGATTTCTTGCCGGGACATATGGTACAATACAATCGGCAAGATAGGATGGAGCTAGACCGTGTAGTATTTTATACGTAAGTAGTAAAACCTTAAAGTCACATCTTAAGTGCACAGGAAGCCAGTGCAGGTGAGCCAGTACAGGCATAATGTGATCAAACTTTCTTGTTCTTGTCAAAAGTCTAGCAGCCGCATTTTGTACCAACTGTAATCTTTTAATGCTAGACATGGGGAGACCCGAAAATAATACGTTACAGTAGTCGAGGCGAGACGTAACAAACGCATGGATAATGATCTCAGCGTCTTTAGTGGACAGAATGGAGCGAATTTTAGCGATATTACGGAGATGAAAGAAGGCCGTTTTAGTAACGCTTTTAATGTGTGCCTCAAAGGAGAGAGTTGGGTCGAAGATAATACCCAGATTCTTTACCGTGTCGCCTTGTTTAATTGTTTGGTTGTCAAATGTTAGAGTTGTATTATTAAATAGAGTTCGGTGTCTAGCAGGACCGATAATCAGCATTTCCGTTTTTTTGGCGTTGAGTTGCAAAAAGTTAGCGGACATCCATTGTTTAATTTCATTAAGACACTCCTCCAGCTGACTACAATCCGGCGTGTTGGTCAGCTTTAGGGGCATGTAGAGTTGAGTGTCATCAGCATAACAGTGAAAGCTAACACCGTATTTGCGTATGATGTCACCTAGCGGCAGCATGTAGATGCTGAAGAGTGCAGGGCCAAGGACCGAACCCTGGGGAACTCCACACGTTACCTTAACGTAGTCCGAGGTCACATTGTTATGGGAGACACACTGCATCCTATCAGTAAGATAAGAGTTAAACCAAGACAGGGCTAAGTCTGACATACCAATTCGTGTTTTGATACGTTCTAATAAAATATTATGATCGACAGTTATCGAAAGCAGCGCTAAGATCGAGGAGCAGCAACATAGATGACGCATCAGAATCCATCGTTAGCAATAGATCATTAGTCATTTTTGCAAGGGCTGTCTCCGTGGAGTGATTTGCCCTGAAACCGGATTGAAAGGTTTCACATATTTTGTTAGACGCTAAGTGTTCATTTAACTGCTCCGCAACAATTTTTTCAAGGATTTTTGAAATAAAGGGAAGGTGAGACACCGGTCGGTAGTTTACCATGAGGTCAGGATCGAGGTTAGGTCTTTTAAGAAGAGGATGAATAACCGCTTTTTTGAATGCTAGGGGAACAGTGCCCGAGGAGAGTGATAAGTTTAAAATATTTAGCACTGATGGACCTAATAATACAAAGAGCTCCTTGATCAGTTACCCAGGAAGAGGGTCAAGTAAGAATGTTGTCTGTTTTATTCCATTTACACGTTGTAACAATTCCTCTAATGTTATTTCCTCAAAACGAGAGAAACTATTTTGGAGGGCAGTATCCGCCGTATATACAATCGTGTCAGTGTTAATAGAACCCCGTTGTAGCTGGGACGCATTGTCTTTAATCTCCTTTCTAATGACTTCAATTTTCTTACTAAAGAATTGCATAAAGTCATCAGCTGAGTGGGTTGAGCTACTGGAAGGGGTCCCTTGTTGAGTTAGCGATGCTACCGTACTAAACAAAAATTTAGGATCGTTTTTATTACGGTGGATGAGATTTGAGTAATATTTAGCTTTAGCTAAGGTGAGCATGCGTTTATAAGTTATTAAACCATCACTCCATGCTTGATGGTGCACCTCAAGTTTAGTCGTGCGCCATTTGCGTTCCAGCATTCTACATAATAATTTCTGAGCTCTAGTTTCTTCTGTAAACCACGGGGTGCGCTTTTTTGGAGCCTTTTTTAACTTTAGCGGTGCTATGTTATCAATGGTTTCGCGCAGGGTGTCGTTAAAGTTGTTAGTGAGGTTATCAATAGAGCCCACATACTTTGGGAATGGTGCCATTACCGAGGGCAGTAGGTCAGCAAGAGTTGTCGTTGTGGCCGTATTAATGTTGCGGCTGCTATAGCAGTTATTATTATTATTAGTTTGACGAACATGCGTCTGAACCTTCAATTTTATAAGGTAATGATCGGACAATACTTTAGTATATGGGAGTATCGTAACTTTGGAGACGGTGAAACCCCTGACAAGCACTAGGTCTATTGTATTACCGTTGCGATGCGTGGGTTGATTTATTATTTGTGTGAGACCACAGCTATCAATTACAGTCTGGAGCGCTACGCACGGTGGGTCCGATGGGGTATTCATATGGATATTAAAGTCCCCCATTATGATTATATTATCGGCGTGTGTCACTAGATCAGCAACGAACTCTGAGAATTCATTGATAAAGTCCGAATAGGGCCCTGGGGGGCGGTAGATAACAGCCAGGTGTAGAGGCAGCGGTGTGACAGACTTCATAGTAAGCACCTCAAACGATTTATATTTATTATTTATGTTAGGACTAAGGTTAAAGTTTTCGTTGTATATTAGTGCGACCCCCCCACCCCTTTTAAGCGGACGGGCAATATGCGCATGTGTGAAGTTAGGAGGACATGCCTCATTTAGCGCAAAAAAGTCGTTTGGTTTAAGCCAGGTTTCGCTGAGACCGATGACGTTAAGATTGTTGTCTCTGATAATATCATTAACTAATAACGTTTTGGGAGACAATGATCTTATGTTTAAAAAACCTATATTATAGGTAGTGGGCTGTTTTAGGGAGTTTTTGATCAAATTATCCGTAGTAGCAATATTAATAATGTTGTGTTTATTATGCCCAGTGCATTTAGTATAGTTACGACCATATCTAGGAATTGATACGACGGGAATTTTCCGATTGTTGCTTTGATAAACTCCACGCATCATGGTTAGCCACCTCAGTAACGGGGATTTTCCGATTGTTTGTTTGTTGCTTTGATAAACTGCACGCATCATGGTTAGCCACCTCAGTAACGGGGATTTTCCGATTGTTTGTTTGTTGCTTTGATAAACTGCACGCATCATAGTTAGCCACCTCGGTAAAACACATGTCCAACTCTGAAACACTCAAAGCAGAAAAAACTTGTTCTAATTTAACTGACTCCTTACCCAGACCAGTAGTCTCGCATTTTCCATTTAAATCCGGCTGCAGGATGGAGGGAAGTGGTGTTCTCTGGGGATTAGCCTTCTGCTTTGTTTTTACCCCCGCTCAGCATCCACGTTTCCGATCACACCGCTGGCGTCTGCTCCGTAGACGGCCCCCGCTGTTACTATACTCCCCTGCTTCACAGGCCGCTGGATGTAGCCGCCGACGTATTCCCATGCTAGTTAGCATGTTTAGCACGCACGCGTCTATCAGTCCAAAACGGCCCAATATGTCCACATCCAGAAGTGTCTGGCGGTCGTACGTGATCACGGAGTGACCACGATGTGAGCCAGCCATAAAGTCTGTGGAATTGTCCGGTATTTCTGCCAAATGTTCCATCTTTAGCAAGACCCCCTCGAGGACGCAGCCCGTCCGGGCGCCGCCATCTTAGTGGGTCCCACAATTTGCGTTGGTGGCAGAAGTGTTCTCAGTCATGCGCAATCTAGACAAAGCGTCTGCCTTCAAGTTATTCGATCCTGGTCTGTAAGACAAGACGTAGTCGAAGCGAGAAAACAATTGTTGCCACCTTGCCTGTCGATTGTTGATTCGTCGCGCTGACCGAATGGCGAAAAGTTTGCTAATGTCAGTCAGAATTTAGAACTGGTGTCTAGCTCCCTCTAACCAGTGTATCCACTCTTCTAATGCCTCGTGGAGGGCCAGCAGCTCCCTGTTACCAGCACTGTAGTTTTGTTCGGCCGGTGAGAGTTGCCTGGAGAAAATTGCACAGGGGTGCATGTTATCAATTGTGGATTTCCGAGAAAGTATAGCTCCAATCCCCGAAACAGAAGCATTCACCTCTACCAAGAATGGACAATCCCAATCCGGATGGATGAGGATGGGTGGAGATATAAAGCTGGTCTTGAGTACTCTAAAGGCACTGTCGGCATCAGATGACTACAAAAAGTTGACCTTTGATGAGGTGAGAGCGTTGAGGGGTGCGGCAATACAATTGAAATCCCGAATGAATCTTCTATAAAATCCAGCGAAGCCCAGTAGTGGGTTTTGTGCGAAGCTACAATATATTACTGTGGAGATGAGTCATCACCAGAGTGTTTACAACATGAGGACAGCTTTCATAAAATGAATGACAAATACCAACTGTTGTAAAGTGGTTGAAGTAAATCACATTTTAATGGCGGAATCGTAAAAGGAGCAATATGAAACAAAAACTGACAAGAGATCAGTTGATCCATAGTAGCTATCAATCTTGATGAAATCAGAGCAGGCGAGTCAGAACACACACTATGCCTCTCGTACACACGGAATTAGATAAAAAAATATATTCTGAAGCTAAATCCCATTGCATTGTAATTCTGTGTCCCCTGAATAGAGATCATTCTCCCTAAACGGATCAAAGTGATTTGTTGAAAGTGTGTGTGTGGGGGTGTGCTTGTGAGAGTGAATGTCTGGGAGTCTGCAACCCTTCAGCTTCACTCGATTGACTGAGATCACTATCTGACCATGCTGGCATCTTGGAATAACCTCCTATTTGTTCTCATAGACAACACTCACCTGCAGGGGACTTGCTGCCTCTCTGACATTGGATACAGAGTAGCTGCGTGCTTGGAAATTGACATTTGATGTCAACATTGTTTTACCATTTGTAATTTAATGGTATGTTTGCATTTTATGTGCAATAACACTTGAACGTACATTAGTTGCATTGGGTGGTGTGTTCCTGCTTTTGTATTTTTTTTTGCGAGATTTTGAAAGAAGTCAGAATTGAGAACAGATGACAGGCCAAACTGCTGATGTCAACACAGACGGAAGATAAAGAGTTTTCTAGGTTCAGGGTAGACTGGTGATGGCAAAAGGCCAAACCCTGCTGATGCTGACGATAAGACTAACTCTAATCTCATCAGCATCAGGAAGGCACCAAATACCAAGTGACAGGCTCAGAGTGACCAGCACCTCTTTTATTTTGACCGGATGTGCAACACAAGCATTTTACTCATCTTCTATTTAAAGACATTTAAATAATGTAACACTGACCTGTTCATTAACGAGAGGAATTGCTGAAGTAGTAATCGTTTCAGAATAGAGGTACTGACATAATGCATCTTTTGTTATTCTCTCATTCATCCCCTTTCTGTTTTTGTTGTTCGCTATTTGGCTGTTTTGGACAAGTAGTATTGTTGATGTAAATGGCCAGGGGCCTCAAGCTTGCGCATGCACAAAAACCTGCACTACGCCACTTTTCACGGCAATATTGAGCTGAATCAAAACTGACGTTGACGTGGATACTTAAACGACAGGAATACAGTAAGTGTTGCTGGGTAACAGTTCACATAAAAATTCCTTTTTTCACTGCCACTCATCAGGGGCGGACGCTCCCCTTTCCTCTCCCGTATCTCTCCTGCTTGCTTCTTTGTCTTGTCTTAACTTTGTTGTTGCCTCTTTTTGCACTGCTCTCCAAATCTAAACTTTGGAACTATTTAACCGCCCTCAATGAAATTGACAAGATCTTGGGTTTGGGGAACCTGCTGTCGTGACTGAGCGGTTGTGGCTGGACACACGACTGACTCTTGGGAGAAGCAGGAGTCTCGCGTGCCTGGAGAGCCTTCGTGACGTGAAGATATCCACTTATCCGGAATTATGAAAACAGGACAAGTTCTCATTGGAGTAAGCGTTGCTCTGGTTTTTCGACAAAAAGGAAGTTGCAGGCAGTCTTCAAAGTACCCCAAAGCTGCCACAAATGATTGGAGAAATGCAGGAAGAACTGTGGACACTCTTGTGATTTGGATAACATTGGACTGTCTGCCCCGCAGGATGAATTCTGAGGATCAGTCATAGACAATTTAAAGTGAGAAGCAGATTTTTGTTTTCACTCGCATACAAAACATTCTAACTTGGATTGTGTCCCTAGCTTAGAAACTCTCCCGAAGGACAGTGCGGCGAAGAGACAACAAACTCCCTTCTTGTCTCTCATGGACTGCACGACATCAAGGCCGCAGAACAGAGACACGCACAAGGCCTACACACACACATGCATCCACGAAAATATACGCCACACACACATCCCCCATCCCCCATCCAACGCCCTTGACGCAAATTCCTTAGGGGTGATGGATGGCTGGGGTGGGTGGGGGTGGGGGCTGAAGAGCTGCAGCTTGCCAACGTAGCCCCCACTCCCCCCCTCTGTTGGCAAGTCTGGAGATGGATGTTGTAATATGTATACGTGCTTTATTATAGAGGTTGTGAACAGCTTCCTGCCGCCATCATGTGGGTTGCATGGACCATTAACGGAGGAAATCGCATCGCACAGGTTTGACTCTTTATTTTGCAATAAAGTCCCTCGCAGTGTCAGTCGGTCGCTCTTTCAGTGCCTCCTTCGCTGCTCGCGCCGGTATTCCATTCCAGTTGCCCGTGTCTTCCTGTGCTGGTCTTGGTCGCTTCGTGGCTCTCGGTGGTTCTTGCTCGTCTTGATCGTTCGTCTGGCTGTCTTCACTCCGACTCCCTCCTACTCCTTCTGCCACGATTGCTCCTCCTTCTCCCCTTTTATACAGCAGGAGGAGATGCACAGATTGAGAGCAGCTGTGTGTATTACGCACCTGGTTCCGATCGCTGCAGCGTTGCTCCAGGCGCGCCCCGCCTCTCCGTTCCGCTGCATACTCCGCCTCCTGGCCGCCATCTTGAGTAGGACCACGATTTGTCCTACCCCGCTGTCGGCCTGTCGGCTCCGCCTCTCCACAGAGGCTTTATCCCACTCCTAACTGGGCCCCCTTAGGAGCCCAGTGTAGATTCTATTTTTTTACTCATCCTCCCCCAGCGTTGACCTTTTTCCCATCTTTTACGGGGCGCCTTTTGGCGACCCATCACCATTCCTGTTCTATAACCCTGTACACTGTTTGTTTGTCCAATTTTGAACGAGTTTGTGCAAAAACAAAGTTCTGTTGTGCGTGTGCAATGACAATGAATAACCTACTTACCTACCTATCTACATTTTATTTTTCATTCTTATTAATGTGCCTATCAGAGACATCTGAAAAACTGTTTTCTGGATTTTATCGTACATCCATTTTTAGTCGGAAAGCCAAGCGAACAAGCATATTTGTTTGTTACATCGCAATTTACTTGGTATTCTTTGCAGACGAGTGCATGGCTTAGCACGACCTTATACATATGCAAATCATATTGATCATAGCCATGTGCTTAAGGGCCGCATGTTCTGACCAATCACAA
Organism: Nerophis ophidion; assembly: GCF_033978795.1. Taxonomy (NCBI): domain Eukaryota; kingdom Metazoa; phylum Chordata; class Actinopteri; order Syngnathiformes; family Syngnathidae; genus Nerophis; species Nerophis ophidion. Next base: position 60,271,243 of record NC_084615.1, on the reverse strand, counting down.
ATAGATAGGAGGTACTTCTTTTTTGTGTTTCAGCAGGATTGTCGGTCTGTCATTGCTGTGTCTCTGGGAACTGAACATAGTTGGAAATTAAAGAAGATATGGTCATGTCAGGAAGAAGGCGAAGAAGACGATAGATGTGCATGGCCAAAACTTATTCAGGGAAAATAGTGCTGCACCCTGTTTGAAAAGATAGTTGAAGAGGTGAGTGACTGATTACTTCAATGTAAAATAAATGTTGTAACTTATAACATGTGTTCATACCGTAGCAAACCCATATTAATAAAATTGAAGTTTCATGTGATTTCAAGGAGGATCAACAGGGGGGAATGAGGAGGCTTGAGTGGAGAACAGACAAGGAAAGACACAATTGTCTAACAACAACAACAGCTGTTGTATTACATAGTATTACTTACATCAGCAAATCAATACTAACATTATGTTGATAAGAATGGGGCTCACGTTGTGGACCTCCGTGTGGTAAACCCTGGTAATCAATGCGTCAGGCAAAATACAATAACCAGAGAAAGGAGCCCCTAGAAGATCCTCCTCACTGCAACAGTTCAACCGAACACACATATAAAGCATACAGCCCAGTACGAACCCAGACCACATGTCCTTCCAAGGACATGTGTCACAACATGTCATACGGGATGACATCACTGTACTGCACCAGAATATGGAAGGCCTTGACAAAGCTAACATTTCCATGAGCGACCACTTACTACAAACCTATAAACCCACAACCATCTTTCCTCAGGAAACCCACACAAGAGATAGCCTTAATTAAATCTCCCAGGTTACATTTTAGCTGCCCACACAGAGAATGACATCCATGGGGTTGCCACCTTCGACAGAAACTCAGTATGGTGTTAAAGGACTGCTACCTCCACTCTAGAACATGCACCGGTTCTGGAAAAAACGAAGGAATCACCAGTTTTACTGGATGTTCATTCAGTTGTTTATTTTTTAAGAAAACAAAGCATTTAACAGACATGCCACAAAACTGTTGTAATTTAAAATAGCAAGGTTCTGGCTTTAAGAAACACAAATAAATCAAGAAAAACAATTGTGGTAGGCAGTAGGAGTTTAATTTTCGATCAAGTAGCGTGAAAAACACACACCTGTTTCTCATTTGATTGCTTGTGCATTTAAGCCCGCTTACGACCTCAGTTCTACCGGGATGGTTTGTTTGCTACATGCAACATACACGTTGGTGTTTCTTTATTATCTTTACTAGTGCTAAGTCTCATTTTAGTTTTTCGTATGCTTGGCACGCTTGTTTCGGACTCTTTAATTCCTTCTAAGTTTTAGCTTAGCTTACCGTGCGTTCGGCACGCCTTTTCTTTGTCATTTTGAATGAGTGTTATTTTATTTTTGTATTAAATCAAATCTTACCTGCAACTCCTGCCTGTCTTGGTCCTCGTGCATCCCTGGGGTGACAACGCGCGTACACAATGCGTCGCCAACGCATCAACGTCCATGATAACGTTGTTTGGATGACAACATATGTTGCTCCAAATCCTGTATAGACCGTTCAGCATTAATGGGGCCTTTACAGAGTTACCCATGCCTTGGGCACTAATGCACCTCCATGCCATCACAGACTCTGGCTTTTGAACTTTGCGCCTATAACAATCTGAATGGTTATTTTCCTCTTTGTTCTGGGGGACAACACGTCCTCTATTTCCAAATATAATTCGAAATGTGGACTTGTCAGACCACAGAACACTTTTCCGCTTTGCATCAGTCCATCTTAGATGAGCTCGGGGCCAGCCAAGCCGGTGGTCTTTCAGGATATTGTTGATAATTGGGTTTGGCTTTGCATAGTAGAGTTTTAACTTGCGCTTACAGATGTAGAAACCAACTGTAGTTACTGACAGTGGTTTTATGAAGTTTTCCTGAGCCCATATGATGATATCCTTTACACACTGATGTCGGTTTTTGATGCAGTACCGCCTGAGGGATCAAAAGTCTGTAATATCATCGCTTACGTGCAGTGATTTCTCCAGATTCTCTGAACTTGTTGATGATTTTACAGACCGTAGATGGTAAAATCCCTAAATTCCTTGCAATAGTTTATTGAGAAATGTTCTAAAACTGTTTGACAATTTGCTTACAAAGTGGTGACCCTCACCCCATCCTTGTTTGTGAATTACTTACCATTTCATGGAAGCTGCTTTTCTACCCAATCATGGCACCCAACTGTTCACATTTAGCCTGCACACCTGTGGGATGTTCCATATAAGTATTTGATGACCGTTCCTCAACTTTATCCGTATTTATTTCCAGCTTTCCCAACTTTTTTGTCATGTGTTGCTGGCATCAAATTCTAAAGTTAATGTTTATTTGCAAAAAAAATATTTATCAGTTTGAACATCAAAATATGTTGTCTTTGTAGCATATTCAACTGAATATGGGTTGAAAATGATTTGCAAATCATTGTATTCCGTTTATATTTACATCTAACACAATTTCCCAACTCATATGGAAACGGGGTTTGTATAGAGACTTAACCAGGGACAAACCGCACTCTTCATCAATCTTGCTAAATCTTTGTCTTATTGCTGTTGTTTTTTTATAATTGCTATCTAGTCTTAGACCATTTTCTTCCATTTTCACCACAACTTTTCAAGTTGATTGAGATCCTGACTATTTGCTGGCCATTATGTGTCTTTTTCCAAGAAACTATTTTACAGTGCTTGCTCTATGGCAAGATGCATTATATATATATTTTTTAAATGATTTAAAAATAATGTTATCGTCCCTAGACATCCTTACAATTGATGGAATAAGAAAAGTGTCCAAAAAGTCAATGTAAACCTCGTGCATTTGTTAAAGATATCATGACAGCCATCTGCCCAAGTGCCTTATGCCAAGCCAGTGCCATGTCATTAATGTCTGTGAACATTTGCACAATTTCTTCAGGCAGTCATCTTAAATCTCTTTGGAAAGGCACCAAACAAAAGTTCCAGCTTCATCACCTCGCCCAAAGCAGATTCATCAAGGAATATAGCTTTCATCCAGTCATCCATAGGTCATTGTGACCTTTATTGACTGCTTTCGTTTAGCTTTTCTGTATTTACATTTCATTTCATTTAGTGGGTTTCTTACAGTTCGGTCACAAAACGGTGACTCCAGTTTTGCCTATTTTTTTTTTTTTTAATTCTCTGGTGCACTTTTGGTTTTCAAGACATATTGATTTAAGGTGTTTGCATTGTTTTTCTTGGTCTACTAGTATGCATATCTTCTTAAAACCATCCCATGTTCTTTGTACGTGTTCCAGATTTTAGACACAGCTGATTCTGAACAATCAACATATTTGATCTGAAGTTCTTTAATAAGAAAATTGAACTTATTAGAAAGGAGATTAAAGACAATGCGTCCCAGCTACAACGGGGTTATAGTAACACAGATACGATTGTATATACGGCGGATACTGCAAATATCCAAAATAGTTTCTCTCGTTTTGATGAAATAACATTAGAAGGATTGTTACAACGTGTAAATGGAATAAAACAAACAACATGTTTACTTGACCCACTTCCTGGGAAACTTATCAAGGAGCTTTTTGTATTATTAGGTCCATCAGTGCTAAATATTATAAACTTATCACTTTCCTCGGGCACTGTTCCCGTTGCATTCAAAAAAGCAGTTATTCATCCTCTCCTTAAAAGACCTAACCTCGATCCAGACCTCATGGTAAACTACCGACCGGTGTCTCACCTTCCCTTTATTTCGAAAATCCTCGAAAAAATTGTTGCAGAGCAGCTAAATGAGCACTTAGCGTTTAACAATCTATGTGAAACCTTTCAATCCGGTTTCAGGGAAAATCACTCGACTGAGACAGCCCTCGCAAAACTGACTAATGATCTATTGCTAACGATGGACTCTGATGCGTCATCTATGTTGCTGCTCCTCGATCTTAGCGCTGCTTTCGATACCGTCGATCATAATATTTTATTAGAGCGTATCAAAATACGAATTGGTATTTCAGACTCAGCCCTGTCATGGTTTAACTCTTATCTTACTGATAGGATGCAGTGCGTCTCCTATAACAGTGTGACCTCGGACTATGTTAAGGTAACGTGTGGAGTTCCCCAGGGTTCGGTCCTTGGCCCTGTACTCTTCAGCATCTACATGCTGCCGCTAGGTGACGTCATACGCAAATACGGTATTAGCTTTCACTGTTATGCTGATGACACCCAACTTTACATGCCCCTAAAGCTGACCAACACGCCGGACTGTAGTCAGTTGGAAGCGTGTCTTAATGAAATTAAACAATGGATGTCCGCTAACTTTTTGCAACTTAATGCCAAAAAAACGGAAATGCTGATTATCGGTCCTGCTAGACACCGACCTCTATTTAATAATACAACTTTAACATTTGACAACCAAATAATAAAACAAGGTGACTCTGTAAAAAATCTGGGTATTATCTTCGACCCAACTCTCTCCTTTGAGTCACACATTAAAAGCGTTACTAAAACGGCCTTCTTTCATCTCCGTAATATCGCTAAAATTCGCTCCATTTTGTCCACTAAAGACGCCGAGATCATTATCCATGCGTTTGTTATGTCTCATCTCGATTACTGTAACGTATTATTTTCGGGTCTCCCAATGTCTAGCATTAAAAGATTACAGTTGGTACAAAATGCGGCTGCTAGACTTTTGACAAGAACAAGAAAGTTTGATCATATTACGCCTGTACTGGCTCACCTGCACTGGCTTCCTGTGCACTTAAGATGTGACTTTAAGGTTTTACTACTTACGTATAAAATACTACACCGTCTAGCCCCAGCCTATCTTGCCGATTGTATTGTACCGTATGTCCCGGCAAGAAATCTGCGTTCAAAAGACTCCGGCTTATTAGTGATTCCTAGAGCTCAAAAAAAGTCTGCGGGCTATAGAGCGTTTTCCGTTCGGGCTCCAGTACTCTGGAATGCCCTCCCGGTAACAGTTCGAGATGCTACCTCAGTAGAAGCATTTAAGTCTCATCTTAAAACTCATCTGTACTCTAGCCTTTAAATAGACCTCCTTTTTAGACCAGTTGATCTGCCGCTTCTTTTCTTTCTCCTATGTCCCCCCCTCCCTTGTGGAGGGGGTCCGGTCCGATGACCATGGATGAAGTACTGACTGTCCAGAGTCGAGACCCAGGATGGACCGCTCGTCGGGACCCAGGATGGACCGCTCGCCTGTATCGGTTGGGGACATCTCTACGCTGCTGATCCGCTTGAGATGGTTTCCTGTGGACGGGACTCTCACTGCTGTCTTGGAGCCACTATGGATTGAACTTTCACATTATCATGTTAGACCCGCTCGACATCCATTGCTTTCGGTCCCCTAGAGGGGGGGTTGCCCACATCTGAGGTCCTCTCCAAGGTTTCTCATAGTCAGCATTGTCGCTGGCGTCCCACTGAATGTGAATTCTCCCTGCCCACTGGGTGTGAGTTTTCCTTGCCCTTTTGTGGGTTCTTCCGAGGATGTTGTAGTCGTAATGATTTGTGCAGTCCTTTGAGATATTTGTGATTTGGGGCTATATAAATAAACATTGATTGATGATTGATTGATTTTGCAACATTGCATGATGACTTGAATTATTGAGGAAGTTTAATAATCCTCTCCTTTGTTTTAATCAACACCTTTCATGTTGGCGTCATGATGTCAATCCACCTGATCCAACAGCTCTCCAAATTATTAACACTCCTTTTTAACTGCACACTAGTGACCACTTTGTTAATTAACATTTACTGGGTGATTCCATAATCATATCCTCAGAATTTAGTTATTCCATAATGTTTTCACCCTGCTTGATCTCAAATTCAAACGGTTACCAACCACCCCATGTTATTGTCTTGATATATTTTAGTGTTTCTTAAAGCCAGAAAGCTGCCATTTGAAACCTCTATAGTTTTGTCTCGTGTCTGTTATGTGTTTTTTGACACTATTAAACTTGAAAAAATGAATTAATATATTCCAAGCCTTGTTTAGCCTGGCTACTTGCAGATAATATCCTTGCTCACGACTCACTGCAGTACCTAGTGTTATATTGCATCCAATCTAGAAGTGTGAATGGATGGGACCAGATTTCAAACCTGGTGGACTCAAAATAAGCCTACCGAAAGCAAGCTTCTCCGTCCCTGACCATGCCTACTCAGCCTTCTACAAACGTATCTGTGGAGAGACGCAGCCGACGGGCCAACAGCGGGCTGAGAGCAGCAGCGGCCCGGACCAACATGGAGGCCAGGAGGCAGGGCATGCGGCGGCGAGGAGAGGCGTGACGCACATAGAGCGACACAACAGTGGCAATCTGAGCCAGGTGCGTACACCACACACCGGCTCACAATCTCTCTATCTGCTGCTAGAACATAAAAAGGGCGAGTGAGGAACGACCAAAAGGAAGCACGGAGGAGGAAACCACGGCAAGCCGACCACCAGCGCGACAATCGAGACCCAGAGCGAGATGACGAACCCCCGCAGCGGATGCAAGCACCGGACGCCGAAAGGCGTAAAACGGCGACAAGCAGGCAGTGAAAAGTGGCGCGACCAAAGGGCCAGAAGACAGCAGATTTATTGAAAGAATAAATCAAGGTCAACCCTGTTACGATGCGTCCTGTGTCAAGTGTCTCCGCAACCCGCACCAGGACGGTAGGAAGTCTGTCACTGTATCATTAGGGTAACAAGAACTATCTCCAGAAGTTCTATTCATCCTGTCTCAACAAGTTGACGATACCCAAAATCTGCAGAAGGGCCATCATCGCCCTACCTTAACCTAACAAGCCCATGGACAAGCCCAATAATTACTGCCCAAATTCCCTTTTCTGTGTCACCTTCATGGTCCTGGAGAATCTTGTTCTGGCCTGCTTGAACATCATCATGGTCACCCAACTATCAAATCAACAGGCAGTTTCCCGCCATGGATGCGACGGTGTCCACCAGATTGTGAAGCTGACCAAGGGAATTGAAGAAAGCATCCAAAAGCTGCAAAAGGTAAACACTGTGTTGGTGCACTGCAGCCTTTGACTTTGACTGCTACACACCAGTGTCCAATCGATACAGATGAGTGAGTGCATGAGATAAAACGTGATGGTGTTCGCAGAAAAATGGCTCCATAAAGACATTTTGGATACTCTCATTAGGTTGAAGCCGTTTCTCTTTTATATGTGCAGAGATGTTGGGAAGAGCCGACGGAGCGTGGTCTGTATGTGAACATCAGCTGATACACTGATGCACGGACAATATAAAACCACTATGCCTCTCACTGACACCCTTTTACCTCCCAAGAGAGTTGTAAAACATCTTAGTATGTACAGTGATTTAACTTCTTAACATGTCGAATACATGCAACGTTTATGATAAATAATATAAATAAGACTGAGAATAAAAAAAAAAAAGAAAAAAATAACGACTTAACAACTACACAACACGGTTGTTTCAAATTACTGTTAAACGTCAAAAAAAAAAATATATATATATTATTGTAAGCTTTCCTACTCACACAGTCACACTGGAAGCCAGTCGTTCGGGTTTGACAGGAGATTTATTCTTCTGATTGCTCACACATCCACAATGCATCGACTTTTCAGTCGCTCTGGTTTCTGTTCACCAGTCTCTGCTTCCGTCTCCCCGGTCTCAATCAAACTCCTTGCGCCCGGCCGCTCACTGTTAAGGACAACAGATAATTACTCTAACACGTACCACCTGCGCGACTAATCATCTGACAGCTGTGTCTCTCAGCCAGCACATGCCACGCCCCCGTCTGAGGGTGTGCTGTCTCCAGTCACCCAGACGGGGTCGCTGTCCTTCACTCCAACAGTGCACTGATCACAATCCTCCACTACATACCTCCGCCGCCAGACTTAGGCCGGAGTACTGGCTCCTCGCAAAGTGCTTTCCTCACCTTCTCGAATGCCTGCTGGTACTGCTCCGTCCACTGGACCACATCTGGAGCACCCTTCCGGGTGAGGTCAGTTAGTGGGCTGGTCAGGTCCGCAAACCGGGGGACGAACCTCCGGTAGTAGCCCACTAGCCCCAAAAACTGCCTCACCTCTTTTTTCGTCTTCGGGGTCGGGCAGGCCGCAACTGCCGCGGTTTTGTCTATCTGAGACCGCACCTGACCTTCCCCCAAGTGGTACCCCAGGTACTGTACCTCTCTCCGGCCAACCGCGCACTTCGCCGGGTTGGCGGTGAGCCCCGCCCGCCTCACGGACTCGATTACCGCCCCCAGCCTCTGCATATGCTCCGCCCAGTTGTTCCCCTGGATGATGACATCATCCAGATAGGCGACAGCATATGCAGCGTGAGGACGCAGCACCCGGTCCATGAGTCTCTGAAAAGTGGCGGGCGCACCGAACAAGCCGAACGGAAGGGTCACGAATTGGTATAAACCTTCCGGAGTGGAGAATGCCGTTTTTTCCTTAGACTCTGGAGACAAGGGAATCTGCCAGTAACCCTTAGTTAAATCCAGTGTCGTAAAAAAGTGAGCAGTGCCCAACCGGTCTGGGAGCTCGTCAACCCGGGGCATCGGGTAGGCATCAAAGCGTGACACATCATTTACCTTGCGGTAGTCCACACAGAATCGCACCGACCCATCTTTCTTCCCTACGAGAACTATGGGGCTGCACCATGCACTGTGTGACTCTTCTATTACCCCCAGTTCCAGCATGGCTTTTAATTCCTCCCGAACTACTTTGCGCTTGTGTTCGGGTAGCCTATAGGGCCGAGACCTCACCGTCACGCCTGTGCTGGTCTCTATGTGATGTTGGGTGAGGTTCGTGCGGCCTGGCAGGGGAGAGAACACGTCAGCAAAATGTTGCTGTAAATTAACCACATCTGCTTTTTGTGACGGAGTCTGATTATCATCACAGCGGAGAAGGGAGGACCGGGGGGAGGGGGAAACCTCCGGCCCCAGTTCCTCGTTCTCCGCTATCGCCGTCACCATGGAGACGGGCTCCGCTTCCCTCCACCCTTTTAATAGGTTGAGGTGGTAGATTTGGGTTGCCCGCCCCTGTCAGACTGCCGGACCTTATAATCCACGTCACCCACTCGTCGTGTGACCACGAAGGGTCCTTGCCACTTGGCGAGTAATTTAGAACTGGATGTTGGGAGTAATACAAGTACTTTCTCTCCCTGTGAAAATTGTCTGAGTTGCGTCCCCTTGTTATACAGGCGTTGCTGACGTTCTTGGTTTTGGAGCAAATTCTCCCGTGATAAGTGTCCCAATGTGTGGAGTTTTGCTCTCAAGTCCATGACGTAGTGAATTTCATTTTTACTGGGACTTCGACCTTCCTCCCAGCTTTCCTTAACTAGGTCTAGTACCCCTCGCGGCTTCCTGCCGAATAACAGTTCAAACGGGGAAAACCCTGTGGAGGCCTGAGGAACCTCCCGCACTGCAAACAATAGGGGATCCAGCCATTTATGCCAATTTGGTTTGTCCTCGTGTACGAACTTCCGGATCATGGATTTCAAAGTTCTATTCATCCGTTCTACCAGCCCATCTGTCTGGGGGTGGTAAATGCTGGTCCGAATAGATTTGATCCCCAATAATCCGTACAGCTCCTTTAATGTGCGTGACATAAAGGACGTGCCCTGGTCAGTTAAAATCTCTTTCGGGATTCCAACTCGGGAGATAACTTGAAACAGTGCCTGCGCTACACTCTTTGCAGAGATGGAGCGCAGTGGTACTGCTTCGGGATAGCGCGTTGCGTAATCCACCAGGACTAGCGCAAAGCAATATCCCCGGTGCTCGGATGAAATGGTCCGACGAGGTCCATACCAATACGTTCAAACGGGACCTCTATGAGTGGTAATGGCCGCAAAGGAGCCCTAGGGGTGGCCGCGGGGTTGACTAGCTGACAATCCGGGCAGGACGCACACCAGCGGCGCATGTCCGCTCGAATGCCCGGCCAATAGAACCGGACCATTATCCGGTTAAGTGTCTTATCATACCCCATGTGGCCGGCCACGGGATTAAAATGTCCCGCCTGGAAATCATTTCCCGACGGTTTTTCGGCACCAACAACTGGGTGATTTCCTCCCCTGTCTGAGTGTCACGACTCACTCTGTATAATCTGTCCCTAATCAATGCAAAGTGAGGGAAATCCCGCGCTATCCCCGGGCGAACCAGCTGTCCATCAATTGAAATCACTTGGTCCCAGGTCACGCGCAGAGTGTCATCTCGAGACTGCTCAAGTGGAAAATCATCCATGGGGCGCAATTGGGGAGCCGGGGAAGCTTCCTGAGAAGCCCCCGCCGTCTCCCCTTCCCCCTCCACCCCAGCAGCGTCGGATGATCTCGCGTCGCCGATGAGAACAGCGCGGATATCCCCTTTCCCTACCGGTCGTGAACGCACCCCTGCGCACTGCTCTATTCACCCATTAAATCCCGACCAATTGATTCCCAAGATTAAGGGGTGCGCCAGGCGCGAACTTACAGCCACCTTAACACTATGTTTTTTCCCTTAAAACATTTTTCCACCAGCACAATAGGGTACTCGTGAACATCCCCATGCACACATTTAACCCGCACCCGTGTACCCATTCTCAACGCTCCGGGTCGAACCAGATTCTGGTGGATCATGGACTGCTCGCAGCCCGAATCCACCATCGCCCGGTGTGTACTCCCTTGTATCCTTACTGGTACGTAGTACGTCTCTCCTGGCCCACCTCCATGCTAGGACATTCCCGCTGCAGGTGTCCAAGCCGTCCACACCTCCAGCACACCTGCCCAGGCATCCGAGGAGCCATTTGCGGGGGAGACACAGCGTCCGTAACGGACGCTGGGGAGGAGAAAAAACAGTTTGAGCATTTTTAAATCTAGTCCATTGCTGATTCCCATCAGCAGGCTGCGCGCGCATCTTGAGCGGCGCTGGAACTGGGCGCTCCCCCGCCTCCGCTGCCTTTTCCTCCTTCCGATGCACTGCCAAATGATCTTCTGCTAGGGCCACCACCGCGGCCAGGTCTTGTGGGCGGTGATACCGGACCCACGCTGAGGTCCGTGCCGGAATCGCTTCCATGAACTGCTCGAGAATGATTTGTTCCATCACTTCCTTGACTCGCCTGGGTTGCAGCCATCTGTTCGGCGTCGCTGAGATGCTGTCCCAGGGCGAAAGGCCGCTCCTCCGGGCCGAGTCGCATTGCCCGGAATCGGCGCCTGTGATCCTCTTTGGATCCTCCCGTCCGGTCCAGCACTGCGCGCCTCAAGTCCCGGTACCTTACCCGGGAATCTGGTGGTAGGCTGAGTGCCGCTCGTTGCGCCTCTCCCGCCAGCAGCGGCAGCAGACGCACTGCCCATTCCTCCTCCGGCCATGCGCATGCGCCCGCCGTGGCTTCGAACATGTCCATAAATGTTTGTGGATCTTCTGTCTCCGCCATTCTGTGCATCCCCACAGTCGCTAGGGATGGCCTCGCTGTTGTAGGTGTTCCTGCTCCGAACCTCTCTGTCATGGCTCGCAGGATTTGATTTTGTTGCGCGATTTGGTTTTGAATCGCCTCCATCTGCCAGTGATTTGCGGTAGATACTTCCGCCAACAGCTGCCCCAATGCTTCAATCGGGCTAGGTGTCGACATTGTTTTTAATATATATATATATATATATATATATATATATTTTTTTTTTTTTTTTTTTTTTATAAGTTGAGCGCCAAATGTAAGCTTTCCTACTCACACAGTCACACTGGAAGCCAGTCGTTCGGGTTTGACAGGAGATTTATTCTTCCGATTGCTCACACATCCACAATGCATCGACTTTTCAGTCGCTCTGCCTTCTGTTCACCAGTCTCTGCTTCCGTCTCCCCGGTCTCAATCAAACTCCTTGCGCCCGGCCGCTCACTGTTAAGGACAACAGATAATTACTCTAACACGTACCACCTGCGCGACTAATCATCTGACAGCTGTGTCTCTCAGCCAGCACATGCCACACCCCCGTCTGAGGGTGTGCTGTCTCCAGTCACCCAGACGGGGTCGCTGTCCTTCACTCCAACAGTGCACTGATCACAATCCTCCCCTACAATTATTGTTAAAGAAATTAAAATTTAAAGGCCTACTGAAACCCACTACTACCGACCACGCAGTCTGATAGTTTATATATCAATGATGAAATATTAACATTGCAACACATGCCAATACGGCCGGTTTAGTTTACTAAATTGTAATTTTAAATTTCCCGCGGATTTTCTTGTTGAAAACGTCGCGGAATGATGACGCGTGCGCGTGACGTCAAGGACTGTAGAGGACATATTAGCGCAGCACCAATTGCGGCTAAAAGTCATCTCTTTTCATCGCGCAATTAAATAGTATTCTGGAGATCTGTGTTGCTGAATCTTTTGCAATTTGTTCAATTAATATTGGAGAAGTCAAAGTAGAACGATGGATTTGGGAAGCTTTAGCCTTTAGCCACACAAACACGCGGTGATTCCTTGTTTAAAATTCCCGGATGTGAAGCTTTACTAGGATCAGAGCGGTCAAGCAAACATGGTTCCCGACCACTTGTCAACCGGCAGGTTTCAGTGAGAAAATTGTGGTAAAAAGTCGCCTCTTGCCGGAGATCAGCTGAGTTTGCGCAGTCCATGCAACTGCCGTCGACTTCCCTCAGAGACTGGCCTCAAGACACACCCCTCTCACTAAAACACTAGCAACACAATAGAAAGACAAGGGATTTCCCAGAATTATCCTAGTAAATGTGTCTAAAAACATCTGAATCTGTCCCAATGCAATCACCTTTTTTTTTTTTACTTTATTTTTTTTTTCTAGTCCTTCGCTATCAATATCATCATCCACAAATCTTTCATCCTCACTCAAATTAATGGAGAAATTGACGTTTTCTCGGTCCGAATAGCTCTTCCTGCTAGAGGCTCCCATTATAAACAATGTGAGGACGTGAGGAGCCCTCACCCTTGTGACGTCATCGTCTGCGACTTCTGGTAAAGGCAAGGCTTTTTTTCAGCACCAAAAGTTGCGAACTTTATCGTGGATGTTCTCTACTAAATCCTTTCAGCAAAAATATGGCAATATCGCGAAACGATCAAGTATGACACATAGAATGGACCTGCTATCCCCGTTTAAATAAGAAAATCTCATTTCAGTTGACCTTTAATAACACAAAAACACACACAAAATTATCGAAAACTGGTATCGTACGGCACTGGTATCGATTCCCTGTGCGAACGGTGCCATCCCTAACCCCAACACAGCTGGCTGCAGTGGTTTGGCGACACTTAGCCGTTTCATACAAAACAATAATAATAATGACACCAACACTTATAAAACAAAACATCAGAGGTACTCATAATACCTACATTACCATTTAAATGTGATAAGAAACAATTATGTTAATAATAATAAAAATAGTAGCATTAAGCTGCTTACTTTTACTTATCTTTCTGTAAAGAAAGATCACAAATATATGTGGTTCTTTCACTCTCCTTTGATACAAATTTTGATATTTCCTTCCTATACTCACAAGACTGCTATTAGAGCAGGCGGAGTTGGACAAGCTACTTTCAAAATGCAATATTTTTTGTAAAACGTTTTTTTTTTTTCATTTTCTACGGCTTATTCCCTTTTGGGGTTGCGGGGGAGCTGGTGCCTATCTCAGCTACAATCAGGCGGAAGGCGGCGTACACCCTGGACAAGTCGCCACCTCATCTCAGGGCCAACACAGATAGACACACAACATTCACACTCAAATTAACACAATCAAGCAATCTGATCTAATGCATCTAAACAAGATCTAAATAAAATCCAGCTTACCCAAAACAGAGCTACCAGACTAGCTCTCCATTGCTCATTTAGGACTGGCATTGAGATCATGCATTATGAATTGTCATGGATGAAAGTTGGTGAAAGACTAGCGTTTAGTTTGATTCTATGTTTAAAAAACATCTATACATACCATAAACCTTCATATCTGTATTCTCAGCTCTTGCTTGCCAGTGACAGTCACAACTACGGTACCAGGCTAGCCCAAAGAGGTGCTTTCACCCGTCTTAAACCCAAAAGTGATGTTTTGAAAAAGACTGTAATGTATCGGGCAATCACTTACTGGAACAGACTTCCACAATATCTGCTATCAATCACCAGCATAGTGGGCTTTAAGAATAGACTAAAAGGAGAAGTATTGCTTAAAGAGATTATTCTAGATTGTATCTAATGTCATGACTGTTTTTATTGACTATTGATTATTTTATTGATTATGGGATAAGCAGCAGAAAATGGATGGATGATACTTTTTCGTCACTTATTGTTTGTCTTTGGTACACTAATGTGTATATTTTAGGCCATTGGTTCTTTGTTTTATTTTTGCAAAAATGTATACAGTATATCTATTTTTATATTGCTAATTTTATCTTTGGTATGAAAATTTTTATGTAACAAAAGTTATTAGTACTTGTTGGTTCTTTGTTGTTGCTATGTTTGTATTATGACGATTTATTATTGGATCATGTTGTACTACATTTTAATCTTTTGTTTTGTGGTTGTGTGATGTTTTTTGACTGGACCCCAGGAAGAATAGTCTCCACTGCAGTGTAGACTAATGGGGATCCTTAATAAACTATACTAAACTAAACTAAAGACACTAGGGCCTATTTAGTGTTGCCAATCAACCTATCCCCAGGTGCATGTCTTTGGAAGTGGGAGGAAGACGGAATACCTTGAGGGAACCCACGCAGTCACGGAAAGGACATGCAAACTCCACACAGAAAGATCCCGAGCCCGGGATTGAACCCAGGACTACTCAGGACCTTGTGAGGCAAACACACTAAACCCTCTTTCACCGTGCTGCCCTGTAATACTTGTTATTGAATGTAATTTTTATCATTATAGGTTGCATTTCGGTAATCTGGCTTTGCATTGTATTGTTTAATGACATAAAATATTTTAAATTGTTGAGGCAGAATGGTACCAAGTGATGTTATTTGAAATCCAATTGCTTGGAGTGCAGACTAGTTAATTTTTCATAATAAGGCTGAGTGTACAATTAAAAATGTCCCTTTGATTTCACTTATGAATTGCTTGCAAATATTGTTGATGAAATGGAGACATAATATATACACAATGAACTGGCAGGTGGCAAGCCCTACAACAGGGGTCGGGAACCTTTTTGGCTGAGAGAGCCATACAAGCCAAATATTTTTAAAACTATTTCCATGAGAGCCATATCATTTTTTTTTTTTTAACACTGAATACAACTATATGCGTGCATTTTTAAGAAAGACAAACATTTTTAGAGTGTAATAAGTCTCTTATTGTTTTAAATAACATTGTTATTCTGAGGCTAACCAACAATAAATTAAATACTTCTTACCATAATGCGACTTCTTCAACAGGTGCGGTAGAAACCGGATGGATGGATGAAAATGCATGAGAATGTTTTATATCTTGAACGTTATTTTTGACACTGATTACCAGCGGAATTATTCATTACTTATCGTGTTAAGCAATGTCAGCTAAGATTTATCTGAGAGCCGGGTGCAATCATCAAAAGAGCCACATCTGGCTCTAGAGCCATAGGTTCCCTACCCCTGCCCTACAGGCATAGTTTCTGATGTACAGGCTGAAAGTAGAATTGGTATCTATCCATCTATCTATTTTCTATCTCTTGTCTTTCTGTGTGTATTTTGTATTTTCTCCCTGTGACTGCGTGGGTTCTCTCCTGTACTTCAGCTTCCTCCCAACTCTAAAGACATGCACCTGTGCATAGACTGACTGGCAACACTAGTATTGGCCTAAGTGTGGGAATGTGAGTGTGAATAGTTGTCTATCTTTGTTGGCCCTGCAATGAGGTGGTGACTTGTTCAGAATATACTTGCCTTCGACCCGAGTGCAGCTGGGATAGGCTCCAGCCCCCATCATGAATGTGACTCCCCTATATGCCATATAATGGGCCCTTAATAAATAATTGTAACTATTTTTTTTTGGCTTTGTTCGAACAAGAATTGGGTGATGTCACAAAAGGATTTATTCTGGATGTTCTCTTTTGTATACAGTGTCAAAATTGTAGAATTTAGTCTAGAATGTATGCAACCCCCATAAAAAACAGGCGGTTCAATGTCTATGGGAAAGTTTAACTTCACCAGACACTTTTTGTAGTCATCAACATGCTTCTGGGATCATTTTCCCTAGATAGAGTATTTGAGCAATCTTCTTTGCAAAATTGATTCATTTAAATTGTGGAGTAACCTGGCAGGGACCCTCTTTTAAAGTACTTCATAGTCAATAAATGTTCTTAAGGTTGACGTCGGGGTATTGGAAAGGCCATTACAGGTTAACTGTAGCCCGTTTAGCCTGCTGTATGCATTCCAAAAATGTGTGTTTGTGATCATTATCTTGTTGGAACATTCAATTATGTCTTTGAGCTGTGAGGCAATTTAGAATGATTTGGACTCAGTCTTCTTATATTAGAAAGCCTCAAATTGACTCTTCCAAATAGTTAGTGTGTCCACATAGCTAATCGATGTTTCATTTGACCATAAATTGTTCAAATTTGAAGCTCTTTCTAGGTCTGCGCTCTCTTAGTCCATGGGTATGCAAAAGTAAATTCAATGAGGACAGGGACACAGGTCCACATTATGTGATTGTGATCGTTTCTATTTTGGTTCTTAACATTTTAAGGCTTGATCTACTCAGGATCGCATGTTATAAAACGTGTTAGCTTGATAGTGTTTGCTACAATGTTAGTCTGTTTAGCATGTTTGTTTTCAAGTACAGTGTATATGCATAATACATGCAGATTATCAAAACAGCCACATTTCTGGGAGGATGAGATGCAAATGTAATCATGTAGTGCCCACAATTTAATTCATGAAACTTGAAAGTCTTTACAATTGTTGTTTTTGTATCCCGGAAGGCACTGTTATGCACAAATAGCTGCAGCCATTGTGGCGAGAAAGAGGCTTGTGGTGTAATGGCAACAACGGAGAGAGATCGGGAGAACCATACGTATTTGGACTGTCAGAAGTAAAAATAGAATAAACCGTGGGTCTTAAAACATTTTGGAGAAATGGAGTGGGGTCCCTTTACTTATACACATTGCATAACATCTATCCATCCATTTTTTACCGCTTATTCCCTTTTGGGGTCGTGGGGGGCGCTGGCGCCTATCTCAGCTACAATCGAGCAGAAGGCGGAGTACACCCTGGACAAGTCGCCACCTCATCGCAGGGGCAACACAGATACAGACAACATTCACACTCACATTCACACACTAGGGCCAATTTAGTGTTGCCCAATCAACCTATCCCCAGCTGCATGTCTTTGGAAGTGGGAGGAAGCCGGAGTACCCGGAGGGAACCCACGCATTCACGGGGAGAACATGCAAACTCCACACAGAAAGATCCCGAGCCTGGGATTGAACCCAGGACTGCAGGACCTTCGTATTGTGAGGCAGACGCACTAACCCCTCTTCCACTGTGAAGCCCCCATTGCATAACATGTTCTTTTAAATCAAACTCTTACTAAAGTCCTTGTGGCTGTTTTTGTGTGCAAAACAATCATACTTCATTGTTGGAGGGATAGGGAAATAGAAGTTGTCCTCTGGTTATGATCGAGTTGCAGTCCTAGACTTTCCAAGAAATCAAGTTTTAGTGTAAGTCGGATCTTATTCAAAAATATACATACAGTAACTCTTTTGTCACTCACACTGTTCACAGAACACATGGAGGACCTTTAAAATACCAAAATAAAAATATGAAATAAACACAATTGAATTAAAATGGAATTTAAACTCATAAAGTCAATCATTTGTTCTCAGAAAATGTTTTACCCACATTGTCTCTCTCACATCATGTAACAGTAAGCATGCCTATTGTACTTTCTTTAACCCTTGTTGTATTTGAAGTGTTTTTACATTCTTCAAATATAAATGGTCAGAAAGGATAGGGTTCTATTTTCCCAGATCTTGTAACGGCAAATAATCAATGACTTCTGTAGCTTTTATGAACATGAATACTCTTTGTCTCGTGATAGTCATGTTACAGTGGACAAATGCGTGACTACTATTTATGGCTGTTTATCTTCTCATAGCTTTTTATGCTGTTCATGTTTTCTTTCATTGGCACACAGCTGCGTTGTAGACATGATAAGTCCGTAAAGTTAACTAAAAAGTGGCATTACTGTAATCTCCTCAGTGTAGCAACCGTGTGAAATTTCAAACTCCTGCTTGATCCCTCAACTGGCGTACACAGACTTTTCTTAGTTCTACAGTGAATCTCTTGTTAACAACCTATATATCTCTTTAGTACATTATGTTGGATTAATGATAATGTGCATTACAATACATTCACATTTGGAAAAAAGTAATTGCACAGGTAATATTTAAAGATATGTTTTTAAAGATATTCTAATCAACTAAACTGTTCACAACTCACTGGCAGTACCTTTGAGGATCAACTCGGGTTCTTTAACCCCCTGTTGAAGACCACTGGTATATACATATTGTCTATCCAGCAGTTCGATTTTCGAGCTGCTCTGGTGACTTAAAGGGGACCTTTAAGTCTATTCTACAATTAACACTTGCTTGTGGTATAGATAATATGTATCGGACATGCTTTGGTAGAAATCTTGCATGGATTTTGCTCTATAGTAACATTTGTAACACCTCTTTGAGTCTGTCTGCAAACGATTAGTGAGACTTTCCTTGATAAGCAAATGAAAGGCTCCACGCTCCACCCGCTCCAAAATTATTAACATTTATCTTTTGAAAATGTACAGCGTATGACATATATCTTGAAGACAAACATTGCCGGTATTTGTTGCCAGACACAATCAAAAATGAACTTGTAAAACACTATACACTATACTTTATATGTATCTATCGCACCATAGGTATACATGCTCACTCTCTGATTGATACACAACTGCACCCTAAAAAAGCTGCTTTTATCTGCATTTTTGTCACGACATGTTGTGCATGCCAAAAATAAATGAAACTATTACTTTATCTTACTTTATCTTGTGTTTCCAAAAAACAAGTCGTAATGATGCATCTTTTTCAGTCAGAGTTTAGTGCCTAATCCAATGGAGTGATGGCCCATTTTGACAAAACAGTTCGGGGTAAAATGTTTTGGAAAAATGCACATGGAAGAATTTATTTTATAGACGTCAGAGCAGGTGAGGGGGTCATGGAACGAGAAGGGATGACATATAAGCTCCAGGCAGCAGTCCTGGTCACCTGCCTGGGCACAAGTCTTGCAGACACAGCATGCCCGGGAATGACCAAAAACAAAAACGCATATCTGTCAATCTGTGATGTCACAAATGGCCTATTGTTTTTAAAAAAGACTCCGAAACACAGCGATCAGAAGCATCCACCACAAATGCATGGACTTTATGATTTGATATGTATTAGTCAATTGTTTCTACTACTGCCCATCTCATGTTGTTACGTATCAAAAAAATGAGAAACCATTTTAATCATGATGCAATCTCAATTGAGTGATTACCAAATTAGGTATAATCCTTGTAAATGCATTTTTTTAAATACTGCTCCTCTATTTAATATAATTAGATTGTGACGTGCATACCTGTACAGTCTTCTGTTGATTAATGTAAAATGTTAACGTACATCTTCATAGTAAAATGTATTTTCCTCTCTCCTCTAAATCAAAAATAATCGTTGGTGTGACTAGTTCACAACAGACTCTCCCGGTCTGGATCATACGTTCCAAGGACAAGATCCAAAATCTTTCTGCATCATTGCATACTTATCTATCAGTCTGCTGGCCTCTGTCTAGGAACAGCGGGGCACAAGGGTGAAGAAAAGGGCCGGAAGGATCACCGGTGACATTTTACGTTTATTTAGCCATCTGTTCTAAAGCATAGAACTTTAAAATGGAGCGTGACATCAGGAATCACCTGCACAATCACTGGAACTTCATGCAGTGGGATCCAATACAAAGAATGCATTGCTGTTAAACCGAATTATTGGTCTAAAAGTCTATCAATATTTATTGCTTGTAAAATATGCATGAGTTCAATGTGCTTAGCATGGATTTTCACAGGGTTTATAGAATTTTCAGGTTACAAATGTGCATAGTTGTTCTATATCTTGCCATTATAACTTACTTTATGTTAAAAGTTATCATTCCTAGATCTACAAATGTACAGTCTTATAATCTTCTTAAATGCACCTTTCAGGCGAGGTCTTGTTGGCAGACATTTAATCTAATTTTCGTGCCAGGTCCTGATAGCCCATCCATCTGTTTCTGGTTTGTCTACCATTAATATGCCTACAATAAATATTCATGTTTTTTTTTTAAAAAGCCCTGTTATATTTTAGTCTCGCAGCATTGACTTTTATTATAACTGAATACCTTTCATTCATAAGATGATATGAATTATTTTTCTTCATAGATCTGACAAGCAATCAAGACTGAATCTTGAACTAGAGAGAATGTGTCCATAGTGATTAATGCCTTCTATTCTACTGCATTTCGTGAGTTTATGTTATTGATTTTGAAATATCAACTTGACACAAGTAAAAGTCTGGCTTTGGTATCTCTATCTAAAATAGTTTTCAGTTGTTAGTGTTTGCACCTTTTTAACAGCAATAGTATAGTATTAAGACAATGTATTCCATGAGTTCCCCTTTGTCCCGTTTTTGGAAAATGATGGACAGTACAATTTTTTATGATATTTTTGTGGCTGGGCTGCATCACAAAATCGTCTGGCCGAGAGTGACTTAATTCGGTGCTAAAACCGTCGTGCCTGGTCTTTTGTCTGGCAGATGGAGAGGCCTTTAATCTGTGCAGGAAGAAAAAATGGTGTCGACCATGAGACACTAGCTGTGACCAGGGACAAAAACTAATGCACTTACAACAGCAAGTAGCATATTTTTGTTTTTTGTCTTTTTAGAAACATGATTTTGTGACTAACTGTATTAATGAAGACAGTTAAAACCTGAAGACCAGTGTAAACTGAGCCCCGAGTAAAATGTTTGTGCCATCCCATGTATGCTGGTGCGACAACATAGTTCCTTGAACAAGTTAACAGTACTAACATCCCTCTATTGTTCATTAAGAGATGTTAACCCTGCTTTTTGGGACCGACAACAAACATCAAGTCAAAATGATTTTGAAATTATGTAATGGAGAAGGGATTATGCTACTGTGCTGTGGCTTGCATTTGTGTCTCTTTGATCTGATTGTTGGCAGCATTTTAGTCACTGTTCTTGCACTAAAAGGTCGGTCTAACATTTCACTCAGTAAGTCATAGTCAGTCAGTGACAGGTAAAGTGGTATGGCAGCACCAGTTGTGCAAACTACAATTTGACTGAATATGGAGTTTTAAAGAGCAGTTTTTTTCTTGGACCAACAGTTGGGAGGTTTCAGAATGTAAAACTTCCAAGGACCATACTATATACAATGGTTCCTTTATCCCAATTTTCACTTGTCCTGCAAGTGGTTATGCAACGGCCTAATTAAAAGTTATACTCATTTCATCATTCCGCTTAAAATTATGTCTATAAAAACATATTTTTGAAATGTTTGCAAATGTATTAAAAATAAATTCAATTAGATCAGTTGCATTCTTTAACTGATCTAATTTGGAATGTTTCTGCGTGTTCCATTGACTCCACCTGTTGTAAATTCAGCAGAGTGGACATGGATTGAAAAGGCACATTCCAAAGATGACAGTGATTGTCAGACCCCAAACCAAGCATATAGTCAAAGGAATTGTCTGCAGAAATCTTAGGAATGGCAGAGAACATGTTGTTATTTTAAAGGTTACAGACAGCACAGTCATACATATATGGATGAAGTTTGGAACTACCATGACTCTTTTAAAAGGTGTGGAACTTAACTGTGATTTGGGAAGAAGAAAGACAATTATTCCGTTTTAGAAAGTGTAACAGATATAATTTATGTCTGCGCTGAAACGTTAGGTAGACTTTACTCGCTGAGGCCTCAACAACTGTGCCGGTCAGTGCAGGTTTAGCCTGAAGGCAAGCTTGCTTCACTCTTAATCAGAGAAGTTGTGTGGCAGTGGGTGTACAGGGTGTACAGGGCTATACTGTGTGGGATGACCACCGTTCCATGAGGCTGTAACTTAAAATGTCAAGTGCTGAAAACATTTTCAAGATCTATCCATCCATGCATTTTCTACCGCTTATTCCTTATGGGGTTGCGAGGGGCGCTGGTGCCTATCTCAGCTACAATCGTGCGGAAGGCGGTGTACACCCTGGACAACTCATCGCAGGGCCAACACAGATAGGCAGACAACATTCACACTCACATTCACACACTAGAGCCAATTTAGTGTTGCCAATCAACCTATCCCCAGATGCATGTCTTTGGAAGTGGGAGGAAGCCGGAGTACCCAGAGGGAACCCACGCAGTCACGGGGAGGACATGCAAACTCCACACAGAAATATCCCGAGCCCCGGATTGAACCCAGGACTTCTAAGGACCTTCGTATTGTGAGGCAGACGCACTAACCCTTCTCCCACCGTACTGCCCATTTTCAAGATGCACCCTATTAACAATTAAGTTTAATGGATATTTCCCCTAAAATGTAATTGATGGTTTACACCTGTACAAACTTTATTTGAAAGTGGTCTTGAATTTTTTGGAAAACTCTAATTGTGTCTGCTGCGATGAGGTGGCGACTTGTCCAGGGTGTACCCCGCCTTCCGCCCCAATTGTAGCTGAGATAGGCGCCAGCGCCCCCCGTGACCCCAAAAGGGAATAAGCGGTAGAAAATGGATGGATGGATGGATAATTGTGTCTGTTCTTCAATTACAGTAACTGTTTATACTCTGTGAAAATCATAAGAAACAATAAACAAAACAAAAAACAAAACATAAAAAGAGTGGTCACTCAGGTCCTGATGTACTAACAATTTGCTTGTATTAAAAAACATCCAAATATTGATAGTGCACGCAAAGCTGATCTTTCCAGCCTATGCGCTGATGTTTGCATCTTTCAAATGTGCAAAATAAGGAGTGCAATCCATTTTGTGTGTCTGTCTTCATTAATATGGAACTATATGCTGATCATCAGAATGCACACAATACTGGGAGGAAGAGATGCACATGTAACCATATAGCACTCGCAATGTGATTTATCAAGACTGAATATGTCCTGCAGCTGCTGTCTTGGATCTTTATTTAGCACGTTTTGAATTTGCGTGCAAACTGGCACATCCGTACATCCATTTCCTACCGCTTGTCCCTTTTGAGTTTGCGGGGGGTGCTAGAGCCTATATCAGCTGCATTCAGGCCAAAGGCGGGGGGTACACCCCGGACAAGTCGCCACCACTACTCAAATGAAAAAGAAACTGATTGTACCGTAAAGACAGATGATGAACAGATAACATATGCGCCATATGCGTGTGTCAGCATATTTTGACCACCAGAAAATTAAAAGAAATGTCATTCAATAATTCAATTGCTGATGAAAACCAGTTGAAATTATTTATTTTGGTGCCTGCTGATGATTTCTTTTTGGGGTGTTTTTTTCTCATTGATGCAAGATTCATTTGCATGCATGGGTTTGTGCACTTCTATAGAGGCCAGTAAAAGGTGGTATTTACTGCATATTCCATAATGTATTGAAACAGCACAAATTGAACCGTTGGATGACTTCATGTAATGGAAATGGAGGGAAATTACTGTCTCAATGGTGAATGCTGGTAGTACACACACACACACACAAAAAAAAGTGTGCACTTCTTTGGCACGTGTTATTAATTTTTCTTAACAGATCAGATGCAACACTCACAAATAGTATAGACACACTTTTATTTTAATATCACCCTTTTGTTAACTGCATTATAATCATTAGGTGTCTGTAAGCTTTCTACCGATCACCACCTGGTGGTGAGTTGGCTGCGATGGTGGGGGACGATGCTGGACAGACCTCGCAGGCCCAAACGCATTGCGAGGGTCTGCTGGGAATGTCTGGCAGAGTCTCCTGTCAGAGAGAGTTTCAATTCCCACCTCCGGAAGAACTTTGAACATGTTACGAGGGAGGTGATGTACATTGAGTCCGAGTGGGCCATGTTCCGCACCTCTATTGTCGAGGCGGCTGATTGGAGCTGTGGCCGCAAGGTAGTTGGTGCCTGTCGTGGCGGTAATCCTAGAACTGGTTGGTGGACACCAGAGGTGAGGGATGCCGTAAAGCTGA
Organism: Nerophis ophidion; assembly: GCF_033978795.1. Taxonomy (NCBI): domain Eukaryota; kingdom Metazoa; phylum Chordata; class Actinopteri; order Syngnathiformes; family Syngnathidae; genus Nerophis; species Nerophis ophidion. The sequence goes on along the minus strand of NC_084615.1, from coordinate 60,247,125 downwards.
AGAAGGAGTCCTATCGGGTTCTTTTGGCTTATAGGACACCGGAGGCAGTGGGCTGGTACCGACAGGCCAAGCGGTGTGCAGCTTCAGCGGTCGCGGAGGCCAAAACTTGGACATGGGAGGAGTTCGGGGAAGCCATGGAAAACGACTTGCGGACGACTTCGAAGCGATTCTGGACCACCATCCCCCGCCTCAGGAAGGGGAAGCAGTGCACTGTCAACACCGTGTATGGTGCGGATGGTGTTCTGCTAACCTCAACTGCAGATGTTGTGGATCGGTGGAAGGAATACTTCGAAGACATCCTTAATCCCACCAACACGTCTTCTTATGAGGAATAAGTGCTTGGGGAATCTGCGATGGGCTCTCCTATTTCTGGGGCTGAGGTTACTGAGGTAGTTAAAGAGCTCCTTGGTGGCAAGGCCCCGGGGGTGGATGAGATCCGCCTGGAGTTCCTCAAGGCTCTGGATGCTGTGGGGTGACTGTCTTGGTTGACAAGACTCTGCAGCATTGCGTGGACATCGGGGGCGGTACCTCTGGATTGGCAGACCGGGGTGGTGGTCCCATTCTTTAAGAAGGGGGGCCGGAAGGCGTGTTCCAACTATCGTGGGATCACACTCCTCAGCTATACAGGTAAGGTTTATTCAGGTGTACTGGAGAGGAGGCTACGCCGGATGGTTGAACCTCGGATTCAGGAGGAACAGTGTGGTTTTCATCCTGGTCGTGGAACTGTGGACCAGCTCTATACTCTCTGCATGGTCCTTAAGGGTGCATGGAAGTTTGCCCAATCAGTCTACATGTGCTTTGTGGGCTTGGAGAAGGCATTCGACCGTGTCCCTCGGGAAGTCCTGTGGGGAGTGCTCAGAGAGTATGGGGTACCGGACTGTCTAATAGTGGCGGTCCGCTCCCTGTACGATTAGTGCCAGAGCTTGGTCCGCATTGCCGGCAGTAAGTCGGACATGTTTCCTGTGAGGGTTGGACTCCGCCAAGGCTGTCCTTTGTCACCGATTCTGTTCATAACTTTTATGGACATAATTTATAGGCGCATTCAAGGCGTTGAGGGGTTCCTATTTGGTGGCCGCAGGATTAAGTTTCTTCTTTTTGCAGATGATGTGGTCCTGATGGCTTCATCTGGCCGGGATCTTCAGCTCTCACTGGATCGGTTCGCAGCCGAGTGTGAAGAAACCGGAATGAGAATCAGCACCTCCAAGTCCGAGTCCACGGTTTTTGCCCGTAAAAGGGTGGAATGCCATCTCCGGGTTGGGGAGGAGACCCTGCCCCAAGTGGAGGAGTTCAAGTACCTAGGAGTCTCGTTCATGAGTGAGAGAAGAGTGGAACGTGAGATGGACAGGCGAATCGGTGCGACGTCTTCAGTAATGCGGACGCTGTATCGATCCGTTGTGGTGAAGAAGGAGCTGAGCCAGGGGGCAAAGCTCTCAATTTACCAGTAGATCTACGTTCCCATCCTCACCTATGGTCATGAGCTTTGGGTCATGAACGAAAGTACATGATCACAGGTGCAAGCGGCTGAAATGAGTTTCATCCGCCGGGTGGCGGGGCTCTCCCTTAGAGATAGGGTGAGAAACTCATTCTTCCGGGAGGAGCTCAAAGTAAAGCTGCTGCTCCTCCACATCGAAAGAAGCCAGATGAGGTGGTTCGGGCATCTGGTCAGGATGCCACCCGAACGCCTCTCTAGCGAGGTGTTTAAGGCACGTCTAACCGGTAGGAGGCCACGGGAAAGACCCAGGCCACGTTGGGAAGACTATGTCTCCCGGCTGTTCTGGGAACGCCTCGGGATCCCCCGGGAAGAGCTGGACGAAGTGGCTGGGGAGAGGAAAGTCTGGGCTTCCCTGCTTAGGCTGCTGCCCCCGCCACCCGACCTCGAATAAGCGGAAGAAGATGGATAGAGGGTTTCTGGTTCAATCCCCACCTAGTACCAACCTCGTCACGTCCATTGTGTCCTGAACAAGACACTTCACCCTTGCTCCTGATGGGTGCTGGTTAGTGCCTTGCATGGCAGCTCCCTACATCAGTGTGTGAATGTGTGTGTGAATGGGTAAATGTGGAAGTTTTGTCAAAGCGCTTTGAGTACCTTGAAGGTAGAAAAGCGCTTTACAAGTACAATCCAGATGGATGGATTGTGTCTGTAAACTGGTGCCAGAAATACATACAATATCTGTGCGGATACATACATATGATCCCAATATGCCTCAAAAGGAATCGCTGAATTACAACATGAATGAATCAAGAAGCACAAAATCAAACTTGTTAAGCACAAACCATCAAATATTTTCTACCACTTCACCCTCTCGTCGGGGTGCTTGAGCCTATCCCAGCTGCATTCGGGCGAAAGGCGGGGTACACCCTCTGGACAAGTCTCCACCTTGCCGCAGGGCCAACACAGACAGACAGACAACACTCGGGACTTTTTTGTGTTGCCAATCAACCTACTTCTGCAGCATTATACATATAATTTGAACTCTACTGAACAAGCTTATAGGCCTACTGAAACCCACTACTACAGACCACGCAGTCTGATAGTTTATGTATCAATGATGAAATATTAACATTGCAACACATGCCAATACGAACGGTTTAGTTTACTAAATTGCAATTTAAATTTTCCCGCGGAGTTTATTGTTGAAAACGTCGCGGAATGAGGACGCATGTGCGTGACGTGGCGGACTGTAAGGAAATATTAGCGCTGCACCACTCACTGCTAAAAGTCGTCTTCTTTAACCGCATAATTACACAGTATTTTGGACATCTGTGTTGCTGAATCTTTTGCAATCTGTTCAATTAATAATGGAGAAGTCAAAGTAAAAAGATGGAGTTGGGAAGCTTTAGCATTTAGCCACACAAACACATGGTGATTACTTGTTTAAAATTCCCGGAGGTGAAACTTTACTATGGATCAGAGCGGTCAAGCGAACATGGATTCCGACCAAATGTCAACCAGCAGTTTTCGGTCAGAAAAATGTGGTAAATAGTCGCTTCTTACCGGAGATCAGCTGAGCTTGCGCCGTCCATACAGCTGCCGTCGACTTCCCTCAGACACTGGCCTCAAGACACCCATGGACACACCCCATCCGACTATCAGGTACTATTAAACTCACTAAAACACTAGCAACACAATAGAAAGACAAGAGATTTCCCAGAATTATCCTAGTAAATGTGTCTAAAAACATCTGAATCCGTCCCAATGCAATCACCTTTTTTTTTTTTTACTTTATTTATTTTTTTTCTAGTCCTTCGCTATCAATATCATCATCCACAAATCTTTCATCCTCGCTCAAATTAATGGGGAAATTGTCGTTTTCTCACTCTCGGGGCGGGATGGCGTAGTGGGTAGAGCGGCCGTGCCAGAAACATGAGGGTTGCAGGTTCGCTTCCCACCTATTGACATCAAAGTTGCTGCCGTTGTGTCCTTGGGCAGGACACTGGTGAATGAATGATGAATGAATGATAGGTGGTGGTCGGAGGGGCCGTAGGAGCAAACTGGCAGCCACGCTTCCGTCAGTCTACCCCAGGGCAGCTGTGGCTACTGATGTAGCTTACCACCACCAGGTGTGAATGAATGATGGGCTCCCACTTCTCTGTGAGCGCTTTGAGTATATAACAATAGAAAAGCGCGATATAAATCAAATCCATTATTATTATTATTACTGCTGGTGGCTCCCATTAAAAACAATGTGAATATGAATATGTCCCGGCAAGAAATCTGCGTTCAAAAGACTCTGGCTTATTAGTGATTCCTAAAGCCCAAAAAAAGTCTGCGGGCTATAGAGCGTTTTCCGTTCGGGCTCCAGTACTCTGGAATGCCCTCCCGGTAACAGTTCGAGATGCTATCTCAGTAGAAGCATTTAAGTCTCACCTTAAAACTCATCTGTATACTCTAGCCTTTAAATAGACCCCCTTTATAGACCAGTTGATCTGCCGCTTCTTTTCTTTTTTCTCCTATGTTTCCCGCTCCCTTGTGGAGGGGGTCCGGTCCGATGACCATGGGTGAAGTACTGGCTGTCCAGAGTCGAGACCCAGGATGGACCGCTCGTCGGGACCCAGGATGGATCGCTCGCCTGTGTATCGGTTGGGGACATCTCTACGCTGCTGATCAGCCTCCGCTTGAGATGGTTTCCTGTGGACGGGACTCTGGCTGCTGTCTTGGATCCGCTTTGAACTGAACTCTCGCGGCTGTGTTGGAGCCACTATGGATTGAACTTTCACAGTAACATGTTAGACCCGCTTGACATACATTGCTTTCGGTCCCCTAAAGAGGGTGGTTGCCCACTTCTGAGGTCCTCTCCAAGGTTTCTCATAATCAGAATTGTCACTGGCATCCCACTGGATGTGAATTCTCCCTGCCCACTGGTTGTGAGTTTTCCTTGCCCTTTTGTGGGTTCCTCCGAGGATGTCGTAGTCGTAAGGGTTTGTACAGTCCTTTGAGACATTTGTGATTTAGGGCTATATAAATAAACATTGATTGATTGATTGATATGTGAGTATGTGACGTCACGCGCACATACTTCCGCTAAAGGCAGGGCTTTTCTATTAGCGACCAAGAGTTGCGAACTTTATCGTCGATGATCTCTATTAATTCCTTTCAGCAAAAAATATGGCAATATCGCGAAATGATCAAGTATGACACATAGAATGGACCTGCTATTCCCGTTTAAATAAGAAAATCTCATTTTAGTAGGGCTTTATCTTTCACCCTGCCTCTGTTATGCCCATATTACTTCCCTTTATAACCAAAAGGGGGCAGCAAGGGGACACCTTTTGAGGGGGAAAAAATGCCACTTATTGGTCTTTCACCCCCTTACGCTCCCTCTTTTTTCAGCCTGTGCTTTAGCCCGTGCATTTTTTGTGGCAAAAACCCTTGGAATTGAAATGTAAACTAATTATCAGCAACTGTCCGCTCGTGTCTCCTGTGCGTGTTCTTAATGGCGCAGGCTGTGCTGGTATGTGGTGCTGAAGGACAGCTCCCGTGTGTGGGAGCTGAAGCTCAGCCTTTTTGCATGTATTGATCTTGCATGGGAAACTTTTGGAATGTTTATTGGATGTCTAATCCCATGCTGTATATCCCCTTCAAGTGCGCACTGCTGGTTACTTTGGCTGAGAAGCCACACTGCTGTGGACTTGAGGGGTGAGTGATTGGAGGAGGAAGAGGAGGAGGCGCATTCATCCACCGGGAAAAGTGGAGGTGATCTGTCACATGAGCGGAGCCCCCCTTCCTTCCTTCAGATCCTCTCGTCATCCCGGACGGTCTGTTCTGTGGTCCGAGGACACCATCCAACCCTCTCAACCCCTCATCCCTTCCCGGTCCTCCCTCGGCTTGGAGAAGAAAGCAAAACAAGTGTCATACAAATTGTTTTTTTTTTTTTTTTTTGCGCCTACAAGGGTATAGACTCTTATTTTGTTCTATATCTTGGGAGCGGAAACACTCAATTCCAGTGGATGCGCCGCCAATTTACGCATATATCTGTGGAAGGTAGAAGAACAATACCAAGAAGACTGTCTTTAAACACATTCAACTTATCCAAACATGTCTCTTCGGAGTGAACTGGTGAGCGAAATCGCCGCGCATCTTCGCGTAAAAAACGAATTTTGGACGAACGCGCACAGATTTCCTGCAGCGATCCTTGACTGACTTTTTGGACAATTCTTTTTTTTTTTTGCCCCGGACTTGCGTGGAATATAATACAATAGCGGAAAGTGGCAACTGTACTCCTTCAACTCATCGATCCATGTATTGACACACATGCCAAGCTACCTTTTGAGCAAGTAAAAATTGTGCAATGTTGGCTAAAAGTGGTATTTAAGGGATTGTATTGCGTGCAAACCACACGCTGATTGAATGCGTAAAATGATGTCTCCTGCACGGTAATGCGCGGACAGATACATGTCCACCCATTTTGTTACATATAGGATATCATTTGAACAATTCTGAGTGTTGCCTTTGGTGGTCAAGGAGAGAACGTGACCTCCTGGAGGGGAAAACTTGCTTGCAGCGGTGAAGAGAGGAGTTGGATTATTTAAACATTTTAACATATTCAAGATTCTACCACCGGCATCGCGTTGGATACTGGACTGGTAGCTCCCAGAGAGCAGGTAAGAGGATGACATTGTCCAGTTTTTCAACGCATGGCCCATATAGGCAATATTTGACAAAAAAGGTGTGCGTGTGGAGAAGTGCGTAATTTTACGCATGATCGTGAGTGCGTGTGGCACTGATTCCTAACAAAAACAACCATCATGATAGTTTATTGTACGACTGTTTATTAACTCTTATTATAGACATGGTTGGTGTGTGTGTGTGTGTGTGTGTGTGTGCGCGCGCGCTAAACGCTGGACATCATGACCAATAGGTCCCCCCCCCCCCCCCCCCCCCCTTTTTCCTCCACGAGAAAATATTGCAAGGTGGTCACATTATTAGGCACACTTGCCAAAAGAAGAGTTGAATGAAAGAGTGAGCTTCAGATTAATTTAACAAATCATACTGTGCATGCAGTACAAACTGCTTTCATCAAATATATTATTGTAATTATGTGTTGATTTGGTGCATGCATTTATTGCCAACTGAAAGAAAACAGTGTTCTGCAGGTTTTCTCAGCACTTTTGAGTGAAAGGACGCTTTTTCTGAGTCCACTGTATAATTTTGCCATTTGTTCAAGTCTTCCAAAATACAGACGCTGTTTGTCTGAGTGCTTTACAACCGAGCAGGTGTTTTCTCTTCCTCCTTCCCACTCTTTTTCTGTGTGATCTTCACTTGTGACAAGCATCTAATGTTTGTGGTCAAGGAACAGAAAGTGTGTTTTTGGTTATGGAAGGATGGGCTTTTAAGAGGAGAGAAATATATATTACCTGTTGTCCAAATTGTGTGACACGGCAAGAGTCAGACTTCATGGCTTGTGTAATTGTGGCTAGTAAGCAATAAGGTTTAAGAGACATTCCTTAGTGCAGTGGTCCTCAACTTTTTTTAGTGATGTACAACCTGTGAACATTTTTTAAATTCAAGTACCCCCTAATCAGAGCAAAGCATTGTTGGTTGAAAAAAAGAGATAAAGTAAAATAACGCTCTATGTCATCGGTTTCTGATTTATTAAATTGTATAACAGTGCAAAAATATTGCTCATTTGTAGTGGTCTTTCTTCAGCTATTTGGGAAAAAAAGATATAACAATAACTAAAAACTTGTTGAAAAATAAACAAGTGATTCAATTATCAATCAATCAATCAATCAATGTGTATTTATATAGCCCTAAATCACAAATATTTCAAAGGACTGTACAAACCATTAAGACTACGACATCCTCGGAAGAGCCCACAAAAGGGCAAGGAAAACTCACACCCAGTGGGACGCCAGTGACAATGCTGACTATGAGAAACCTTGGAGAGGACCACCACAGCCGCGAGAGTTCAGTTCAAAGCGGATCCAAGACACAAGACAGCAGCGAGAGTCCCGTCCACAGGAAACCATCCCAAGCGGAGGCGGATCAGCAGCGTAGAGATATCCCCAACTGATACACAGGCGAGCGGTCAATCTTGGGTCCCGACGAGCGGTCCATCCTGGGTCTCGACTCTGAACAGCCAGTACTTCATCCATGGTCATCAGACCGGACCCCCTCCACAAGGGAGGGGGGGACATATGAGAAAAAGAAAATAAGCGGCAGATTAACTGGTCTAAAAAGGAGGTCTATTTAAAGGCTAGAGTATACAAATGAGTTTTAAGGTGAGACTTAAATGCTTCTACTGAGGTAGCATCTCAAACTTTTACCGAGAGGGCATTCCAGAGTACTGGAGCCCAAACGGAAAATGCTCTATAGCCCGCAGACTGTTTTTGGGCTTTAGGAATCACTAATAAGCCGGAGTCTTTTGAACGCAGATTTCTTGCCGGGACATATGGTACAATACAATCGGCAAGATAGGATGGAGCTTGACCGTGTAGTATTTTATACGTAAGTAGTAAAACCTTAAAGTCACATCTTAAGTGCGCAGGAAGCCAGTGCAGGCGAGCCAGTACAGGCCTAATATGATCAAACTTCCTTGTTCTTGTCAAAAGTCTAGCAACCGCATTTTGTACCAACTGTAATCGTTTAATGCTAGACATGGGGAGACCCGAAAATAATACGTTACAGTAATCGAGACCAGACGTAACAAACGCATGGATAATGATCTCAGCGTCTTTATTGGACAAAATGGAGCAAATTTTAGCGATATTACGGAGATGAAAGAAGGCCGTTTTAGTAACGCTTTTATTGTGTGACTCAAAGGAGAGAGTTGGGTCGAAGATAATACCCAGATTCTTTACCGAGTCGCCTTGTTTTATTATTTGGTTGTCAAATGTTACAGTTGTATTATTAAATAGAGGTCGGTGTCGAGCAGGACCGATAATCAGCATTTCCGTTTTTTTGGCGTTAAGTTGCAAAAAATTAGCGGACATCCATTGTTTAATTTCATTAAGACACGCCTCCAGCTGACTACAGTCCGGCGTGTTGGTCTGCTTTAGGGGCATGTAGAGTTGGGTGTCATCAGCATAACAGTGAAAGCTAACACCGTATTTGCGTATGATGTCACCTAGCGGCAGCATGTAAATGCTGAAGAGTGCAGGGCCAAGGACCGAACCCTGGGGAACTCCACACGTTACCTTAACATAGTCCGAGGTCACACTGTTATGGGAGACGCACTGCACCCTGTCAGTAAGATAAGAGTTAAACCAAGACAGGGCTAAGTCTGACATACCAATTTGTGTTTTTATACGCTCTAATAAAATGTTATGATCGACGGTATCGAAAGCAGCGCTAAGATCGAGGAGCAGCAACATAGATGACGCATCAGAATCCATCGTTAGAATTAAATCATTAGTCATTTTTGCGAGGGCTGTCTCAGTAGAGTGATTGAAAGGTTCACATAGATTGTTAAACGCTAAGTGTTTATTCAGCTGCTCTGCAACAATATTTTTCAGGATTTTCAAAATAAAGGGAAGGTGAGACACCGGTCGGTAGTTTACCAAGAGGTCAGGATCGAGGTTAGGTCTTTTAAGGAGAGGATGAATAACCGCTTTTTTGAATGCTAGGGGAACAGTGCCCGAGGAAAGTGATAGGTTTATAATATTTAGCACTGATGGACCTAATAATACAAAAAGCTCCTTGATAAGTTTCCCAGGAAGTGGGTCAAGTAAACATGTTGTTTGTTTTATTCCATTTACATGTTGTAACAATTCTTCTAATGTTATTTCATCAAAATGAGAGGAACTATTTTTGATATTTAATTATTGCAAAGCATTTTTTATTGGACAAAAAGAGATAAACAAGTAAAATACAGCCTTAGGTCATCACTTTCTGATTTTTTAAATTGTATAACAGTGCAAAATATTGCTCATTTGTAGTGGACTTTCTTGAACTATTTGGAAAAAAAGATATAAAAATAACTAAAAACTTGAAAAATAAACAAGTGATTCAATTATAAATAAAGATGTCTACACATAGCAGTATTCATCAACTTAAAGTGCCCTCTTTGGGGATTGTAATAGAGATCCATCTGGATTCATGAACTTAATTCTAAACAGGTTTTCACAAAAAAAGAAATATTTACCATCAATATTTATGGAACATGTCCACAAAAAATCTAGCTGTCAACACTGTTGTATTTCTTTTCACAGTTTATGAACCTAAATTCATATTTTCTTGAAGTATTATTCAATAAATATATTTATAAAGGATGTGTGAGTTGTTGCTATTTTAAGAATATTTAAAAAAAATCTCACATTCCCCTTGGCATACCTTCAAGTACCCCCAGGGGTATGCGTACCCCCATTTGAGAACCACTGCCTTAGTATGTGGGTGCGTGTGTGCACAGTACACATTTTGTTTCTACAAACTTAAAAATAGTTGGGTTAAGAAACACAATTCTAACCCAACTGCTTGTTCAGAAAAGGGCAAATCCATGTTTGGTGATTTTAACCTAGTAAGTTTTGGGAGGAATTTCTTCCCCAAAGGTTGAGTTAAGCTAACTACAATTGTGGGTTATTCTTAACCCAACTATTTGGTTGCTGTAGCGTTCATTGGCCAAATAGTTGAGTTAAAAATAATGATAATAATAATGCATGCAAGTTCTGCTGGTTTGTCCTAGCAGAACAGTGGGCTCGGGGTCCTTCTGTTCTTCCCAACCTTGCATGGGTTCCCTCCAAGTACTCCCCTCTTCCTCCCACCTTCAAAGACGTGCACCTGGGAATAGGTTGATTGGCAACACTAAATGTGGCCCTATGTGTGAATGTTGTCTGTCTATCTGTGTTGGCCCTGTGATGAGGTGGCGACTTGCCCAGGGTGTACTCCACCTTCGGCCCAAATGCAGCTGGGATAGGCTCCAGCCAACCTCGCGACCCCGAGGGTGACAAGCGGTAGGAAATGGATGGATAGATGGGTTTGATCTACTCCCTCCCAACTATTTATCAGAATATGTTTTATTCGAATAAAAATACACTTCAAAACAATAAAAGCTATTTAGAGCAATAGACTGTTATTTAATAAAACTGACTTGATGCGGTTAAATTATTCAGTTTGTCTAATCAAAACTATGTTAACCATTGAATGCATGGTCACAGACAAAAAATACACTTTTAAAAAAAACACTTTTTATTAGTGTTCCAAAAACCCTGTTATTTTTAAACACATGCAAGTTAAAACGTATTTTACGTGTACGGTCATTACACATTTGAGAAAGTTACAACATTTGAACGGAGGAACGGAGGAAAAAAATTGTCAAAGGGCCATATTTGGTCAAAGTTCAGAAGCTCTAGTGCTTTAGAATTCAATTTCAAACTTATAATATTGAGGTAAATCAGTCACATAATCAAATGTCAAGTAAACATGATCACAAACATTTTCTTTGCATACTTAAAAGTGTTTATTCGCTCACACAAACAGCTTAATGAATTGTTTCCTGCAGTTAAACCAGTCATAAAGTAAACTGGATCACAGAAAATAATTTCTGCATACTAAATAGTTTATAGGTACTACTGCGCGCGACCAGTCTTCCTCTCAGGGAATAAAAAACACAGGTTAATCCTGAGTTCTTCTGGAGGACATATGTTGAGTGAAAAGGACCACCGAGTCAAAATTGTACTCGGCTAAGTTTTACTAAAGCTTTAGAAGACCAACCCTTATAACGCAACAATAGCATTGCCAAGCAAAATCTAAAAAATAAGAAAATAAGTCAGCGCTTGCAGTGAGAAGGCAGCCCCCTCTTGCAGAGAGGGATGCACCTGCTGATAAGAAGAGGGACCGTGTCCTTCACGGAACGGAACTGGCCAAAACCTCCCTTTTGAGGAGTGATTCATCGTGTTTGTGCAAGACACTGAACGCTCGAGGACCAAATATGATAAATTAACAACAAATAAAGCAAAGGACGTATACTGGCCGCATGATCATCATCATCCCACAGTACAATGTTATACTAAAGCATCAAAGTATATAAAAAACATATGCATTCTCTACATTAAAACATTAACAGTTTCACGCAGATAAACCACTCATCTAATATTCAGTAAACATGGTCTTAAAAAACATGTTTTGCACACTGAAAGGGTTTTATTCAAGCAGTTTGTTTTTAAGGATTTGGACTTTGTTGGAAAATCCAAGTTCATCCAGTTCCATCATGATCTTTTGAATTCATTTAAAATTCAGGCAGAACAAAATCTGACTCAGGGAACCGGACGCCCCTGCCATGCATAGTCCCCTGATATGTCTGCCAACATGGTGACTCTCATGGCTAATTGGACTTGGGTCGCAAGCTCAGGTCTGATCATCCTGTAGCTGGCCGCTTCTGGAGAGGGTGGATAGTGTTAAAGGCCGAAACACCCAGTGACCCAGAGGAACACTCCTGATGATGCGCACTCGTAAATTATTTTATCCTTCAGGTCTTCCATTCACGTTCACTGTTCACCTACAAGGCCACCAAGTGTATGTGCTCGCAAAGGATGCAAACACCTCATTCTGTTTTTAATTTGTTTTCGGAGTCTTTTTACGTGTTTTTAGGAGTATTTTTACGTGTTTTATGAGTTTTTTACGTGTTTTAGGAGTTTTTATGTGTTTTAGGAGTCTTATCATGTGTTTTAGGAGTCTTGTTATGTGTTGTTATGTCACTGTGCATCTCTTTGGAGTAATTTTATGTGTTTTGGAATCGTTTTTAATGTTTTATAAGTTGACTGTTGTGTTTTTTAAATGTTTTACTAGTCATTTTAATGTTTTAAGTCATTTTATGCATTTGTATTTCGCACAAGAGGTAGAACATCTCACTCTGTGTTTTCTGGAATCTGGGGTCGGACGGATAGCTCAAATTCAGGCCGTAAATAGTTCCCAAAAAGCAATGCATAGCCAGTAGCAAAATCTGTCAGTCCATTTAGCAACTTGACTCTTTCAAAAATTATGTAAACTTCTTCTGGGAGCTGATCAAAATCTGCACCTCTATGTTTAATGACATACATTGCCATGACAATATGATTCATTGTCCTCTTGGTCTCATCAGGGATATCATGTGAAAAAAAAGGAAGACAAGATAGAAACAAAAACATATCGTAATTGAAAAACAAAAAATTTACAGGAAGCTCAGAAAACAAATAAAACGTTGCACAATTTTAATGTACGGATATGAATTAGAATATTAAACAAATACAATTCAAAACAAAGACAATTAACACAAAATACATTATAAGTGGCGGAAAATGCTCTTAATAACCACTTTTGGATAGGTTTGTCAATCAAAGTGTACAAATCCTATATTAATTTGTAGGCACAATTGAAATGTGGAGGTAGAACTCAAAGGCATTCAATTGGCGACTTAAATACAAGAATAGACACATGGATGAAAGCATATTTACAGTAGCACTTAATTTAATGTTTAATGAAAAAATCAACTGATGACACTTACATTGTACTCCTTCAATAGCTTTTCAGGTTCTTCAGTAAGACACAAAATGTTTTATTGCTAGCTGCATTTTCTTCTTGTTGTGATGGAGTCATCCTGCAAAACATAACATCATTATTATTTGTGTCTACACTCTGGTATTCATGTTATAAAAAAAACAAAAGTCTAAGGCCATCTTGTTCAATTTAATCAACAGGATCCTTGCTCAGGAACACGTGTAAAGAGCTATCTGAGGCAAAGAAATAGTACATTTTGTGACAGGAATGAAAAGAAAAAAAGATTTGTCAACAGTGGCATATAAAACAAAGTGTGTTGTACAGATAAATAATTATAAAGTTCTCGATATCAATTCAATTTAGGGGGATTGCAAAACCAAGTATGTTCCCCCAGGGAAGTCATTACAACAAGAGGCAATGTTGTAAGGAATGGGACATTATTACAAATGCATGTAGGTGGTATTAATAAACCCACAATAATGTATCAAATGGATACTTGGTGGGTCTATTTTTTTTCCAGGAACGTTTGCATTGGCCTATGTGAAAATTAACTATACTGTATCCCCCCAAATCCTCTGCACAGTGCGTAACTGGCAAGAAGGGGGCATGAGACGTCATAAACAGTAGAAAAAGGGCAAGCAAGTGTGTTGATGAGAGGATTTTTTTTTTTTCTTTTTCGGACATTTCATCCAAGTCTATTCTTAACTTTCTGAGATATGCCGCTAACAAAAAGACAAACAAACCTTGCCGGAAACAATACCTCTTTGGATTAGGTAATAAAGTCTGCCAACTGCAAAGTAAAGTGTGCACACCTGGGGACGGTGTGGCTGTGCCAGCAACCTGAGGGTTCCTGGTTCAATCCCTACCTTCTCCCATCCTAGTCACAGCCGTTGTGTCCTTGAGCAAGACACTCCACCTTTGCTCCTGATGAGACCTGGTTAGCGCCTTGCATGACAGCTCCCGCCACCAGTGTGTGACTGTGTGTGTGTGAATGGGTGAATGTGGAAATTGTGTCAAAGCGCTTTGAGTTCCTTAAAAAAAAGGAAGAAAATCGCTACACAGGTATAACCCATTTGTCTTTGTATCAAGGGCTGGCATAGGAGTTGCAAACCGTGGTGAATACAATTAAATGAGTATGTACTTGATGAATAATCCCCGAACAATACATTTGAAGCCAGCGAAGCTAAACATAGTTTTTTTTTAGGTATTTACATTAGAAAAAGTAAAATAGTCATTTAACTTTTCTGACTATCAGAATTTTCCAAAATGATATAGGACATGTCCACTGCAGAGTATACTGCTTCTCAGAAAGTCAAAGTTGAAAGACACTAAATTCCAGCAGTTCTGTGCACCTAAAAATAAATGTAAATGTAGTAAAAAAATAGGATTACAGTATTTGTTCATTATGTTTCTGATCAATTACAATATAGTATTCTAAACATTCATACCACTTCATTTTACACAATGTGGCATTTTTACCAAGTCTACTTTTAGAAAATATTACAATAATATTGCACTGCGGCCTTAGTACCATGACACTATTGTACCGTGACATTCTGATAATGTAACATGCCGACAAGTAATTAACTATACACAAACCCTGAAAACGAGAGTCAGTAGAAGCATTTAAGTCTCACCTTAAAACTCATTTGTATACTCTAGCCTTTAAATAAACTCCCTTTTTAGACCAGTTGATCTGCTGTTTATTTTCTTTTTCTCCTATGTCCCACTCTCCCTTGTGGAGGGGGTCTGGTCCGATCCGTTGGCCATGTACTGCTTGCCTGTGTATCGGCTGGGGACATCTCTGCGCTGCTGATCCATCTCCGCTTGGGATAGTTTCCTGCTGGCTCCGCTGTGAACGGGACTCCCGCTGCTGTGTTGGATCCGCTTTGGATCCATTATGGATTGAACTTTCACAGTATAATGTTGGACCCGCTCGACATCCATTGCTTTCGTCCTCTCCGAGGTTCTCATAGTCATCATTGTCACCGATGTCCCACTGGGTCATCATTGTCACCGACGTTCCACTGGGTGCGAGTTTTCCTTGCCCTTATGTGGGCCTACCGAGGATGCCGTAGTCGTTTGTGTTGTGGTTTTTGCAGCCCTTTGAGACATTAGTGATTTAGGGCTATATAAGTAAACATTGATTGATTGATTGATAGTGTTACTGATTTTGCATCATGCTACTCCGACTTTCTTTCAAAAGAACTCAAGCCAACTTGACAGAGTTGTTGTCCAGCTGCAACATAAACCTCGGAATTAGCTGGATGGACGTTACGAGCATTAATACACCCTGGAAAAGTCCAAATCACAAAATACAGAGGAAGGTTAACGGTCAGCTTAAAATGTACAAGTCTAACAAAATAATGACCTGCAAATTTAAAACTCACCTCTTCTTCAACAAAAAGAGCCAATCTCTTTACTTTTAAAGTATACAATGAGCAGAGTTTTTTTCCATTTTCTCTTATCATCTGTTGGTTGTTCTTTTTCTGTACCTCAGACAACTGTTCCACTTGCTTATTCTCATGACTCTCTGTTTAGTCCAGCTGGATAATGGGAGAAATAATTTACTTCACTTTCTTCATTTGGTTTGGACCACAGGAGTGGTCTAGAGCTGAAGCTATGTAAGTTCTTGTACACAACTGACAATTAAATGTAGCCGTAACACATTTGTCAGTATATAAAGGAAACACTGTGGTTGATTTTGTTCACAAACACATAAAACAGATCCAAACAACTTAGAATCAAGACGCTAAATACTAAAACGTGACGTCAACAATTCCCTTGATTCTATGCAAAAGCGACAGACGGCACAGTTAACAACCATCCTCATTTTTAAAAACTAACTGACACAGCAAACACTTCTCTAACTTGTTATGATTTTAAAAACACACCAACACAGCGAACGCTTCTTTAATTTATAACAAACCTGCTCACGCTGAGGTGCTAATGGCTTGTGTGTGGCACACTGGTAGTGGCGTGTCAAGGAAAGTAAAGATAGGCCTTATTGAGAAGGGAATTTCTCAATAATGAGCTCACTATACACTGCTTAGTTATCACTGTCCATTTCTGTAAGAGCGGATTTTTTCACATTCGGGAATACAGACATGTCGGTGCATCTTATTAGAATTTTACAACCTCTGATTTTATCTCACTTTCGCTTTCTATCAGAAGAGTACATTGGCAGAAAAAGATCACATCAATTACAAACGTCACAACCAAACAACTTTACACCAAAACAACACTAAAGCGATGATGGTCATATTATGATCTTTGGTAACACTTTAGTATAGGGAACATGTTCACCATTAATTATTTGCTTATTACCATGCAAATTAGTAACATATTGTCTATTAATTAGTCATTATTAAGTAGTTATTAATGCTTTCTTCTGCATGGCCTTATTATACAACCAGTAAGCCATTAACTAAGAGACTTCCCTCAATAACTTCAGAATGATTGCTTTTTCAGTGTTTCCCACAGGTCAGGGATCTATTTGTGGCGATGTGGTCGTGCGGCGGAGATGACCAGGAAGAACGCGGAGTTGGAATATAATTACAACACTTTATGTACATAAACGTACATACATGGGGCGGTTTAGCTCGGTTGGTAGAGTGGCCGTGCCAGCAACTTGAGGGTTGCAGGATCGATTCCCGCTTCTGCCAACCTAGTCACTGCAGTTGTGTCTTTGGGCAAGACACTTTACCCACCTGCTTCCAGTGCCACCCACACTGGTTTGAATGTAACTTAGATATTGGGTTTCACTATGTAAAGCGCTTTGAGTCACTAGAGAAAAAGCGCTATATAAATATAATTCACTTCACTTCACTTCACTACATATTCATATAATATGTAACTACAAGCTCCATTCACAGACAGAGTCCCATTGCTTTTATGAGTGGTCGAGCGAGTCAAAAGCCCCCCCAAAAAAAAAATTAAAAAAAATTAAAATAAAAAATAAAAAATATATATATATTTTTTTTTTATTTTTATTTATGGATGCCGTAATTCTTTCGTGGCGGGCCGCCACAAATAAATGAATGTGTGGGAAACCCTGTTATTAGTACTAAGGAAGTTGCTGTACATGATTCTCCCTTTAATACCACTTAATAAATATGGTCTGTTCTTATGTAACAAAACACAAAACTACAATAACCCTAACCATTAAGTCTTTGTTATTTACAATACGTTGCTGTAGTGTCCACATAACTCTAAATTAAGTCTTTGTTACTTAGAATATGTTCCCCATACTAAAGTGTCACCTGGTATTTTTTTCTACATTTAAATGACTTAATATGATGGATGCAAAGGTGGTTATTAGGTGAAAAATTTGCATTGATGTTGTTTTCATCATCAATCATCAAGCCACTTTCTGATTGTCTCTTCAGAATGCGTCGTTTTGTGGGCGGTTTTATTTACAATTTGAAGCCCTCCTTCAGGCCAATCGCTATTGTACTGCTTCTCCACCCTGTCAGTCATGTTGTGGATTTTAGCACTTCCATAGCAAATATAATGACTGATATAAATAAGAAACATAGGCTACTTTTTGGGCAGCACAATGTAATAGGGGTTAGTGTGTCTGCCTCACAATACGAAGTTCCTGAGTAGACTGGGGTTCAATCCCGGGCTCGGGATCTTTCTGTGTGGAGTTTGTATGTCCTCCCCGTAACTGCTTGGGTTCCCTCCGGGTACTACGGCTTCCTCCCACTTCCAAAGACATGCACCTGGGGATAGGTTGATTAGCAACACTAAATTGGCCCTAGTGTGTGAATGTGAGCGTGAATGTTGTCTCTCTATATGTGTTGGCCCTGCGATGAGGTGGCGACTTGTTCAGGGTGTACACCGCCTTCCGCCCGATTGTAGCTGAAATAGGCTCCAGCGCTCCCTGTCAGCCCGAAAGGAATAAGCGGTAGAAAATGGATGGATGGAGGCTACTCTTTATTGGAAAGGGCAACAGCAGAGGATGCATGTCCATGTACGAGCCAATCCGTCCCACAACAAGAAAATAGAGAAAAAAAAGATTGTTTTATAAATACCGTATCTTCACCATGTCCAAAAGGTTTGGATTTAAATGTTAGGCAAAAAACAGGTGCCAACAGATACAAAAAGTATATTTTCCATAGTAAGACCTCTTTAAGAGATCTTAGGAAATGACGGACAGAGCGGAAGTGATAGAAGACCAAGACCTTACTTAACTTCATTTTCCAACCTTGTTCATTAAATCTTCTTCAACTTTGTGCCTCAGACACTGAGTATTGCTATGCAGCCATTTTTGTTGTCACTTAATGTTGTTTTATTGTGGCTTTATGTTGTTTTGGAGGTTGCAACTCTATTGTGGCTGAACATGGTTGTGTTGTGGCTTAAACTTGTGTTGTAACCCTTCGCTACCCTTTGGGTAACATGGGTCAGAGGTCGGATCAGTATGTGTGGTGCAGTTCATCAACTTGACCTACTCTTTGAAATATGTCCTGGGTAACCAGAAAACATACTTTTATTCCAATGATAAATTCCCATATCCATCTATATAAGTCCCTTTTTTTTAAAAAGTTAGAATCAAAGAATATGTTTTTTTTTGTTTTTTTTATTACCTTTTGTGCAAATGCCCACAAACAAATGCACACATGCATCCACAAGTGTAGAGGTATGTGTTTGAGTGTATCATTGCTTGTATACCATAGAACAGTGGTTCTCAAGTGGGGTTACGCGTACCCCTGGGGGTACTTGAAGGTATGCCAAGGGGTACGTGAGATTTTTAAAAAATATTCTAAAAATAGCAACAATTCAAAAATCCTTTATAAATATATTTATTGAATAATCAACAAAATATGAATGTAAGTTCATAAACTGTGAAAAAAATGCAACAATGCAATATTCAGTGTTGACAGCTAGATTTTTTGTGGACATGTTCCATAAATATTGATGTTAAAGATTTCTTTTTTGAGAAGAAATGTTCAGAATTAAGTTCATGAATCCTGTCCCAGGCTTAGCAGAAGAACAGATATGTGGATTTGTTCCGGTAGGTGTGTGGGCGGGGGAGATAAGGAAAAAGACAGCGCGTCCGTAGGGTTTTTCATATCAACTGGGCGATGCCAATTGAATATGTTGTTTTATAGGTTGGTCTTTCCAAAGCTTTGGAATAAATTGCAAAATACCAATTATGTTCTGGGTTATCATTTAAAACCAGTTTATGTGTCATCAAAAGAACTTGGGATTGACCAGCAACTTAAATTCCCTCGGAGGAACATCTGGTCCAAACGCAACGATCTCTATTGCAATCTCCAAAGAGGGTGCTTTAAGTTGATGATTACTTCTATGTGTAGAAATCTGTATTTATAGTTGAATCACCTGTTTATTTTCGACAAGTTTTTAGTTATTTTCATATATTTTTTTTCCCAAATAGTTGAAAAAAGACCACTACAAATGAGCAATGTTATGCACTGTTATACCATTTAATAAATCAGAAAGTGATGACATAGTGCTGTATTTTACTTATTTATCTATTTTTTTCAACCAAAAATGCTTTGCTCTGATTGGGGGGTACTTGAATTAAAATAATGTTCACAGGGGGTACATCACTGAAAAAAGGTTGAGAACCACTGCCATAGAAGGTATTCTAAAGCAAGCTTGTCCCTTTGCATATTCTAATCAAGAGTTGGTCTTCTGCTGCTCTTTTTAAGTTTCTGTTTTCTTTTCCCAGTAGTTAGATGTTCTGAATCATACTTCAGTCATATGTGACAAAACACTCAGAGGTGAATCATTTATCTGCCTGTGACTGCAGTACATGAGGACTGTTCAGATACATCTTGTCCATGAGAGCTTGGCATATTCAGCAGGCTTATTTTTTTATCATTGCATCTCAAAATGCCTGAAATCGTGGCAGTGTTTTCTAGAAGTTTTGCAAAAAGTTTTGCAAAAAGTTGTGACAATTGGAGGCTTATTGTTTTGATAACATTGTGACTAAACTTGTGATTTTATGAATATGAGATTGTTTTAAGTCTTCCTTGTAACTGTTGGGATATATTATATTGGGATATAATTAAGATAATGAAAGATGAAGTGATTAAGAAATATTTAGTATGTATATATGCTTCGAATAGGCTGTACAACTAATCATATCCTCCAAGTTCCAGTTAAACCTGGTTCCATGTTCAAGCACAGGTACATTCACTGTCATCGTCCACATTCTTGCTACTGTTGATGTGGCGTCTTCGCCGAGGTCTGAAGGACAACACCGGATATGAAATCGGATTTCGGGAAGGAGAAGGCAGACAGCTGGAAGCAGACACCTCATTGCATAGTCATACATTGTAATTAGAGATGTCCGATAATGGCTTTTTTGCCAATATCCGATACTCCGATATTGTCCAACTCTTAATTTCCGATACCGATATCAACCAATACCGATATATACAGTTGTGGAATTAACACATTAGTATGCATAGTTTTGTTGTGATGCCCCGCTGGATGCATTAAACAATGTAACAAGGTTTTCCAAAATAAATCAACTCAAGTTATGGAAAAAATGCTAACACGGCACTGCCATATTTATTATTGAAGTCACAAAGTGCATTTTTTTTAGCATGCCTTACTTAAAACAGCTGTTTGGAATTTGGGACATGCATGAGGAGGTTGAGGTGGGCAGGGTAGAGGAGCGGGGGTGTGTGTATATTGTGGCGTCCCATAAGTTTTAGTGCTGCAAGGGTTTCTGACTATTTGTTCTGTTGTTTTTATGTTGTGTTACGTTGTTTGATGTGGGTTCACGGTGTGGCGCATATTTGTAACAGAGTTAAAGTTGTTTATACGGCCACCCTCAGTGTGACCTGTTTGCATTCACTGTGTGTGTGTGTTTGTGTGTGTGTGTGTGTGTGTGTGTGTGTGTGTGTGTGTGTGTGTGAAAAGTCGTGAATATTATGTAACTGACTGACACGCAAAGGCAATGCCTTTAAGGTTCATTGGTGCTCTGGACTTCTCCCTACGTCTGTATACATTTTACTTTTTTTTAAAACCGATTCCGATAATTTAGAAACCGATACCGATAATTTCCGATATAACAATTTATAGCATTTATCGGCATCTCTAATTGTGATACATATATTGTAAGAGCGCGGGGGGGGAGTTTTACCTCTGGATAGCCCTGTGTAATTCGCCGTATTGAATGCTACTTGGGACAGATAGCGCTCAGACAATTAGAATTGTATCCAATAGGGAATACATACTTCTAATTTTAAGTTTATACATCGTGTCCTTTTTAAACATATTATGACTCCAAACTAAACGAATACGACAACATTTTGGTGACCTCGACGTGCTCTGGAGGTGGATGTGAGGACCACAATGTTTTGATTGAGCGGAGTGACTGACTCCCGCCATTTTCTGGCTGTCAGGGGTTGACGTACTCTCAAAGCGGCTGCTAAGCAAAGGGAAAGGGCAATCCTGTTGTATTCATACCAAATTATCCATAATGGCTAAGTAAACTAGTGTTTGTACGTCTTATCTGTGACACCTAGACGATAAAATTGCAGAATTTTCATACGAATCCAAATTTCAAAAACAAAAACTTAAGAAAGCAAAACTTATCCAAATATCCTAAAATACAGTTTGTCTGATCCCAAATTGCTTACACAGATGAATAGTGTAAAGGTCATACAAGAAGAAAAAGAAAATTAGTGCCACAGAGACATCCGGCGTTACGGGCTCTGAGTGAGCGGTGACTCACTTAACCCTTAAAAAGCGCTGGATTTGTTCTAAAATTGTAACACTATTTTTATATTTTACTTTTTTTACACCACAGTGGCAGTGAAAGCACATAGTCATAGCTCATTGTCAAATTACTGTACTATTTTATTTATTCTTACTAGTAATAGTAAGTAATTGTTGTAATTACAGAAACTACATCAGATTAACAATGTCCTTTGTCACCGATTCTGTTCATAAGTTTTATGGACAGAATTTCTAGGCGCAGTCAAGGCGTTGAGGGGTTCCGGTTTGGTGACCGCAGGATTAGGTCTCTGCTTTTTGCAGATGATGTGGTCCTGATGGCTTCATCTGACCGGGATCTTCGGCTCTCACTGGATCGGTTCGCAGCCGAGTGTGAAGCGACCGAAATGAGAATCAGCACCTCCAAGTCCGAGTCCATGGTTCTCGCCCGGAAAAGGGTGGTATGCCATCTCCGGGTTGGGAACGAGACCCTGCCCCAAGTGGAGGAGTTCAAGTACCTAGGAGTCTTGTTCACGAGTGAGGGAAGAGTGGATCGTGAGATCGACAGGCGAATCGGTGCGGCGTCTTCAGTAATGCGGACGTTGTACCGATCCGTTGTGGTGAAGAAGGAGCTGAGCCGGAAGGCAAAGCTCTCAATTTACCGGTCGATCTACGTTCCCATCCTCACCTATGGTCATCAGCTTTGAGTCATGACCGAAAGGATAAGATCACGGGTACAAGCGTCCGAAATGAGTTTCCTCCGCCGGGTGGCGGGGCTCTCCCTTAGAGATAGGATGAGAAGCTCTGTCATCCGGGAGGAACTCAAAGTAAAGCCGCTGCTCCTCCACATCGAGAGGAACCAGATGAGGTGGTTCGGGCATCTGGTCAGGATGCCACCCGAACGCCTCCCTAGGGAGGTGTTTAGGGCACGTCCAATCGGTAGGAGGCCACGGAGAAGACCCAGGACACGTTGGGAAGACTATGTCTCCCGGCTGGCCCGGGAACGCCTCGGTATCCCCCGGGAAGAGCTAGACGAAGTGGCTGGAGAGAGGGAAATCTGGGCTTCCCTGCTTAGGCTGTTGCCCCCGCGACCCGACCTCGGATAAGCGGAAGAAGATGGATGGATGGACATTTCATTCTAAATAGAGCTTTGAAGTCATAATGAATGATGATGGCAAAATGTTCTAGACCAAAAAATACTCCATATTCTCTACTGCTCGGTAGTGTTACCATATATGAGTTATTGTGTAAAAATATGGGGAAATAATTACAAAGTTACATTTCATTCACTGAGTGTTGCAAAAAGGATCAG
Organism: Nerophis ophidion; assembly: GCF_033978795.1. Classification (NCBI taxonomy): domain Eukaryota; kingdom Metazoa; phylum Chordata; class Actinopteri; order Syngnathiformes; family Syngnathidae; genus Nerophis; species Nerophis ophidion. The sequence goes on along the minus strand of NC_084615.1, from coordinate 60,224,206 downwards.
TTACAATAACACATATGTTGGATAGAGAACATAAAATAAAAAAAAATGAGTCAATAATATTGAAATTCAATGCTGTTGGTGCATTTTCAACTGCTAAAATTATGTACAAAGCCAACTATAACCTGCTACGCAAGAATGTACAACATTAGTTCTCAAAAAAAGAGGAAACATATAATTTTAGAGAAAAAAATAACTTAAAACACTGACATGCACGTACAACACTCAGAACCTTTAGTATATTAGTACATCCAGACATACAGTATTAAGCAAAAACTTTATGTCAAAACATATATGAATACGATTCACTTTAAGAGACTGTTCAAACTACAAGTGTTTACAACGTACAAGGAAGAATTATGACAAACGTTTTGAACTTCTTGAAAATTATATATTGTTCATCTGGTCATTTCAATCATTACTGACTAAACTATTCATGTAAAGATTCATTGTATTCGGAATGAATTTATGTCAATTCTGTACAAATGAAGAACACGAAGTGAACACGTGTTGTTCGGACATGTTAAGAAAAAATATGATAAGTGATATACAGTATCATACCGAAAGTGTATACATGTTCAAAATAAACAATAGTTACTATTGCAACAGTTTTGTAAGGGTTTTGACATTTGTCATATAGTGACTAATGCTTACATTTAAAAACGTTCTGCTCCCATAAAATGAATTGATTCTCTTCTTCTACAGCTTTAATTTTTCCTCAAAACATGTTATTAGCCGTGTATCATTTGACACAGTGTTTGAACAATTTCTTAGTGCATTTTGATCAAAGTAATGCTGTACAATGAAAAGGAGCGATGATACCCTCGTGTGAAACCGTGACATTTTTTTTCAATGTCAGGCCTGGGGAAGAGATCAAAGCTTGTTGTTTTTTTTATTTTGTCACAGACAGAGTCCCAAAATTATCGATGTCCTTTTGTGCAGAAGCAGGTTGGCATTTGCTTTGAGGGCGAACTGCATACTAAATACCTTCCCTCATATGAAGCTCATCTTATTTTTAGACCACGTGGGATATAATGTCATCATTATCAAACGTCATGTCTGTAGGTTGCTCTGTAATAAAATCATCACACAATTGCCAAACATGAAAATAAGCATTATGTTGAAAATTCATGTTCAAGTTTTTTCTGTTAAATGATTGCTGCAAAACCAGGTTTGACAAGTATTTATTGTGGCACCAAATAAAAATGGCGTTCCAAGCAGGGGCGTTGCCAGACAGATTTCACTGGGGCACGTGCCCCACTGTTGATTTGCAGTGCCCCAGTAAAAATTTCACCAATAAAAATAAACGCTTCAGAGTTTTAAGTCTACGTAACATAGACAACAGCGCAAATAATACTTAGTATGGTAATTGATTGCTACTGTATTCACTCCACGTAACAATGAGCACATGGCTACTTAATATGGTAATGTCTTCACGTGTGGATCGAGACTTCAGTTGAGAGAGAGAGAGAGAGAGAGAGAGACAGAGAGAGAGAGAGAGAGCGAGAGAGAGAGGGAGAGGATGAGAATCACTGCGTGAGGTCGGTAACGTTAGCCAACAACAATTTGTTAATTACATTAATTTGATTTTGATTTGACTCAAACTGTAACTCCTAGATGGATTCAAGAAAATTATTCGCCCGCAGCAGAGAAGAAGCAGCAGGAATGAGAGATGTAAGTGAAGTCCTAGCTAGCTAGGCAACATCATTGTTTTAAGTTTATGCTAAGTTAGCTAACGTTAATCCTTGTATCAAGACAAACATATTCATTTGCTGTACGAGCTGTTGGGGAATTTCCAATCAACATGAAACATAATGTTGGTTATTGTCTGCTGGTTCTGCTCAGGACTTCTGCATCAATGATGATTTGGAGTAAGCATGTGTGAGTTGAGTGCTTCTCAAATGGTTTATCTTCAGGAAGAAAAACATTTTTCCATATCATCAAGTCGTGAACCAAATTTTTAAATCATTCAAGTTTATTTCACAGAAAAATAGCACAGTAGACTTGTCTTGTTAATCGGTGTGACTTTGACTAAAATAATCTTGTTTTGTCACCAGAAAAATGGCTACAGCTAAAGCATCTGGTTTTGTTTCCAGAAAAAATAGTAACATTTCTGTATTTGTTTTCAGAATGATGGCTGAAAATATCGGGTTTTGTTGCCCCATTTAGATGTTTTAAAAATATATTTCCATGTCTGTCCTGAGTCCTCCTCCAACTTGTTAGTCGGTTTGCCTTTTGCTAAAATACTCACTAATAGTCACTAGAGAAATGGCTAAAAATGTCTGGTTTTGTTGCCACAATTTGATTTTTTTCTCCCTAAACTTTTTTTTTTCCATGCACACATCTGACTGCGACACACTGAAAATGACACACAATCCACTTTTATGTCACAACCCACCAGTTGGAAACCACTGGTCAACTATATAACAGTTACTGTAATATTTCCATGTCTGTCCAGAGTGATTGACCACTTTGCAAAAATGAAAACGAGACGTTACAGTTTACTTCTCAGAAAATGATTCCCTGAACAGACACACAACAGTTGTTCATTTATTCTACTACTGTGGCTTTATTGTTTTGTGTATATTTTATAGTTTTGTATATCTGAAATAGGATTAGCCACATTGCCATAAATGGAAATTAAATATTATAAAAGAACCCAGAGATGTAGGGGTGCTTTATTTTTTTGTTTTACTTTTGTAGATGTTACATTTGCAGATGATTACTGCAATATATATTTCAAAAAGATTCATTGCTCTTCCTTTTTACTTTTACCAGTAGCAGTTTAGAAGTCTGGAGTACAAAAGTGCACAAGTAGTTAATTTCAGGTGGTCAATCAAAGATCCATACAACATAATCTGATATGATTTCATAGTTTAAGCACTATTTATGTATTTTTTATGATAAATAAGTGCTAAAAATGATTTTGCTTGCGCGCTTTGCACATTCACATGAATTATTTGTGCCCCAAGTGTGCCCCAGTACAGTATTAGGTCTAGTGACGCCCCTGGTTCCAAGTAAATTTAGCTATCCCTATTACTCCAAAAAATATAGATATTTTGGGAAATGACTGCTATGTTCATTTTCAGGGGGAAATAATACATAAAAAGAATGTGTCATTGACATTTTGGTCATCATTCGTGGCATATTGAAAAAATTAAATTCAACCGAAAAAATAAAAATAAAAATGGGAACCACTGAGCAAAAGGCCTAATGAGAAAAAACTGAAATGTTAATTTAATACTTAAGAATAACACCAAACCTTTAAATATGTGACACTTTTAAGGCCTTTCTACATGTCTTGAAATATGTAAAGATAGCACAGTGAAGGATTGGAGCTTTGGTTCGAGGATCAAAAGGCAACTATAAATGATTTAGCACATGCAAACCAATGTGTATATATTACTAACACATAAGAAATACAACTTGAATTGAAAAATGTTTGTTGGTAAGGTTGCTGCATGCATGTCGAGTATACTCCAGTCCTTCAAAAACTGTTGCCACAGCAGTGAATACAACACAATACAGAGTGTATAAAACGGTTATGGCGCTTGTAGGTCAGTCCACAGCAATGCAGAAGGCAAGTTGAGCTCAGAATGGAGCCCTGCAGCTGATAAGGATTTGGTGATTCAGTATCTTGCTTTCAGTCAGGAGGGTGGCTGTCTGCTGACAAAAGGTTTCGGACTAAGAACCCTCAGTTCAAGGTTGCTGTATTTCACATGAAAATGACGAGCTAATTCACTTTCCAATTTTTATTTTGCTTTAATTCCTGCCGCAGCTAAGAAGACCTGCCAGGATAGTGTTGTGAGGGGAAAGGCAATGATAAAGCAGTAAGTACAGGGTGGAGGTGTCATTTAATGCTGTCCAGCTTTAACGCCTTGTGTTACTCATGATATCCCTGACAGGAGACAGGCTCCATCATGGTGTTAAGCCTTCCCGGCAGTCACAGTGTCTGGACTGCCGCTATTAACTGTCTTTGTGTTCAACATTCTGGTCACAGGTCTCTTTCTCAATTCACTTGACAAAAGAGGAAATATGCTTAAATGAGATTGGATCCCAGAGTGAGAAGACATTTTTCATCAACATCCAGGGTAGAAAGAAGAATTTGAGGAAACCTCGGCAACGGAGCAGAAGTATTTTATCTCGCTGTCGGCTATTTCAAGTTCCATATTTTTTTTCAAGCTGTGAAGTGTACTCTGAAATTTAAAGCTATCTGCCTGTACAGCCTTCCGAATCAGCATCCACAGTCATTGTCTTACAAAAGTAATCTTTTAAAAAGAAAATTAAACAGTCGTGTTATTTTAATAGGCAGCGGTTTTAGAATATGTTTATATAATGTCTCTTAGAAATCGAGCAGAAAATGGGGGGGATTTTAAGAAGCTTAAAAGGGAAATAGCTTGAAGGTATCCACTCGGAAGGATGTAGGGCATTGTTGATGGTTTTCATTTCATCGTCGTCATCCTGTAAATAGGATTATGGCTGAAGATGTTGAAGGATTTGGACTATAATCAACACACGATCACCGTGTTAGCAGGGGTCAAAGGTCAGAATTATGTGTAGGCTTACATGCAGTTGGCTGGCTCGGGATGGGTACCTTTCATGGTTGAATCAATACGTACCAATAAGCAGTAATTTTGTCTCTAAATGTATTAATGAATGTGAATAGTAAAAAGAAAAAAAAAACATGTAAATTTGAGCTGTGATGTCGAGCTTTTATCTGGTTTTCCTACACTTTTGTGTCTCATTTACAAGTATTGTACTGTCTTACATACTATACTTTGCATGCAGTTTAAGTTATATGACAATAGATGGCAATAGTGTACAGACCACGGTGTGTTGCATTAACCAGAAAGTAGTCTTTGCCATTAATTGTGCCAGCCTTCTCTTTTGTTGAGCCATACACAGTTTTTAAACTGTTTTAATTTTATTTATTACACACCAGGTGTTTGACTGTAATGCGCATCTTAGTTGTGGTGGATTACCAAATTTGAAAGTGTTGAAATCCCAATGTAAAATCACAATTGCTAATCAGTAGCATGGCTATGGCAGATCCAAAGTAAATTATCATCCAATGAGAACATTTTGAAAAGTGGAAACTTACTGTATTTTGAGCGCCTTCTTCTCACTTTGTTTACATGGAACATTGTAAGATTAATTAGAAGCAATGGGATGTCACTTCCTGTTCCGGTAGCTGAACTGGCGCTCGCAAATTTTACTCCAAAACATTAAAGTTAAATAATGTAAGGAGGAATTTTTGCAATTAATCTAACAAGTGAATGTCTGAAGTAACTAGCCGGTGCGCTGTTACATAGACGAGATGGCGCCCAAGGCAGATTATAGTGAACTTAAAAAGTTAATCGACACTCTGATCAAGGAAGTTGCTACAATCAAGGAGCAGCAGAAAACCATCATGGCCCTTGTTGTGCAGCTGGATCAGATAAGAGCTGACAATCTGGAGAAAGACAAGAAAATCGCAATTCTGGAGAACAGAGTTGCTGATATTGAGCAGTATACAGTGATCAATGACGTGATCATCACCGGACTTAGAGTCAGACCCCAGTCTTATGCACGAGCTGTAACCCCAGCGAATGGAGGGGTGCCGGCGGAGTTGGATGTTATTTAAATTGAACGACTGGTAGTGGTCTTCATGCAGTCCAAGGACATACAACTGGACTGTAACCGCATCGAAGCATGTCACCTTTTGCCCAGGAGAGGGACAAACGACAAGCCGAGCGTTGTCCTTCATCCATCCATCCATCCATCCATCCATCATCTTCCGCTTATCCGAGGTCGGGTCGCGGGGGCAGCAGCCTAAGCAGGGAAGCCCAGACTTCCCTCTCTCCAGCCACTTCGTCTAGCTCTTCCCGGGGGATCCCGAGGCGTTCCCAGGCCAGCCGGGAGACATAGTCTTCCCAACGTGTCCTGGGTCTTCCACGTGGCCTCCTACCAGCTGGACGTGCTCGAAACACCTCCCTAGGGAGGCGTTCGGGTGCCATCCTGACCAGATGCCCGAACCACCTCATCTGGCTCCTCTCGATGTGGAGGAGTAGCGGCTTTACGTTGAGCTCCTCCCGGATGGCAGAGCTTCTCACCCTATCTCTAAGGGAGAGTCCCGCCACCCGGCGGAGGAAACTCATTCCGGCCGCTTGTACCCGTGATCTTATCCTTTCGGTCATGACCCAAATCTGATGACCATAGGTGAGGATGGGAACGTAGATCGACCGGTAAATTAAGAGCTTTGCCTTCCGGCTCAGCTCCTTCTTCACCACAACTGATCGATACAACGTCCGCATTACTGAAGACGCCGCACCGATCCGCCTGTCGATCTCACGATCCACTCTTCCCCCACTCGTGAACAAGACTCCTAGGTACTTGAACTTCTCCGCTTGGGGCAGGGTCCCCTCCCCAACCCGGAGATGGCACTCCGCCCTTTTCCGGGCGTTGTCCTGAGATTTGTAAACCGGAAGCACAAGATCGCATTGGTAAAACAAGGAAGGAAGCTAAAAGACACAAACGTTTATACCTGAATGACCATTTGACCAAACGAAAAAAGCACGCCAAATGAGGAGACAGAAGAAAATACTACAAACTTGGACTGCGAACTGTAAAGTATTCATCAAACTCAACGGTACTCCGGAGAACGCCAAATTGCTGGTGATTAGAAACATCAAAGATCTGAACGAATATGACGTTTGAACTGGACTGTAAAGTAAAAGCGACTAAACACAATCATGACACACATTGACAATACGCAAGATGCAACCCATGACACGAGCCACATCATTCAGTTGATAAGTGAATATGACAATGTAGAGTTGAAAGCATCTCAATACACTGAGCACCACCTACAAGACATGGAACAGGATATAGACCCGGAAAATAATTTCCTCCTCAATATCTATGAGAACTGCATGCTACTATAACAATGAACAGTACAACCAGAATAGTATTACTAAGGGCAAATGATCAATTATCCATTTCAACAGTAGAAACCTAAACAGGAATTTCAAGGACATCAAGGACTATTTACACACCTTTTCACAACAGTTTAACATAATTGCAGTATCCGAAATTTGGATTAACAATGAAAAAGTGTCAGATTTTGAACTGGATGGTTATGACTTTATTAATATAAATATACAAAACAATGGGGTTGGAGGGGTGGCAATCTATGTGGATAACACCTTGAGATTCAAACGTCTGGATGATATGACAACTGTGGTTGATAACCTACTTGAATGTTTAACAGTTGAAATTTGTATGGAAAAAACTAGAAATTTCAATATTAGTTGCATATACAGATCGCCAGGTACAGGCGATGCACGTTTTACAGATTGGATGGAATGCCTGTTTTCAAAGAAGAGTAATGTTAATAAAGCTGTCTTCATTTGTGGAGACTTTAATATTGACCTATTAAATCCCAATAAAAATAATGATATAGTTAATTTCATTGACACAATGTACAGTCTATATCTCAAAATCACCAGACCTAGATGAATTTCATCCCACTCTGCCTGTTTAATCGACAACATATTCACCAATGATATTGAGAATAAGACTGTAAGTGGGCTGTTGATCAATGATATCATTGACCACCTCCCAGTTTTTCTGTTATTTGATGGTAACAACAGGAAAAAACAATTGGAAAAGCCAACCCAATACAGAAGAACGAGATCAGAGGAATTCATTAGTTCATTTAAACACGATTTACTGCAGCAGAATGTGGATGTACGTTATGAAAATAGTGATATTAATAGTGCTTACAATATATTCCTGAGAATATTTAGGTCATTATATGATAAAAATTGCCCGATAAAAGAATGCATTAGCAAAAGAAAGTATACTAATTGTCCTTGGATCACAAAGGAATTGCAAATTGCTTGCAAAAAGAAAAAAAAACACTCTTTACAGGGAATTTATAAGATTGAAAACAAAAGAAGCAGAAAATAAATATAAAAAATATAAAAACAAGTTAACTCATATTATGAGGTCAAATAAGAGTGATTATTATAAGAAATTACTAGATGATAATAAAAAAAATATCAAAGGAATATGGAATTTATTACACAGTATTATAAGAAACAGTACCTCTTCAAATAACTATCCAAAGTATTTCATGAATGATGGTAAAGAAAATGATAATATTGAAGTTGTGGCTAATGCCTTCAATAAATTCTTTGTAAGTATTGGACCAGAACTTGCAGCAAAAATCTCAGATCCACGGACAACTGGTAAAAATATGGAGGGATTGTTGGAGAGAAATCTCAATTCTATGTTTTTAAATGCAGTGGGTGAAGAAGAAGTGTTGGATATTGTGAACAGATGTAAGAACAAAATGTCCACAGACGCCAATGACATTAGTATGGCATTGGTGGAAAATGTCATTACAGGGATATCAAAACCATTAACATCTGTGAGCTAAAGTTATACCTCTGTTTAAAACTGGGAGCAAACACCACTTCACAAACTATAGACCCGTCTCTTTACTTCCACAATCCTCTAAAATATTAGAAAAACTATTCAATTACAGGTTAGATGCATTGAACATAATTTACTCCCTGACTGTCAATATGGATTTAGATCAAACAGATCTAAATCAATGGCAATAATTGAAACAGTAGAGGAAATCACAAATGCCATAGATACGAAACAATATACAATGGGAATATTTAATGATCTAAAAAAAGCATTTGACACAATTAACCATGATAGATTAATTAATAAAATGGAAAATTATGGAATCAGGGGAGTTGTACTAGACTGACTTAAAAGTTACATAAATAAGAGACAACAGTTTGTGAAGTTGGGGGATTGCTCTTCATCGTGTTTGGACATTGCTTGTGGTGTCCCCCAGGGGTCATTGCTGGGGCCAAAATTGTTCATCCTGTATATCAATGATATCTGTAAAGTGTCTACATTATTGAAATTAGTGTTATTTGCTGAAGACACTAATATTTTTTTGTTCAGTGGATGATTTAAATCAATTACAGGAAGTCATTAGGGAAGAAATGAGTAAACTAAAAGCTTGGTTTGACTATAATAAATTGTCATTAAACCTGACTAAGACTAAGTTAATGCTGTTTGGAAAGAGGACACGTGACACAAGGGTACAGATACAAATAGATGGGGTGGATAATGAAAGGGGTTTTGAAATACAATTCCTTTGAGTTAAGATTGACTATCAAATTAACTGGAAACCACATATAAAACATGTACAGTCTAAGCTGTCAAGAAGCATCTCAGTAATAAATACAGCAAAGCAGGTTCTAGATCACAAATCACTCCACATTCTGTACTGTTCATTAGTTTTACCATACTCAACCTACTGTGTGGAAATCTGGGGGAATAATTACAAAAGCTCATTAAACTCAATAACTATACTTCAGAAAAGCACTGTACGCGGTTGGATATCTGGACCATACTCATTCACTATTCTTACAGTCAAGAATATTGAAATTTAACGATATTATTCTGTATCAGAATGCACAAATAATGTATAAAGCCAAAATAAATCAACTCCCGGGAAGCATTCAAAAATTGTTCAGCACACGAGAGGGGGATTATAAATTAAGGGGGAATTTTAATTTCAAAATGCTTAGTTATAGAACGACCATCAAAAGTTTTTGTATTTCAATCTGTGGAGTGAAACTGTGAAATGGTTTGAATGTGGAGTTAACACAATGTCCAAACATAAAGCAGTTTGAAAAGAAGTATAGGTACATGTTTCCAGAGGCACAGAGATGAAGAAGGGCTTTGATATTGGGTTTCTTGTGTTACAAAAGAGTTTGAGGCTGCCCATTGAGGCACTGGTGCTGCTGTTTTGACATGATACCATTTCCATGAGCACTTGTGGTAATGGTGTGGCTATGTATGTGTGTAGTGTGCCAATGTATTTATATATTAATCATTTATGTTTATACAAGTTCATTAACTTTGTACACAAAGTGTACAAAGTTGAGATTTCATATAAAAATGTTGACAGCAGAGTTTATGACTTAATGACTGATCAGGCACTTTTTTTTTAGTCAAGTGATCATATCTTGACTCTCAACCAGCATTCTGACATCTAACTGCAGACAACAAAACAACAAAAGTCCATTTCTCGTCAGCGCTTCCTTTGTTATTTCGACACGAGGCTCTTTCTTTGAATAAAAAGGAACAAACTGGGAATGGAGGCTGAAACTGAAGAACAACAAAAACATTTCATTCAATACCTTTGCAAAAAGTCATTTCACCAAATGTGTGGACCGCGAAGAGAACGTGGCGGTCAGTGCAGACAACATACATCGACACGCCCACCAGGTTCCAGTCTGTGCAACCTGCCCGGAGTCAGGTGCCTAAAGTCCAAGAGGGTTGTTGGAGGAGGCCTCCACGGTTCTGGTGTGTTTGGATTTGCTTTGCCGCTCAGGACCCGACGTTCAAGACTCTTCGTGAAAGTCATCGCCTTCATTCCGCCTTGTCCTTCCTCTTGGCTGTGAACGGGACCGTGTTGGCCCTTTATGATTTAAAGAAAAGGGGTGGGATTAAATAAGTGTATACTTCTTCTCACTCATATTCAAATATGTAAGAAAAAAAAAAAGACAAACAAGAGAAAGTCCAATGCTCATTTGTTTTCGTTTTTTTTTTTCTTCCATTGTTTTAATTTGGTTATAATGGCTGTTAATGCTATAGCACTGTATTGGATCATCAATCAATCAATCAATCAATCAATCAATGTTTACTTATATAGCCCTAAATCACCAGTGTCTCAAAGGGATGCACAAACCACAACACAAACCACTACGAATTCCTCGGTAGGCCCACATAAGGGCAAGGAAAACTCACACCCAGTGGGACGTCGGTGACAATGATGACTATGAGAACCTTGGAGAGGACGAAAGCAATGGATGTCGAGCGGGTCTAACATGATACTGTGAAAGTTCAATCCATAATGGATCCAACACAGCTGCTTGCTCCTGTTTTTTTTTTTTTTGCATTGTTGATATAAAAATATATCAATGAATCAATCAAAAAAAAAGCAGTGCAACTGAGTGCTTGACTGCTTGTTTCCTAGCAAAGGGCTTGAGCTTGTGTCAAGTCTTCAACCAGACGTGATGTCAAGTGCGACAAAAGTTTTGAAATATGGCACCATCTGATTTTACCTAAATCTATGCCTGATAGTACTAATTATTGTTGGTCGGTACCTACAGCATAAAAATACCAAATGTGGAACCCATCTCTACAGTTTGTATGGTGATACGCCATTATGAAATAATATATAATTTCATTTTTTGCTCAGATCTGACCTTGCAGTGTCTGCTGAGAACACATTTGGCCTTTGGACAAATGCAGTGATATAGTGCATGTATAATCTAAGTTAAGTATAGAAGAACTGCAAAGATCTGCACTCTTTTGAGGGTGCGCCTTCTCTTCATCACTGTGACTCTCCAGTACACCCCTCAGCAAATCTACCAGTGTCTGTAGCCTCTTCTTTGTTGACTTAACGTGCTCGGACAGGCTCGTCCCTATGGATTCTGATCAAGTGGAGTAATAGTGTACACAACAGCAACAGTGCAGCGCCGTCCTGCTAAAACAGCAGCCGTAATATGGCAAAGATCAGCATCTTGCAAAACCGATTCGACATGTTTCTCTGCTGATTCGACTTCATTACCCAGGAAAAAAAACAACAACAACCCTCTACAACAAATAAGTAGGACATTTTTTCAAGTGCACGGGACATTGAAGGTTTTTTTTTTTTTTTTTTTTTTGGAGAACATATTTTAACAAAGCATGTACAAATAACTGCTTTTAAACAGTTTATGGGTGCATTAAAACAAAGTTGCTGCATGCCTCTGTAACCGATCTCAAAACAGTCTGTTTGGGTACAGTGATTTTTTTTCTTCTCTCTCTTTTTTTTTTTTCTTTTTGTCTCTCTTTTCTCTTCAGTGGGCCGGTAACTTTTGGTAGAATATTATTTTTGTTCTAAAAAGCATATTATTATTGTTTTGAGTCCATTTGTTACGGTATAATTACACAACACAAGTACATATCATTATGGATACGTTTATTACCCCTGTGTTATCAAGAGGTAGAGGTATTTTGTGTTCTGATTTCACTAATAGTAGGGAGGTGGGGCGTTCAAGCATTGCAGCGGATGGCTGTAGAGATAAGGGGTTGGGTCGAGGTTTGTTGTTCACTCCTGTTGATGAGTCCATAAGGGAGACACCTCACACTTCCACACCCAACAGTGATGTGGATGCCATCCACCACCTCACTGACATGGTAGGGCAGTTAGGTGCCCAAATTGGTGAATCCATCGTTGAAAAGCTAATGTCAGCTGGTGTTGTGAATATTGTAACGGAGTTAAAATACACCTTTGTTATTTAATGTATTATGTTTGTGCCCTGTGAGAGAGCGGTTTGATATATTTTTGTCCCTCCTGAGCTCCTGTGGTCCTCCTGGGTTGTGTAGTCCCTCCCTTCTTTACCTCACATAAAAGTTTACATGGCTGAGGGCGTAAGCCAAAGAAAAGTGGGGATACTGACATTGTCTGATTGTCGCCCACAGGTTTGAAGGAAGAGAAATAAAGCTGAGAACAGTGGAAAAAGTCTCATCATTGTGCCGACCCAAAACAGTTACACCTCTTAGTTTGCAGGCTTGTATACACCTGCCGAAGGTCATTTTAGAAATGCACTTGAGAATTTATGATGCATTAAAGTACTGTATGATTTAATATCTGACATTTAGTAAACACAAACAACATTATCAAAACATGAACTCTCCCACCAGATGGAGAGTTTCTCAAAACACTTTCCTGCAGCCATGCAAGTTGGCGTGTGCTGTTGCTCTAGAACAAGGTCATTGGCCTTTTGTTTCCATTATATGACAACTTTTCTGAAGTGTCTGCCTTATTGTGACATTCTATACAACGGAAGGTTTTCATCTTCAACAAACATCCACTCTGTAGGTGTCTGCAACTCTTTAGCTGATTGTGGCTTCCTTTTGAGCATTAAAAAAAAATGGTTTTATGAATTTGTACAGGCTGAGTCATGCTTGGTGATTGGATGAGCGTGCAGGCAATGGACAAGCTAACCATGACTACATCCTAAAAAATTAAATATCAATTTTTTTTTGGTTATTAACAATACTGTTAAAGCGCATATATTTATTACGGAGCCCCTAAAGGGACATGAGGAACAAAACATTTTTGGGGGGGAAACTTTTTTTTTTTAAATATGTATCACATGCACACGAGATATGTATCACATGCATACTTGCCAACCTTGAGCCCTCCGATTTAGGGAGGTGGGGGGCGTGGTCGGGGGTGGGGTGTGGTTTAGAGTCAAGTATTTATATATATATATATATATATATATATATATATATATATATATATATATATATATATATATACATATATATATATATATATATATATATATACTTGAATCTCAGTTAATTCTAGCTTTATATATATATATATATATAGAGAGAGAGAGAGAGGGAGAGAGAGAGAGGGAGAGAGAGAGAGAGAGAGAGAGAGAGAGAGAGAGAGAGAGAGAGAGAGAGAGATTAAAGAAATACTTGAATTTCAGTGTTCATTTATTTACACATATACACACACATAACACTCATCTACTCATTGTTGAGTTAAGGGTTGAATTGTCCATATTCTCTGTCACTATTTTTCTAACTATATGCATGCACAGCTAGACTCTCTGGCGATGGTGTCAGAGAGAAGAAGTCTAGCAAAACTCCTAGCCATTATGGACAGCACCTCCCACCCACTACACTCGGACCTTGCGGAGAGAATGAGCACATTCAGTGGAAGGCTCAGACTCCCGAATTGTAACACGGAACGACACAGGAGGTCCTTCATACCGACAGCCATCAGACTGTATAATACATATGTTCCATGACTGCACTTAAATGTAAAATATATTTATATCATTCATATATTATCCATCCATCCCATCCATCCATTTTCTACCGCTTATTCCCTTTTAGGGTCGCGGGGGGCGCTGGCGCCTATCTCAGCTACAATCGGGCGGAAGGTGGCATACACCCTGGACAAGTCGCCACCCCATCACAGAGCCAACACAGATAGACAGACAACATTCACACTCACATTCACACACTAGGGCCATTTTAGTGTTGCCAATCAACCTATCCCCAGGTGCATGTCTTTGGAAGTGGGAGGAAGCCGGAGTACCCGGAGGGAACCCACGCATTCACGGGGAGGACATGCAAACTCCAAACAGAAAGATCCCGAGCCTGGATTTGAACCCAGGACCGCAGGACCTTCGTATTGTGAGGCAGACGCACTAACCCCTCTTCCACCGTGAAGCCCTATTATATATATTATATTATTTATTATTATCATTGTTTATTGTGAGCGAGCTGTGGTGCTGAATTTCCCCAGGGATCAATAAAGTACATTCTATTCTACATTCCATTCTATTCTATGTACAGTAGATGGCAGTATTGTCTTGTTTAAGAGTATCATAACATTTCTGTTTACGGCAGACAAACTGCTTTATGGTAGACGAAAACATTAATGAAACTGCCTAACAATAAACCCACGTAAGAAACCAATAACTTGCCCTAGATCATTCTACAGTTATAACGTCATTGAGCAGGCTCGCTGTTTGTATCGTGGAAAAGCGGACATGAAAACAGGCTGTCGACACGTCACTCAGGTCCGCAAGGAGCTGGAGGGGGCGTGGCCTCCAGCTCCGCCTGAATTTCGGGAAATTTTCGGAAGGAAATCTGTCCCGGTATGTTTTCGGGAGAGGCTCTGAATTTTGGGAGTCTCCCGGAAAATCCGGGAGGGTTGGCAAGTATGATCACATGAGCACGAGCTATGTATCATGTGCGCACGAGAAAGCATTGGATGCCTGCATGTGGTTTGAGGTGTGTGTTTAAATGGCAGTTCAGGAGTTAATTCGGCTGTATTTACAACTCGGCCTTCTCTGTAAGGACATGTCGTCATCGGTATATTGTGTCTGAAAGACATTTAAAACAAATTACAAGGCATGTAATCTGTTTCGGCGCAAAGGATACATCTCTTTGGATCGCATGGTAGATTTCATTCACCAGCAGTTACAAACAAGTGACTTGCTGTGTGGATATAGGTGGATTTACACTAAATGCAAGGAGGATGGATTACACGTCACGAAAGAAGAGGTACGCTTAATTCTTAAAGAACTTGGCCCAAGGGGTGTTGAACTCAGAGGAAGGAGACGGCTCCATGAATTGATTTATGTGGACCCCGACTTAAACAAGTTGAAAAACTGTTTCGGGTGTTACCATTTAGTGGTCAATTGTACGGAATATGTACTGTACTGTGCAATCTACTAATAAAAGTTTCAATCAATACATCCATCGTTGAAACTATTTTGAAAAAGTGTTGTGTCTTCACTAAGGAGAGGTGACGGCAAACAGACACCAGAGGATGGTAATGTTCAATATTTTTTTCATATATATATATATATATATATATATAAATATATATATATATATATATATAGATATATATATATATATATAATAAGAATAATAAACAATACTGACTAATAAACTAAGGAAATGAAGTGTGACAAAACTCAAAAGTGTCTGTCGTGTAAGACTACTGTATGTGTAGAATTTAACTGAAGTGTGTGTTACTTAAGTGTTGAACGAGATATGGGGAACGAGGCAGTCCATGGGGCAGGCAGGTGATCTGGGGAGAGAGAGAGGCGTCAGAGTTCAGGGGCGAGCGAGGAGTCGAGGAACGAGGAAGGCGGTCCAGATCCAGGGCAACTAAAGGAAAATACTGCTAAAAACAAGGGAGATTATGGGGGAACGGCTTAGTTGGAAATACAGCCGAATTAACTCCTAAACTTGCATTTTCAAACTCACCTCCAACCACGCGGACGCATCCAGTGCTTTCTCGTGCGCAAGACACATGTATCTCGTGCGTATGTGATACAAACTAAAAAAAAAAAAAGAAAATCCTCCAAGTCCCTTTAGGGGCTCCGTAATTTATATAAGGTAGTTATGAATATTTTTTGTTGTTATAGCTAAAGTTTTTTTTTTTTTTTTTTTACATTTTATGTAACTTAATTTTTTGCGTTTGAAATTTGGGTAAAATTAGCTTTTTACATCAAACTATGCTGACGATTTAATAATATTTTGTAAGAAATAATGTGTGCATTTGAAAATTAAGTTTGTCAACACACACACACACACACACACACACATATATATATATATATATATATATATATATATATATATATATATATATATATATATATATATATATATATATATATATATATATATATATATATACATACATAATGAATAAATGGGTTGTACTTGTATAGCGCTTTTCTACCTTCAAGGTACTCAAAGCGCTTTGACAATACTTCCACATTTACCCATTCACACACACATTCACACACTGATGGAGGGAGCTGCCATGCAAGGCGCCAACCAGCACCCATCAGGAGCAAAGGTGAAGTGTCTTGCTCAGGACACAACGGACGTGACGAGGTTGGTACTGGGTGGGATTTGAACCACTCTCCCACTGCGCCATATATATATATATATATATATATATATATATATATATATATATATATATATATGTAAGTGTGGGAAAAAATCACAAGACTACTTCATCTCCACAGAACTGTTTCATGAGGGGTTCCCTCAATCATCAGGAGATTATATATATACGTATATATATATATATATATATATATATATATATATATATATATATATATATATATATATATATATATATATATATATATATATATATATATATATATATATATATATATATATATATATATATATATATATATATATATATATATATATATATATATACATAAATACACACCCCGCGACCCCGAAAAACACTTAAGGTAGAATTTAAAAAAAAACTATATATACAGTGAAGAAAATAAGTATTTGAACACCCTGCTATTTTGCAAGTTTTCCCACTTAAAAATCATGGAGGGTCTGAAATTTTCACGGTAGGTGCATGTCCACTGTAAGAGAGATAACCTAAAAAGAAAAATACAGAAATCATAATTTATGATTTTTTAACTATTTATTTGTGTGATAAAGCTGAAAATAAGTATTTGAACACCAACATTAATATTTGGTAGAGTAGCCTTTGTTTTCAATCACAGAGGTCAAACATTTCCTGTAGTTCTTCACCAAGTTTGCACAGACTGCAGTAGGGATTTTGGCCCACTCCTCCACACTGATCTTCTATAGATCAGTCAGGTTTCTGGGCTGTCGCTGAGTAACACAGACTTTCAGCTCCCTCCAAAGATTTTCAATTGGATTTAGGTCTGGAGACTGGCTAGGCCACTCCAGAACCTTCATATAGTTCTTACGAAGCCTCTTCTTGGTTTTCCTGGCTGTGCTTTGGGTCATTGTCATGTTGGAAGATCCAGCCACGACTCATCTTTACTGATCTGACTGAGGAAAGGAGGTTTTTGGTCAAAATCTCACAATACATGGATGCAGTCATCCTCTCCTTAATACAGTACAGTCGTCCTGTCCCATGAGCAGAAAAACACCCCCAAAGCCTGATGCTACCACCCCAATGCTTCAAAGGAGGGATGGTGTTCTTGGGATGGTACGCATCATTCTTCTTCCTCCAGATTAGATTAGATAGTACTTTATTTATATTTCTTCGGGAGAGTTCCTTCAGGAAAATTAAAATGTTCAGCACGATCCCATTCAAGATCAGACAAACATTACAGGGAGACAGAACAGGATCGCTGACGGGTCTGCCGGCTTCCAGCGCCCCTTACAAAAAAGATGAGATACAGGTAAACGGGGGGGGGGGGGGTCAATTTTGGTCTCATCTGTCCACAAAACTTTCTCCCATGACTCCTCTGGATGATCCAAATAGTCATTGGCAAATTTAAGACGGGCCTTAACATGTGCTGGTTTAAGCAGGGGAACCTTCCGTGCCATGCATGATTTCAAACCATGACGTCTTAGTGTATTACCAGCAGTGACCATGGAAACAGTGGTCCCAGCTCTTGTCAGGTCATTGACCAAGTCCTGTCATGTAGTCCTGGGCTGATTCCTCACCTTTCTTAGCATCACTGAGACCCCACGAGGTGATATCTTGCATGGTGCTCCACTACGATTGACATTGACCATCATGTTTGGCTTCTTCCATTTTCTAATGATTGCTCCAACAGTGGACCTTTTTTCACCAAGCTGCTTGGCAATTTTTTCAGAGCCCTTTCCATTATTGTGGAGTTGTACAATTTTGTCTCTGATGTCTTTGGACAGCTCTTTGCTCCTAGCCATGCTGAATGTTTGGGTCTTACTGATTGTATGGGGTGGACAGGTGTCTTTATGCAGGAAACGACCTCACACAGGTGCATCTGATTCAGAATAATA
This sequence comes from Nerophis ophidion, assembly GCF_033978795.1. Lineage (NCBI taxonomy): Eukaryota > Metazoa > Chordata > Actinopteri > Syngnathiformes > Syngnathidae > Nerophis > Nerophis ophidion. Next base: position 60,205,801 of record NC_084615.1, on the reverse strand, counting down.
CAGTGGAGTGGAGGAGGACTTTTAAAGGCGGACTAACAGGTCTTTGAGGGTCAGAATTTTAGCTGATAGACAGGTGTTCAAATACTTATTTTCAGCTGTATCACACAAATAAATTGTTAAAAAAATCATAGATTGTGATTTCTGGATTTTTCTTTTTAGGTTATCCCTCATACAGTGGACATGCACCCACCATAAATATTTCAGACCCCTTCATGAGTTCTAAGTGGGAGAACTTGCAAAATAGCAGGGTTTAAAATTAATTGTAAATCATTGTATTCCATTTGGGCTTCACGGTGGGAGAGGGGTTAGTGCGTCTGCCTCACAATACAAAGGTCCTGCAGTCCTGGGTTCAATCCCAGGCTCGGGATCTTTCTGTGTGGAGTTTGCATGTTCTCCCCGTGAATGCGTGGGTTCCCTCCGGGTATTCCGGCTTCCTCCCACCTCCAAAGACATGCACCTGGGGATAGGTTGTTTGGAAAAACTAAATTGGCCCTAGTGTGTGAATGTTGTCTGTCTATCTGTGTTGGCCCTGCGATGAGGTGGCGACTTGTCCAGGGTGTACGCCGCCTTCCGCCCGATTGTAGCAAGCCCAAAAGGGAATAAGCGGTAAAAAATGGATGGATGTAATTCTGGGAAATCCCTTATCTTTCTATTGTGTTGCTAGTGTTTTAGTGAGTTTAACAGTACCTGATAGTCGGAAGTGTACGTCCACGGCCGGGTGTTGACTTGCAGTGTCTCGGGGAAGTCGATGGCAGCTGTATGGACGGCACAAGCTCAGCTGATATCCTGTAAGAGGCGACTTTTTAAACACAATTTTCTCACCGAAACCTGCTGGTTGACATGTAATTAGAATCCATGTGATCCATGCTAAAGTTTCACCTCCGTGAATTTTAAACAAGGAATCACCGTGTGTTTGTGTGGCTAAAGGCTAAAGCTTCCCAACTCCGTCTTTCTACTTTGACTTCTCCAATATTAATTGAACAAATTGCAAAAGATTCAGCAACACAGATGTTCAAAATACTGTGTAATTATGCCGTTAAAGCAGACGACTTTTAGCTGTGTGTGTACGCAGCGCTCAAATTCATAACAGCCCGTGACGTCACGCGTACACGTCATCATTACACGACGTTTTTAAAAAAAAGTACCAGGATATTTAAAATTTAAATTTAGTAAACTAAAAAGGCCGTATTGGCATGTGTTGCAATGTTAATATTTCATCATTGATATATAAACTATCAGACTGCGTGGTCGGTAGTAGTGGGTTTCAGTAGGCCTTTAAAGACATTATCCCCAGGTGTTTGTTGTGATTTCTATTCAAAATAGATGAGTACTCTGACATTGCATCTTTTTCATCATGAAGGCAGACCCATGTCATCCCTCAGTGTGGTGTGTGGTGGAGCTTTAAAACGTTCAGTTAACCTCTTTGTCCTGAGAGGGATCTGTTTTTCAGTTGCCTCAGCAAACACAAAATAGAAACCCTGTTTGAATGTGCGCCTGTGAAAATATGAAACAATGGAGGTCTATTTTATTCCTGTGCATCCTGCTCGCCAATTCTTTCTCCTCCCCTCATCCCTTTCCTCTTCTCCCTTTCCATTTATCTCTGTCAGCCTCTGTTCATAGTAGCCGCAGCTTTATTAACAGTGAGAAGAAGAGAAAGAGCATAGTTGCTGGTTTCAGATTGCAAACTCTTAAGAGATTCATTCTTGTGCTCTGTAAGATGGAGAAAAAAAGAAGTCGTTTGTAAACGTCAGACTGTGATATAGTTGTGTTAAGAAAAAACAAGGAATTTGGAAAAACAGGTTGAAGTGCACGGCTGCACTGTGTTGACTGCAGCTGGAACATTATCATGCCGAACAGCACCTCTTTTTGGACCAGCCAGTCCACAGTGGTACGGCCTCTGCTCTGTTACAGTCTGAATAAGCCTATAAGAAGCGTTTTTTTTCTTGCCAGAATTTGAACACTGCGCTCACAGGGGTTTCCATTTTATGTTTTTCCAAGGTAGAAGGTCTCGGCTCAGCAAGGAACACACTGAACGTGTGTCTCTGACCATGACAATGTGATTGTCGGCCCGTTTTAAGCAGCTTTGGGCTAAGAACAAAAGGCATCTTCTTCCATAAAATTGCACAGACTCAATTTTGTCAACTCACAGGGGGGTTCATTTTTGTTTCGCCGAAGTTAAATTTGTATCGTATTGAATCTGCAGGGCGACGCCGGAAACTGAGCTTGGACTTGTTTATGTTAACATCCATCCAATCTCAACTGCATTGGATCGGCTTTACAAGCAAACATGTTGTAGGGAGGTAATAGCTTGAACACCACCTCCCTCAATAGATAGATTCCTGTGATTATTACACACAGAGAGAAACGAGGCCGCATGTAATTAAGTTCTACATGTGCAAATCTATTTGTGAAGCATTGCTTATGAGATCCACTGTATAATCACATTGCCCCAAAAGGGAGAGACTGCTTACTTAGCATTTAAATAGGTTCCTTCCCTCTGCAAATGTTTGTGTGAGTGTGTGTGCGCGTGCGTTTGTGTGAAGCGTACATATTGCACAACACTATTTCTTTATGTGTGCCTCCCTGTGCGCGATACAGGGAGGAATGTTTCCATATGTGTGTGAATAATGTATTGTAAGTGTGTGCGCACACAAATGTGTGTGTGTGTGAGCAACACATCTTGTGTGCACATTATTTCTCCGGGCTCCCAGTGGACTATTGCAATGTCAATAGAGCAGGCTTTAAAATGGGTGCAAAGGGAATATTATGGAAAATTAAGTGTGCTTGACTGTGTGTGTGTGTGTGTGTGTGTGTGTGTGTGTGTGTGTGTGTGTGTGTGTGTGTGTTTGTGACAAAGTCTGAGTATTTTGTTTTCACGATAAGGGTTTAAGGATACATTCACATTAGTTTAATATCCATGGAGGAAGAATAAATCACCATGTTGGTGGTTTTGTGTGTGTCTCGGAGCACTTAGTGTTCCCACTCTTGATATTTCAAAGGCAGTCCGCTTCACATAAGCGTTATTATTGAAATGAAACCTAACGTCAACTCCTGCCCTGGAGCTTATTTAGTTTACCTGTGCTGAGGGACTTGGTCCACTATAATGGCTAAACCGTTGTAGTCTCTTCTCCCAATGTTTATTTGAAAGAATCTCAGCTTTAGTGACTTGGCTGTATTTTTTCCAGAAGTAGGAACATCTTTAGACATGTAAAACCTTAGGGGGCTCGTATTGTTGCAAAGTACTCCAGTAAAAACTCAAATATAACAAGAAAAGTAATATTTATATACATGTTTCAGACTTGTACTCATTTTCAACACATACTTAAGCAGTTTTAGCTGTGGGCCAAATGTGCAACTGCCTAGTGCAGTGTTTTTCAACCACACTAGTGAAATACAGTCTGGTGTGCCGTGGGAGATTATGCAGTTTTAACTAGTTGGTTTAAAAATATTTTTTGCAAACCAGTAGTTATAATCAGTAAATAATGTGCTGTTGTTGAGTGTGTACTGTCTGTAGTTCGGCAGAGTAACCGTGTAATATTCTTCCATATCAGTATGTGGCAGGAGGTACCTTTGTAGATGTCGGGAACGACGACGATTGTTTGTCGTGATCACAATATGTAGACAACAGTGGGAGGCAGGGTGCAGGTAAAAATGTATCTAATGCTTAAACCGAAAATAAACAAAAGGCGAGTGCGCCCAAGAAAAGGGAATGAGGCTTAGGGAAGGCTATGCAAAACGAAACTAAAACTGAACGGGGCAGCATGGCGTTGTGGGTAGAGCGGCGGTGCCAGAAACCTGAGGGTTGCAGGTTCGCTTCCCACCTATTGACATCCAAATCGCTGCCGTTGTGTCCCTGGACAGGACACTTCACCCTTGCCCCCGGTGCCGCTCACACTTGTGAATGAATGATGAATGAATGATAGGTGGTGGTCGGAGGGGCCGTAGGCGCAAACTGGCAGCCACGCTTCCGTCAGTCTACCCCAGGGCAGTGAAGTGAAGTGTGAAGTGAATTATATTTATATAGCGCTTTTCTCTAGTGACTCAAAGCGCTTTACATAGTGAAACCCAATACCTAAGTTACATTTAAACCAGTGTGGGTGGCAATGGGAGCAGGTGGGTAAAGTGTCTTGCCCAAGGACACAACGGCAGTGACTAGGATGGCGGAAGCGGGAATCGAACCTGCAACCCTCAAGTTGCTAGCACGGCCACTCTACCAACCGAGCTATACCGCAGCTGTGGCTACAGATGTAGCTTACCACCACCAGGTGTGAATGAATGATGGGTTCCCACTTCTCTGTGAGCGCTTTGAGTATCCAACAATAGAAAAGCGCGATATATATCTAATCCATTATTACATTATTATTATTATTGTTATTATTATGAACTGGCTGCAAAATAAACAAAAACAGAATGCTGGACGACAGCAAAGACTTACAGCTTGTTGAGCAGAGATGGCGTCCACAAACTACTTTCCGACATGACATGACAATCAAGAAGGATAGCGTTCGCACAACTTAAATATTCTTGATTGCTAAAACAAAGCAGGTGCAGGGAATAGCGCATAACGGAAGTCATGAAACTGCTACAGGAAAATACCAACAAAACAGGAAAAAGCCACTAACATAGGAGTACAAGACAAGAACTAAAACACGACACAGAGGAAAGCAGGAAACAACTCAAAATAAGTCACAGCGTGATGTGACAGGTCGTGACAGTGCACCTACTTTGAGACAAGAGCTATATTGATGCATGGTTGTTTATGGTTTGATTTCATATCCAACAATTGCGAGAACGACTTTTTACTGTCACTATCAGTTGCTGACTTTAATTGTTTTATGTTTTCTGCTGGTGGTGTGCCTCCGGATTTTTTCAATGAAAACATTGTGCTTTGGGTCAAGAAAGGTTGAAAAACACTGGCCTCGTGTAGCATTCTTAAGACGGCGCCACAAGGATGATGTGGAGAAAAAGAGGAATGTATAATTGAGATTAACACTGATTTGCTAGTCAGGTCAGGATATGTGTGTCAGGTTGGTACCCTCTACAGGTGGGATACTGACTCACATTGAGCAATAGTCTCAAACATTATGGAGAGCTTGAGTTACATAAGAACTTGCCTAAGGCTACACTTTGACTCCGGCTCTTTTCTTGGCAAATAGCAGCTTAGTAAATACTTTCTCATACAGCACAAAAGAACAGAGGGTCATCAACACAAATCACTATCTCAATCACTGAGCTTGCAAGTAAGCCCATGCGCCCCCCCCCCCCAACACGCTACAATGTTTAAATTCACTACAAAACTGCCAAATAACAAAACCACTACTGGAAAAGAGTTTAGGCCATTAGGTGCACAATTTAGAAAATCGTTATTCAATGATTTGATTGGCAACACTAAATTGGCCCTAGTGTGTGAATATAAGTGTGAATGTTGTCTGTCTATCTTTGTTGGCCCTGCGATGAGGTGGCGACTTGTCTAGGGTGTACCCCGCCTTCCGCTCGATTGTAGCTGAGATAGGCACCAGCGCCCCCCGCGACCCCAAAGGGAATAAGTGGTAGAAAATGGATGGATGGATGTATTTTGGATGATTACAATCTGAACACTGTTAGTTCTAAACCAGTTGTAGTTCTTGAGTATTTATTAGTAGTCAGCGAGAAGGTATATTTTTCGATGTGAGTGATCGTAAACAGAGGCGTCAACACCAGAAGTATAACCTGACGGGGTGTAGCTACAGGATGGAGTTGCAAAATGGGAAACGTTTTCTGAATTCTTTGCACGCAAGTTACAGAGTTTCGAAGTTACATTTTCAATTGCATTAAAGGCCTACTGAAATGAAATTTTCTTATTCAAACGGGGATAGCAGGTCCTTTCTATGTGTCATACTTGATCATTTCGGGATATTGCCATATTTTTGCTGAAAGGATTTAGTAGAAAAAATCGACGATAAAGTTCGCCACTTTTGGTACTTCCTGAAAAAGCCTCGCCTTTACCGGAAGTCGCAGACGATGACGTCACATGTTGATGGCTCTTCATATATTCACGTTGATTTTAATGGGAGTCTCCAACAAAAACAGTTATCCGGACCGAGAAAACGACAATTTCCCCATTAATTTGAGCGAGGATGAAAGATTGTTTGAAGATATTGATAGCGATGGACTAGAAAAAAATAAATAAATAAAACGAGTTAAAAAAAAAATGCGATAGCATTGGGACGTATTCCGATGTTTTTAAACACATTTACTGGGATAATTCTGGGAAATCCCTTATCTTTCTATTGTGTTGCTAGTGTTTTAGTGAGTTTAATATTACCTGATAGTCGGAAGGGTGTGTCCACGGCCGGGTGTTGACGCGCAGTGTCTCAGGGGAGTCGGCGGCAGCTAGGGACGGCACAAGCTCAGCTTTTGTCCGGTAAGAACTGACTTTTTAACCACAATTTTTTCACCGAAACCTGCTGGTTGACATTTGGTCTGGATTCATGGTCGCTTGACCGCGCTGTGATTCATAGTAAATTTTCACCTCTGGGAATTTTAAACAAGTAATCACTGTGTGTTTGTGTGGCTAAAGGCTAAAGCTTCCCAACTCCATCTTTCTACTGTGACTTTTCCAATATTAATTGAACAAATTGCAAAAGATTCAGCAACACAGATGTCCAAAATACTGTATAATCATGCCGTTAAAGCAGACGACTTTTACCTGTGTGTGTGCGTAGTGCTCACACTTCCTAAAACCCTTTGACGTCACGCGTACACGTCATCATTACACAACATTTTCAAGACGAAACTCCCGGGAAATTTAAAATTGTAATTTAGTAAACTAAAAAAGCCGTATTGGCATGTGTTGCAATGTTAATATTTCATCATTTATATATAAACTATCAGACTGCATGGTCGGTTGTAGTGGGTTTCAGTAGGCCTTTAATGTTATTGAATTACATACTAAAACTAACAAACTAATAATTCTCCGGTACATTATATGGGACGTAGATATGTAAAAAAGACAGCCAAAAGTGGTTGGTAGATGAGAATAAATCTAAAGGTAAACTAGACTAGAAATGCACCAAATTACAGGAAATCTAGGCTTGATTTTCAAAAAATGTATTTCTGAGTTTCCGTGGCAGCACTTGGAATGTTCCCCTTTTTTTCGTCAATGTTTCTGTTCAAAGGGTGCTCATAAGGCTGATGTACAGTTGGCAAATGATGACAAGGTTTTGTTGCCGAAGAGCTAATCGTACTTGTAGTAACTACTCTACATCACAATCACAGCCTTGTTGTTAATAGCGGTTGAGCCTGCCTACTCTCTGTCGGGACGGCGACAGGTTGGGAAGGAGGCGGCGACATTGCTGATTGTTGCATTATTGTGCTGTTTATATATTTAGTTACTTATTTATTGTGGGCCATGTATCGGCTCTACGAACCACGACGACATGCTGCTCAAAATGAACTGCCCCTTGAGGGATTAATAAAGTTGTTTGGATTGAAATGAATTGAATCCTTCTCGGGTACCTTCCGTGCTCGACAATGCCGGAGTTTTCAGACCTTGACACTCTGGAGCCAGTTTTCAAAAACTTTTGTTTCAGACCACCAAAAATGCCATTTGCATGAGGTCAAAAGGCTAAAACAGTACTCTTCACGCTCTCTGCCTGAAATAGGTTCTGTTGGACCAGGCCCCAACTCCATCTATCCACTTTGGGTCAGGGTATTCTTCTGCTTATCCGAGGTCTGGTCGCGGGGGCAGCAGCCTAAGCAAGGAAGCCCAGACTTCCTTCTCCCCAGCCACTTTGTCTAGCTCTTCCCAGGGGATCCCGAGGCTTTCCCAGACCAGCCGGGAGAAATAGTCTTCCCAACGTGTCCTGGGTCTTCCCCGTGGCCTCCTACCGGTTGGATGTGCCCTAAACACCTCCCTAGGGAGGGATTCGGATGGCATCCTGACCAGATGTCCGAGCCAACTCATCTGGCTCCTCTTGATGTGGAGGAGAAGCGGCTTTACTTTGAGCTCCTTCCGGATGGCAGAGCTTCTCACCCTATCTCTAGGGGAGAGCCCCGCCACCTGGCGGAGGAAACTCATTTTGGCCGCTTGTACCCGAGATCTTATCCTTTTAGTCATGACCCAAAGCTCATGACCATAGGTGAGGATGGTAACGTATATCGACCGGTAAATTGAGAGCTTCGCCTTCCGGCTCAACGCCTTCTTCACCACAACGGATCGGTACAACGTCCGCATTACTGAAGACGCCGCACCGATCCGCCGGTCGATCTCACGATCCACTCTTTCCCGCTCGTGAACAAGACTCGTAGGTACTTGAACTCCTCCACTTTGGGTCAGGGTCTCCTCCCCAACCCAGAGCCTGAGTCCATGGTTCTCGCCCGGAAAAGGGTGGAGGCCCCAACTCACGTGTGTTAAAAATGTGGCCGTTATTAAATAGTGACAGGTGTAGACGCTTATACAGCACCCTTTTCTGTTTGTCTCCTTGGAGTTGCACTTGCAGGACTAATGGCTAGCCATCACGCTAAATAAAGTCTGAAGACACTTTTCCGTCGAATGCAAACATTTATCGATAGTGTTCTGGGCAGACATGCTCTTCAATGGAATTAATCCAAACCCCGCAGCTGCGCATGCACATAATTGTAGGAATTGTGAAAATCTAATGAGTACAATCAATAATATAATAATAATGCTGTACTTTGTCATTTAATATGCATGTTTCACACTAAAACAATCAAATGTATAAGGTCAATAATATCCCCCCAAAAAAATTCAACAATGGACGGCGTGGCGCAGTGGGAGAGTGGCTGTGCGCAACCCGAGGGTCCCTGGTTAAATCCCCACCAAGTACCAACCTTGTTACATCCGTTGTGTCCTTGAGCAAGACACTTCACCCTTGCTCCTGATGGGTGCTGGTTAGCGCCTTGCATGGCAGCTCCCTCCATCAGTGTGTGAATAGGTAAATGTGGAAGTAGTGTCAAAGCGCTTTGAGTACCTTGAAGGTAGGAAAGCGCCATACAAGTACAACCCATTTATTCATTTATTTATAAATAAAGCTAAAGGCATAATGTAATGAGAACAACTTGAAATGTCGGTGGTTATTATAATCAAAACACAGGAAGATCGGTCCTTAAATAAATGAAAAAGTTAATTTAGCTGTTTTTTAGACTATTTACAAATTACATGATGACGTCACGTTCATGCAGCCCCACCGCCCCCAACACTATGTTTTACCTAACAATGAATAATCGTGATTAATAATCATATTTTCATATTGATTATAAAAAAAGTCCGCCATTGAAGCTATGATTGCCGCTGCAGTGATATGATTCCCACTTGTACTTATGACAAATATTCCCAAACCATTCATATACCTTCATTACAGCCGACAGGAGGGTATGTAATTGTTAGGGTTTATCTCTCTGCAGGTTAGTTAGTCCATAGTCTGCAGTTACCCTTAACATATTTACAGCCAATAGTGCATTCAAATACATAATATTTTTTCATATTTTAAAGAGAATTTAAAGAGTACTTTACTCCTGTGCCATTTTAAGTCAAAATTTGATAATTTTCAATAAATCTTGGCCTCATCTTCATTTTAAAGTAAAACATTCATTTATGACTTTTTTAGAAAGACTGCATATTTAACTTGCAAGGTTTATTTGATTATAATTCAATGTTTTTATTTGTAGCAACCGTGTACACAAACACCAACATGGACATCTTCTCCATCATTAGTGTTTTAAATAATAAAGAGTGGCGTAAGTAATGTCTACCATCGTTGTTCTGGGCGGACAATCTTCGAAGATTGAGGATGAAATCAAATGCTTTATAGAGTGGTCTTTATAGCTCTTTTTCACAAAGTTATTTGTTATATTGGGTAAATAAAAAGTGTTGTAGCAAAATTGTTTGCAAATGCCTCTCTCAATATGTGCGTCTGTAATGCAATTCAATGTCTGTTTACTAATGTGTGTGTCTGCATCTCCGTGTGTGTGTGTGCACAGAGCGGCGTGTGCATGATTTAAGTTATCTGGTCATATTATGATTTGTCTTGGCTTAACGGGTAGAGTTGCTATCTTGTAACCATATGGTTACTGATTCGATCCAGGCCTGATGAGCTCATGTCGAGGTGTCCTTTAGCAAGACCTAACACCTAACTTCTCTTTATGGGTCGTAATTGGCGCCCTGAATGGCAGCTTCTGCCGTCAGCATTTCATAATTTTGTTAATTTTAATGTGGCAATGACAATAACATGTCAATTCTATTCCATTTCCAGACGGTAGCAAGTAGTTCCGGGTACCTGGGAATTGATACCAATTTTGTGTGTTTAATTGTGTAATAATGAAATCTCAAAATATTTCCATTATAACATATTCCTTAATGTTGATCAATTATCAAATATATCAAAACAATATCTGAGAGTTATAGTAACATTGCAATTGTTTCATAAAATATCTTCAACATAAAAAAATAATACTTTTTAGTATTATAATCCTTTCTTTTTCCTTCTGGAAAATACGTGCTGGGGGTCCATGTGTAACCGGTGATCTTTTCCTCTGCGTTGTGTGATTTATGGAAGACGACCGACACCATGGGTTTCTCCAATGCACTTTACTGATAATACAGAATACAATTGTCATCAAAAACTTTGTGCCATCGTCGAGCCCCTCTCCCGATATCGTGGACAAAAAGGGACAACGTAGTTACATACAAAGTAAAATAAAAACATACCTGATAATACAGAATACAATTTTCATCAAAAACTTTGTGCCATCGTCGAGCCCCTACACAAATATAATAATGAACAAGAAATTATTTAAAGTTCTTAACAAGAAAAAATATTTTCTGTCGTCGCATGGACGCCTACCTCTCCCGTTATCGTGGACAAAAAGGGAAGTTGGAAGGCATGTCCAACGCATATAAAAAGACAGGTGTGACAGTAATTATTGCAGTAGGAGGGACAACGAGACATTGGTTCCACATTGACTAAACATCAAACAATATTCAGGTATTTACATGTAACTTACATATTTTGTGTAATTATAACAATAATAAAACATTACAGAATACATTATTTACAAGACGTAATTGACCCTGTTACACATGGAGGGAAAATATGTTCAAATCCATCCATCCATCCATTTTCTACCGCTTATTCCCTTTTGAGGTCGCGGGGGGCGCTGGATATGTTCAAATCAAATGAGCAAAAGGGGATACATTTTTCCAAAAAATATTACAAACTACACATGAAAGTGAAGCAAGTGTTTGCTGTGGACTACATTTACTGTTTATTGTCAATCGTTTCCTGCATGTGCAGTTCTTTTTCAAGAACACATGTCAACTTTCTCTGGCCAGAGCCGAGCCCGCTTCACACTGACTATATCTCGTTCTGACAGAGTAGAAGAAGCTTTAACGCACATCTCATTTTTGCCCAAGCTGGCCAGCACAGGCATCTGATCCCTCTTCTGCCACCACCACAAAAGAAGTTGCACAGAGCTGAGGACTGCTGGAAAGCTCCGGTAGCTCTTTCTTGGCCGTATCAGACAAAGAAAGTACACTTTTGTTTAGCACTGTGTGGTCTTCATCCTCAAAGAGCTTTCCAAGAGCTGAACATGTATGTATTCTTCCAGTTTACAGTTGTGACGCTGCTACATTTTCTTCACCTTCAGACATATTCTTCTCTTTCTGCTGCTGGGTCACCTCTTGCCCTTTAGATAAAGTACACAACAGTTCATTAATATACTACGATTGCATGAGAATTTCTAACAGAACACATTTTCGGTTGTCCACATTACAAAACTTGTGCCCTCTACTTATGAGTTCTACAGCTGGATTCTCGAGGCGGGCCCAAAACAGAGTGTCCGCCCTGAGATCGGTAGGTTGTGAGTTCAAGCCCCAGCCGAGTCATACCAAAGACTATACAAATGGGACCCATTACCTCCCTGCATGGCACTGAGCATCAAGGCTTGGAATTGGGGGTTAAAACACCAAAATTATTTCCAAGCGCGGCCAGCGCTGCTGCTCACTGCTCCCCACACCTCCCAGGTGGTGTAACAGGGGGAAGGGTCAAATGCAGAGGGTAATTTCGCCACACCTACTGGGTGTGTGACTATCAGTGGTACTTTAATTTACAAAACGAGGTTGCCTCCTATAGACATTTAACATTCACATTTTCATCATGCATTTTTATATAGAAATAATTGCACTATTAATTAGATTTTAAACAAAAGTATCTATTGATAAAAATATAAATTAACCACATACTGACTAAGGATGGGTGAGGCCTTACCAGACCTTCTCCTTGATTGCCATCTTGAAAGCAGAATCTTCATCTTTCACTTCGAACTTGGCCTTCAGTTTGTCCAGGATGGACACAATTATGAACCCCCTTCTAACTGCATCTGTGATTAATAAAATAAGTCCAAATTCACAAGTTTTGTATAGTGCTAAATTTGTACATACTAATCGACATGTTTGAGCAAAATAGACATATGTGAGGCACATTTATGGCATAAAATGCGTGTTTTTTTCACATGGCAGTGTTTATTCCCATTGTATTGGTGTTATTTTTTATCAATCTATCAGAACCTGAAATAAATATTCATACAATTAAATTACAGGATGTATTTTATGTAAATTCCAGAAAGCAGCAGGCGGATGGGCCCGTTTTCAGAATTAGATTTGTCTTGACAAAGGGAGGTGACGGCAAACAGACACCAGAAGATGATTGTTCAATAATTTATTATATGTATATATATATATATATATATATATATATATATATATATATATATATATATATATATATATATATATATATATATATATAATAAGAATAATAAACAATACTAACTAATAAACTAAGGAAATGAAGTGTGACAAAACTCAAGAGTATGTATGGTCTAAGACTACGTGTAGAATTTAACTGAAATGTGTGTTACCAAAGTGTTAAGCGAGATACGAGGAAGTCCAGGGGGCAGGCAGGTGATCCGGAGCGAGAGAAGGGTGTCAGAATCCAGGGGCGAACGAAGAGTCAAGGAACGAAGGAGGCAGTCAGAGTACAGACAGAGATCCGGGGAAAAGTGAGACGCAGAGCTCACTTTCCAGGCAACTTGGGGTACTACGGGGACACGGGAGAAGACAAGGGACAAGTCAAGCCACGGAGAGCAAACAAGAATAGAACATAAAGCGGTCACTTACAATCCCGCCCCGATCCTTGGGTCCACTGGTCTTTTATCCAGCTCGCCCTCATCAAAAACCAGGTGTGCAGATTGGCAATTGAGTGCAGGCTTGTCGCTGCGTGGGTGTGCTGCGCTCAGCGTGAGCGGGTCAGAGCGCGCTGTCAGCGAATTCTCCGGGTGGTCCCGCAGAGGAGGGAGACGCAGAGGAGGGAGACGCAGACTGCGCCGTAACATTAGACACACAACAGAAAGGCTTATTAAGACATAATTAATTCAGCGTAGTGAGTACTTAAGTACAACACAGAATGTACGGATAACCAAAACATTTATTCAGGTGTGAAAGTCAAATGTTACACCAAGAACATTTTTGACAAAGCATGATCGTTATATTACACATTAATCATTGACATCGCTAATAACACGGAAGTGTTACCGCTGTACAGAGCTCTGCCCCTACGCTGGCTCCCACGGCTGGGGGTGCAGAATTTGGCACGACACGTCACAAAATATTAATATTGTTTCTTTTTCTGTCGCTGACTGCAGCCGAGTTGCTAAAGTTGCTAAATGCCGGAGTTGTAGCCGCCATCTATCTCGGCTGTCAAAAAGGTTGCACTCTTCAGCCATGAAATAAATCTTATGTTTAACCAGGTGCTTCCTCAGACTGGAGCTATCCCGGCCCATTGCCTTGATTTTAGCCCCAGAAATATTGCAGCGAGCGTAAATCTGCATCAGTATCGCAACTTGAAAAGTGGAGCCACACTTTAGAGTTTTCTATCTGGCATGGTTGGGTTTTTGTCATGAAAAATTAAAGGGTATTTCTGCTTCAAAATCACCTGTTTTGCTAGCAAGTATCGCCCACCCCACTGGTATAGAAACCGGATGTGACGTGACGCACCATTTGATCTTACGTGAATCTGTACCCGGTAGTGCCGTCCGGTTTCAGTCAGTGCCTATAAAGTCCCGAATTCGATGTCCATCCATAGTAGCAGGCTGGCTGCTTAGCAATATTACAATTTATTGCAGAATAGAGAAGATCATGCTTACCAACAACATATTTTGACAAACAAGGCATGAAAGTACCAATCCACAATTTGTATAATTACTATCTCTACAGTGTTTAAACGCAAACGTTCCTCTATTTTAACACAGCACGTAGCTACGACCCTCTGAAGGCGCTGACTAATGGTGAGCATAGGGAAAGGCATGGTGAAATTCCGGACGGACAACTGTTTTTACAATTTTAGATCCCAGCATGGACAGACAGCTCTTCCAAGGGAGAAGTGTCGCAAAAGTCACGTAAAAACAGATAGCTGATTAGGTTTAGTGCTTCACACGAATCAGATTACAGACATATTCTGTTAGACACAGGTTGCCACTCCGAGACACAGTGGCTCGGTTGGTAGAGTGGCTGTGCCAGCAACTTGAGGGTTCCTGGTTCGATCCTAGTCACGTCCACTGTGTCCTTGAGCAAGACACTTCCCCCTTGCTCCTGATGGGTCATAGTTAGGGCCTTGCATGGCAGCTCCCGCCATCAGTGTGTGAATGTGGAAATAGTGTCAAAGCGCTTTGAGTAACTCAAAGGTAGAAAAGCGCTGTACAAGTATAACCCATTTACCATTACTTTACACATACGCAGATATGAATATGCACACAACTCTTTCACGGCAAAAACGTAGCAAGAAGTCAAATATAAAATGACAGCCAATCGAGGATTTACGGATAGACAAATTTAGTTTTAACTCAAAGACAACTCATAATACAGACAACTTAAAAAACTCTGATTAGACACATACAGGGATGCAGACACACACATTAGTACGCAGACACGCAAATTGGATTACAGACATACAGATAGAGTGACGCATTTTCAAATAATAATTCTACAATAATATTTCCATAAAATAAGGCTTGGCGGATTTCTGCGCTCTATGAGTGCCTTTATAGCTTCGAATGCAATTCCAATTCCGGAGTGCAATTAGTCATTTTAATCAGCTATGGCTACAGGAGGAACCATTGAACTTCTTGCATTGAACACAATGTTGTTGATCTAGTTAAAATGATGTCAATTCCATCCATTCTATTGGCAATATAAACATAAAACATTTAACTGCAGAGGCAGTATTTCATTTATACATCAACATCCAGCCCAGTGTCTATCAAGTGGAAGTAAAAGTAAACTGTTGTCAAAACAAAATGCAAAACGGATGGAATGTGTTGTCATCCTATGACAAGCAGCAGATACATTTACAAGGGGGCATCATAAAGGGCAATCTCATCTTTGCCACAATCCGTGAGCCAGTGCTGGAGGATCCCTGTGACATCATTTTATGCTAAACAGCCAGAATGTGTATACTGCTTTTACGTGTCACAAATACGTATTTCTACAAATTTGAAAGCTAATTGAAGGCAATTAATTGTAGATTAGTAGACGCTGGAATTAAATTCAACCATTAAAAGGGGTATATAAGTAAAAACAAAACTACCCAAATGTTCATTGATTAGAGATAAATACTTTTAAAAAGGGTCATCCTGTGCAGTCCAGTCCAGTCCTTAAACCAGCTACCAGAAATCCACAAGGATGGAATTTTTATTGGCGCATTGCTCGCCAATGACCAACAAGTCTATGGCTTTTAACTCATTGTCCGAAACAGCTCTCTCAAGGCATCAAAAGGTGAAGTTTATGTAACATAATATAGCACAGCCACACTAGCTGCCATAAAACCATGACTCAGCTCAACGTCTACCTGATCTGAACCAACATTGATCCCCAACAACTCTTCAAAGTATTAAACAGGTTTATATGTGATTATAGTATATATATATATATTTATATATATATATTCTTATTCTCTTTTGCACACTCTAGGAGTCAACATGTGCATAGTCATGTACATAGTGTATATATATATATATATATATATATATATATATATATATATACATATGTATATGTATATATATCCCAGCCCCCATTTTTTGTATATATAGTTTTTCAAATCACCTGACATGCATACTGTGTGTATGTTCATAATTTTTTACGTATTTTTTTATATATATATATGTTACAGGTTATATATATTTTAGGCGCCAGCGCCCCCCGCGACCCCGAAAGGGAATAAGTGGTAGAAAATGGATGGATGGATGGATATATTTTATTGTTGAATGTATCAAATATGATGAATATTTAATGGACCACAATAGAAACAAGCCTTTTGGCTTTTTGTGTCATCCTTTTGCCTTTTTAAAGCGTTACGTGAATTCAAGTTTTTAAGATCTCAATAAACTTCTCAAACAATCAATCAATCAAAGCTGGCATTTGTTCCATATATACTATGAACAAGATCCTTTTGTTTGATTTTTTTTAACTCTGACATTCAATATTTATTCTCATAGCTGGTGTGTGATCCAAGCTAAAATCTAGTTAAAGGGTTCAGTCAGCATGCCATGGCAATAGTAGCTAATGCTGATACGAAAACAGACTGACCAACCCGTGTCCCACGCACATGCATAAACAATCAAAGATGCATACTGTACACACGACATTAGCACGGAGAATATCTCATCCACTTTGAGGCTTACATCTTTGCAACTACCAATGGAAATATTTAGCAGGGTTACGGTGGCAGAGGGGTTAGTGTGTCTGCCTCACATTACGAAGGTCCTAACTAGTCCTGTGTTCAATCCCGGGCTCGGGATCTTTCTGTGTGGGGTTTGTATGTTCTCCCCGGGTACTCCGGCTTCCTCCCACTTCCAAAAACATGCACCTGGGGATAGGTTGATAGGCAACACTAAATTGGCCCTAGTGTGTGAATGTGAGTGTGAATGTTGTCTGTCTATCTGTGTTGGCCCTGCGATGAGGTGGCGACTTGTCCATGGTGTACACCGCCTTCTGCCCGATTGTAGCTGAGATAGGCACCAGCACCCCCTGCGACTCCAAAGGGAATAAGCGGTAGAAAATGGATGGATGGATGGATGGACATTAGCTGGTGTTTCAATAGAAAATAGATTTTGAACACGTTTACCTTTCACCTCTGAAACGGTCAGTCTGTTGTTAATAAATGCTACGAGTAAGAATACAGGCACGTGTATTAAATATTCAAAATGCTTCATTGACATTGAACGCAAGTCAGTGTCATGTTTTCAGAAAGGGTACAGAAATACAGTTACACATGTGTATGTGCGCACATAAACATATGCTTGTGAAACTAGTGTCATGTTTTTAAAAGGGACAAAGAAAAGATTACGTACCACCAGACTACAGTGCATTTTTCTTGTTAAGGACCTCAGACTATTTCATACTTAAACATCTCTACGCGTGTGCATCCTTGGTCTTTTTCCAAAGTACCAACACATGAGAACATCAAACCACATCCCTAAAAATTTTGTCTTTTTATATAATTTTCTGTCAATTTGGGTTGAAGAGCAGTTTGTGCCTCATGAAGGAGACCATCAAAACTATGTTTACGTGGGTGTTTTTTTTTTTATTTAGTTCTCTACCACTTAACGTCTTAACATTTAGGATCCTATAGGAAAAATAAAACTGACATCTTACTGCATCCATCTTTGCCACCAAGAAGCCTTTTCTTGTCCAGTTGTACAATTCCTTGAAAAGACAAAAAGCCTGTTTGCCTTTGCCATCAGGACCTTCATTCTAGTTTGAATGTCTTACATAAACCCCATAAGAAAGTTAGATTCCAGTCCACATTTAACCCTTTTAAGGCTAGTGTTCAACTTTTATCAGCTGATCAACAATTTATCAAGGCTTGCTGGTGAAAAGAGGACTTACAGGCAGAGTTGGCAGAACAGATACTGGTGGGTTTATTCCAGGCAAGGATAAACACACACAAAGGCAGGCCAAACAATGGCAGAGGCAAGTAGGGCATTAGGAAATATGCAAGGTCAAAGATCAGACAGGGTACAGTAACAGAAAGTACAAAGATGCTAGGATGTGGCATGAATGGCAACAAACTCGCAACTAGACTGAAAGACAGAGGGATGTATAAAAAGCAGGTATTGAGCAGTGATGGGAAGCACCTGGGTAGACATTGAAAGACACTCATTGGAACACCTGGGCAAACATGACACAATGTGTTTAAGTTTAAACATTTAGTTTTTTTGACTCATTTATTTTCGCTTGTAAATCTCCACTAGCACAAATTGTAAATACAAAATATTGTTTTCCTTCTGGTAAAATAAAATACAAATGTTTAGGGGTGTATAGTGGGTCCCCATGTATTTGCGATTTGGCATTTGTGACTCCAGAAATGTACTGTTTTTTTTTTTTTTTTTTTTTGGTTAAAAAATTAATGTATCAAAAATCGACATTATATGGTCCTCTCAATTACTTTTTCTTTTTCCGTTTTGGTCTTAGACCATAATTACTAGGGGTGTGGTGAAAACTCAATTTGTATACGAATCAAATCGTTTACGTTGTGCGATTCAGAATCAATTCTCATTTTTAAAAAATCGATTATTTTTTTATTTTTCATTTTTTTTTTTTTTTTTTTTTTTTTTTAATCAACCTAACAAACCACTACACAGCAATACCATAACAATGCAATCCAATTCCAAAACCAAACCTGACCCAGCAACAGTCAGAACTGCAATAAACAGAGCAATTGAGAGGAGACACAAACACGACACAGAATAAACCAAAAGTAATAAAACAAAAATAAATATTATCAACAACAGTATCAATATTAATTATAATTTCAGCTTAGCAGTGATTAAAAATCCCTCACTGACATTATCATTAGACATTTATAAAAAGAACAATAGTGTCATAGTGGCTTACAATTGCATCGCATCTCATAAGCTTGACAACACACGGTGTCCAATATTTTCACAAAGGTAAAAAGAGTCATATTTTTGGTTTGTTTAATAACAAAATTACATTATTGCAATCAGTTGATAAAACATTGTCCTTTACAATTAGAAAAGCTTTTTTTTTTTTTTTTAAATCTACTACTCTTGCTAGCATGTCAGCAGACTGGGGTAGATCCTGCTGAAATCCTATGTATTGAATGAATACAGAATTGTTTTGAATCGGAAAAATATCATTTTTGAATCAAGAATCGAATCGAAAAAATCAATATATTATCAAATCGTGACCCCAAGAATCGATATTGAATCGAATCTTGGGACACCCAAAGATTCACAGTCCTAATAACTACCATAATTAGCAGAACGTGGAAAAATAGAAACATGGTAGAACAAGATAACCGCTGCCAAATATCTTTTCTAGCTTCTATCAGAAGCAGTTATGGGGAAATTACGGCCTCGGGGCCACATCCAATACCTTTAGTTACAATCAATTAAAAAAAAACAAAAAAAACTTGATGAATATATTTAAATTCTAATGCACAACAGTTCTGCATGAAATGGTTGTAAATGCTGCAAATGGTCCATAGAAAAAAAATCACACAAAGATTGACAGATCATATCGTATCTTATGTTGAACCTGCCTTTTAAGAGGCAGATATTTACACTCAGTGGGGGGGGGACAGCACCATCAACAAAAAGCAATGAGAGATCATGAGAGGATGGACTCATGAGGTTTCTCAAGACAGTGGAATTCTGAGTGTCGTGGAGAAGTGGCAACATCCTGAACACAAGTCTTGATTTGCTAAGCAGATGCTGCTCAATGCCAAATGGGTCATTACACTGACTTAACTGTGTTTGGTTCTGGCAATGAATTTTTGTGTTACTGTCTTTGTGTCATTCAGCAGACTGTGTTTGGTGATGTATTATACATCAGTATGTTTAATTGATGAGGACATATGGTGTTTCCGTATGGGAACGTCATTATTTTGTCTCAATATTGCAACCTGGAGAGATTGTGTTTCTTTGAGTAATGACTCAGTAATACTACATATTATTGTTTTCACATTTATCCAGTGGAAATTTGGAAATTGCATTTTCAACCAATAATCTCCTAACTTAAAAGACATACAATACATTTGGTCGATAGTCTCTCATTATTTTTTTATTGGTGGCAATAGTACTGTCATAAAAGAAGTAGCAAGAGACTCACGACCTGACCCAGCTTTTACTCCTGTTGCCAACACTAATGAATTGCAGGACTACCTATTTTTTTTTCAATTGTATCGTGACATATTAATAACGTATTTAATTTTTTTCCACAAAAACACTTGATGTGTCATCAAATGTTTTTGTGGAGAAAAGGGAATATGGTATACCATATTTCTCAAGTCAAAAGTCGAGATCACAGGTCAAACATGTCAAACACAAAACTTAAATTCTACACAAGGTTTCATCCACAAACACGGTGATCCCATGTTTGAAAAACAGCTTCTCTGCTGATTAATTTTTGGTCATTGAGAACGTAGACCTTCTGTGCCCCATCAGATTTAAGTACAGGTATTTCTCACTTTGTTGGTTTTATTATGTCTTCCCAGTGTGAATCACTTGGGGACAGCATCTCATAGAAAAAAAATAATAGAGGAAAAAGAGAAGGGAAAATTAGATCATAAAAGGCTAATTGAAAAAATTGACTATTCCAAGTTAAACTCTTTTGCAACACCCATTACAGACATTACATGGATCAAACTAAGGAGTTATTCTTAATTATAGTTTTACATTGTCCATCCATCCATCCATTTTCTACCGCTTATTCCCTTTCGGGGTCGCGGGGGGCGCTGGCGCCTATCTCAGCTACAATCGGGCGGAAGGCAGGGTACACCCTGGACAAGTCGCCACCTCATCGCAGTTTTACATTGTTTTGTATTTAATTTAGGGCTGAAACGAGCACTATTTTGACAGCGATTAGTGGACTAGTCACATTATTATTGGTTATTGTTTTGCCATCAGCTTTTAAATGTGTGCTTAATGTATTTTTAGACAACAATTAAGACAATAAAGATGACTACCGTGATTTCCAGACTATTAAGCGCACCAATTAAAAGTGGCGCTCGCCAAATTTTGGGACACATATTATTTTGGAGATATATTAGCTGCACACGCAGGTGTACACATTGAAACTGAAAAGTTTACACTGGCACTTGTGTTCATTCACCAATTTAACACGGCATACATGTAAACACGTACATTAAAATTGGCACAAATTAAAATGTTGTCATGATGACACAATACGTCTCCCAAAACACATGGAAATTCAGAAATAAAATCATTGATGTAATTTGGAAAGCCGGTAAACTTTATCACACAGCAGTACAAAACTTGAATATTTCCTAACTAATATTTACTAGACAACAGCTAAATTAATATTTTTTAAGAATGGCCAAACAAAAACAATAGCCTGAAACTCAAAGAGAATTATAGAAAGAATATCCAGGGGACAGTGTTTCTGAGAAGACGCTGTCATTGCCTGGTTTAACCCAAGTCTTTAAAGGCTTCCGCATAAAAAGAAAATGTCCTTTTATCTTTTTTTAGGTATGAATTGTGACCTACACTATGGCCTTGTTCACACTGCAGCTCAATTCTGATTTTGTTCCCCCCATGTGAGGTTTTCATGTCAATGCAAACAGTTCAATTATGTTTTTTTTTTTTTAATCCGACATAGGCCTCTTTCATTGGGTACATACATCAGATATGTATGCGATTTGACTGCAGTTTGAACAACCCGGTAGCGTTCATCCGTCATCATAAAGCGATAAGCATCAGTTTTCTTCACCTAAATCAAGGGTCGGGAACCATTTTTGGCTGAGAGAGCCAAGAAGCCAAATATTTTAAAATGTATTTCCGTAAGAGCCATATAATATTTTTTTTAACACTGAATTCAACTAAACACGTGCATTTTTAAGTAAGACCAACATTTCAAGTATAATAGGTCTCTTATTCTTTGTAATAACATTGTTATTCTGAAGCTAACTGTGGAGGGGGCGTGGCCTGTGGGCCTGCAGCGAAGTGGGGTGTTGCCAGGATCGGCCTCGAAATCAGCGACAGGTGCGTAGATGGCCCACTTGGGCCCTGTTATCTAATCACTTGTCACTCTCTTATAAGCTGCAGCCAGGAGAAGAGACAGGGTGAGAGCTGGAGCCAAAGCACGAGTGAGGGCGAAATAGAAAAAGACAATTACTAGAAAGCAACTGAAAAATAAAACAATATTGTAACCCTGAAACAGGCTCTCATGTCGGTGCTTGGTGGTCTGAAGAACCCCCAGAAAGGCAAGCCCCACACTAACCAATACTAAATAAATCACTTTTTACCATTAACGCAACTTCTTGAACAGGTGCGGTAGAAAATGGATGGATGGATTAAAAATGCATGAGAATGTTTTATATTTTGAACCTTATTTTTTAACACTGTGATTACAAGTGGAATTATTCACTACTTATTGTGTTAAGCAATGTCAGCTCAGATTTATCCGAGAGCCTGATGCAGTCACCAAAAGAGCCACATCTGGCTCACGAGCCATAGGTTCCCTACCCCTGACCTAAATAGACGGTTGCAAAAAAGGTAGTTTACAAATGAGCAGAAAACAGGCAAAAATAAATTGTTTTAGAAACATACATCAATGTTCCACCACTCCTCCTGTCTCTGACTGCTCGCCCACATGCTCTTCGGAGAAGGCGTCAAAGCAAATGTCTCACAAACTGCGAGAGCCAAACTGCTTGTCCTCTTCATTCTTAATGTTTTCTGTGCAATACATTTTTTTCTGAAAATGTTGACTTCGATTTTTCAAAATCCTTGAAATTGCCACAGATGTGCCAGGACCGAGACCTACTAAAATCGGAGCCATGTTATTTCTGTAAACACTACACCACGTGTGACAACATGACATCATGTGTGAGTTAGACATCGCATTTTTTTGTGTAATGTGAACGACTACATATTCAGATCGTATTTTACAAGAATATCTCACTCTTTAGTGTGAACATAGCCTAAAACTCAACTAAAATCTAGGAAAGGAACTCGATTGTAACTTGAGGACCACCTGTAGTCGGGACCGCTCGTCTGTGTATCGGTTGGGGACATCTCTGCGCTGCTGATCCGCCACCGCTTGGGATGGTTTCCTGCTGGCTCCACTTTGGGCGGGACTCTCGCTACTATATTGGATCCACTTTGGACTGGACTCTCACGGTTATGTTCGATCCATTATGGATTGGACTTTCACAATATCATGTTAGACCCGCTCGACATCCATTGCTTTCGGTCCCCTAGTGGGTTGGGGGGGAGTTTTTCCTTGCCCTTATGTGGGCTCTACCGAGGATGTCATTGTGGTTTGTGCAGCCCTTTGAGATACTTGTGATTTAGGGGTATATAAATAAACATTGATTGATTGATAGTCTTATGCCATTAGACAATCTGTGACAATATGTACATGAACACTCACAACTATAGCTATTTCGCTAGCTAGAATTTGTTTTGTGAATATGCACAGCAAATCATTTCTTGAAAATGCATCACATAGCCACCTGACCAAAATGTTGTTAGTGGTAAAACTTTTGATAACTCAAATGTTATGGAAGAAGTGCTTTTATTTCAGTGAATGAATTAAAGTAGTGTTGATACAATAGTAATTGATTCATGAAAACAATTAATTGATGAAAACAGTTGTGTCTTCTAAAATGTAAATACTATACTTTTTGACACTGATTATGATGATTGGGGCACCTCTCACTGTAGTTCAGCATCCCTAAAACCATTGCGAGTGAGTGTACATGTGCACAACATTGTGATTGTGGTCTGAAAGGCTGTGCGCTGAATGTGATGTTATTAGAAGTGGCGTAATGGTGCCATATTGTGTCACTTCTCAGCCACACACACTGAGACGCTCACATTAAGACGGACTAAAAATCACAGGCATTACACTTGCACATGCCTACAGAGTATAGTCATGAAATCACAAACACGCAAAGGCATGGTCACATGAACGATGCAACAAGTTTGTTTGTGCCTCCCCTTGTTTCTTAACCGATGCTAGAAAAAAATCAAATACACATCTATTCCAGTGTTTTTCAACCTTTTCTGAACCGAGGCACATTTTTTTCATTAATAAAATGCAAAGACATATAACCAGCAGAAAACATAAAACAATTAAACTCAGCAGCTGATATTGACAGTAGAAAGTAATTCTCTCAATTGTTGCATATGATTTAAAACCATAACCAAGCATGCATCACTATAGCCCTTGTCTTAAAGTAACTGTACTGTCACGACCTGTCACATCACGCCGTGACTTATTTGGAGTTTGTTGGTGTTTTCCTGTGTGTAGTGTTTTAGTTCTTGTACTGCGGTCCTATTTTGTTGTTGATTGTCATGTCATGTACGGATGTACTTTGTGGACGCCGTCTGCTCCACGCGCTGTAAGTCTTTGCTGTTGTCCAGCATTTATGTTTTTGTTTACTTTGCAGACAGTTCAGTTTTAGTTTTGTTTTGCATAGCCATTACTAAGCTTCATTGCCTTTTGTTTATTTTTGATTTAAACATTAGATACTTTTTTACCTGCACCCTGCCTCCCGCTGTCATCTGCATATTGTGATCACGACAAACCATGTTCCTGACATCTACAAAGCAATTAGCTACCTACTGCCACCTATTGATATGGAAGCGTATTACACAGTTACTCTGCCAAGCTGTTGACAGCACAGACAATATTTACTGGTTTGCAAAAAATATTCTTAACCCAATAGGTTAAATTACATAATTTCCCATGGCACACCAAACAATACAGTGGTTGGAAAACTCTGATCTATTCAACACAAAACATTTCCCTTGTCCTTTTAGTCCACACTGCTCATTTTACCCAACACAGATCAGAAACCAGTTCAAGGGAAAATCTATTTCTCTTTCCCCAGATTATCACGCTAAACCTTTTAGAAATTGGACCAGGCTGCCCACTCAATAGGATTGTATTGGAATGCAATAACCTGCTGAATGAAGCAGTGGGATATCATATAGAGGTAGAACTAAAGCTTGCTGGCCTGTCTAGTGAGCTGTAAGGATACCATTCTGCATTTTTAAACAAGGCCTCATTTGAAAATGTTTGAGAGTTTTCCCAGATTCCCTTCACTTCTTACACGAATGTGAAGTCTTGGATAACCGAAAACAGGGTTACGACGTTTCATTTTCTATCACAAAATACAACTGTAATCACAACAGGAGCAGTAGCTGTAAATGTGTTGGCCCTGCGATGAGGTGGCGACTTGTTCAGGGTGTACCTCGCCTTCCACTTGATTGCAGCTAGGATAGGTATAGCCTGACAGGGACAAGCTTCAAAAAAATGGATAGAATGTATTGAACCAAATTGGATTTGTAATCATGTTGTGCAGGTTAGAGAAACATATTTTCCAACTGCCTTACTGTGTCTCAATGCCCTTTCAGTCTCTTACTTTTCACATTGTCTTTGTGTGTGTGTGTGTGTGTGTGTGTCAGCTTGAAAATGCCATTTTCATAGATGTTCATAGGGAGGGTGGGTTTAGATTTTGGCATAAATAGTAGGGTAGTATTATTGTGACGTGTGTGTTTATGGCTTGTGTGTGAGCCCCTTGTGTGTCTGAGTGGGAGTGTGCCATGTTGGACTGCAGACCAACTTAGCAGCTGCTAATTAATTGACACAAAAATATGTGCATGTCATCTGCCCACGACACCACCCTGTGTTACAAGTCCGTATGTCTGTATATTTGGACCCAATGTCAAACTCAGGCAAACTAAAAGCAAACAAAAACTATTTAGAGATAGTACCATTGAAAACAACAGCAGACAAACGAGCCAACACTCGCTCAGAAATGGCGAGCAAACAGGAGGAATTGCATGACCAGGTCGGCAAATAAGGCAGCAGTTACAAGGTTTAATAAGGCTTACCGGTAATTACGAATTGGATTTGTTGCTGTGCCCCCGGAACACCAAAAATGGGCATTGGAAGAAAAGAAGAACATACAAAAGCATGACACTGTGACTCTATGTAACTCTCCTTTGGATACTCCGGCAGTTAAATCTCGGGATGTCTCCATAAATCGGCCATGGATTGATTAACGTGGACCCCGACTTATGTACTGTACTGGGCAATCTACTATTACAAGTTTCAATCATTGATTGATTAATTGATTGAAACTTTTATTAGTAGATTGCGCAGTACAGTACATATTTCGTACAATTGACCACTAAACTGTAACACCCCAATAAGTTTTTCATCTTGTTCAAGTCGGGTCCTTGCTAATCAATTCATGGCCACATATCATTATCGGACAATTTTTGTGAAAAAGTATACCAATTAATGCCTTTCAATGCCAAAAACAAACCTGATGCACTCTGGCTTAAAAGTTAACAGCTAACAGCGTATTAGTGATTGTCACACACACACTAGGTGTGGTGAAATTGGTCCTCTGCATTCGACCCATCCCCTTGATCACCCCCTGGGAAGTGAGGGGAGCATTGGGCATCAGCGGTGCCGCGCCCAGGAATCATTTATGGTGATTTAACCACCAATTCCAACCCTTGATGCGGATTGCCAAGCAGGCAGATAATGGGTTCCATTTTTTTATAGTCTTTGGTATGACTCGGCCGAGGTTTGAACTCCCAACCTACCGATCTCAGGGCGGACACACTAACCAGTAGGCCACTCAGTAGGTACCATACACAGTTTGGAGCCACTTCCTTAAGTTAATAATTTCCTTAATTGTGAAAAATAATCTGCATTTATTTCATAGATAACGCTATCACTGAAGGACAAGGCTATGCATAGTACCAAATAGGGGCAAGCCAGGAACAGGCAACCTAAGCGCTTAGCTAGACGAAAAGCAAGCTTGAAAGAACATACAACAATTGTGCTTTGTAAACTTTTAAGAGGTGCAGATGGAACTGCATTGCAGCAGAAATAAAGCGGTTATTAACATGGAAATAACAAGTAGATTAATAAGAGCAGTGGTCCACAAACTATGGCCCGCGCGCCGGTTTCGGCCCGCCAGCGTTCAAGATCCGGCCCGCAGGAAGTCCCAAATAAAAATAAAAAATAAAATCAATTTTTTTTTTTTTTTTTTTTTTTTTATCTGTCCTTTCTAATCCATTTTCTACCGCTTGTTGCTTGTTACCCTCAGAGTCTCCTAGCCGCTCAGGCAAATCACATTGTCTAAAAATGCATTTTCCAATTGATGAAGTGATAATATATATATATGTATATATATATATATATATATATATATATATATATATATATATATATATATATATATATATATGTATATATATATATATATATATATATATATATATATATATATATATATATATATATATATATATATATATGTATATATATTTATATATATATATATATATATATATATATATATATATATATATATATATTTATATATATATATATATATAAACAGCCCGGCCCCCGGCCAAATTATTTTAACCCAATGCAGCCCCCCGGTCAAAAGATTTGGGTACCCCTGAATAAGAGTCTTCGGACATGGTATCTCAACAACTGTTGGTGTGTACGTATGCAACAATAATAGATGTTGACTGTACAATTATAGTCAGAGAAATAAATATGCATTGAGTAATTTTAAAACAAATATGTATAAAACCACATTAAAGTTAAAGTAACAATGATTGTCACACACACACTAGGTGTAGTGAAATGTGTCCTCTGCATTTGACCCATCCCCTTGTTCACCCCCTGGGAGGTGAGGGGAGCAGTGAGCAGCAGTGGTGGCTGTGCTCGGGAATCATTTTGGTGATTTAACCCCCAATTCTTACCCTTGATGCTGAGTGCCAGGCAGGGAGGTTATGGGTCCCATTTTTATAGTCTTTGGTATGACTCGCCCAGGGTTTGAACTCACAACCTACCGATCTCAGGGGTTAAATATTTTGATGTGTCTGGAACTACCACTAATCAAATAATTACATCATACACAATAATATAAATATAAATAATAATATAAACACAAATGATTAGTATTGATAACTAAATAAATGAATGAATATTTGTATTAATAGTATAAGACTAAGATTACCTGCATTGATCCCCCAGGGGAAAAGGTTGCTCATTTGGGCCATAAACTTAAGTGTCATCAACTGTCATCCATGCCTATTTATTTATCTTTAATAATCTATTTTATGCTGTATTAATAACCGAAATGTACATGATGGTGTAGTGTTGTTATTCTACAAGCTATTGATTTGATGTTAGTGTTTTAAATTGGCTATATTACTTAACAATGCCAGGGCTTATATTAATACATATAATTGGTATAGAAATCGGTCGATCTCACTCATGGATAATCGGTATGTTAATTTGTAGCATAACTCTTGATGGGAACATCCCTACTTAGATGTGTTCTTTGTATTTAAAATCCAGCTGTTTTATTTAACATTTTTTGGCCCTGCTGACTCTTTCACACGCAGACAGATGCATTCGACCTCTCCTTACATGATCTTATGTGCTGCACTAATTTTACTCTTCACATTTTAATAAGAGAGATGAAAACGACTGATCATCATTTTGGATGTTGAGGGGAAAAAGGGAGTCCCTATGTTTTAAAGAGCAAGTAAATTCCTATCATATTGATGAATGAACTGTTGTTTACACTGTGTAGACATAACATGTTTATCATAAATGTTTGTGAGGATAAAATTGTGGCCAAATACTACCTGGAGGCTTCTGTTTTAAATACGACATCAGTTGCAGGGAAAAAAATTGCCCTCAAACGACCTCACTCCTTCCACCACTGCCCAAGGCAAACATCTGACACAGCCTTCAGAAAATTGGGCTGCTGTACTCACTAGATTTTCTCATCTTTATTCAAAATGAATGAAAGCTTAGCTGACATGTTAACAAACATGTTGGTAAACAATTGCATGGCCAAATTGAAATCTTAAAAGATCAAATAAATAATTTTCAGGGCACTCAGTCGCATGCTCATCAACTTAGATCCGTCAGGTCTAGTCTAATCTAATCAAAGAATACAATGATCTGGATGAATATGAACATCCATGTATTTGCAATGCTCCCTAAAATACTTTTGTTGACATAAGCATTATTAAATACACAAAAAAATACATGGGGTTCACAACTACAAAAGCCCTTTGGAGAGTGCAGATCACTGCTAGGCCCTTCCTTTTAATAGTAAAAAAAAGTACTCACTACAGACAGTGATTCGGGAAACCCCACAAAATATAATCATTTGTTCCTGATCCCATTTGTGACATTTTCTTAAAGTTTAATCAGAATGTGCCCATAACTTTTAGGGCTATCAGTAGCGGAATGAAAGGAACAGAGCAAAGCCTTTTGTCATTAATCCACAGTCTTTGTCTCTGTGGGTGGAAGTGGGGCCATAAACATACACACATAGGGTGAAGCTCACAATTTAAACATAGTGCAACACATAGGAGAATAAATTATCCGGATCAGCCCGAAAATGTAATTGGTTGTTCCTTAACCCATGTAGGACAATTCCTTAAAAGTAGTACATCGCTTACATTTAGGCAAGTTATTCTGCCATAGCTACATTACGGCGGAGAGAAAGAAACAGAGTGAACACTCTTGTCAGTCATCCACTGTCTTTGTCTTTGCTAGGACGTTGTCAAGCACACCCACACACATACATACATACAAACATAAATGAGTGTGTGGCTAATTGCTTTATTTATGGCTTACGGTTGGATTGGAATTTATGATAGTATTTCCAATGGGACAGGTGTTTACTTTGCAATTACAATCTGT
Source organism: Nerophis ophidion (assembly GCF_033978795.1). Lineage (NCBI taxonomy): Eukaryota > Metazoa > Chordata > Actinopteri > Syngnathiformes > Syngnathidae > Nerophis > Nerophis ophidion. The sequence continues at coordinate 60,175,989 of NC_084615.1, read as the reverse complement.
CAAGACAGTTAGCGTTGCACTTTTGAAGTTCCATCCATCCATTTCTACCGCTTATTCCCTTTGGGGTCACGGGGGGTGCTGGTCCCTATCTCAGCTACAATCGGGCGGAAAGCGGCGTACACCCTGGACAAGACACCCCATCATCGCAGGGCCAACACAGATAGACAGACAACATTCACACTCACATTCACACACTAGGGCCAATTTAGTGTTCCCAATCAACCTATCCCCAGGTGCATGTTTTTGGAAGTGGGAGAAGCCGGAGTACCTGGAGGGAACCCACGCAGTCACGAGGAGAACATGCAAACTCCACACAGAAAGATCCAATGTACACTATATTGACAGGGATTTTTTTAGTCCGCTGTGTTTCGACTGATCTTCGATGAGGTGGTGACTTGTCTAGGGTGTACCCCGCCTTCCGCCCGATTGTAGCTGAGATAGGCACCAGCGCCCTCTGCGACCCCAAAGGGAATAAGCGGTAGAAGATGGATGGATGGATGTTTCGACTGATATCCAATATATGGCATCATGGAAACCCTAACTATTACCACCCTGATGTTATGTGTGAAAGTAAAATTTTCGACAAATGTGTGTGAAGCTGTGACACATCAGGATATGTGTGTGTGTGTGTGTTTGTGTACGTGTGCTTGCGAAGGTGAGTGTGACTATTGAAAGTTTGATTTTGTCTGTCAAAAAAATAACTCAAATCGATGATCAATCAATGACGGCAGAAGGTCAAGCCAAAATATTTGTGTGTATTTTACTTTTGTTGGTCTTACGATATCCAAAGAAGGCCAATATATGTGTGGTCCCATTCCAATCTCATCCACTTTATTTATAAAGCACATTTAAACAACAAAAATATGTCCAAAGTGCTGCGCAAAAAAATTAAAAACAAGATTCAAATACTATCCTTAGCTCTACCAATGAATAAATAAACACTAAATAAATAGATATTAAACTAATATAAAAACAATATAAAACTAAATATGACTAAAAACGATTTTAAAGGGTAAAACCAATTAAAACAATAAATAAAAACACAGAGGACAACTCAACTCATGTAGTGTTAAAAGCCAGAGAATACAAGTGGGTCTTAAGACAAGACTTAAAACACTCCAATGTGGGAGCAGTTCTAACATGGAGAGGCAGAGTGTTCCAGAGTTTAGGGCCGACCACAGAGAAGGCCTTGTCTCCCCTGGTTTTAAGTTTCGTCTTGGGCTCGGATCTCAGAGCGCCCGCAGGAGTGTACATTTGGATGAGGTCCGAGATGAGATAATGAGGTGCCAGTCCATGCAAAGCTTTAAAACCAAACAGCAACATTTTAAAATAAATTAAAAAATTAACAGTAAGCCAGTGCAAAGTCTCAAGAATTGGAGTTATATGCTGGCGTTACCTGGTCCCTGTTAGAAGTCATGTTGTCGCGTTCCTGACTAACTGCAACCGGGAGAGAGCTTTTAGGCTAATGCCAGCATAAAGTGCATTGCATGCACGACTTGTTCAAAAAGGGTAAAAGATAAAACGGTTTTACTTTTGCTAAAAGACGAATATGATAAAAAACGATTTTAAATGCCATTGAATTGTTTGTGAAGTTTAAAATCACTGTCTGTAGTGACGCCAAGGCTGGTGACATTGGGACGCACATCATTCTGCAATGGTCCCACTACTAACCACATTGTGAAGTATGCGGATGACACGAGAGTGGTGGGCCTCAACCGTGACAACAATGACATCGTCTACAGGAGGGAGGTAAAACATCTGGTTGGCTGGTGCAGAACCAACAACCAGTTCCTGAATGTCAACAAGACCAAGAAGATCATTGTTGACTTCAGGAAGCACCAGTCCAGCCACGCTCCACTCTACATCAATGGCACAGCGGTGGAGATGGTAAGCAACAGCAAGGTCCTGGGGGTGCAGATAAATGACAATATAACTTGGTCCCTACACACCGGATCTTTTTCAGCAACGCATGCACTTTTTGCATCAGATGAAAAGAACACAGCTCCCTCCCCCCATTCTCACCACATTCTATAGAGGCACCATAGAGAGCCTACGGACCAGCAGCATCGCTGTCTGGACTGGAGCCTGCAATGCCTCAGACTGGAAGTCTCTCCAGAGTGGTGAGGACGGCGGAAAAGATCATCAGGGCTCCTCTTCCTCCTATCCATGAGATCGCAAAAAGCCGCTGCCTGACCAGGGCTCAGAAAATCTGCAAAGACTCCTCCCACCCCCACCAAGGACGGTTTTCACTGCTGGACTCTAGAAAGAGGTTCCGCAGCCTCCGAAGCTGAACCTCCAGGTTCTGTAACAGCTTCTTCCCTCAGGTCCTAAGACTCTTGAACGCATCATAACAAAATTATCCCCTCAACTCCCCCCAATAAGGAATAACTTGCTGGAATAAAAAAGACAATATAACATACATCCATAAACGTGGACGCATGTGAAAAAGTACAATATGTTTATCTGTACAGTGATCTATTTATTTATTTATTTATTTATATATATATATATATATATATATATATATATATATATATATATATATATATATATATATTTATATTATTTATATATATTTGTTTTAATTATATATGCACCTTTTTGCTTTTTTTATTCTGCACTACCATGAGCTTATGCAAAGAAATGTCTTTCTTATCTGTGGTGTAAAGTTCAAATTTGAATGATAATAAAAAGGAAGTCTAAGTATAAGTCAGTGATGGCCGAACCATGAACTAAAATTTCCGTTTTTCCCTCATTCATTATTAAACAATTCTGGGCCAACCAAGCCTTGACGTCGCATAGACAGTTGAGAAGGAGTGTCAGGGTTCCGTGGCCTTTTGAAATCGGCATATAAATTTGGCAATTGTCTGCATCGCCCCGCTGGTCTCAAGCTTCTCTTCCAATCAAGCAGATGAGTCAACAATGTACATTTCGATTTGTGATACTTAATTCAGAGTGGTACAATGGTCTCCTTATTCTCATATCAATGGATGTTTCCAGATGTCTCAATTGAGGCAGCAAGAATAGACTTGATATCTTTCTGAAAGTTTCTTCTCAAATTATTTTCTGTGTGGTGTACGATGCAGCCAAATTTCAAGTGGAAAATAATTTTTAACTTCCAGGGAGGCTGGACTTAATGCATAGAGTCCATTAAGTCATAAGTAGTAGCAAAAGTATTTAAGTCAATGGGAGAATACGCCAAAAGCCTGAGTGCATACTGAACTGTTTTCCCAGCAGGCACAATACATTAAAACAATGTTAAGAACTTGATGAATTGAGCATCTCAAACTTAACATTGGAACACCGTGTTTTTCACAACGTTTAATCAATGTTGGGTTCTGTCGTTGATTTGACCATTTTTTCTTTTTTCCCCAACCAATATTCAACAACACAAATACAATGTTTAAACAACATACTTTCTCACGACGTCTATTCAATATCCGGTTTTGACGTTGATCTGACCTTTTAAATTTGGTAATTTTCCAACCAACAACTGGGATGTAACGTTAGGCATCAATGCTTGTACAATTTACAAATGCAACTATATTGCAACGTTGTTTCAAACCCAGTTTTAAAGGACATGTATGATAATCAACGTTGTATCAATGTCTTATGCCTGCTGGGCTGGCTCTTTTTCTCCTTATCTTCCTTGTCTCCGGAGTTCAGACAAAGATGTCATCAACTACACTACCTTCGCTGAAGTAAAATAGGCGGTGGGGTTCTTCAGACATGAAATTGTTGCCAAAGCTATTCGCCACTTTGTCGCCTTGGGGCAGAAACAATGTTCCACATCCTTTGTGATCCCTGGCCAAGGAAAAAAGCGATCTTGAAAAGGAAAATGAAAAGAGTTGGAGAAGGTGCCCAGTCATAGTGCACGCTCCTCCAGTCCTCTCTCCTCCTGGCACTGACACAACTCATTACTCATCTCATTATGGCCAGCACTTAACCTCTGTGTGTACATGTGTGTTCTTATGGCAATGACTAACTGTATAAACATGCAAGTGTGTTTACATGCTTTCAGTGTTTCTCGATGTGTTTCTGTTACAAGCCTCCTTGGGAGAAGAAAACATTCTGCCTCTTCCCACCCGATGCTGCAAATATAAAAATAGTACCATTTGTCTATAACATTGTTATATATACACACCTCTTTATACCACAGTATCATTAACACTGAAGGGGAACTAGAGTGTCTGCCCTGAGATCGGTAGGTTGTGAGTTCAAACCCCCAGCCGAGTCATACCAAAGACTATAAAAATGGTACCCATTACCTACCTGCTTGGCACTCCGCATCAAGGTTTGGAATTGGGGTTAAATCACCAAAACATGACTCCCAGGCGTCTCCACCGCTTCTGCTCCCCTCACCTCCCAGGGGGTGATCAAAGATAATGGGTCAAATGCAGAGGGTAATTTTGCCATACCTAGTGTGTGTGACAATCATTGGTACTTTAACTTATTTTTGAAATTTGGCCTCTTTCACAATCCCTATGCAAGACAAGAACACACATTTTTCTTCTCATATGCATTGTAACTTTATAAAATAGGGCAAGCACAACGTGGCTAAAAAAGCAGCTAATGGCAGTAATCTATTGCGCCCATAAAGCCTTTTGAAGAAACTTAAAAAAAAAAACACCAAAATAATACATTTGCATATTGTTACCTAAATATTAAGCAAGGATTAGCAATTTTGTTACTATTAGCGCAAAAGCAGACACGTTACTTTTAGCCGCGCCGTGATCACAGAGAGCTAACGAGCTTATACAGCAACAATATTGACATACTGAGATGCTACTGCTGCTGTTACAGCGCCTCAGAGTTGGTGGCTCATAAAACGAGAAGTTGGTTTACTTATACTTAAAGATGGTGAGAGATCCACAATAATATGCTTGTTTGCAGCACCCATTCTGTTTAACATGCATGGTTAATTCTTCATCTGAACAGGAATATATTAACATACAATCAGTGCGCATCTAACAGAAAGCAGACATTGTACAGTAATTATCTTATGTTTGGAGTTTGTATTTTTTGTTCAGCATTTAGCAAAACTGCTACATTATGCTTAGTGTTTCACGAAGGCTGGATCTGTTTTGCCCACAGTTTCTAAACGTATTATTTACAGCAGTGGTTCTCAACCTTTTTTCAGTGATGTACACCCGTGAACATTTTTTTCAATTCCAGTACCCCCTTATCAGAGCATAGCGTTTTTGGTTGAAAAAAAGAGATAAAGAAGTAAAATACAGCACTATGTCATTAGTTTCTGATTTATTAAATTGAATAACAGTGGAAAATATTGCTCATTTGTAGTGGTCTTTCTTGATCTATTTGGAAAAAAAGATATAAAAATCACTAAAAACCTGTAGAAAATTAAACTAGTGATGCAATTATAAATAAGGGATTTCTACACATAGAAGTAATCATCAACTTAAAGTGCCCTCTTTGGGGATAGTTATAGAGATCCATCTGGATTCATGAACTTAATTCTAAACATTTCTTCACAAAAAAAAAAAAATCTTGAACATCAATATTTATGGAACATGTCCACAAAAAATCTGTCAACACTGAATGTTGCATTGTTGCATTTCTTTTCACAGTTTATGAACTTACAGTCATATTGTGTTGAAGTATTATTCAATAAATATATTTATAAAGGATTTTTGAATTTTTGCTATTTTGAAAATATTTTTAAAAAATCTCACGTACCCCTTGGCATACCTTCAAGTACCCCCAAGGGTACTTGAAGGTATGCTGATCAACAGTAACATCTTTGACAATTTGCATGATTTTGTAAGTGTCCACGTTTTTAATATGGTGCTGGAATACCCATGATTTCAGCCTTTCAAAGCTTCTCTTAGACCAGCCGTTTTTGACCAATACCTCGGTATTGGTCAAATCCTAGTTTCGGCCCTGGCCATGAGTAGTAGTGTTGTTAAATGGAAAAGCACACATTGGGATGTGACTGAAATGAACACACTGCTGTATGACAAACATGTGAATATTACGATTGTGCATTACATATATACATAGTGTGTATGGAAAAACAATAACGCTTTTTTTAAGTGCTTTATAGGCGAAATAGAGTGACTCCCATTGGCTCCATTGTTAGTGGACTCTTGCTAGTGTTTTTTTTTTTTAATGATATAAAACGTGTGTTTGTCTGACATGATTGTGAATGAAAGGCAATATTCCCCCGAACAAGTGTAGATCCCTTCTACAGAAAATATAGATCAACTTACAAAAATATATATTTTAAAATGTTTTTAGGCTGTAGCATAAAAAAATTAAATTAAGTTTGTTTGAAATTCCCCAAAAATATATCCTTACAAAAAATGTTTTTGAATAAAAGATACTGGAAAAAAACAAAAAACTTAATAGTAAGGCTACTGTGATACCCCGCCTCGGGTGAAGGTAATAAAACATTTGCAAACCAAACTTTCAAACCAAGGATGGCAAGGCACGCAGTTGGTAACAGTGTACAAAAATGTATTGAAATCCCAAAAGTGTCAAGAGGTGAACAACAGGAAGAAACAAAGCACCCACAATCTGTAACAGTAATAAATAGAGGCAATATTAGTATTGTATATTATATATAGTACATTTATATTCTAAATATATTTCAATATCACATGCGTTAAATAGGTCTAAATAAATCAAAACAAGCATATTAAAAATAATCAAAATATAAATCATCCATTATAATAAAATACATGTATTCGGTCAAAAGTCAATAATCAGATACGTCAAAGTAAAGAATTAGATAATCAAAACAGATTTAGCCAAATCAATTAGCTGGGGATAGGTTGATTGGCAACACTAAATTGGCCCTAGTGTGTGAATGTTGTCTGTCTATCTGTGTTGGCCCTGCGATGAGGTGGCGACTTGTCCAGGGTGTACCCCGCCTTCAGCCTGATTGTAGCTAAGATCGGCACCAAAGGGAATAAGCGGTAGAAAATGGATGGATGGATGGAATTAGCAATCAACAAAACTAATTTAACCGGTTACAACACAACAGAATCTCATCACCAAAATAAACATCTCAGTAGATGCTTGATGCATGGAGACCAAACTCCTGCTCAGGACAGAAAACCTCCTCTGGCAGTCAAAGACAGCAGACTGTCAGAAAAATGGCATTTCCCACTTAAATAGCCCATAGCCCCCCCCCACTAGCTAAGACCAGTTTGACAGGGGGAATTAAGAAAACAGTTATTTTGTAAATTACACCATAAATAACCATCACATGTCTAAAAAGTATTCACATTGTACCTGTGCATGTGTATAGCAATCATTTTTGTACACAGTGTATTCAAGCTTGGACAACACAACTTTCAAATGTCCACTGTCCCTCTGCAACACCCAGCTCCTGAAAACCATGGTTCGGCCCAAATTAGGCCTAATTAGTCAAAGCAGGTGTGCTCACCTACATAAAGCCTTCAGCCCCACCCTGACTCTTTTAGCCACCCATTCAGAGCCATGGTGAGTGACAGCTTTACAATTTGTTTGTTGAGCATGCTTTCCACTGACTAAAAAAAAAATGCTTTTCACTGACTAACACGATTGAATGTTTGTAGTTTGTCCATGTTGAGCTTTCTAACAAATGTCCACGGTTTGAGAAGAAGTTTAAGGGCAAACAAAAGTGGATAATACAATTTGTACTAATTTTATAATCAGAACGAGGGAGTCAGGATCAATGGCTACAATGAACATTTTTTTATAGTGCACAACTTTTCGAAGCTGGGTTTAAAGCATGATGCTGATAAAAACATGTTACCTGGGGTCACACGGACTGTCGGGTCATCACCCTCGAAGAAGGGTTCACCCCACTGACCTAGCTGAATGTACCAGGAATTGCAGGCCGTGTTTCATGAGGTAGTGTGGTTTGTTTGGTTGTTTTCAATCGATCGTATGAACCATAGATGTGTTTACCATCTAAGTTGTCAAGTCAATTGTAATCATAGAATTTAATAGTCATGTTTGTGTTCTCGGCAGGTACGGTGAAACAGGGGTTAGTGTACAGGTGCTGTTCATATTATTAGAATATCATGAAAAAGTTGATTTATTTTAGTAATTATATTCAGAACGTGAAGCTTACATATTATATCAATTCATTACACACATAGTGATATATTTGAAATGTTTATTTCTTTAAATTTTGATGATTAGTACTGACAATTACTGAAAATCCCAAATTCAGTATCTCAGAAAATTAGAATATTAGTTACGGCTAGTACTGAAAAGTATGAACATGGAAAGTTTCAGCATGTACGGCAATCAATACTTAGTTGCAGCTCCTTTTGCCTGAATTGCTGCAGCAATACGGCGTGGCATGGAGTCCAGCAGTCTGTTGCACTCCTCAGGTGTTATGAGAGCCCAGGTTGCTTTAATAGTGGCCTTCAGCTCTTCAGCATTGTTGGGTCTGGCATCTCGCATCTTCCGCTTCACAATACCCCATAGGTTTTCTATGGGGTTAAGGTCAGGTGAGTTTGCAGGCCAATCAAGAACAGGGATACCATGGTCCTTAAACCAGGTACTGGTAGATTTGGCACTGTGTGCAGGTGCCAAGTCATGTTGGAAAATGAAATTTTCACCTCCATAAAATTGGTCCGCGGCAGGCAGCATAAAGTATTCTAAAACTTCCTGGTAGACTGCTGCATTGGCCCTAGACCTCAGGAAACACAGTGGACCAACACCAGAAGATGACATGGCACCCCAGACCATTACCGATTGTGGAAATTTGACACTGGACTTCAGGCAACGTGGATTCTGTGCCTTTCCTGTCTTCCTCCAGACTCTGGGACCTTGATTTCCAAAGGAGATACAAAATTTACTTTCATCTGAAAACATAACTTTGGACCACTCAGCAGCAGTCCGGTCCTTTTTGTCTTGAGCCCAGGCGAGACGCTTTTGACGTTGTCTCTTATTCAAGAGTGGCTTTACACAAGGAATGCGACAGCTGAAGCCCATATCTTGCATACGTCAGTGCGTGGTGGTTCTTGAAGCACTGACTCCAGCTGCAGTCCTCTCTTTGTGGATCTCCCCCACATTTTTGAATCGGTTTTGTTTGAAAATCCTCTCCAGGGTGCGGTTATCCCTCTTGCTTGTACACTTTTTTCTACCACATATTTGTCTTCCCTTCGCCTCTCTATTAATGTGCTTGGACACAGAGCTCTGGGAACATCCAACTTCTTTGGCAATGACCGTTTGTGTCTTGCCCTCCTTCTTTAAAGTATCAATGGTCATCTTTTGGACAGTTGTCAAGTCAGCAGTCTTCCCCATGATTGTGTGTCATACAGAATCAAAACGAGAGACCATTTAAAGGCTTTTCCAGGTGTTTTGAGTTAGTTAGCTAATTAGAGTGTGGCACCAGGTGTCTTCAATATCTGACCTTTTCACCATATTCAAATTTTCTGAGATGTTGAATTTAGGGTTTTCATTGGTTGTCAGCTATAATCATCTCCTTTTTGGAGTCTGTTTGGAATGAATGTATACATTCTACAAGTTTGACTTTCTAAACGGTATTAATGAAATAAATAAATGTTTTCATGATATTCTAATAATATGACCAGCACCTGTATGTGCCTCACAATACGAAGGTCCTGAGTAGTCCTCTGAGTTCAATTCCGGGCTCAGGATCTTTCTGTGTGGAGTTTGCATGTTCTCCCCGTGACTGCGTGAGTCCCCTCCGGGTACTCCGGCTTCCTCCCACTTCCAAAAACATGCACCTGGGGATAGGTTGATTGGCAACACTAAATTGGCCCGAGTGTGTGAATGTGAGTGTGAATGTTGTCTGTCTATCTGTGTTGACCCTGCGATGAGGTGGCGACTTGTCCAGGGTGTACGCCGCCTTCTGCCCGAATGCAGCTGAGATAGGCTGCGGCCCCCCCCTGACCCTAAAAAGGGACAAGCAGTAGAAAGTGGATGGTTTGTGTTCTAATTAGACACATGGGGTTCTCTTTTAAACACATTTGTTGTATCAGCATGGACCCATAGATGCTCCTGAATGCCCCCTGTGGGTGCAAGTACAGTTAGATGTCATTTGTTTCATGTACTCCAGGAAATACTTGAGGACATGGTTTGTTTAAACAATATTTGGCCTAACCAATGTGAAATTTGTGTATTTAAGCATGTGCCGTGCACAGCGGTGTTTGTGTACTTGTTTGTGGGGTAAGGATGTCATATGTTGCTGTCGTGCTAGTAGTGATATCTCCAGGCTCATCAGAGCTGTTAACTCTGCAGTTTTATTGTGTGTGTGTGTGTGTGTGTGTGTGTGTGTGTGTGTGTGTGTGTGTGTGTGTGTGTGTGTGTGTGTGTGTGTGTGTGTGTCCCAGAGTTCATTTATGTCTGGCATGCCGAGCTAAATGTCCTGCAGGACTTGGCTGTGTGCTATAGTCATAAGATGCTTCATCCGAGTATAATGTGGGCATCCGATTCTGTGTTGTGTTTTCATATCTCTGTGTATGAGCGTGTGAACAACTGTGTGCTGCATTTTATTGCAGTTTGAAGTAATGTCATGATGGCTTTAATGGTAGTGTGCTTTAATCGCCTTTCGGTTAGGTGTTACTCATGTCCTGCACCAAGTGTCCACGAGGTGGCTTTTATAGCAGCACAAAACACCACGAACAACATCCAAATCTGTCTGCACAATTTGTTACTATTTAAAAGGCAATTTTAATATGATAAATATTAGTACAAGTGTTTTACTTTGATATTTGTCAAGTCAAAAGACAGAGCAGAAAAAAACACCACTGATTTGCAGAGCACACTCCAGGCCTGAAGGGGCAACAGTGAGAGCTGAGGGCTGAACATCTCCACCTGCTACCACCAGATTGGCTTGATTGACTTCACCTGTTCACCTGCTCAGAGCACATGCTTAAAATGTTTGAGCTTCAGTCAGTCACCCCTTTTGACATGCTGCTGAGAGGAAGGAAGACAGCTCTTGTGTGGACTCAGAAGACGCAACTGGTGAGAAAACCAAAGGAAAAGTGTTTGTTTGGACTGAGGGGAACGTTTAAAGAAAATAATTTCAATGATGTTTACAAATTGTTTAAGTTGACTGAAAGTAAATTTAGAAGTTATCAGTGATGTTTAAGTTTATTCTTGGATTGTTTGAATTTAATTTCATTGATATTATTGGAAATATTTAAGTTTATTCGTAAACCTAATCCCTATCAGTGGAAATTAATTTTGTTTGGATTGATTTGAAAAGAAAGCAAAGCATGTATTTTGATGTATGTTTATGAAACACTGTTCTTTTTTTTTTCTGTTTAAGGTTATCAACCTAATCGCCTATCCTACTATCCAGCTAATCGGCTATTCTAATCGGCTAATCAACCCACCACTAATCAACTATTATACTATTTAACTAACGACTATTCATTCATTTCATCCATTAATTTACGCCGAAACCCAGTTCATTTGATTGCTTTGAATCAAATATCAATAAATCACAAGGAACGAAGATTGCGTTGTCCCTTTGTGTCCTTTTTGAGTTCCACTGGCCCTTTCAAGTTTGGGCACGGCTGCAAAAAAACCTGAAAAACTTGACAATATTAATTATTAAAATATTTAAAATATTTGGCCATTTCAGTACTAACCAGTGATTGGATTTGAATTGCTATTTTGAAATTACTGCAAGTCTCAAACCGCCAAAATAATTGTGATGGTTTCTTCAACTACAGACTCTGTGCTTCCCAGTGATATATACTCGTGTAGGTAGTGAGGTTGTACGGTATACCGGTATTAGTATAGTACCGCAATAAAAATGAATCATTTTCGGCATGATAACGTCTCTGAAATGTACCGGTCTCGCACCCCCACGCGCCTGCATCCAAGTCACGTTGTGACATTGGTGGTTTACGAGCAGAGGAGCATGTTCGGCGGCACACAATCACAGAGTACTTACAAGCAGACACTGTGTGTGGAGAGAAAAGGGAGAACGGACAAGTTTTGGCTTGAAATCTAACGATAAACGATAAAACACTGAAAGGCCCTCACAAAGAGGTTCTTTAATACATGGCTAGCTAGCTAGCAGCTAACGTCCATCAGACGTCGGCAGGGTTTCAGCTACTTCTAAATCACTAATCCTCACCTCCATGGAGACAAATAAAATAAGTTTCTTACAAGTATCATCCCTGCAGGAAGAGGCATAGCTAAACATGCTTCACTGCTCACCGGCATCAAAATGTAAACAAACGCCATTGGTGGATCTACATCTAACATCCACTGTAATTATATCAAGTACAGGAACATATCTAGTTGATAATAATATGACTATTTTTTGGCATTACAACATCTTTTTTTTTTTTTTTTAAATGTATATTACCGGTATGTTTATAAACTCAGGAAATACATCTCTGGACACATGACGACTTTGAATATGTAACTCCCAAATGTGTGGTATCATCTAAAACTTTGATGTAAAGTATAAAACAGAAGAATAAGTGATTATTACATTTTAACAGAAGTGTAGACTGAACATGTTAAAAAAGAAAATAAGCAGATAAAATAAGTAGATAAATAAATAATATTCTACCACTTGTACCTAATGTTGACAAAATAATAGAATGATAAATGATATATGATACTGCATACATCAGCAGACTAATTAGGAACCTTTGTTTATTTACTACGAAGACAAGTTGTTTAGTATGTTCACTATTTTATTTAAGGACTTAACTGCAATAAGAAACATATGTTTAATATCCCCTAAGATTTTTTGTTAAAATAAAGCCAATAATGCAATTTTTTTGTGGTCCCCTTTATTTAGAAAAGGACCAAAAAGTACAGAAATAATTTTAGTACCGGTACCAGTACCAAAATATTGGTATCGTTACAATACTAAAAAGTAGGTTAGCTCATTTTTGAATAGTTCGATTTTAACCTGGCATAATTAAATGCTGGGATTCCAGGTCTCTAATCACAAATTCACCACATTTTGGATGTGAAGCTTGTCTTTTGGGCATCATGTCTCATCAAAATGCACTCAAACTTCTCCACGGATCTCTGCATGTAATTGGCTTCACGGTAGCGTCAGTAGAATTCTGTATGTTGACGTGACATTGCAGTTAAATGGAGAAGACAAATCACCCCTCATGTTCATGACCAGGGGAGACGGTGGTGAATGTTCAGCATTATCAGTTCTGACTGCTGGAGACAAGTTGGGAGCTGTTGTAAAACACCTGCTAAATGCTCAAGTCTGACTGCATAGTGGCTGATTTGTGTACCACAGACTAGAGTGCATAGTTCTGGCTTGGTACTATACTGAACTTTAAGGACCGGGCATGCTACTGTGACACATACAAAATAGATGGATACAATCCATGTAGATCCCTCCTTTGCTTTATTTGCTACCAATCAGCATAATGTATATGATCATGTGATTCAGGCAATTTAAAGAGAGTCACATGACATTAACATAGCAATGTAGCTCGGCATCCTCTGCAGTAAACATTTGTGTTTTGAATACGAGTGTCATTTCTTCCCAGGAGGATATCACAAAATTCAGTACATATCTTACATTTAAGCAACATTTTTTATTACAGTATATAGTCCCACATGACCAAACTATACCAATCTATCTTGTACTGTGAATACTTTTGGAGTAGGTCGCGTATTGTATAGCAATAGAAGTTTTACCGAATTTTTCGGATTATAAATCGCAGTTTTTTTCATAGTTTGGCCGGGGGTGCGACATATACTCCGGAGCATTTTATGTGTGAAATTAACACATTACCCTAACATATAAAATATTATTTATTTCATTCGCGGAAGAGACAAAGAAAATGTCGGCAATCCTCACACACACGTCAGCAATCGTCACACATACGTCAACCAATAAGAATTCGGCGGGGGAGGGTCATGGCAGAAGTGCATTGTGGGTCAAGGGATGCTAACTGCTATATGCTATATGCTACTGCCGTAGCTATTACAATGGTACAATTTTAACGTTGGCGGTAACTTAGAAAAATTGAGAAGGGCTGAACAAAAACGGCACCGGAAAGGAAATAATGTACTGCAGTTTACAAGCTGGACGTAGTTAAATATGCAGCAGAAAACGACGAGAGGAAGCGGCGCATACCTATGGAGTTGGCAGAGTTGTTTAGAAGTGACATCGAGGAAGAAGATTTCATCGGATTTATCTATTAGGAGTGACAGATTTTTTGGTAAATGTATAGCATGTTCTATATGTTAGTTATTTGAAGGTCTCTTACCATAATATGTTACGTTAACATACCAGGCACCTTCTCAGTTGGTTATTTATGCATCATATAACATACACTTATTCAGCCTGTTGTTCACTATTCTTTATTTATTTTAAATTGCCTTTCAAATGTCTGTTTTTGGTGTTGGATTTTATCAAATACATTTCCCCCAAAAATGTGACTTATACTCCAGTGCGACGTATGTTTTTTTCCTTTATTATGCATTTTCGGCCGATGTGACGTATACTCTGGTGCGACTTATAATCCGAAAAATACTGTACAATGTTTTGAAAGTTAATCAATATCGTAATACATTGTCTAGATAGGTGGTAATATCTTATAAGTTAAATATGTATTTATACAGAACAATTAAAAAAAAAAAAAAACATCCTCTACCACTCCAAAGTGATGTACAAATTAAAAACATCCATTCATTTTCTACCGCTCGTCCTTCTCGTGGTGGCGATGGTGCTGGAGCCTATCACAGCTGCACTCGGGCGGAAGGCGGGGTACACCCTGGTAGTGTCAACACCTCATCGCAGGGTCAAATTACAAAACAAAAATCTACAAAACATATATAAAGAAAAAGTACATAAAACGCAATAAAAACATACTAAAATGAACCGAACAAAATGGTGGAGTAGAAATAAAATAGCCACAAAAATTGTTAAAAAAAAAAAAAAGTTATCAATGAAAAAAAAAATTGTCCATACAAAATGCTGTTCTAAACAAAAAAGTGTGTTTTTAAAGAAAATTCAAAAGTCACTGGATATGTTGCAGCTCTGAGATTTAGGAGATATGTCCCAAGTATAGGGTCTGCTCATTACGTGGGCTGCAAGTCGAAGCCCAGGGTGCAAGGCAGTGGTGTGAAAAAAAGTAACAAGTCTTTATTAAATTAAAGCTGAGAAAAAGTACAATCAAAAAATACAGTCCAAAATAGGAAAAAAAAATGTCCTAACACAAGACCAGTAAAATAGAGAAAGTCCAACAAGCTAAAGGCATAGCACAAAGCCCGGAGAATGGAGAATGTCAAAACAAGTGTGGCAGTCGGGAAGGCCACAGGCGACACAGAGGATGCCAGAAGAGCCACAAAAACAAAACATGACATGCCAAAACCAAGGGTAGGAGATGGATAATGTCATCTGCAAGCAGGCGAAGGGAGGTGATGTCAATGCATGAGACATGAGCTGAAGACAACTCTGCGTCCTGCTGCTGCAGATATGTCTCCTGCACCGCCCCCTTGTTAGCGCTCAGCTAATCTAGACAGAAGGAAAACAATGTGACTCCAGAGAACTAAGCAAGTGGAATGTGCCACAACTGCACAGAAAAAGCGATGTCTCCTCTGGACGGCCTGCCTTCGTGGAGCCGGTGGTCCCTTGCTCCCTGGGCATCGCACCTGGTGTTTTGGGTTGGGCTTTCTGGATAGCTGGGGCCGTACTTTGGTACCCGCACATACTGGGAGACAAATATTTTGTACATCCGAACACATACTCATGTATATTCATACATACCTACATTCATACATAATGTACACAGGCATATACACACATATGTGAACAAACATACATACATAAGTGTTTTTTATTTGTTTTATTGTTCTGTTTTTTATGTTTTAGTGTTTTGTTTTTAATGTTATGTATTGTGTTGTTATATGTTTATTGGATCTTAAGGTCTACATTAAAGATTGATGATGATGATGAATGGTACATAAGGGTGCACATACATACATACATACATACATACATACATACATACACACAAACACACAGACAGTACATGCATCCACACGAGCATTTACTGTACAAACATAAAAGTACAAATACTGTACATATACAAGCTCATATGCATACATACCCTCACACATATAATCATGTTTCATCAAACATATATTAATGTTCTTCCTCCAGGAGAAACTGGGTAGAAATAGAGCACATGACTAAACCCTAACCTTTCTTACCATGACAATCCATCAAGTTAATATAGTCTGTTCCTTTTTGTTCACCCCCTTAATCTGTTTTATTTTGTAATTCAAGTATTTATTGCATGTATGTATTACTGCATTGGAAACACATTTAATGCTGATAATAGAGGTAACTATTAAAATGATCAATAGTATTGTTTTTATCGTCATTTTTATTGTTCCATTCGTAGGCATTAATGTTCATTGGCATTTCTTTATTACTATCTACTTCATGAACTGCGTATTTGCTATAATTGTTGGTACTATATTTGTACACATCATACGTATTTGCTGACATTGTTACGTTGTTTGTGATTTGTTGTTGTCCCTTTGTCTTATACCCCTCTTGACTGCAGTTTCTCTATCAATATCAACAATGTGATTTGCCTAAGTGGCTGGACAGGACATGTTCTAAAAAAAGAAAAATTGAAAACCACAGCTTCTGAAACTTGTAGCTCATCCCCGTTTTATTCAAGCCCAATCAGAATAAGGTTCTAAATCATTCGTCCCAAAGTATTGTAGGGACGGCGTGGCGCAGTGGGAGAGTGGCCGTGCGCAACCCGAGGGCCACTGGTTCAAATCCCACCTAGTACCAACCTTGTCACGTCCGTTGTGTCCTGAGCAAGACACTTCACCCTTGCTCCTGATGGGTGCTGGTTGGCGCCTTTCATGGCAGCTCCCTCCATCAGTGTGTGAATGTGTGTGTGAATGGGTAAATGTGGAAGTAGTGTCAAAGCGCTTTGAGTACCTTGAAGGTAGAAAAGCGCTATACAAGTACAACCCATTTATCATTATCATTTATTGGCTCTCATGACGAGTAATGTTGTTTAATGATGTTTAATGTTACCATGAATTAACGTGGACCCCGACTTAAACAAGTTGAAAAACTTATTCGGGTGTTACCATTTAGTGGTCAATTGTACGGAATATTTACTGTACTGTGCAATCTACTAATAAAAGTAACAATCAATCAATCAATCAACTGAAAATGTGAACATTGTGAAGTGTCTGTAAAATGATTACGGCGCCATGTACTTAAAATGAGCAAAATAGACAAATGTGACATATGAATGTGCCTGTTACTACATTACACATATACTGTACTCACAGTGAGTATATGAAACAACGATTGAGGCTTTTTGATGTTTGTTAGTGCATTGTAGGCGGAATAGCGGGAATCGCATTAGCTCCAATGTTAGCTGACTTTTGCTAGGGTTTATTTACGAGCTAGAATGTAATAAAAAAAATACTTAAAAAACGTGTGTTTGTCTCATAAGGTTTGTGAGTGATAGGCAAAATAATAATTAAAAAAAAGCGCAGTTCCCCTTTAAAGCACTGTTGGTAACAACGGTGCTCACACAAAATATTGACACTGGACACAATTTGGACATGATTACTAATGTTGCCAAATATTTCGAAATAATGGATCGAGAGCAAATCTACACTGCTTTCTGAGCTGTACACTGACTACTCTGAGATTGTTTTGTATTTCTACTCATTCCAACAGTATTGTCCCTTAAAATGAAGCCGACGAAAATGTTGAAGGAGCCATATGTAATAATGTGGGCAGAAATGGGACTTGAATCACGGTCAAAATTATGAAGTTCCGTCTTCCTGACTGAGGTTGCCAAATATGAAGCAGAATCCAGCTCGATTGACTGGGCTACTTCATTTTGTACAGAAACTAGGCTATTTTCAGGAAGAAGTATTTCATGCCTGCATACAATATCACAACAAATGGCAATCACATGGTTGTCAGTACTGTCAGAAAACAAAGACTAAACGGAACTACAACCAACTCTAGCAATGGTTGTACTGGTGAAAATAAGTACAGCATCCTTGGCAGCTTAGTATACGTCCAAAACTAAAGAGGAAACATTTTACCAAGGTATGCCTATAGGCTACTGTTTCAGATTGCCATATATTGTCATGCCAAGTAGTCCACAACACAAATGAGAAATAATTTTACCATGTGATTTGGCTGTCTCCATACGTTTCACAATGTAGCGTACCAGCATATTGAAAACGAAATAGGCACTGACATTACCCATATCCAAAAAATATTTTGCCCGGTCAGTTGGATGACACATCGACATACAGACTAACGGGCATACATTTCCCCCGTGAGCCTGTATGGTGCACATACTAGCTTTGTTAGACAAGATCATAGACTGTATTGGACAATATAGTTTGCATACGAAATATCCATTTCCATTTAGTGCAAGTAATACAGACACGTAAATGCCTTACTAACCTATCAAGGAAGAAATTTGGCGTCAGATAAAAAAAAATATTCTTCGCCTTAAATCGTCTCCATCTGTCAGAAGCATTCCCGATACAAATTCTTGTTTTGCTCCTGGCTTTGTCATGAATAAGTTGAGAATCTTTATGACACCTTTTAGATTTACTTAAGTCTGACATGTTTAGTAACTTTACCAGTGGCAGTAGCTAGACGAAGGCGGCGGTGCGTAACTGGCAACCTGGATGTGACACACTCACAGACGTTTTAATTGGTCAAACAGTGGAGGGCAGGGCATCAAAATGAAGATAATAAGATTCCGGGGCTGTAAATCTAATTTTGATTTATCCCAGCTGAACCACCGTTATCAGTTATAGAGGTATTCAAAAATAACATGATTTATGAATGCCTTTTCACATATTAGGGTCATTTGATGATTACTCAATATGACATTTCTACATATGACACCTTTGGGGTCCAATAACCCTTAATGAGATACCATATCAGTAATGTTACTTGTATGGTTGTAAAAACAGAGACCCTTACTTTTGGTTTTACTCTTCACATCCTACAGTGCGGATTTTAAAATGAAAGATAACTGATATTCTAAAGAATGGATGGTCTCTAAACTGTTCTTTTTCAGCACAATGACACTTAGGACCTTTAATGTATCTTTATATTAAATAAACACATTATTCATGAATTATTACGATATATTAGCATGCTATTATATATTATATATTAAGATTAGGCACATGTATTTAATGTTTTTTGCTGTGCATCTCAAATTATAAGTGAACATATATTGCTCCGTGGTGGAGGTTAAATTCTATATTAGCCCCCTGTATCCAAATCAAACATAAAATGTTTAAACAAACACATGTTGCATAACAAATACCATTGTAGAATAAGCACAAAGAGTGGAAACATAAGTTCAACTGCAAAATTCTTGTTTGGAAATGCATCACAGCACTTTTTTAGTTAGGTCCAATAAAAACTAGCTCAACCCAGCAGTTTGCAGTTAGCTTGGTCCTCTGTTAGGATTTCCTCTCCCATACGCTGGAAAAGGTTCCAGATAAATATTGGATGAACACGCATCAGTGTGACTGCTTCAAATGTGGAGGTCTATTCAAAGCAGACACAGTGCGGCAATTTGGTGTAAATTGTCAATTTGAAACATTCTTTATGCAAGGTAATGGGGCTTACTGGGGTGTTCCCGTGAAATTCCCTAACACATTGTGAGCCCTGAAGAAAAGTTAAGTGCTCATCTCTGACAGAAACCACCTTTTGTCCAAATATAGTGTAAAAAAGAAGACAATCTACAAACCCCGTTTCCAAATGAGTTGGGAAATTGTGTAGATGTAAATATAAACGGAATACAATGATTTGCAAATCATTTTCAACCCATATTCAGTTGAATGCACTACAAAGACAAGATATTTGATGTTCAAACTCATGTTTTTTTTTTTTTTGCAAATAATCATTAACTTAGAATTTCATAACTGCAACACGTGCCAAAGTAGTTAGGAAAGGACATGTTCCCCACTGTGTTACATCACCTTTTCTTTTAAGAACACTCAATAAATGTTTGGGAACTGAGGAAACTAATTGCTGAAGCTTTGAAAGTGGAATTGTTTCCCATTCTTGTTTTATGTAGAGCTTAAGTCGTTCAACAGTCCGGGGTCTCCGCTGTCGTAATTTACGGTTCATAATGCGCAACACATTTTCGATGGGAGACAGGTTTGGACTTCAGGCGGGCCAGGAAAGTATCCACCCTCTTTTTACAGAGCCACGCTGTTGTAACACTTGTCTTGCTGAAATAAGCAGGGGCATCCATAACATTGCTTGGATGACAACATATGTTGCTCCAAAACCTGTATGGACCTTTCAGCATTAATGGTCCCTTCACAGATGTGTAAGTTACCCATGCCTTGGGCACTAATACACCCCCATACCATCACAGATGCTGGCTTTTGAACATTGTGCCTATAACAATCCAGATAGTTATTTTCCTCTTTGTTCTGGAGGACACCACGTCCTCTGTTTCCAAATATAATTTGAAATGTGGACTCGTTAGACCACAGAACACATTTCCACTTTGCATCGATCCATTTTAGGTGAGCTCGGGCCCAGCCAAGCCGGCGGCGTTTCAGGATATTGTTGATAAATGGGTTTGGCTTTGCATAGTAGAGTTTTAACTTGCACTTACAGATGTAGCGACCAACTGTAGTTACTGACAGTGGTTTTATGAAGTGTTCCTGAGCCAATATGGTGATATTCTTTACACTCTGATGTCGGTTTTTGATGCAGTATCCCCTGAGGGGTCCAAAGTCCGTAATATCATCGCTTACGTGCAGTGATTTCTCCAGATTCTTTGAACTTTTTGATGATTTTACGGACCGTAGATGGTAAAATCGCTAAATTCCTTGCAATAGCTCGTTGAGAAATGTTGCTCTAAAACTGTTCGACAATTTGCTTACAAAGTGGTGACCCTCACCCCATCTTTGTTTGTGAATTACTTAACATTTCATGGAAGCTACTTTTATACCCAATCATGGCACCCAACTGTTTCCAATTAGCCTGCTCACCTGTGGGATGTTCCATATAAGTGTTTGATGAGCATTCCTCAACCTTATCAGTATTTATTGCCACCTTTCCCAACTTCTTTGTCACGTGTTGCTGGCATCAAATTCTAAAGTTCATGATTATTTGCAAAAAAAAACAAAAAAATATTAGTTTGAACATCAAATATGTTGTTGTAGCATATTCAACTGAATAAGGTGTTTGAAAATGTTTTGCAAATCATTGTATTTTGTTTATATTCACATCTAACACAATTTACCAACTCATATGGAAACAGGGTTTTTAATTAAAACGTAATAATATAATACATTTTGACGATGTTTTACTGTTTTTATTTTCACTGCGAAAATGTGTTCGACTAATATCTAACATCTTGAGCAAATATTATGTTTATACAAATACAACTATTTACATTTTAAAGACCAGAGTCATTCAATTACTTTCTAAAGGTTTTACTATCTTAAACTTGGGCAGTTGTGGTGCTGAAACAGATGGTTACACAGCAGTAGTGTGAGAGCAGATCTTGTTGTACACACTGAAGCAGCACTGGGGATGGTACTGCATTGCTGTTGTGCCGCGTTTACATTCTGCAAGTCCAGACAATGTTTTGAAACACTACAAATGAATGATGCATGAGGACTATTTTCTAGGAACATTATTGTCACTAGTGCTATACATGCTTTGTGTGCATGTGCAAATCCTTTAGCATATCACTTAAAATTAGGTTGCAGAGTTCAGGATTTGATTTTAATGTGTATTTGTTTTTAATTAATAGATTTTTTGGACAACTCGATGTCATGCTTGCCTAGATTTTGTCTGTGTACTTTGGCGTCATCTCACATTTTAAAATGTGCATGTTAGGTTAATTGAAGACTCTAAATTGTCCATAGGAACAACTTGTGAATTTTTTTTTTTGCCTATCTGTGCCCTGTGATTAGTTGGAAAACAATCTGAGTAGGGTGTATAGTGTCTCTTGCCCAATGAAGCTGGGATAGGCTCCAGCTTAATTGCGACCCTAGTGAGGATAAGCAGTAAATAAAAAAATATGGATGGACGGTACCAATTCCTGATAGTTGGTATTCAACGGTACCTGTTTTTGGTACTTTTTTAAGTGTTCAAACTTGTGTTAAAGGCAAACTGCACTTTATTCTGGAAGTTTGTCTATCGTTCACAACCATTTTGAAAGACACAATTCCTTTAGTTTTGTAATGGTGTTTTTTTTTTTTTTTTAATATAGAATATATATTATTAACATACATCCTATGTCAGTGGTTCTCAACCTTCTTTCATTGATGTACCCCCTGTGAATTTTTTTTAAATTCAAGTACCCCCTAATCAGAGCAAAGCATTTTTTATTGGAAAAAAAGAGATAAACAAGTAAAATACAGCCTTAGGTCATCACTTTCTGATTTATCAAATTGTATAACAGTGCAAAATATTGCTCATTTGTAGTGGTCTTTCTTGAACTATTTGGAAAAAAAGATATAAAAATAACTAAAAACTTGAAAAATAAACAAGTGATTCAATTATAAATAAAGATTTCTACACATAGCAGTAATCATCGACTTAAAGTGCCCTCTTTGGGGATTGTAATAGAGATTCATCTGGATTCATGAACTTAATTCTAAACATTTTTTCACAAGAAAATAAATCTTTTACATCAATATTTATGGAAGATGTCCACAAAAAATCTAGCTGTCAACACGGAATATTGCATTGCTGCATTTATTTTCACAGTTTATGAACTAACATTAATTTTTTGTTGAAGTATTATTCAATAAATATATTTATAAAGGATTTTTGAATTTTTGCTATTTTTAGAATGTATTTAAAAAATCTCACGTACCCCTTGGTATACCTTCAAGTACCCCCTGGTACCCCCATTTGAGAACCATTGTCCAATGTGATAAAAAAGGTTCTTGAAGTATGCTATTTTCTGCATCTTGAGCATAAAATGTGCATTCTTTCTCTCATGTTTGCACCGCCTGCGGTGAGAACAAAAATTAAAAGTGGATTCCGTTGTAGCTTCACGTTGGACTGTGTCTAAAATGCCCATAGAAAGTGGTACTTGTCTCCTGCATGTTTGAAAACGTCGCAAAATACCGCAGGTCGCAGCATGATACAATAAATGTGCAGTAAATGATCGAATGTCTCCATGGTGATGCCACCTATAGTAAACGCAAAATCCTCAGTTAAATAAGGCGATCTGCTCCACTTTACAATTGACACACACACAGTGTTAGTGGATCACACGCATCACGTCCACTAATAGTACACACAGTTTTACAGATTGCACACGCTGCTTAATGCATGGTGGTTGGTTCCTAGTAAACCAAGTCCATTGTCTTGGAAGTAAGGGTGGGTGTATCCATCTAAATAATGATAGTATAAATAAGTAGGTAGGTATTTGTACCGGATCATAAATTATCATGTAGAAAGCTGGAACGCAAATGGCGCACGACTAATCTTGAGGTTTTCCATCAAGCATGGAGTCATAGTTTAATAACTTATAAATGCATGCTTACCTTAGCTAAAGCTAAATAATACTCAAATCTCATCCGCCTAATAAAAACGATCCTACATTTTTGTTTACTACAGAAGCATCGCTAACCCAACAAGGGACTCCTTCCAATAGCTCCACCCACTCGGCAGATACTGCCCTCCAAACTAGTTTCTCTCTTTTTGATGAGATAACATCAGAAGAATTGTTACAACGTGTAAATGGAATAAAACAAACATGTTTACTTGGCCCACTTCCTGGGAAACTTATCAAGGAGCTATTTGTATTATTAGGTCCATCAGTGCTAAATATTACAAACTTATCACTTTCCTCTGGCACTGTTCCCCTAGCATTCAAAAAAGCGGTTATTCATCCTCTTCTTAAAAGACCTAACCTCGATCCTGACCTCATGGTAAACTACCGAACAGTGTCTCACCTTCCCTTTATTTCGAAAACCCTCCAAAAAAATTTTGCAGAACAGCTAAATGAACACTTAGCATCTAACAATCTATGTGAAACCTTTCAATCTGGTTTCTGGGCAAATCACTCTACTGAGACAGCCCTCGCAAAAATGACTAATGATCTCTTGCTAACGATGGATTATGGTGCGTCATCTATGTTGCTGCTCCCCGATCTTAGCGCTGCTTTCAATACCATCGATTACAATATTTTATTAGAGCGTATCAAAACACGAATTGGTATGTCAGACTTAGCTGTGTCTTGCTTTAACTCTTATCATACTGACAGGATGCAGTGCGTCTCCCATAACAATGTGACCTCGGACTATGTTAAGGTAACGTGTGGCGTTCCCCAGGGTTCGGTCCTTGGCCCTGCACTCTTTAGCATCTACATGCTGCCGCTAGGTGACATCATACTCAAATATGGTGTTAGCTTTCACTGTTATGCTGATGACACCCAACTCTACATGCCCCTAAAGCTGACCAACACGCCGGATTGTAGTCAGCTGGAGGCGTGTCTTAATGAAATTAAACAATGGATGTCCGCTAACTTTTTGCAACTCAACGCCAAAAAAAATTCAAATTATCGGTCCTGCTAGATACTGACCTCTATTTAATAATACAACTTTAACATTTGACAACCAAACAATTAAACAAGGCGACTCGGTAAAGAATCTGGGTATTATCTTAGACCCAACACTCTCCTTTGAGTCACACATTAAGAATGTTACTAAAACGGCCTTTATTCATCCCTGTAATATCGCTAAGATTCGCTCCATTTTGTCCACTAAAGACGCTGAGATCATTATTCATGTGTTTGTTACGTCTCGTCTCGATTACTGTAACGTATTATTTTCGGGTCTCCCCATGTCTAGAATTAAAAGATTACAGTTGGTACAAAATGCGGCTGCTGACTTTTGACAAGAACAAGAAAGTTTGATCACATTACGCCTGTACTGGCTCACCTGCACTGACTTCCTGTGCACTTAAGATGTGACTTTAAGGTTTTACTACTTACGTATAAAATACTACACGGTCTAGCTCCATCCTATCTTGCCAATTGTATTGTACCATATGTCCCGGCAAGAAATCTGCGTTCAAAGGACTCCGGCTTATTAGTGATTCCCAAAGCCCAAAAAAAGTCTGCGGGCTATAGAGCGTTTTCTGGAATGCCCTCCCGGTAACAGTTCGAGACGCTACCTCAGTAGAAGCATTTAAGTCTCATCTTAAAACTCATTTGTATACTCTAGCCTTTAAATAGACCCCCTTTTTAGACCAGTTCATCTGCCATTTCTTTTCTTTTCCTCCTCTGTACCCCCCCTCCTTTGTGGAGGGGGTCCGGTCCGATGGCCATGGATGAAGTACTGGCTGTCCAGAGTCAGGACCCAGGATGGACCGCTCGCCTGTGTATCTCTGCGCTGCTGATCCGCCCCGCTTGGGATGGTTTCCTGCTGGCTCCACTTTGGACGGGACTCTTGCTACTATATTGGATCCACGTTGGACTGGACTCTCACGGTTGTTAGATCCACTATGGATTTGACTTTCACAATCTCATGTTAGACCCGCTCGACATCCATTACTTTCGGTCCCCTGGGGGGGTTGCCTGCCCGCATATGCGGTCCTCTCCAAGGTTTCTCATAGTCATCATTGTCACTGTCACCGACGTCCCACTGGGGTGAGTTTTTCCTTGCTCTTATGTGGGCTCTACCAAGTATGTCGTTGTGGTTTGTGCAGCCCTTTGAGACATTTGTGATTTAGGGCTATATTAATAAACATTTATTGATTGATTGATCGATACTACTGTATGCTATTATTGCATTATTTTAGATTGCTGTATGTTGTTATACAATTTTTTTTTCTGCCTGACACATTTTTCTTGTGTTTTCATAAATATAATCAACTAGCTAGAAGCAAATTCTCTAAAATATTCAATGGTCATTACATTTTTAAGTCAAAAGTATTATTATACAATAGGATATACGATATTAGCCCTGTATTCTACTTGGTAGTGGAATGATACCATAATTATCTCTATCACCTGCAACACGCCTACTAATAGTATACATAATTTTATAGTTTGCACTTTGCACAAACTACTTAGCGTGTGTTATTTGGATCTTAGTAGACAAAGCTGGTTGACAGTTTTAATTGAAGAATTAGTTTGTATTTTTGTGACCAATGATTGGCTTTAAAGGTTGTGTTTTGCTTCCAAAAAATGTTTTTTTTTGTGCATGTGGGTTATTTTTAAATGGGCATATTACATATGGTATAATATGTATTCAATACAAAGTATTTGTGTAAAATTATAGTGATACATAAATTGATAATAATAAAACAATTCATCTCTCTAAAGGGTTCTTTTGAAAGTAAACGTTTCCATCAAAATCTGCAAGAGTGACCTTAGTTAAGAGTTTGGTAAAAGGAGAAAGAGAACAATGGGGATTGCATTATGCTTGCATTATGGTCAAATTTGAATTTTTTTTTTCAGAAATATGCAAAACAACATTTTTACTTTGTATATTACATAAGATATTTGCTCATAAAACTGCACGGCCAAAGCAGCATATGTCACTATTTTTTTAATCAACTACATTTTGAAATACATATTTTTAATGCTGGCAATTAAAGGTTTGTTTTCAAACATACAAATAACTGATATCCTAAAAGTGATGGATAGGGCATATGACTATTAAATACAGAATAGTATGCATTTTGTTTTGATAAAAATACATATTTTTAATTCATGTTATTGCATATTTATTTGCCTTAACTTACTTCATGCGGGAGCAATTTTACTGCAGTCTGCTCTCATATAACAGACTGTCGGAATTTGATTATGCAAATGAATGCAACACGAATACACAGTAGCTATTGAATCAGTTCAATAGATGATATTTTAAAATGTTTGATTATTTTCGTCTTTCTGCACAGTATTTTTTGACTGTGTAGAAGCAAGCATGCCGACATACAAACCATGACCATAAAGGGTTATATCGAGCCAATATGTTGGTTGGATTACTATAAAAAAGGTGCCAATCAGCCGCAGCTGAGGGTAAAACAGCACACAGGGGAAAACAAACAGGAAACAGTCAAAATAAGAGCGCTGAGAGAAAATTAAAACAGGAAATACTAATGACTACAGTGCCTCACTCTATGATTGTTCTATATTTTACAGTCAGAGTCGCGAGAATAATATTTTTACATTTATATTAAATACATTAAACAGGCTGCAGATTTGAAAGTATAGACATCCATCTATCCATTTCCTACCGCTTATTCCCTTTTGGGGTCGCGGGGGGGTGCTGGCGCCGATCTCAGCTACAATCGGGCGGAAGGCGGGGTACACCCTGGACTAGTCGCCACCTTATCGCAGAGTATAGACATTTATGGTGTAAAAAAATGTCTGCATACATTATTGGCATGATTTTTTTTTTTACATTATATTCGCTATTTTATACAGTCGTATTTGTTTTTTACTCTGTAAAGTGTCTTCAGTTTGCGTGCTCTACTACATAAGTAGTATCCATCCATCCATCCATCTTCTTCCGCTTATCCGAGGTCGAGTCGCGGGGGCAGCAGCCTAAGCAGGGAAGCCCAGACTTCCCTCTCCCCAGCCACTTCGTCTAGCTCTTCCCGGGGGATCTCGAGGCGTTCCCAGGCCAGCCGGGAGACATAGTCTTCCCAACGTGTCCTGTGTCTTTCCCGTGGCCTCTTACCGGTTGGACGTGCCCTAAACACCTCCCTCGGGAGGCGTTCGGGTGGCATCCTGACCAGATGCCCGAACCACCTCATCTGGCTCCTCTCAATGTGGAGGAGCAGCGGCTTTACTTTGACAGAGCTTCTCACCCTATCTCTAAGGGAGAGCCCCGCCACACAGCGGAGGAAACTCATTTCGGCCGCTTGTACACGTGATCTTATCCTTTCGGTCATGACCCAAAGCTCATGACCATAGGTGAGGATGGGAACGTAGATCGACCGGTAAATTGAGAGCTTTGCCTTCCGGCTCAGCTCCTTCTTCACCACAACGGATCGGTACAACGTCCGCATTACTGAAGACGCCGCACCGATCCGCCTGTCGATCTCACGATCCACTCTTCCCCCACTCGTGAACAAGACTCCTAGGTACATGAACTCCTTCACTTGGGGCAGGGTCTCCTCCCTAACCCGGAGATGGCACTCCACCCTTTTCCGGGAGAGAAACATGGACTCGGATTTGGAGGTGCTGATTCTCATTCCGGCCGCTTCACACTCGGCTGCGAACCGATCCAGTGAGAGCTGAAGATCCCGGCCAGATGAAGCCATCAGGACTACATCATCTGCAAAAAGCAGAGACCTAATCCCGTGGCCACCAAACCGGAACCCCTCAACGCCTTGACTGCGCCTAGAAATTCTGTCCATAAAAGTTATGAACAGAATCGGTGACAAAGGGCAGCCTTGGCGGAGTCCAACCCTCACTGGAAACGTGTCCGACTTACTGCCAGCATGCAGACCAAGCCCCGGCACTGATCGTACATGGATCGGACTGCTACAATAAGACAGTCCGATAACCCATACTCTCTGAGCACTCCCCACAGGACTTCCCGAGGGACACGGTCGAATGCATTCTCTAAGTCCACAAAGCACATGTAGACTGGTTGGGCAAACTCCCATGCAGCCTCAAGAACCCTGCCGAGAGTATAGAGCTGGTCCACTGTTCCACGACCAGGACGAAAACCACACTGTTCCTCCTGAATCCGAGGTTCGACTATCCGGCGTATCTTCCTCTCCAGTACACCTGAATAAACCTTACCGGGAAGGCTGAGGCGTGTGATCCCACGATAGTTGGAACACACCCTCCGGTCCCCCTTCTTAAAGAGAGGGACCACCACCCTTGTCTGCCAATCCAGAGGTACCGCCCCCGATGTCCACGCGATGCTGCAGAGTCTTGTCAACCAAGACAGCCCCACAGCCTCCAGAGCCTTAAGGAACTCCGGGCGGATCTCATCCACCCCTGGGGCCTTGCCACCGAGGAGCTTTTTAACTACCACAGCAACCTCAGCCCCAGAAATAGACTCCACCACAGATTCCTCAGGCACTGCTTCCTCATAGGAAGACGTGTTGGTGGGATTGAGGAGGTCTTCGAAGTTTTCCTTCCACCTATCCACAACATCCGCAATTGAGGTTAGCAGAACACCATCCGCACCATACACGGTGTTGATAGTGCATTGCTTCCCCTTACTGAGGCGGCGGATGGTGGTCCAGAATCGCTTCGAAACCATCCGGAAGTCATTTTCCATGGCTTCCCCAAACTCTTCCCATGTCCGAGTTTTTGCCTCTGCGACCGCTGAAGCTGCACACCGCTTGGCCTGTCGGTACCTGTCCACTGCCTCTGGAGTCCTATGAGCCAAAGGAACCCGATAGGACTCCTTCTTCAGCTTGACGGCATCCCTCACCGCTGGTGGACACCAGCGGGTTCTAGGATTACCGCCACGACAAGCACCAACTACCTTGCGGCCACAGCTCGGATCAGCCGCCTCGACAATAGAGGTGCGGAACATGGTCCACTCGGACTCAATGTCCAGCGCCTCCCTCGTGACATGTTCAAAGTTCCTCCGGAGGTGGGAATTGAAACTTTCTCTGACAGGAGACTCTGCCAGACGTTCCCAGCAAACCCTCACAATGCGTTTGGGCCTGCCAGGTCTGTCCGGCATCCTCCCCCACCATCGCAGCCAACTCACCACCAGGTGGTGATCGGTAGAAAGCTCCGCCCCTCTCTTTACCCGAGTGTCCAAAAAATGAGGCCGCAAATCCGATGACACAACTACAAAGTCGATCATGGAACTGCGGCCTAGGGTGTCCTGGTGCCAAGTGCACATGTGGACACCCTTATGTTTGAACATGGTCTTTGTTATGGACAAACTGTGACGAGCACAGAAGTCCAATAACAAAACACCACTCGGGTTCAGATCCGGGGGGCCATTCTTCCCAATCACGCCTCTCCATGTTTCACTGTCGTTGCCAACATGAGCGTTGAAGTCTCCCAGTAGGACAAGGGAATCACCCGAGGGAGCACTTTCCAGTACTCCCTCGAGTGTACCCAAAAAGGGTGGGTACTCTGAACTGTTGTTTGGTGCGTAAGCGCAAACAACAGTCAGGACCCGTCCCCCCACCCGAAGGCGGAGGGAGGCTACCCCTTCGTCCACTGGGTTGTACTCCAACGTGCAGGCTTTGAGCAGGGGGGCAACGAGAATTGCCACCCCAGCCCGTCGCCTCTCACTGCCGGCCACGCCAGAGTTAAAGAAAGTCCAGCCCCTTTCAAGAGAAGTGGTTCCGGGGGCCCTTGCTGTGCGTCGAAGTGAGTCCGACTATATCCAGCCGGAATTTCTCTACTTTGCGCACTAGCTCAGGCTCCTTTCCCCCCAGTGAGGTGACGTTCCACGTCCCAAGAGCTAGCTTATGTAGCCGAGGATCGGACCGCCAAGTGCCCTGCCTTCGGCAGCCGCCCAGCTCACATTGCACCCGACCTCTATGGCCCCTGCTATGGGTGGTGAGCCCATTGGAGGGGGGATCCACGTTCCCTCTTCGGGCTGTGCCCGGCCGGGCCCCATGGGAACATCCCTGGCCACCAGGCGCTCGCCATCGTGCCCCACCTCCGGGCCTGGCTCCAGAGGGGGGCCCCGATGACCCGCGTCCGGGCGAGGGAAATCTGGGTCCTTGGTTTTTACTTTTCATAGAGGTTTTCGAGCTGCTCTTTGTCTGGTCCCTCACCTAAGACCAGTTTGCCTTGGGAGACCCTACCAGGGGGCTTAAATCCCCCGGACAACATAGCTCCTAGGATCATTGAGACATGCAAACTCCTCTACCACGGTGAGGTGGCAGCTCAGAGAGGAGCATAAGTAGTATATTAGTTGTAAATGCAACAGTGATACGCTGCCAAACAAAAATAGCCACATGCTGACTGCTGAGGACACTGAGATAATTTTCAGTTTGCTTGTGCATTAAAAAAAAAATCTGAGTTAATACTCCCCACTGCCTCGCCTGCTTGGTTTCTACCAGTGGTGGGACAAAGTCATTGTTTTACAAGTCATAAGTAAGTCTCAACTCTTTGCCCTCAAGTCCCGAGTCAAGACAGGCAAGTCCCGAGTCAAGTCTAAAAACACGCCTGGAAAGTCTCAAGTCAAGTCCCAAGTCCTGCATTTTGAGTTTCGAGTTCTTTCAAGTCCTTTTAACCACAGCCTATTATATTTACACAGATTATGTAAGCTTTTAAAACCGTATTTATTTATTAAAACACGTGCATTTGAAATTGCAGGACAAAAATAGGTTATAGTTGCTGCTGTAGCAGATTGCAGCAATAGTCATGTGTTTTAAAACTTTTTTGGGGTTGAAGGGATTTGTGAAGTGGGGTTGCATGAGAGACACAACGGAAAATGGTGGACAATCGACTCACAATAGAGAGAAGCAGACAGACTACCAGCACACAACTTAACTTTTACATTTCTGTGGTCAGCAGCTAAACGTATATCAGCCAACTCAAATAGGCAAACGTAATAAAATCAATGTCAGTTTAAGTGTAAGCCCTACAAAGAATATGTTCATTATTTTATCTTTCCGTCAAGACAGCCCATTCTGAAAAGAAACTTAAGTTATATCGCTTGTTAATTCACCGTCTCCAGTCCTGCAACTCACGTGTGTTGTGAGGTAAACAACCAGCAGTATGTCGGAAAGCTAGCTAAAACGGTACAGATATTCATAATGTAGTGGCGACTTGTACAGGGTAGAAAATGGATGGATGGTGTTACGCATATTGAATGCGCGAGTTGTCACGCCCAGATGCTGCAGGACTCGGACAAGGCAGGATAGTAGGTACGAACTTGTTTTAATTTAAAAATGACAAAAGAACACTTGACAAAAAGCAAAGAAACGGCGTGCCTACGCATGGGCAGCTAAATGCTAATAGTTAGTAAGCATCAAGTTCAACGTCCCAGGGCAACGACGTGCAGAGCGCACACGAAGCTAAGACGTAACTTAGCAAGGTAAATTTAAGAAAGAATAACAAACGTGACCGTTGCATGGAGCAAACAAAACATCCATGACGAACACAGGTAGCAGGTAGGTTTAAATACTCAAACAATAATCAAAAACAGGTGTGCGTCAGAAAGTCAGTGCAGGTGGAGCAAATGAGGTAACCATGGAGATAAGAAACAGGAAGTGCTCAAACTTGGGGATCGGAAGAGTCCAAAAATAATTAGAAAACACACAAAATGACTCAAGAACAAAACTGTGTCAGATCCGGGAGGCGGATCATGGCAGATGGGTGTACATTTTAACTGACCTTTTATTTTACTATTTTTGTCATTTTGCAGGTGGCTAAAATACGCTATGCTGCTGACCGCCGTCTAACGTTACGTTACTGTGTGTGATGCATTGACTAACGTAACGTTATGTATAGACACCTCATGCAACTCTGCTTAAAAAAAAAAATCACTTGACAAAAAGTATGAATAGCATAGTGATCTGCAGTGGACGCAACAGATTGCCGTGTTTGCAATAACGCTTTGACGTTAGCAGTGAGTTTACAGCCTCACTAATTTGACTACACAGCAAATAAAAGTTACGTTACTGAGCCAATAAACATTAGCTTACATTCAAAACTTGCCGTTTTTCTGCAACTTCAAATGTCAAACAATGTTTTGCATACTGCAATTAGTTTTTTGTGCACCAAGTTGTAGTTTTTATACCCGAACGAAGCTATCCTTGGTATCATATTTTCTCACTGGCATGTTGTTTGACAGCTCTTCTTCGTTGGTTGTCCTGCAATTTGATTGGATGAATGCTGTCGGAGGAAAACAATGTGAATCTAAATTGATTGGATGTGGTGCCGACAGCACACACGCTGACAGACACACACGTTCACAATGAAAGATATGGAGCGCTCCTGAATAACTTTTTAATCTTTGGGTTTTGGGGAAAGTAGCAAGTCTTGTCAAGTCAAAAGGCTCAAGTCCAAGTGAAGTCACAAGTCATTGATGTTAAAGTCCTAGTCGAGATGCAAGTCTCTTTACATTTTGTCAAGTCGAGTCTAAATTCATCACATTAATGGCTCGAGTCTGACTCGAGTCCAAATCATGGTACTCAAGTCCACACCTCTGGTTTCTACCTTGTGTTCGTCCAGCGTACTCATTAGGCGCAGTGTACTAAAGTGGTATATTCGCTTGCACACTCAGCAAGCCAATATCGACCTGATGTCCGGTTTGTACCCCGTTGATGATCAGGAAATAGGAACATTTTGTGAATTAACCATACCATATCAACTTTATACTTGGGAATTGTTTAAAAAAATGATTGTAATCATACAGAAAATACATTACTACAAATATTAAAATGTATTTATCCAATGTTTATTTATTTATTTATTTATTTATTTTTAATGGCAATTTAAACTCTGCTTCGCCTGTCTCCTCTGACCCCACAGCCCTGCAATGTTGGCAGATGTGCATGGAGTGAAATTATTGCTGAAACTCCAGGAACACACACAATGTTTTCACTCACGCCCAACGATTAGCAATAACAGTTTTCTTCAATTCAAAAAAACACTCCCCAGTAAAAAATATAAATGAAATTAAAAATGTGCAGGTAAAAAAATGCATTTGCAAGTGTATATATATATATATATATATATATATATATATATATATATATATATTTTTTTTTATTTTTTTATTTTTTATTATTATTAAAAAGAGTATAAAAACAAATTTCTTCAAGTTAAAATTGTAGACATCAATATTTCATCCAGGTTGAGCTTGTTTACCCTTTGTTCTTTCTGCCATTTTACTGTACTCGCCACCCCGCTTCTACTTCCTTGTTATTTTTGGCTAGGGACGGCGTGGGACAGTGGGGAGAGTGCCGTGCGCAACCCGGGGGTCACTGGTTCAAATCCCACCTAGAACCAACCTCGTCACGTCCGTTGTGTCCTGAGCAAGACACTTCACCCTTGCTCCTGATGGGTGCTGGTTGGCGCCTTGCATGGCAGCTCCCTCCATCAGTGTGTGAATGGGTAAATGTGGAAGTAGTGTCAAAGCGCCTTGAGTACCTTGAAGGTAGAAAAGCGCTATACAAGTACAATCCATTTATTTATTTAATGGCATCATGCACACATGCAATGAGGTGGCGACTTGTCCAGTGTGTACGCCACCTTATGACCGAATGCAGTTGAGATAGGCTCTAGCACCCCCTGCGACCCGGAACGGGACAAGCGGTAGAAAAATGGATGGATGGGATGGGCATTATGCACAAAATAACAGAAGCTCTGATTGCCTTAAAATTGACTCAGCAGCACTACCTGTCGTTGTAGAGTGCAAAGTACTGGTGCTCTGAGGGCAAGTGTGTGGATCATGCAAGGTTTTAACTTGAAGAAAAATTTTTTTGTACTGCAAATTGGTTTTTGTTTTAATTGAGGAAAATTGTTCTTACACCTGCAAATCGGTTTATTACCTGCATAAAAATATTTTCATACTTGGGAATTGTTCTTGCAATAAAGTGTTTCTTTTTTACTTGCAAATATTTTCTTTTTTGGGGGGGGGATTAAATATTTATATATTGTTTTTTAATTGTGAAACGTTGGGCTTGATTAAAAAATGTTTGTGTCTTTGTGTCAATTTTGTAGATACAAAAACATATCCCTTGTTGAGAGTCAACAAATGGCCATGCTGGTTTCTAGGTTTGATTGCTTATAATGCATGCCTTTTCTATGTCATCGTCTATTTTTTGAGCCATTACGGCATAAAACGCATCATACAAAGGGTGAACTTGTCAAATTTCCAAATGTCAAAGTTAGGGCAGCATGTTATTACTAGAGCTTATGCAGCTCTAGTATAATTTTTCAACAATATACCAATGTCTTGTTTTACTTAAGCAAGGACATGTATGTGTTAAGAAGATGTATTAAGAATAAATGACTTTACATTCAAGCGCAATTATTTTCTCAAACTAAAACATTACTCATAACAGAAGGTGGCACATGATTAGTAATTTTAGTTCCATCACACTTCCAGCATATCAACCTATTCAATTATGAAGCAAATAACATCTGCTATTAGACGAATAAAACAGACAGCAGAAACGACAAACAATTGGCATACAAATCCCGCTCCAAAAATGGTTTTGCCGGCAATAACAACTGACCGTTTTCCTCGCCTAGTCCTTTTGGGCCAGTTTTACAGTGCCATTGTTACTCGTGGTGGCATGAAGTTGTATCTGCCTCTCACAGAAGTTGCTCAGGGAGTGCAGCTCATCCAGAGTGGCACAACAATGCATGCCATGGCCATAATGTATGCTGTGACTACTCTGGACAGTGTCATGAAAGTGGAGGATATAGAAGGAGAAGATGCCCAAACACCAAGAAATGTGAAAACCATTATCTGCTCCGATTCCCCCAAAAATGCTGACTGCAGCCGTTTGAAACACTATTTACAGGGAAACAGACAATTTGGGTTGCTAACTCCCTGAAAAAAAAAATAAGGGACAGCTTGTTGATAAGACCCACAGACCCAGTTGTCTCCACCTCTCGCACTGCAGTGATTTGTTTGATTTATTTTTTTGCCTGACTCTATTCGAGGGAAACTTTTTTTATACAATGTATTTATGTAAAATAATAAAAGTAACTGTTTAAAATAATTTTCTTTCGATTTGTGCATGATTTGTCTTAAAATAAAGCGATGTTTTGTTTTTTTGACTTACTAATACTATATTGTATACTTGCCAAAGTGTCAAATCATAAAGGTTATGCATTTAGGTGTGAGTTTGCATGCAGTTTTGAATGTGACTGTTCGCAGGGTTTTGAAGACGTTGTGACTTCACTGCTAGGCGGACATTCTTATTTGGACATTAGGTCAAGCTCTTAACCAGAAGGGGAGTTGCTCCTCCCCCTCTGCTTCAGGTTATGAGGAAACACACAAAAAAGTTAAGATAGCATATTGTTTTCATCTAGCCCATGGGCGTCAAACTCTGGCCCGCGGGCCAAATCTGGCCCACCGTGTAATTTAATTTAGCCCTTGAGGCAATATCAATTTAGCATTAGAGCTGGCCCGCCGGTGTCACAGTGTCAATGCCGCTGTAACACCGCATTCACCGCTAATACTCATACTTGCCAACCCTCCTAATTTTCTTGGTAGACTCCCAAAGTTCAGTGCCCCTCCCGTAAATCTCCCGGGGCAACCATTCTCCCGAATTTCTACCGATTTCCACCTGGACAACTATATTGGGGGCGTGCATTTAAGGCACTGCCTTTAGCGTTCTCTACAACTTGTCGTCATGTCCGCTTTTCCTCCATACTAACAGCGTTTCACATATTTGTGGCTTTTACACACACACACACACACACACACACACACAAGTGAATGCAATGCATACTTGGTCAACAGCCATACAGGTCACACTGAGGGTGGCCGTATAAACAACTTTAGCACTGTTACAAATATGCGCCACAATGTGAACCCACATCAAACAAGAATGACAAACACATTTCGGGTGAACATCCGCTCCGTAACACAACAGAATAAATACCCAGAACCCTTGCAGCACTAACTCTTCCAGGAAACTTCCAGCAAACTGACCAATAATTAACGTTTTATTCATGCATTTTCTCTTGCTACTTCAAGGCTTGAATGTTTGGTTCATTCATTATTGTTATTTTATTTTCAAATGTATTATTAGCCTGTGGAAAAAAAATGATATTTACCTCAGAAGATTGCAAATAGAAAAAAAGGCATAACATTTTTATTAAAATTTTATTTGATATGCCGTTGATATTTTTGTAATTATTATTATTATTATTTGAAACTGGATTTTGCATGTCACTAAAGTTATGTAAGCATTGCTTGTTCAATATTTATTGCAAAACTTGTTTGGGTCCCTATTAAAAGGTTAATTTGTTCAACCTTGGCCCGCGGCTTTGTTTAGTTTTAAATTTTGGCCCACTCTGTATTTAAGTTTGACACCCCTATCCAGCCAGTGCATTATAACACCAACGTGCCACAAGCTGTGACATAAATGCTGCTGAAAGCATCTTTTTCTTATGCAAAATCTGAATCGATCAGAGAGTGTGCAGGTGTTCAGTTCAGTCTCAGTTTATTTCGAACATGCAGACGACACACTGTAATGCATCACATATTTCCAGTTTCATTAAAGCATGTCCGAAAAGCAGTAGGAAGAAGCAGATATTGTTTAATCCCACACCTTTTCATATCATAACATTTGTATCCTATTTGCTTGTTCTGTATTTGTAACAGAACTGTGAATAAATACATAATGAATTCATAATAAATACATAATAGATAAATACATATACCAAATATTTAACACATAAATAATAATGTATTTTTGTTTTAAATGTGCAAAATGTTAATTATATTTGTTTGTGTTTGTACTTTGTGAACACTTGTAGTTTGGATGTTTTTTTTTTTGTTCAGAAGAATTGTTGTACATTCTTGGGTAGCAGGTTATAATTT
Organism: Nerophis ophidion; assembly: GCF_033978795.1. NCBI lineage: Eukaryota > Metazoa > Chordata > Actinopteri > Syngnathiformes > Syngnathidae > Nerophis > Nerophis ophidion. The sequence goes on along the minus strand of NC_084615.1, from coordinate 60,138,567 downwards.
GCTTTGTACCTCATTGTAGCTGTTTGTAAATGGAACCAAGTTGTTGAATTTCAATATGTTTGATTCAATAAATAGTTTGTATGTTCTCTATATCCAACCTTATGTCTCATTCTAACTGATCTTTTTTGTTACACAATGAGTTATTGAAGCACACATTTGTGGTTGTTTCCCCATATTTTCCTGCACAATAACAGAAGTACAGTCACTAACTTGTTTCAAACTTTTTTGCTCTGTTTGTGCTGGTTATGAATATTAAAAAGTAATAACTTAAAAACTATGGTAGTCAGACCAAAAAAGCCCAAACAAGCACAAACTAATTGAAAAAGTTTGAGGTGATGTGGACAACACGGGGTGGCTGGATGACATCACTAATCAGAAAATGTATTTTAGATGGACGTAAAAACTGTAAAGGCACAAACAAAAAGTTTTCTAGCACAAATGGGCACAAACAATTAGGACACATTTCGAGAGATTTGGACAAGAATGTTGAGCCAACTTCAGACAGGTGAGGAAAACAATGAAAGGACAAGAAGGCAAAAAAATAGACATTTTGCAGGCAATATTAAGAGTGCTAATACTATTATTCGGTGCCAATAATACAGCTGTATCAATTGTAGCCATCTAAGCATACGACATTGAATCTAAAAAAAACATGGCAGTAGCTACAATTTATACTTTAAGCTTGGTGGATAAACACCCACTTAATACTGGAGAAAAAAAAAAAATTCACGCTGAAATAGGCTTACATAACTGTTTGTTTTTTCTTCAAAATCGAGAAGTGTGACTGCCTTAAGGCGTCCTCACACATCACTAACTTCTGAGCTCTTTGCCAACATGAGGTGATGTGTGTGAGGAGTCTTCATAAAACATCTATTTAGTTATGCTTTTAATTAATATACCTTTTAATATTTATTCTCATTAAACAGGGACGGCGTGGCGCAGTGGAAGAGTGGCCGTGCGCAACCCGAGGGTCACTGGTTCAAATCCCACCTAGAACCAACCTCGTCACGTCCGTTGTGTCCTGAGCAAGACACTTCACCCTTGCTCCTGATGGGTACTGGTTGGCGCCTTGCATGGCAGCTCCCTCCATCAGTGTGTGAATGTGTGTGTGAATGGGTAAATGTGGAAGTAGTGTCAAAGCGCTTTGAGTACCTTGAAGGTAGAAAAGCGCTATACAAGTACAACCCATTTATCATTTAAACAATTCGGTGTATCATGACACAGATAACCTTATTTCAGTTTGACATTCCTGAAAGTACATATATGATAACTCATTGGCATTGTGAACCTCCAATGGGTTTATGTATAAACAGGGCTACGACCTAAGGAAAAATGTAAAACATCAATATATAAGCCAGCTGCACAGATTATTAATTTAAACAACTCCAGCACCTACAACTTGTCACGCAGTTGCCTCTCTGTATCCATTAGTAATGTTAGTAAAGCATACATTTTTACAGAAATGATGCAGCTGATTAACATCTCTCAAAGTTCTACCATATGTTTAAATGTTTTTTTTCTTCTGAGCTGCACATTATCATGATCATTTTTGAAATACTGTATGACTGTACAGTTTCCTTTTAAAATCCCACTTTTCCCCCCTCCCCATCCATTTCTCAGTTTTGTCACTCACATTAAAGCAAGCTGGTGCTCTCTGGCATCACAAAAGATGCTTTTAAATGTTTAAATGTGTGACACAAACGGAAGCTCACTGCAGAAACCTCCTTTACCTGTTAAACGGTTCTGCAACAGTGCACAAGTGAGGAAATTGGAATCTGCTGAGAGCCATTAAGACATTTACTGAACAGGTGGTACTGCATTCATTAGCACATGTCTCATGCTGTGCATGTCTCATTGCATGCATGTTGATGTGTCTGTCAGTGTCATGTATCCTGGTATTCCTACTGTCAAAGACTTCATATTGAATCCATTAACATCAGTGCTTTACTACCCAAGCATGTCAAATATGTAAATACTGATTAATATAATGTATTATTTAGTCTAGCATTCGCACTACATTGGTAATATTTATTCCATAAAGTTCACAGTAAGTCAACACATTTTACATAAAATGTTTCAAAGTGTTTGCACGGTCTGTTATATCAAACATGCTAGATATTTTGTTTTACATGCAGTAGTGTTAAGATTGTCAAACAAACATATCAATAATTCCATACCAAGTCGATGGCAACCTTCAAAAATGACAAAAATAGCATATTTTTATTCAGTATACTTGGTGCCATATACTGTACATTACTTTTTTCTGGGCGAGCTACATCAATTGTTCACTTGTGAGCTGTTTTCCTGATGAATAACATAAACCAGTGTCGTTCAAAATGTGATCCGGAGGCCATTTGCTGAACACAGCTCTTTATTTTTCTACGTTGTGCAAAACCAAAATAAACAAACAAAAAAATGGATAAATACAGCAAAAAACTATGGTTTTCCTGAAAAAAAAAACGTTTAAGTGCACTGCACTCAGTCAGTTGTGACAGAACTTTGTTGTACAGACCTCATAAACCTAAAAGTTGCCGCAATTATTTTCTGTGCTTAGACAAGCTTAGACTTTTTCAGTACACTCCCTTGGTGTATGGCGCCTGCCTTATTTCTGTTTGTTAGCATGTTGCCAAATATGTTTGTAGAAGTATTAATTCCACACCATCACTCTGTGAAGCCTGTAGTTAATGCAGTGGTTCTAAACCTGGGTTCGATCGAACCCTAGGGGTTCGGTGAGTCGGCCTCAGGGGTTCGGCGGAGCCTCCGCCACGGAGGTAAAGACACATTCGACTTATCTTGTAAATAAACAGTTCTCCCTATCAGCGTATTATGGATACCCTCAAACAATTTTCCCTCTAATTTTCCATCTGATTTGCAGGTTGTTTGATTGATCGATTTGAAACTTTTACTAGCAGATTGCAAAGGAAGATAATACATTATATGAAACAGTACAGTTTACACAGTACAGTACATATTCCGTACAATTGACCACTAAATGGTAACACCCAAATAAGTTTTTCAACTTGTTTAAATCGGGGTCGACGTTAATCAAATCATGGTAATGTGTTTAAGGTGTGTAATTTGTTGTGAGTTCATGAACTGTGTTGGTTTTGTTCTGTGAACAAGGCGATGTTCATGCATGGTTAATTTTGTGCACCAGTAAAAAAAAAAACATAACTTTTTCTTGAATATGAAAAAAATATATATGTATATAATTTTTCACTAAAGAAGGTTTCGGTGAATGCGCATATGAAACTGATGAGGTTCGGTACCTCCAACAAGGTTAAGAACCACTGAGTTAATGTAAGTGTGACATAAATGCAGCACCTAGTAATGATTGCTTTGTATGGAGGAGAATATCCGAAGACTTAAAAGTCACACAAATGTGTGGTGTTCGGGTCTGTTGGACCCATTTTCATTTTTTATTAAAAGAAAAATGATACAATTAATTTTTCAAACTGAGACTCACTGACTTTGGCTCATTTTCTGTGAAGAATATATATCAGAATACATATTTAATGACCACATACACCATACACCCCATACACATTTATATTACATATAAGATATCCGGGTCCACTCGACCCGGAACAAAAAAAAAGTATGGGAATTTAAGTTATGTGTACCACTCACCCCCCTCCCCCTTCTGTAGATACATAGAATATCAGAGGGTCAAATGTGCGAGAAAATGAGAGCAGACAGTGTTGACAAACAATGTTGCAACCTTGTGTGGGCACCACAGGAGCAGAACCACAAAAGAAGAACCCCTGTGGGATGCAAAAACTGGGAGAGAAATTTTCCGTGCAACGTTCATATTGTTATTCAGTCAGCATTTGTGGGTCTGATGGACACGTTGCATTTTGTGCCTTTCAGTGCCTCACAATCAAACACTTTTATGTTAAAATAATGAACAGATTTTTATTGGGATAAGGTAAACATCTGTTCAGTATTTTAACTGAATATATGTTTATTAGGATAAGGTAAACATATGTTCAGTATTTTGACATAAAAATGTTTGATTGATAGGCATTAAAAGCCATAAAATGCAATGGGTCCATCAGACCCACACAATCTGGCTGAGTAATGACAATATGAACATTATACAAGGGTTAATTAATACCTTTTAACAGTTACTCTTTCATTGTTATTTCCTGGGGCTTTGGTGGATATATGGCTTAAAAAAAGGCAAAAAGTCATGGGCTAACTAGAAGTGTGGCAGTGATGGTTGATGACCGTTTGAATACAGAATACTGTTCATTTACACCAATATTTATGGACGGATGGAAAGATCCAATCACAGGAAATACAGGTTTTCCTTTTGCAGTACCAAGGCTCCGGATTGCAGTTAAAGAAAGGACAACAAACCATTTGGCAGTGTTTACAGTCAAGCGTTTGGCAATCACAGCAGCATTATAGTGGGCAGAAGAGTCACAACTAAAAAAGTTGGTCTTCTGCTCCAACTCGAGGTCAGCTTTAATCTCTATTCAAAATTTTAAGTTGCAAAATGAGGCAAGATTTAGTCAATGACAAAGGTGAAATACCAGCGTAAGATTCCTATGGGTTCCGGTTCACACAGGCAATGAATTGGCAGATCAGCTGGCAAAGTAGACATTAACGCTAGAGCTGCACTCACAGGTATCTCTAAGTCAGACAGAGGGAAAATCATATTTTAAAGGAAATATTATTGGAACAGGAGTACAATTGAAGACAATTATCTGCAATACAGAACACAGTAGAAGCAGGAATAACTGTAAGGGGTAGCACAAAAGAGAAAGGAATCATACCACTTATTTGATCAGGACACACCAAACTAAATAAGACATTGAACCTTTTTAAATTAACACCCAACAGGATTATGTGACAGCTGCAATGAGGTAGAGTCAGTGGAACATGCTATCATTTATCGTGGGAAATAAAGTAGAGAAAGGAGAAAACTAAGAGAAGAAGTTAGAAGGCATGGAAAGAAGGTTTCTCTCAAATGGGTACTCAGCAGCAATTAGAATATTTTAGTGACATTTCTAGAAGAGACACGTTACAGCTGACAAATGGATGTAGTGTGATTGTGTTGTTTGTTCCTTCGTGTCAGAAGTAGTTGTTATATTTGTGTCTTTAATGAATGAATGACTTGAATTGAGAGATATTTGAGTCATAAGCCGTTGCGGTCTTAAGGGCACATATGTCATGTTGATGAGGGATGTCAGAGGGAGTTGTAAGACTCACTCAATGTGCAGAAAAAATATCTTGACAGTGGCGGTCAAAAGGGCAGCTCAGTATGCAGAAGTCAAATTTGTTTACTGTGCCAGCCTGCTGTCCTGTCAGTTAATATAGAATGAAGTTTCAGTTGATGTTGAACAGTGAATAACACAAGCTAGTCCTATTTTATGTCGCACGCTGCTGCACATGATGACGGTGGGGTTTGGAATTGGCCTCTAGACAAAGTTTGGTAAACGATGCCAACCTTCCCACTGCCAAATGTGCACTCTGCAGGTGTGGGAAATGCATTCTTGGCTTGCATTACACCTAATAAGCGTCTACAGTTGTGATTTGCTGTGCAAAGAAGCAGCTCTCAGACAGTATAGTAACCAGATGCATCAATTTTTTTTATCCATTTTCAAGCATTTCCAATTAATTTCTTGAAGCAAGTTAAGGTGATTTATGGGTATGAATGAATTGTTGTTCACGGCTCAATTTATTGAGCATTCAACAAGAACCGTTGATTCTGGAATACCTCCTACAGAAAACAAAAGCCAGTTAAAGATAAACACTCTATTGTTTCTTTTAATTGATAATTAAATATTGACCTTCACAAATGGGGTTGGAATGTGGCTAGTATGTGTAAAAATACAATCTATGCTAAGAGTTTCAAAGTTTAGGACAATGCACATCCCCTCAAAAACTAAACAGAATAACAGTACCCCTAATTTTATTTCCCCAATTAATAACTAGTGCTAATCTGAGCAATTGTTTTTAGGTCTATTCAGACCTTACGGGTCATTTGTAACTTCCTCACAGTTACATTTTACAAAACAATAAAATATACAAGAACACCATTGGCTAGCTTACCATCAGTAGTTTAACAGAAAACATTTGTTTGCAAACTCATTTTTCACAGTTTATGTAATAGAACAAGTTTGTCGGAGTAAAACAAAAAATATTGGTGTTTACGGCAGTGACTCACCCTGTCTCGTTAACACATATGCACAGGGAGCACATAGATACATACAAGAGCAATTTAAGTATTTTGATAATTCTAAGCATATGCGGCGCATTAATTAAAAAAAACGCATCACAACGTTTTTTTTTTGTTTTTTTTTTCCTTCATCTCTGATTATTACTCACTGCAGACTTTATCAGAGCAAACAAAAAAAAACATTGCCGGGGGAACAAGCGCTTTTCGTGTTGTTCTCACCAGGTCCTAAATAGTGGTCAAAGTTCCCAACTTGTCAGATTATATTCCCAGACATTTATTCTCCAGTTGAGAGGCATCTACAACAAACGTATAGGGAGCAGGGAAGCGAGGAAACGGCACACTACTTGATGATGTAAACATAGGGACAAACTGAAGTGATTTCATCGTCGCTATAGTTTGTCTATGTTAGCGGTTATAATAACAATATCAACAATACTTGGTTAATATTCAAGTCCCGAAATGTAAATTGGGTATTGTTGGTGCTTCTAAATGGTTAGTTATCGGAATAGTGGAGATCCCATTGGCTCCGCTATCAGCGATTTATTTAGATGTATTTAATATTTGTAAAAAATATCCATCCATCGTCATGTCTTTCATTATAATTGTGAACGACAGGCAAAATTCGCCCCAAAACTGCAATTCCCCTTTTAGAGAAGCAGCGGAAAGTTTGTAGTCATGTTGTTATGATACAAAATATGTTCAATGAAAGCTATCACTAACAATCCAAATCTGTCTCATCAGCTAACATCACCCACAGCCAATGCAGGTGTACATGTTACATACGTACGTCATTACGTCCTAGAAGCCATAAAAGCATGCGATTTATTGCTTAAAATGCATTTGAACATGATTCTACGAAGGCATCTGTGTAAATGTTGCAAACATCCCCTTTAATAAGTGGATGTTGAAGATACCCTATTTGTTTCCCATATGTACAGCTATTTTTTTTTAGATAACTGTTGTGTTTAACTATAGGAGGTGACGGCAAACGGACACCAGGTAGCAGTAGTGTACAGAGATTTAGTATATATATATATATATATATATATATATAATTCTAATAATAATAGACAATACTAAAACACTATAGAATGGTGTGTGTCAAAAACCCAGGAATGTGTATGGTGTAAGACTATCTGTGTAGATTAACTGAAGTGTGTGTTACCAAAGTATTGACGAGAGCGAAGGAACGTCCAGGGGAACAGGCAGGTGATCCGGGATACAAGCGGGGGTCCGTGGGGCAGAGAGGGGCGTCAAGAGGTCCGAGTCCAAAGAGGGGTCGAGGATTTAGGAAGGCAGTCAGAGTCCAGAGGGAGATGCGGGGAAAAGAGAGACGCACAGCTCTTTTTCCAGGCGACAGAGGGTACTGGGGGGGCGACACAAGAAAACATACTGAGCATACGGAGAGGTAGAACACAGGGAGAGCGGGATTGCATTAAGCAGGATGATCGCTTACTGTACGTCAAACGAGAACTAAGTTCCCGCGAGAATCCATGGGTCCACTGGTCTTTTAAGCAGCTCACGTCATCAGTCACAGGTGTGTCAGGCATGGACTGCCACCGGCTGCGGCGGAGAGTGAGCTTGGTCCGCTTGATGAGCACGGGGGCCTGTCTGGAGTGCGCTGTCAGCGGGTCCTCTGGGTGGACCAGCAGCGGAGGGAGACGCAGACTGCGCATGTGCCACGACAATAACGTTTAGAAAAATTAATTTTTATTATAAAATATCTTGGTTTTTTTACACCAACATATTTAAATTAATACAAGGTGCTATTATTTTTTTTCCTCTCTCAAAATTATATAGAATTGAAATGTCCTGATTTAATTATTTGCAATTGACTTTCTAAATCATAATTAATCACAGTAAGTCATATACTGTGACTAACACGATTATTATTCCTATTAATACTATTTTTTATCACTATTATTATTATTCATAATCTGTGTTGGCCCTGCGATGAAGTGGTGGCTTGTCCGTTTGTAGCTGAGATAGACTCCAGTGCCCCTGCAACCCCAAAGGGAATAAGCGGTAGAAAATGGATGGATGGATGTGTGATAATAATAATCAATTAAATTCAATCAGTCAATCAAACAATCAAAGTTTACTTGTATAGCCCTTAATCACAGATGTCTCAAAAGGCTGCACCAGCCACATTGAGATCCTCAGCTCAGATCCCACATCAGGGCAAGAAAAAACTGAAACCAATGGGATAATATTGTGAGAGTCCAGTCCATAATGGGGCCAGCAGGGGATCCTTTTGCATGTAAACAAGTCGGGGCGCCGAGACGTCACCGACTGATGCATAAGGAGTGGTCACCCTGGGTCTCAACATAATGTGAAAGTCCAGTCCATTGGGAGGCCAGCAGAGGATCATCTTAAATGGAGACAAGTCAGCAGCGCAGAAACGTCACCAACTGCTGCACAGAGGAGTGGTCAACCCCTGGTCCTGACTTGGAACAGCTAGCACTTCCTCCGTTGAGGCGGATCCGTGGTCACCTGGTAACCTGTCCACGCAGGAGAGGGGGGGAGAGCAGAAAAGGGAGACAACAGATCAACTGCTCTAAAAAGGGGTCTATCTAAAGGCTAGAGCATACAAATGAGTTTTAAGATGGGATTTAAATCTATTAATGCTAGACATAGAGAGACCCGAAAATAATATTTTACAATAGTCAAGACGAGATGTAAGGAACGCATTAATAATGATCTCAGCGTCGATGGTGGACAACATAATAACAATCCATCTTTTCTAATGCTTGTCCAATACAAATAGTACTACTTGTACTACTACTACTACTACTACTAATAATAATAATAATGTATGCAACATGTTTTTTATTTGACTTCAAGGTACGTATTTAGTCCAAGACATATAAATGTCCTATACTTATTTTGTCCTTTGCTGGATTAAATCAACTTGTCCTTACTAGAAGAGGTGTGCATAATTGGACAGGTTCTGATAAGTATGCACCGTGTCTTTCAAATTAAGGGATGCAGATAGGATAGTCACGCATTTTATGCCTCATCCTGTTGCATTTTGGATTAACATAGGGATTCCATCAACTATTCTATGAAAACAAAATATGAACTGTTATCAACTGTGCATACTATCAAGCAAATGAAGGCGAGACTTGTGCAATCGGCAATCATTTGCATCCTTTCTCTGGTCAGTCATGTGATTCATTATGTGTAAAATTTTTAATCACACTTTAATTATGTCAATTTAACCTTTCCCACTGCCTAAAGGACATGGATCAAAGGCATTTAGATGTCTGCATGGAACTTAAAATAGTCAGATGTTTGTATATTACACATGACACACTTATTTTTACTTAAGATAAACATGCTGCATGCTATTATTGCTACCTCAGATGTAATTAAACATGCATGTAGTTAACAGTTGTACATGGTGTATTTACATTATGTTGACATGTCCTAATGATATGCTGCTTTTAAATAGTTTTAACAAAATAACAGCATACAGTACAAATACACAGTATATTATAAATATACAGTATACTACAGGTACATTATAAGCTACATCTATCACCACAGTGTTTTAGTAATGCGAGGTAGAATTAGGGATGACCTGTAAAAACGTAATTTTCACATGCACATCATGCCATACCTGCTTTTGACGTGAACGAAACACCTAAAGTGAAACATCGAGCCAGACCTTGTAAGGATAACAAGGAGGTGATTAATCAACCATCTTGTTTTGAAGCTTAATAGTTTACTGTCTAAAACCCAGCCACAATGATATGAGTAAGCTTAATTGTCATGGTTTCACATTTGTTCTCAAACCCTCACAACTCTACCCTTCTGAGCTAACGCAGATAAACTGACCGATATAATTTCCCGTCAACTGTAAAGGACTGCAGACCCATTTTCTTTGTGGTGTCACGACTTGAACAGGACTCTGGACACAGATGCAGGAGTTTGAAAACAAATATTTATTTCGAACAAGGGAAAGGGTCCAAAAGGCTATGAAAAGCCGAGCTTACCTAACTTAAAAACTAACAAAATCTCAATGAACTCAAAACGCTCCAGCAACGGAAGGAAAAAAGGTGCAAAGAGGACACTATGCAAAATATAACAAAAAGGGCTGCAAGGGAGGCAATGCTAAACAACTAATCTTACCTGACAAAAGGGTACATAGAACATGGCAATGGCTGTGAACATGGCTCGCTGGAGGTACGCACATGAAGTTACGAGACACTCTGGCACAAGACAAGAGGAGGACGAGACATTTATACACATGAGGGAGTGCGACACAGGTGGGCACAATCAGTCAATCAGAGTGATGTCAGACCAGTGAAACAGGAGGAAGGGCAAGTGATCTGAAACGAGAGGGAGAGTTAACTTTTCAAAATAAAACAGGAAATGATAAGACCGCATGACACCAGACTAAAACCAGACAAGTCTTCACCCAGGTGTGACATGTGGTGGACATGGGTTTCTTTGACATTTTAAGAGTGACAGGGCTAAACGCAGAATACTGTACAAGATATAATGAAGTTTTGGCTCAAGTAAAATATATCACCCTGACGTAGGAACAGTTGAAGCAAAATATGTGAACCACTCACAGTGTGTGCCTTGCTCAAAACATTGTTTTTTCTTTGTAATACTAATCAGAAGTGATGAGTAACTCATCAGAGTGAATCGGTTCACCTGACACTCATCACAAAACGCATTTGTTTACCATCATAGGGGCATGGGTAGAGACTCGCACATACTACACTAACAAGAAATCTCATTTAATAACACCCGCAAAAGTAAAGTTAATGTTGCACGACATAAGAGGAAACAGTATTAATTGTAAAATTGTGAAAACAATTAAATACATACATACTCATACACACAGGTACTTACCCACATGCATAGGTACATACATTCACAAGTACAGTACATACTCACAGTTCATACATTCACATGCATATTTACTGTACAAACCGACATGTAAACATATGGTACATATACAAGCACATATGCGTACATACACTCATGCATATAATCACGTTTCATCAAACATATATTAACTTTGTTCTCCTAGGGGAAACTTGGAAAACACTAGACAGACAGATAAAGCTTAAACTATGGGTAGCATAACAATCTACAAGGTTCATATAGTTTGCTTTTCTTTCTCCTTTTGTATTATTCCCCTTTTGTTTGTGATTTAAGATTTCACTACATATGTATTGTTACATTTCAAACAATGGCATTGTTAATATTTGAGGTAATTATCATCCCCCACCATCGGCTCAAACCTCCCACCAGGTGGAGATTGGTGGAGGGCTCTGCTTTTCTCTTCTCTACAAGTTGTTGGAAAGTCTTGGATTTTTAAACCTTATATATGTTTAATGGTTGAGGGGTCAAATTACACCTGTAGTAGGATTTGCACGTATTTCGAATGGAAGTGCTTCGATCAATTTACTTTTGGATTGCGTGGCTCAGGTAGATGATCGGCTCTGCCAGCAACTTGAGGGTTCCGGGTTTGATCCCAGCTTACGCCATCCTAGTCATAACCGTTGTGTCCTTGGGCAAGACACTTCACCCTTGCTCCTGATGGGATGTGGTTAGGTCCTTGCATTGCAGCTCCAGCCATCAGTGTGTGAGTGTGTGTGTCAATGTGAAAATAGTGACAAAGCGTTTTGAGTACCTTGAAGGTAGAAAATCCAGTTTAATCTAATTACCATTTTAATAGAAAACGCATAAAATAACAGGTGTAGTGTACATCACAAAAATGGCCTTCGTAAAGGGAGTCAACAGGGGATTGTAACAAAAACAAACACAATAATGTTTTACTAAGAAAACAAACAACAAAATAACAGTGAACCAGTCAGTCATTAAGCATAGTAAACAATTTGTTCACAAAACCATACTGTATGATCAAGAATGTTGCTTTCCCAATGTGCGTTTTATACATTTTATTATGTGGCCACCAATGTACAATTTTTCATGCTAACTTAGTTTTGCACTTATGTTTTACTTGAATGCTAATTGATTTTAAAGAAAAGGTCAATTGTCAACGCAACTTTTCTTTTTCTTCTAATCAAACATCTCCACCGTCGCAGTATGTGCACACTCAAACAAAGTAAAAAAAGGTAAAACAAATTAGCTGCTGCTTAAACAATCTCATCATTAATAGAGGTGGGGACGACGGTGTTGAAGTGAAAGCCCACCAGGATATCTCTTGCTCCTTTACTGCTGAAAATTATAATAAAAAGTACAAACATTTTGATATTGTAAGGCAGGGGTCACCATCGCAGAGACCGCGGGCACCAGGTAGCCCGTAAGGACCAGATGAGTAGCCCGCTGGCCTGTTCTAAAAATAGCTCAAAAAGCAGCACTTACCAGTGCCATCCATCCATCCATTTTCTACCGCTTATTCCCTTTCGGGGTCGCGGGGGGCGCTGGCGCCTATCTCAGCTACAATCGGGCGGAAGGCAGGGTACACCCTGGACAAGTCGCCACCTCATCGCAGGGCCAACACAGATAGACAGACAACATTCACACTCACATTCACACACTAGGGCCAATTTAGTGTTGCCAATCAACCTATCCCCAGGTGCATGTCTTTGGAAGTGGGAGGAAGCCGGAGTACCCGGAGGGAACCCACGCATTCACGGGGAGAACATGCAAACTCCACACAGAAAGATCCCAAGCCTGGATTTGAACCCAGGACTGCAGGAACTTCGTATTGTGAGGCAGACACACTAACCCCTCTGCCACCGTGAAGCCCCACTTACCAGTGAGCTGCCTCTATTTTTAAATTGTATTTATTTACTAGAAAGCTGGTCTCGCTTTGCTCGACATTTTCAATTCTGAGAGACAAAACTCAAATAGAATTTGAAAATCCAAGAAAATATTTTAAAGACTTGGTCTTCACTTGTTTAAATTAATTCATTTATTTTTTTACTTTGCTTCTTATAACTTTCAGAAGGAGAATTTTAGAGAAAAAATAGAACCTTAAAAATGATTTTAGGGTTTTTAAACACATATACCTTTTTAACCTTTTAAATTATTTCCTCTTCTTTCCTGACAATTTAAATCAATGTTCAAGTAAAAATTGTTTTTTTATTGTAGAGAATAATAAATACATTTTGATTTAATTGTTCATTTTAGCTTCTGTTTTTTCGACGAAAAATATTTGTGAAATATTTCTTCAAACTTATGATTAAAATTAAAAAAAATATTCGGGCAAATCCAGAAAATCTTTAGAATCAAATTTTAATTTCAAAGTCTTTTGAATTTCTTTTAAAATTTTAGTTCTGGAAAATCTAGAAGAAATAATGATTTGTCTTTGTTAGAAATATAGTCTGGTCCAATTTGTTATATATTCTAACAAAATGCAGATTGGATTTTAACCTATTTAAAAAATGTCATCAAAATTTCAAAATGAATCTTAATCAGGAAAAATTACTAATTTTGTTCCATAAATTCTTTTTTTAATTTTTTCAAAAAGATTCAAATTAGCTAGTTTTTCTCTTCTTTTTTTCGGTTGAATTTTGAATTTTAAAGAGTTGAAATTGAAGATAAAGTATGTTTCACAATTTCATTTCCCTTTTTTTCCCTGTTTTCATCTCTTTTAAACAGTTCAATTAAGCGTTTTTTTCATCATTTATTTTCTACAAAAAACCTTCCGTAAAAGGAAAAAAATGTACGACGGAATGACAGACAGAAATACCCATTTTTTATATATATATAGATTTATTTATTAAAGGTAAATTGAGCAAATTGGCTATTTCTGGCAATTTTTTTAAGTGTGTATCAAACTGGTAGCCCTTCGCATTAATCAGTACCCAAGAAGTAGCTCTTGGTTTCAAAAAGGTTGGTGACCCCTGTTGTAAGGGAACCCTCTCCACCCTTTTTTACACGTGGTCTAACACGTGTGTCCATTTTGCACTCTTTCAGCATAGAATTAAAGACAGGACACTAGATGGGGAGATGTTTTTGTCCGTACGTCCTGTCGGCTGATTTAGGAACCAAATTGTACTTTGGAGTAAAAATACAGGCCCGGCATATAGGACGTTGTGTACACGAATCAACGTACGTCTTTCCCATGCATGTTCTCTTTCTTTGCAAGTGAAATGTGTGAGTCTGAAAAGTCACTCTGAAAAAAAACTTGCTTTGAGGTAAAGTCAAAACCACAGAAGCAGCGACGCGCTTCTTGTAAAAATACACATGTCGATGTGATGCGGTCAGCACAGATCTGGTCAAAGCGTGTGTTAAGTCAATGTGAGTCTGGCGACTTGTCCAGGGTGTACCCTGCCTTCCGCCCGATTGTAGCTGAGATAGGCGCCAGCGCCCCCCGCGACCCCAAAAGGGAATAAGCGGTAGAAAATGGATGGATGGATGGAGTCTGTCGGCTGGCATGCGGTCAACATTTGTGTGTAGGACAATAAAAGCATGTCAGAGGCTGAGACCGGACGAGGTAAGGATGTATTCCATAAAAAAAATCACAATTAAAATCATGCCTAAAGATAAAATCAAATTATCACTAACACATTTACAGGGCAAACAGAGGACATCACAATTGATTTTCAAGGTCATTGGTTCAGCCTTAAAAAAATACTAAAGGCAGGATTGGAAAATGACTCAAACACCGATCCTGCGTGGGTTCCTTCCGCGTACTTCGGCTTCCTCCCACTTCCAAAGACATGCAGCTGGGGATAGGTTGATTGACAACATTAAATTGACCCGGTGTGTGAATATTAGTGTGAATGTTGTCTATCTATTTATGTTAGCCCTGCAATGAGGTAGTGACTTGTCGAGGGTGTACCCTGCCTTCTGCCCGAGTGCGCATCTGGGATAGGCACACTGGTGCCTATCCCAGCGACCGCGAGACGGACAAGTGGTAGAACATGGATGGACGGATGTCCCTTTTGGACCCATGAGGCTTAGAAATTTAATTTTATACTCGATTATCAAGAGAAACACCAATTTCCGCTTTTCCTGTCTTATCAGTGTTGGTGTGTCATCATTAATGAATGTGTTTGTGCGTGCGTGCGTACGTGCGTGCGTGCGCACGTGCGTGTGTGCGTGCGTGTGCATTGTCACCATCTGACAAGCGGGGTTTACTTTGAAGTCAATTAAAAGGGTTGCATAGCGAGCAAGGCATCAACCCTCCACGCCAAAGCGGTCCATTTCACATCCTTGCCAAAGTCGATTGTGTGGGTAAGGACAATCATTGCCACAATGTCCAATTTGCCACAATTGTCAAACTGGCCCTGCTGAGAGCGGTCATGACCCCTCTGAGAACTCCCTCTATGATGTGGTGGTTCCTGTTTACCTCTCATGGTCATAGCAGAGGTCAGCAAAAATGACGGTGATTTGGCGCTCGTATGGGTTATTTTCGTTCAATTTGGAGGTACTGAGACAAGACTGAGCATGTCCCTGGACTTAAACAGTTCCTTTGTATTTTTACAGTATCTGACCCCATGACACTCTTCAAGTTTGACATCAACAAGCCTCTAGCAGCGGCAGAAGTCCTTGAGTGCTTTGTCAAACTTCTTGCCTTCCTGGTTGACTTTAGTCAGCAGCGAGGAGTTCAGACTTAGTGTTGCAGGACACAAATACTGGGACATTTTCATCATCAGGGGTTCAGAGTACAATTACTGGGACATTTTCATTATCAGGGGTTCAGAGTTCAATTATTGATGCTTGAAGGATGGGGAGGGCTCCCGCACGCCGTCTTAGCTGCAAGGACGACCCAGCAATGGGAGACACATTGTGTTGCCGCACTGTGCGTATGGGCCCACGAGTGGTGATTGTAGCCTGGGAAAAGACCAGCCATTGTGAAATCTTCAGGTGTAGCATGGGCATTGAGTAAAAGTGTTTTTTCTCTGGCAGGCGGTGGCTGCTGTTGGCGGCACAGACGGCAGACCCAGTCGTCATTCAAGCCCCCCGAAGGTCTAGTCGTAAACAAGCTCAGACATAAGTCAGGGGGGGTTGGAGATTTGTAGGGTGGTGGAGAAGAAAAAAAGGTGATTGTCATTATTTGCGCTTAAGTCATTATTGTTATCTTGTATTTGCATGCTCGGCACTTATCAAAAAGTATATTCCCACATGTACAATATTCCCATGCATTTTAATCGTCTGTAAGTTTGTAGTTTTAACAGGCTTCCTTCTCATCAACTTTTCTTTAAATTAAATCACTTTCGAAGCTGCCAACTGGCACTTGTTCAAAGTACCAGTGTTGGAAGCCCCAAACTGTTCCACAACATCCAATACATCAATTTCCATGTTATCTGCGCATAACTTTAATCAATGCTGAGTTCCACCCCATCTAACGCTAGCCCGGCATACTCATTTTGGATCTCATCTTGTGGCGATCTGAACCAGATAAGGATCGGACGTTTACCGAATCCCAAAACATCACTCGTTGAATTATAAGGCCGTCCCAGCATTTTTGAAACACCCCGCGAGCCAACTCTATTTGTGTCACATCAGGTGTTTTGAACACCCCGGAATCTGCGGATTACTGTCAAGGACTAGTATGTATACCCTGTAATACTATCGCACCCGGTATAGCTCGGTTGGTAGAGAGGCCGTGCCAGCAACTTGGGGGTTGCAGGTTCGATTCCCACTTCCACCATCCTAGTCACTGCCGTTGTGTCCTTGGGCAAGACACTTTACCCACCTGCTCCTAGTGCCACCCACACTGGTTTAAATGTAACTTAGATATTGGGTTTCACTATGTTTAGCGCTTTGAGTCACTAGAGAAAAGCGCTATATAAATATAATTCACTTCACTTCACTTCACCCAGAGAGGTAACAATCTCAAAGTGTACAAGACTATCTCAGTGTTATCGTTACCTTTAGGACGCTGTCCTTCTTCGGGCCACAGTCTTGGATGTGTAGAAACAGACGCAATGTTTTTTCATCTATTTTTATTAATTTGTTCCTTTCACTTAGGTTTATACTGAAGTGTATTTTTCAGAAGCAAAACATAATATACAATAAAATTTAATACAATTGATTTAAAATAAATGATTAATTTTACCTTACCATATTGGGCAAATGTAGGAGGCTCAAAGGGCTCTTCATGAAATCCTGAGGTGACCTAGTCAATGTTTGGTTTATGGGCGGTCCTCCCATCCAGAAAAATGTAGGAAGGAGGCAGATCTGCATTTGCATGTCTGGAGAGCGAGTCACTGTCTGTTGTCAGGCCGTAAGTAATCCGACACCAAAATTGTTTTAGATTTTTTTCCTATTCCACAAAAAAATGTCCAGAGAAAAACTAAGATATTTTTAAGTATGTATTTGAATATTCAAATAACATCAGATTACAAAAGAGTATGAGTTTTCGCTGCTGCAAAAAGAAAAAGGGCGACAAATATGTTTTCGACAACTTTATAACCCTTGGGAATGAGAGGAGGTGGAGGAAGAATTGGGGCTGAACCTCCTCTCGCCTGGGAGGGGGTCAGAAAAGAGCAAAACATACTTTTATGTGATTGTTTTATCAGCAAAAATATTTAGATTATAAATTATGCCTCTCACCTGCATAGTAAAATGATGGAGATGTAATCCAACAATGTTAGTACGCTTTGACAGAAAATTTAGACCCGGAAATGGCACGAAAAGACGTTTATTTTAACCGCCCTTTTCTTTGCGAAGATTATGAGTGATTCTTCCTCTAAACGGGCAGCAGACATTGCACAGTGAGTGATGTTTTATTATGTCCGGTTCCAGATGCTTCAATGCCCAAACTTTATCTTTTTCAGCAACTTCCAAATTGTGCCCCAACATCTCGAAGATGTGTTGATCCGATGTTTTCATAGTGGCCATGTAGATGGTTTGAAGGGTCTTCTTGTCGTAGCCGCAGTCAGTCGTCGCAAAGCAGCGCAAGACGACTACTTGTCTCTTCAGTTTGCTAACGACATTTGATGCATGAATGGCAACGATTAACTGGTGGTCATATGTCACTCACAGAAATTGTAAGCGACATATTTAGTTGAAGGCACGAGCGCCGCTTTGCTTCATTTGTATAGGTGGTAAAAAAGGAGCATTCAGACTTTTGTGTGGACTGCTCCATTTCCACCGCCTGCTACAGTCTCCAATTCCTCAGAGAAGCTGCAGCAGTTTTTGCTTTGCCCCTTGAAAGTGGTTGTCTTGAACGCAAAAAACTATATCCTCTGCAAAAAGGCTGACCTGTGCAATGTTGAGGGTGGTTGTAAGGTTTTCATTGTAGAACAGGAACAGGAATAGGCGTGGTGCCAGGACCGACCCTGTGGGACCCCTTGTTTGAAGGTGACTGTTTGCTCTTCATGCCGTCATAGGTTTCCCAAGTCAGACGGTTAGAGGGCCACACTTGGATCCCCCTGATCATGGGTTGAACACTTGTTTCGGTTAATTTCATGAGAGCTTCTCGCCAGACTCGCTTTTAGGCCCTTGAATAATCATTTAGAGCCAGCAAGGTTCATTGCATGGAGTTGCATTGGAAACCTTATTGCCTGAGACAGATGGAGAAGCTCATTCTGGGAACTCCGTCTTTGCCGGAAACTGGCTTGGTATTCTGACATGACATTTCTGTGATAATCAATCAATCAATCAATGTTTATTTATATAGCCCCAAATCACAAATGTCTCAAAGGACTGCACAAATCATTACGACTACAACATCCTCGGAAGAACCCACAAAAGACAGCCTGTTTGTCACCAATCTCTCCCTCACCCTTCCAACTGTCGATGTCAGTGAAATGGGCCGATTACTGCCAAGTCTCTGTAGATTGTTTCTGATTTTAGAATTCGCCTGACGTCTGCCACACGCAAGGTCTGGGGAACTCAAGTATTTGACCAGGAAAGATTACAGATATTGTGGGGCGTGCAGATTGCGACAGGGCCAATGTCCTGGAGGAACTGGTGATGGATCATATCTGGTCCAGAGACTTACGATTGATTAAGACATTTTAGGTCAGCTTCGACTTCGTTCAAGGTGAAATCTCCACTTGCTTCTGAGAAGGGGGCCTCTAGTCTCAAACAGCTTCTTCTTTAGGCCTCTGTGTTTTTAGGCTATCTTGAGTGATCTTACCTCCTTGTACAGCTTCACAAAAGTGTTTATTTTCTGTTTCTAACTCTCGTAGCTCAAACCATTTTTAGGGATAATACATGCAGCTGGGTTGTTTTGCACATTTGTGAAACATTGAAGGATACACCTCATCTCCTTCTTTCCCTCACCAGATTATACTTCGGTGCCCCAGATTTTGATGAAATAACATCAGAAGAATTGTTACGTATAAATGGAGTAAAACAAACATGTTTACTTGGCCCACTTCCTGGGAAACTTATCAAGGAGGTCTTTGTATTATTAGGTCCATCAGTGCTAAATATTATAAACTTATCACTTTCCTCGGGCACTGTTCCCCTAGCATTAAAAAAACTGGTTATTCATCCTCTCCTTAAAATACCTATTCTCGATCGTGACCTCATGGTGAAGTGAAGTGAATTATATTTATATAGCGCTTTTCCTCTAATGACTCAAAGCGCTTTACATAGTGAAACCCAATTTTTACATTTAAACCAGTGTGGGTGGCACAGGGAGAAGGTGGGTAAAGTTTCTTGCCCGAGGACACAACAGCAGTGACTAGGATGGCGGGAGCGGGGATCGAACCTGCAACCCTCAAGTTGCTGGCACAGCCACTCTACCAACCGAGCTATACCGCCCCTTCCCTTTATTTCGAAAATCCTCGAAAAAATTGTTGCAGAGCAGCTAAATGAACACTTAGCGTCTAACAATCTATGTGAAACCTTTCAATCCAATTTCAGGGCAAATCACTCTACTGAGACAGCCCTCGCAAAAATGACTAATGATTTATTGCTAACGATGGATTCTGATGCATCATCTATGTTGCTGCTCCTCGATCTTAGTGCTGCTTTCGATACCGTCGATCATAATATTTTATTAGAGCGTATCACAACACAAATTGGTATGTCAGACTTAGCCCTGTCTTGGTTTAACTCTTATCTTACTGACAGGGTGCAGTGTGTCTCCCATAACAGTGTGACCTCGGACTATGTTAAGGTAACGTGTGGAGTTCCCCAGGCTTGGCCCTGCACTCTTCAGCATCTACATGCTGCCGCTGGGTGACATCATACGCAAATACGGTGTTAGCTTTCACTGTTATGCTGATGACACCCAACTCTACATGCCCCTAAAGCTGACCAACACGCTGGACTGTAGTCAGCTGGAGGCGTGTCTTAATGAAATTAAATAATGGATGTCCGCTAACTTTTTGCAACTCAACGCCAAAAAAATGGAAATGCTGATTATCGGTCCTGCTAGACACCGACCTCTATTTAATAATACAACTGTAACATTTGACAACCAAATAATTAAACAAGGCGACTCTGTAAAGAATCTGGGTATTATCTTCGACCCAACTCTCTACTACTAAAACGGCCTTCTTTTATCTCCGTAATATCGCAAAAATTCGTTCCATTTTGTTCACCAACGACACGTTATCCATGCGTTTGTTACGTCTCGTCTCGACTACTGTAACGTATTATTTTTGGGTCTCCCCATGTCTAGCATTAAACGATTACAGTTGGTAAAAAATGTGGCTGTTAGACTTTTGACAAGAACAAGAAAGTTTGATCACATTACGCCTATACTGGCTCACCTGCACTGGGTTCCTGTGCATTTAAGATATGACTTTAAGGTTTTAATATTTACGTATAAAATACTACACGGTCTAGCTCCATCCTATCTTGCCGATTGTATTGTACCATATGTCCCAGCAAGAAATCTGCGTTCAAAGGACTCCGGCTTATTAGTGATTCGTAAAGCCCAATAAAAGTCTGCGGGCTATAGTGTGTTTTCCATTCGGACTCCAGTACTCTGGAATGCCCTCCCGGTAACAGTTAGAGATGCTACCTCAGTAGAAGCATTTAGGTCTCACCTTAAAACTCATTTGTATACTCTAGCTTTTTAGACCAGTTGATCTGCCGCTTCTCTTCTGTGGAGGGGGTCCGGTCCGATGGCCATGGATGAAGTACTGGCTGTTCAGAGTCGGGACCCAGGATGGACCGCTCGCCTGTGTATCGGTTGGGGACATCTCTATGCTGCTCATCCGACTCGCTTGGGATGGTTTCCTGTGGACGGGACTCTTGCTAATGTCTTGGATCCGCTTTGAACTGAACTCTTGCAGCTGTGTTGGAGCCACTATGGATTGAACTTTCACAGTATCATGTTAGACCCGCTCGACAGCCATTGCTTTCGGTCCCCTAGGGAGGGGGGGTTGCCCACATATGAGGTCCTCTCCAAGCTTCTCATAGTCATCATTGTCACTGGCGTCCCACTGGGTGTGAGTTTTCCTTGCCCTTATGTGGGTTCTTCCGAGGATGTCGTAATGGTTTGTACAGTCCTTTGAGACATTTGTGATTTAGGGCTATATAAATAAACATTGATTGATATCTGCCTTTCTTTCTTAGAGCATTTTCTTCAGTTCATCATCCTTTTCTTTACATTTGGTAGACTGGATGCTGGAACTTTTGCTCAATTCATCTCCTTCCATCTACTCAGTGGACCATTGGTTAGAGTGTCCGCCCTGAGATCGGTAGGTCGTGATTGGTAGGTCGTGAGTTCAAACCTCGGCCGAGTCATACTAAAGACTCTAAAAATGGGACCCATTACTTCCCTGCTTGGCACCAAGAAATGTTCCTGGGTGCGGCATCGCTGCTGTCCACTGCTCACCTCACCTCCCAAGGGGTGATCAAGGGTAATGGGTCAAATACAGAGAATAATTTCACCACATTTAGTATGTGTGTGACTATCATTGGTACTTTAACTTTAACTACTTTTAACTTCCTTTTTACCTTTTGCAATTTCCCTAATTTCCGACTGCTTTCAGCCCGATGTGCTTACCTGCAGCTGTCATCACAGCTTCACAGAACCTTCTACAGAGCTTTGTTTCAGTCTTCATTGGGGCTGTCGACAAAAGAATCTTCAAGTGCTGTTTTAGTTTAGTTTTCTCCAATGCATGCTCAATGTACAGACAGAACAGTAGCTGCGGCCTTGCGTTGTCTCCACTCCAAAACATAGCAGCCATCAAGCGCCCTTAACAATAGAAGCACACTTCCAGTCTTCACAATAACAGTGCTCTGTGCAACATCCAGACTGACTGTGCTAACAAAATAAAGGTTTAAAAAAAATTAGCTGACATAAGAACTGTGTAGTTAAAGCCCTCATTGATTCATTTATGTTTCACATTTATATGTTGCACCTAAAACACAGGTTAACATTTACCAACAATTTATTTTACCAATAGATGTAAGGATTTTTCCATATAAATACTGAATTATTTTGTTTTGATTCATACAAAAAAAAAATATATAGTGATGATAAAGCTCACATCATATTGATGGTATCAAACGTGGTTATACAGCTTGTAATGTTATGTTCTAGCATGTCAGTAGGTGGCATGACCCAAGGATGGAGAGTCAGCAGGTATAATTTCTGTTGATAGGGTACCAACAAACGGAGCACCGACGTTGCAGCAGTGGATGACGGATAAAATACATCGGAAAAAATATGTCAAGGCAAAATCAGATTGCTGAAGTGAAACAAGACAAAGCAATCAGGACCTAAAAGCACAATTCCAAACCAACAAACATGTAATAATAAACCGTCGTCTATGGGGTGACCCTGGCAATTAAAACTTTCTGACAAAGTGATTAACGGCAGGTGAGTCCTCTAATGACTAAAAAGCAAATATGGGTAATCCATGCTAAATCCAGAGGTAAAGTGTCTAGCAGTAAGGCAGACAGTACATGGAATGGGAAAATAAGAGCACTAGACAGGAACTAAATACCAAAACACAGTAAAACAACACATAAAAGTCCAGGCTGCCATGAGCGAAAATCATATGTACAGGTCATTTTTTTTTGTTTACACTAATAAAGTTCAGTGCTTTACAAGAGGCAAACTATATTAATGTCTGTGTGTGCAGTACGTTTTAGCTCGATTCGCATTTTTGCTGAATACTTTAATCATTTGACAGCCCTACTTAAAGTACAAAAGTATTATTTTATTATTTTAGATATTAGTTGCACATATCTCATTTGAGGTGTATCAGGTGTTGTTCAAAAGTGAAATGTTTTCCTAACTTTACTTTATGAGAAATTATTTAATTCACTTTGCTTTCCTCTCAATACACTACCAGTATGTACTAAAACACAGGGATAAGCCGAAGACAGAAAATTAAAACAATTATGAGTGCACACTAATATAGTGTACATAATGTTTGCTTGTTTTTGTCCAGAGGCAGCGTAAAACAAATACTTAGACATTCATTTTAAAAGGTCCTCATAACATTGTTCAACCAGTGTAATACACTATTTATATCCAGCCTAATTTGAGTACAGGAGTTTAGATTCAAACTAATTACTCGTCCTGACGAGGAGATTAAAATGACAGATATCACATTTTGCATAATGATGACAAGGCGGCTTATGCTTCCATGTAAAACACAGACTGCCTCTGTAACCAAAACAGCATGACTCATACAGTTTGGGAGAGAAAAGATAGTGTGACAGAAAAGAGCCGGAGGCTGTCTTTAATATTGGATGTGTGGCTGATGCACCCTAATGGCTTAGCATTGGTCTATTTGAGACAAGAATAGTATGCTATCTAGGCTTGCTTGCGTTTGTGTGTTTGTTTGTGTTTTGCCACAAGCCTAACTCAAAACTAAACTAGTTATTATATTATCTACATATTGCAATTAACAAGTGAAATTGAAACCTTTTCCCAAACGTGCAAGGATTATTTGCGCAATTAAAGCACTATTATTATTTTTTTGACATGCATAAGTCATAATGTTCCTCCATTATTATTAACTACTACACTTAAGTTGCCTATGTAAGGTCACAATTACAGGTACTTAATATTTTTACAGGCCAGTTTTCAATCAACTCGACATTTGAACTGTTATTTTAACCCTTATGTGATCAGTGACCATTTGTATTGACTTAAAGGGAAACTCCACTTATTTTAGAATGTTTCTCGTTCATGTACTCTAACTAGTAAATAAATGTGATCAGAGTTCTGAATACTTTGATTGATTGATTGAAACTGTTATTAGTAGATTGCACACTTCAGCAGATATTCCGTACAATTGACCACTAAATGGTAACACCCAAATAAGTTTTTCAACTTGTTTAAGTCGGGGTCCACGTTAATCAATTCATGGTAGTACAATGGAGCCTATCAACTCTGCTTATAAAGCACTTTAAAACAAAAACATCTAAACACTTTCATCAAGGTTTTATATGCATGATGTAAGTATATGTGTAATGTAGCAACATGTACATTTATAATAACATGTAATAATTACATAATGATACTGATAATAATGGATTAGAGCAGGGGTAGGGAACCTATGGCTCTCGGGCCAGAT